>NC_136612.1:24544558-25237058 GCF_933228915.1 Telmatherina bonti
ACTAAACACCCATTTCTGCTCCATTACTTACGTACATGGAGACATTTGTTTCAAACATGGTCATACATCGCGGCCCTCATAAATGCAGAACTGCAGAAAGGGAGCACAGGAAAAAAGCTCTGCAAAGCAGTCCTTCTTCAGGGTTTTTAGCTCATGTAAAGTTTCCATTATCAACTTTGTACATGTGTAAATATGGTTTATGATTTGTCATGTTCCTGTTATCCAGACTAGTCATTTATGGTTGATATCATTCTCTCTCTGAATTATATTGATTCTATATCTATATCTATATCTATATGAATTATATTGATACTCTTTAAATATATGAACTATATTGATACACTACAAATATATGAACTATACTGATATATAAATTATATAGATGCTCTATAAATATATGAATGATATTGACACTATAAATGATTTATATTGTATATATTAATCATTTATTAAAACAGCTGAATAGTACTTTATGCTTCTCTATCATATATTTGTGTGTGTGATTTTTTTCTTTTGTAAAAAGGTCAGGTATTACGATGTGATCTTTATTAGGTATATATAAAGAAATTAAGTTTTGAGACATGACATCAAGACTACATTTATGAATGCTGATAGCCATTTTGATGATACACCGACTCTACACCAACTCCAGGTGAGCTGAAGACTGATGGAATAATACCATCTCTGAGTCTCACAATCTGACCGGTTCCATCAAAATCCTGCTTAAAACACTCACTGCAAAGCACGGATGAATCAGTAGCAGGGAAGTTTCCCTTCGTAAGGCCACTTCCCACTTCTTCCTCACATGTGTTTTGGTAAACCTTCAAAACAAAAACAGGAGATTTGGGAGAGTATATTCAAAGACACTGTTCAAAGGAGGTAAATCTTATTTTCTTCATTCATCTCACTATTTTAATCATATTTTTCTATTCTCTATCTTCCATTTTTATTCATATTTTCCTGTTTACTTCTTCTTTTAAATTTCTTATAACCCTTTTTAACATAAGTAAACAAACAAACAAACAAACAAACAAATAAATAAATAAAAGCACTTTGTTGATAATGAATCAAAAGCTGCTGAAATTGTAAGTGAGCTTGTTTGCAAACTATTATCCAGTCAGACGTTATGTTGTGGGATGTGTTTGAGACATGAGAGATGTTTTATACCATTGATATTTGTTTTATTTCTACTGTAGCATTCTTGGGTCAGTTGTAAATCTAACATTAAGTCTGTGTTATGGAATATATGATTTATAAAGTCTTATTTAGCCGTCATAGCCGAGTGAACACCTGCACTATAACTAGCGTTAGCTGGCTAAGATTTCGCTGGTGGAAATAAATACAGTATTTTATATATATATATATATATATATATATATATATATATATATATATATATATATATATATATATATATATATATATATATATATATATATATATATATATAATTATATTATTATTATATTATATATATTATATTTATTAAATACAACAAAATAAAGATGTTCAGTCTTACTTGTGAAAAGTAATCCCCCGAGCCCTACTCTCAATAGTCCGCCTATTAGAACAAGAATACGCCACACAGTGCTCAGGCATCGTAACTACTACCGCTTGTGTGAGAGGACGACCTGTCCAAGATGGCGGCTGCATATGTCTATGCGCCCCAGTAGCCAATGCGGAGTCTACTCTATTAACGTCTGTGTATTTTTGTTTCCGTCTTATTTACGTCGGATTGAATATTAACCAATCAGATACGCGATCGAAATAACGGATGTCTATCCAATCGCTGTAAAATAAAATGCTCACGTGGTTGTCGCCATGGTGCTAAGAGAGGCTAGCTTATGTGCTATAGCAAAGTTCGCAGTGCATGTGCTGGACGGACAAATTAAAATGAATAACAGAGAAGTGTGTTTACTTCTTGGGGCCACTGGCGTTGGAAAGACGTTGTTTCTTAAACGTCTACAAAATATCCTTTGCAGTTGTCTGAATGTTTTGAACTACAGCTAGAAAACAGTTGTGGTCCTCGCTAGCCTAACAAGCTAATTAAGTTTTAGCTTGTCACTGTTGCCTAGGAAATAAACCACAGCTACTCAACGCTTTGTATTTTATTATGTGCTTTTTATTCCAACGCTTAACGAAAATCTCATGTCAGCTCAGTACTACATTTTCCTACACATTTGAAACTGTACTTTTAAAAAAGCTTTAAATAAAACTTAGTGCAACACATTGAGCAGATTTTTCTGAAAATTGTGCCCACTCATATTTCACGACAGTACCGCCTTTGGATATCTTTCCTTACAGATTTGATTAACTTTGTAGTTCGCACGGTTCAAAGGAAATGCCCTCTCCTCCTGCAACTCTTCCCACAGTAAGAAGTACATAAATGTAAAACGAAGACTACAGGCTTAGTTTGAATGCAACACCCATTCCTTGTAATGTAAAGACATCTATAATCCTTCCTAGGTTGGAACCAATCTGACTGACTTAACTCTGAAAAAGAAGAAGATCACTGTGAGGGAACTGGGAGGCTGCATGGGACCTATATGGCCCAGTTACTTCAAAGATTGCACCTCCATCATTGTATGGCCATTTTGTCTGCATTGCATCCATTTCTAGTATTTGGAGAAAGTTATCAACTTGACTATTGAATCAACTTAACTTAATGTTTTTTTTCTTTCATAGTTCATGGTGGATTCAGCAAACACTGCTCAGATATCGTCCTCATGTATCCAGTTGCTGTCTGTCCTTTCAGCTGAGCCGCTGAGCAATGTCTCTGTGCTTATTGTGTTCAACAAGAGGTGAGACGACATACAAAGCACTTCGCACAAATGACCTTTTACATAATTTAAGATTTCACTGTCAGCAGGTCAAACTGTAATATCCGCTATTATCTTTTGCCATAGGGAGTGTGTTTTATGCCATTGTCTATTCTGTGATTTGCAATTCCAACCTTTTTCAGGGACATGCCTTGCATTATGAGCCTTATGGAGATAAAGTCACTGTTCAGGATAGATGACATCATTGCATCTGCAACTCAGCCCATCACAATACTGGAAGTCAGTGCCCGCTCTGGAGAAGGACTGAAGGAAGTGTTGAGTTGGCTGGAATCCATCATAGTCAAGTGAAATCCATTTGTTTTTGTATGGTGATACTTTTCTCACAAACATCTGTGATCTGCTTTCAAGCATTTGGACAGGATCCTCAGTTTAATAGGACAGTTTGCAAACTGTTTTTGAGGATTTAATGTTCCCTTTATTTTCGGACTGTCTAAATCTTGCAAGGTGTACGACAAGAAAGAACTGAAAATGGTCTTGAGTACCATATGATTAAGTGGACTGGTTGGAAAGGAAGATACTATGGTTTGTCACTTCAATTGATTTCACAGTACGGGTCAGAGTTCTAGGTAATCTGAACTGTGAAAAAATTCAAATGAGAAATGCATATTAGGCAATTAATTACCATCATGATTTGATAAATGTCTGAAGTTATTTGTTAAAAGAAAGGTTTTTCATTCTGCAAAAATTATGAAGAAAACAACTAAATATTTTTTGTACATTATCATTGATACCTAATCTATTAGATTCATTTTAAGCTATTTAAAAAAAAAAAAAAGAGAGAGCAAGACTCTCCTGTTTGGGAGAGACATGACCTGAATAATGCTGTTAAGGAAAGTTTTACTTCACTAAACCAGGAAAGTTCACTCGTCTCTTTTTCCACAACGGATAAGAGAGATCACTGGCAGCATCAGTGATTCTGTTATTTAGACAAACAAACATAAATGTTTATTTGTATTGTTTGCAATCTGCAAAGACTTTAAAATCAGTTTTAAGTTTCGCTTGTTCTTGAAAACCTTCAGACATGAAAGTATGCGGATGTTTCTAGCATGCCTTGCATTTCTGTTTCCTTTTTGTCTGGGTTTTATGCTGCTGTTACGCTGTAAATTTTCCCACTGGGAGAAATAAAGGAATGTTGAATGTGTCATTTAAAAGAGATTTTGAGAGAGAAATCTGATAATGTAGTAGTAAATAGAAAAAGAACAGGCATGGCAGGTTGATAAAATGACCTAAAGTTTACATGGGCTGACAGGAGCTACTCTGTATCTAATATGAAGCAGGACTCCAAAGAGGACATCATTATTGAAAGTAAGACTATTGTTTCTTAAAATGTGTACAGAGGGTCCCCAATCACATGGGGAGACTAAAGGCAAAGGAAACCAACATAGAACACTTTGAAAAGCTAGCCCATGTATACAAGCAATAAATGAAAGCCTTAAGGTAAAGACAACCCTTCCCACAGTTAACTATCACATCCAGTCAACCAGCAGATGAACAAAAAATAAGTTGCTTATTTTGAAAGTTCCTCTAAAAGTACATTTTGATGCCTGAGAATTGCTTCATTTGGATTTATTTCTGAAGATGATTAGAGCTATGCATTTGAAATTCAGCAATGTCAATAATTCTGACCAGTGGTTGTAATGACATTGTTTTACCAACAGGGGGGCGTCAGAATGCATCACTGCAAATGCTGAAACTCACCTGGGTGTGTACAAGAATTCTTATGATGTAATTCAAATCAAATTAATCAAACATGAAGGAAACGGGATTATGCTTAAAGTCTTTTGAATAATGAAACCGTTTTCTGATTAAACAGCTGTACTTAATGAGACCTGGTGGATCACAGCAATGACTAAAGCATCATTAAACGCTGCCTTGCCTATTAACAGCCTGTTCTCCCAAAATGTGTTTTTATCCTTCAAATAATTTCATTATAACTAAATTATACACGTACTTTATATATATATATATATATATATATATATATATATATATATATATATATATATATATATATATATATATATATATATATGTGTGTGTGTGTGTGTGTGTGTGTGTGTGTGTGTATATATATCAGCCCATAACAAGTAACCATTACCAATTATCAGAAATTGTACACATTTGGTTCTAATGTCTAAGGTCAAGTACATCAAAGTATCAAATTGTGCTTGCATGTAGTCTGTAGTCAGCAACAGATTATGGCCTTAAATGAGCTTTACATGACATCAGTAATTCCTAATAAAAAATCTGTTATCTCTTTTCTATCTTGTTAGAGTGAGCAGCAGAACCAGCTTGCATCAGTCTAAGTGTTACTGTACTATACAACAATATAAAATCAACAAAGAATAGGCATTGCATACAAGTTCTTAGAGCTGCGGTTTGGTCTGCAGAATATGTGTTATTCCAGGAGCGTAACCTATAGACATTCCCCCCTTTTCCAGGACATTTTTCTCAATTTTGGTTGGTCCTCATAAGAAAGGGTTCTGGTTTTGTGCAGAATCTGATCCCTGAGAACTGACAGAAGAGAAGGGCAACAAGGGCTCAGGGAGGTTCCTTAGCAGGTCCAAACCAGGCTGGGTGGGATGTGTGAGTGACGAGGGGATACTGGCACCCTGATGGCTCATAGGCAGGGGCAGGGAGGCACTGTATGGAAGAGAAGTAGCTTGAGGAGTCACAGAAGTGGAGCTGGAGCCGCCCATCTGATTAAGGCTCAGTTTTGGCTGCTCAGATTGGAAAGGATTGGTAGCCGAAGGAGCACTCAGGCCTAAACCAAAACACAGAAAAAACAAAATAGTAATGCATGCATTTAACATTTCAAAGGTCGGTTTAAATGTAGACTGTCATTTATTTGCTGTGCAAAAGAGCTCATACAATGAATACCTGATAAAAAGGGGTTTTTGTTCTTGGCTGAGGGATTCACTGGGATCAAGGTGTCCAAGTTTACCAAGGAAGCGGCTGTGGGTCCCAGGAAGGACTCGGGTGTCCGGCATGTGCGAGGGCTGGGTGCAGCCAAGCTTTCTCCTAGACACGACAGGTCAAACGGCTCAGGACTGCCCTCCTCACGCCCATTAACGCTCACCTCACCGCCATCCATGGCTTCATCAAACAGATCCCCATCTAACCAGATGGAAAGAGAGACCATGCTGAAAATCTGAAAGTTGCACAAAACCTACAATGACTGGTGTAATGACTGCTTTACCTGAGGGGCTTTTACTTCGAGGAAGAACTTCTTTAATTGCTCCCTTACTTGCTGTTCCTTCTGGCAAAGCAGAGAATAGATCAATTCCTGTGGAAGCTATTAAAACAAAAGTTTAATTGGGATGAAAAACAGAATTTCATGTGTTTTTTTTTGGGTCTGTTTTTGGTGAAGCTGAGCGCATGGAAGCACACACACCCACCTGTGTTTGCAGGTAAATCCCACACTCGGCCAGCTGGGTTGGGGTTGGATACATTGCTCTGCAGTCCTTCCCAGGAGTTGGTTGGGGGCTCCCAAGGAGGTGGAGGACTGTTAGAAGGTGGAGGTACCATCCAGGGAGAATCTGCTCTAGGGATGTTTGTGCTGTCTTCTTTACATAAAACAAGAGTAGATGAAGGCAGGGCATTCTCTTTGCATAACTTGGTTAAAATTAAGCAAATAAAAACCTAAAAGATTTTCTTTTATAAAAATTTCCATTTGTCTTGAACTGTAATAATCTCACATTTTGTACCAAAAAAAACATGTATGACTAAGAGTTCCCACAGTCTTGCTTCGGATGTTTCAAGTTCATTGAAGGCTCACCCAAGTGATCCCAGGGGTCTGAACCCCCACCGCCAGTGGCTGCCTGGTGTGGAGCATTATTCCAGGCACGGTCATTGGGAGGTGGATCTGTAGCCACTGCAAAAACATCTACCAGGTCCATAAAAGCCGTCTGACCACACAAACCAGAAAAAATCTTTAGTTCAGGATCTTTCATTTCAATTATGTTTTTGATGGATACTTTATATTTAAGTTGTGTCAATAAAATGACCTTACAACCAAAAGTTACACTCATGTGGTTAATTGCTGTTGTTTTAATGGATAAATGCACCCAAATATATAATTACATATTTCATACCCCTCCTTTTGCCTCCATTTCACGTTTGCTTTCCTCCAGAGCTTTTAGGAGCTGCGACTCATCTCCTCGGCGACTGAGTTGCTCCTATAAATGGATAAAGACACATGGACGCCTTTGAGCATGACCGCCTCTGGCTAAATTCACATATTGTCACATCATAGCATATTTATGATTCAGCTACAGCACAAAGGACAGACAGCTAGCTTGTATTTTCCCAAGGCACCATATGCATGCAGTTGGCACAAACTAGAAAATTCTCCGGTCAAAGAGGGGAGAGAGCAGAGCATCACTGTGATCTCTAACAGAGCAGTTCTATTGTGCTACTGTATATTTGCATAGATGGACAAAAACGGGAGAGAATAGACAGAGACAGGATGCGACAGGAGGGGCAGGTGGCAAGTGGTTGTAGAAATAATGTAATAAAGTGTGTTATATCTGTTTAAAATGGCAAAACAAAGGAAGCAGAATGTGTGGAAATGACTTTTTAAAGTTTTTTTTTTTTTTTTTAAAAACAAGGAAAGTGTTTTCCAAGCAGCGGTTCCAAAGCTTTGAAATGATCTGAAGACCTTACCTGCTGGTGCTCCTCCTTGCTCAGGCTCAAGGCTAACTTGAGCTGGGTGTCCTCATCCATATCCATGTTGCCAGCAGGGACACGTTGGACTGGCTGTCAGGGTATTAAGAGAGGTAGAATTAGTCTAATTTATTTCTTTTATGATTATTAGCTCAGTAAAAAGTGGAGCAAGGCTTGGACATCCTCACTGTACATGGCATGCAGTTCAAAACAGTGAAGGGATTCATCCTAATATCAGCAGGTCAGAGGGTTTGGGATGTAAACCTCAAACAATTTGAATAAGAGATTAAAAAATCAAGTTGTTAGTACAACAAAAGGGTAAAGTTTCAGTTGGTTAATCTTTATGTTTTTTTTTCTTTAAAAAAGCCCTTTAAGAGTTCAAAAAGTGAATAAGTGACGGAAGTAATAGACCAGATCTATGGGGGGTAAAAAGCCAAGTAGTGCATGCGGTTGGTTCTTGGAAAATAACAGCCTGAACTATTAAAGTTGTTTTAGTGCACAGAGCAACAAGAGAGCAAGGCAGAGGATGCATAGGAAGGGTCATCCCTGGTCCAGGCATACTACCTTCTTGGCCTCCTCCTTGCTGAGAGTCATAGCGATCTGGAGCTGAGTCTGTTCATCAATATCCACTGTGGGAGGTGACTAGAGTCAAGCAGGAAGGATTAGGGAGGAAGACTAATCAAAGGGAGCTTTTCAAATCATGCCTGATTTTACCCAGGTGGTTTAAGAAGAAACATTGGGATTATACGCTAACTTCAAGTTAGTCTAAAGAAAAATTAGACCAAATCTAACTTTCTTATCAAAATCCCAGTAGGTCTGTAGTCTCGTAAAGGAGCTGAGTTTAAGTCTCAGTAGCTGCCTATGCCATGAAGATCTGTGGATATTTTGGAGTGGATCGATGCACATATCCTGTTTGTGTTCTCACTGTTTCACACTCAGCTTCCTCACTCTTCAGCATCACTCACCCTGATTGGTCAGAATGCCATTAATTATGACATTAAATCACATCACTTTCTGTAAAGACTTCTGGGAAATGGTTGCACAGAAGCCACAGCAGGCGCAGCGCTTCACCAACACTAACTGTGTTTGAGCTTATAAGGGGCTGGGAGGTCCATTTAACATGTCGGCAGCAGTGTTGCCACACGCATGTGCAGGAGGGGTGAGAGGTTTATACTTTGTGTGTGAGAGTGTGTGCGTTATTTGAGCTAGAGGTACCTTTTCACTTTCTTCTCGGCTCATAGCCAAGGCCAGCTGCAGCTGCAGCTCTTCTTCTCCCGTGGTCGCTGGTCGAGCTTGTTCCAGGTCTGGAGCGAGTTGTGAGGAGGAGGAGGCTACGAGGATGGAGAGATTGTGAAGGGGTGGGGGGGTTTCAGGGAAGAATGGGAAGAGATGAGATATAGGGATAAAGGTTTAAAGATAGAGAGAAATGGAAAAGAAAGAAACACTTCAGGCTGATTTTTAAGGTCAGGAAGAGCTGGCAGTGTTTTTGCATGTTAATTTTCCATTGCCTGTTGTTTCAGGCTTTTGCTGGCATGGCTTGCCACAGTCTGCCCAACTCTGCCTGCACTGAGAACAATGGCGCGGCTGTGTAGAGAGTTAGGTTTCTGGCGGGGGAGAGGAATGGATGGATTGGAATGGGGCCCACCTTATTACCCGAAATCTTCTGGGAGGGTTATACGACTCAGATTTTAGGGAATAATTGATGGGGAGGCTGGCAACATACCAGCTTGGGTGCCAGGCTGTGGGTCACAGGGCTGAAAGAGGGAAGCCGGCCACACGTCGGCAAAGTCAGATCTCAGAAACCAATCTCTTCCACTGCGCTGCCCCTCAATATCCCCTGTCTGAGCTGGATTACTTACTGGCAATTAGCTGATGCCAACCTCCTGACCCACACCTACAGCATCCATCAGCATTTTGTCCAAACAGTCCACATGCTCCTGTGTCCTGGAACGGCCAGGAATCCACTAAAACTGTCCCTTTTGTATTAAAATTAACTAAAGAAGGAAGTGGCATGTGCACCCAACTAATAAAGGAGTAAAGCATTTTCTTAAAAGAGAAAACTCTTGGTTTTATCACCTGGGACACACTGCTTTTCGGATTTCCACAGTGTGATATTGTTATGATTATCTAGCATGAAGCACGCCCCAGTCAAACAAACTGTGCTCCTATTGTAACATCACACCAAACCACAGAGACAGAGTCAAGTGTTAGTAACTGGCCACATGTTTCCACTGATGCTGCTTCTGCACCAGAGAGGTATGCAGACAACATCCACTAAGTAGAATCTGCGCAGGACAAAAAAGATGTTTGACTGATCGGCGGTAATAAAACAGTCAGACACCATCTGTGGGCACATCTGCGTTTCCTTCATGAAACAAGCTCCAGACATGAAAGTAAAAGAGAAGCTAGTGTCTTATAAAACCACAGCTCAGCCACTGACTAACACCCTTCATAAACACCACACACCACACAGACCACACAAATGCTAAAATATACGGTGCACACCGAACACATCACATGTACACATGATTAATGCTTTTGCAACATGTGTTTTGAGGTTGAGCTGTTTACTTTAACTCATAAGTCAGTAACATAACAGATCTTTTTCTGAAGAAAATGCACCAGCGCTTCATCTCAGACAGCTGAAGATGGGATTTTAATGTTGCGTCTAGCCATAGATCTTGTTTAAACATTAATATTTAAGGCTAAATCACTCAAGTATTCAAGCATCAGGCTAAAAGTGTGCTTAAAGTAGTCGTAAAATGATCCTGCTGATATATCACTTTATTACAAATGGCATTAGATATCGGTTTGAGATCTCATTCATGTTTTTGCTCAAATAGACCAAGAGTATCTTCGGTAAATTAAATCGAGATTTTTTAAAATTTTTTTATCAAATCTCACTATTACATTTTACATTAGTGTGAATTTAAAAACTAAGTTACTGAACATGAACACTGCACACCTACATTTAAAAAACAGAAGTATAGTTTTATCATTATATTTGTCTGTTAGACATCTATTGAGTATTTGATATGCTTAAAAAAAGGTCTACTGTAAGATTAAACCTGAACATTTAAAAAAAGTTGAAATTATTTGGTGTTGTTTAAAGACAAAAAGTTGTGTAATAAGCAAATAGTATATCAGAAATAAAATCTTGGTCACACTACTTTTTAAGAAACATCAAATTCAAAGAGGTTATTAAAAGCTGGATGATTATTTCTGACTTACTTTGTTACAATGTGTTATATTTTAAAAGTTTGTAATATTATTCACTATTCAAAACCCTTATCTAGAAAGTAAATACTGATAGATGCTATAAAGTAAATGTAGTTAAGAACAAAGTGCCAAATTCCCTCTGAAAGGCAGTGGAGTGGAAATGTCAAGTTAAATATCTATAAATATTCAGGTTTTTTAGAGGTAATTGAGTAATCTACTCAATTACTTTCCAGTTGCAGGCATGATACTGTCACCACAGTCCTGCATCCAGTTGTGGTTTCATATTGGAGTGTTCTGAGCACAAACAGGGCCCCTCTCTTTTGTAAATCCTGTTTGGCTGACATGACTATAAAGGAGAATGAAAGGAATGCAGACGTCCAACTGTCAGCGGCAAACAAAACTGAAACATTTCCTGAAATATCACGCAAGTAACAAGTAATTTATCAATACTCAAATGTAAACATGGGTGTGTGTTGCTATTACATACCAAAATAAAAAAAAAAACTTGTGATGTACTTTTCCCCTTTTTTACATTTTCTGTCATTAAACCGAACCTCTTGAGTGACTGATAAACAAAGTTAAACGATGCTTTTCTGTTGTTTTCAATCGTCCATCATGCTTTGATGTTATCTGATAACACTTTGCAGTGAAGCCACAAGAAACCTTCAGCTGGCAGGTAGCTTAGTGGGACCAAAAGGATGTTACGTCTGATAATAGACATGCTTGTGTTTTGTAAAGAGTCATTACATAACTATGTTCGTGTTACTCACCGTGCATGGATGATGGCGAGCCTCTGCACCTGTTAAAATCATCCGCATACGAACTGGCAGTTTGGCGCCCTGGGTAAGGTGGGGGCATGGATCCAGAGCTTAAGCTGCTGGTGACCCCCGCCATGCGTGACTTTGTCTTCAGAGCTTGGCTCCTCTCCTTCTTCAGCCTCTCCTCATCCCTCAACAGAGCCACTAGATGTTTGGCCTTCTCTCGAACATTGACGCCCCGGTCACGTCCGTCTCGATCTATGTACTGGAAGTCTCTCAGGGTCTGAATGGTGTATATGTTGTCCCGGCATTCTTTAGTCACACGCTCGGAGCCTGTTTTGATCAAATAATCTAGCAGCGTGAGCGCCTTGTAAACGTGACGCCAGTTTTTGCCATGATCATTCAGCCTCTTCCAGATCATTCCCATAACCTCAGCGAAGGCCACCACATTGAAGGTCAAGTCTGCAATTTCAGCCATGAGAGTGCTGGGAGGTCCCAAGTGGTCATTGGAGGTGGCCTCTCGGACCTTGATCTCAGCCTCCGTGTAGTTGTTGACCATGTTTTTCATCTGCCGGCGGAGCGATGAGGTCTGCATGATGGCAGCGGCGTTTCACACTTGGCAAGGGAAAGTCAAACAGCAGGCTGACCCACTGCTGGGCAAGGTGGTTGTTCAGTTCAGCAGAAAAATGCAATAAAGTGAAGGCAACTTGGCAACTTCAATGACGTCCTCCAGTGTGGCCCTGCTGGGAAATGAAAGAAGATAAGACCCATACAAGATGAGCTTCCTTTTCATGAAACAACCCAAATATATTCTCACAATTTCTTCATGTCATGGACAACAGAATTAGTGGCAAAAGCTAACCTAACTTATTTCTATGTGAAGGACGAAAAGGAAACGCCCCTCCACCTTCAGGCAATGTGAAACAGAACACCTAGGATCAGTTTTCAGTAAAATACTTAAAGTGATCTGTCTGAATTCACACAGTGGATTGTTCCTCAGTGAGTGCTGGCTACTTTCTCAAAGATTTTCCCAGTTTTTGCTTTCACTTAAAAAGCCCCCTGTTTGTTTTGGACCCAAACTGACCGCAGGGACATCCACGCAATCTGCTGCTTTTCTAACCTGTATTTTTACCTTCACGTGTTATCAGAAACAGGAGGGGCTCCCTTTCCCTCCCCTCTTTTTCTAACCTGATTACATCATCCCGGTTATTGAAGACTCCAAAACTGTCACAGCTGCATACAAATAAAACTTTTATAGAATTACAGTGTCCTGGTTTAATATTTAAATCATTAGGCAAAGAAAATGTCGCCACTTTGCCTTGAACATTGTACTGCTTTGTCTAAACCTAATCAGAAGAGCAGCTGGTAGAACTGATAAGTGTTTCCAGAACAGAGATATGAGCACCAATCCTTTCTGGGTTTTTTTTTTTTTTAGCAAAAAGCTATTAACTTCATTATACCACCCCCTTTCACCTCATGAACCAAACTTTTTCATTGTCACAGATTAACACACTGTAACATCGGAGTAAAGCAGCACTCACACATGTGAGATGTGGCTGAGTATGTATGTCTGATGGCAGGCAGCATCAAGCATGCTACCTCATAGCTTTGGATGCTGTAAGGATGCTGTAAATAGACTGTTGAGTGTTGGCGACAATCGAAATATTTGTGGCTCAGATGAATGCTTAAGTGAAACCAATGGGTGCAGTCCCAGTTCACCACTCAGTCCAGTTCAGGAGATCATGAGAGAAATACCTTAAATCTGTCCTTCTTGCATACTTTCTGTACATTAATGTTGGTAAGAAGAGGAGATGGGTGTAAAGCTGCAAATTTAACTGAAAAAAAAAAAGTTCAACTTTCCCTCTGGCTTGTTATCAAGTCGAGAATTTGTCATTACACTCCAACACACACACACACACAAAATCAGGAAATTGGGTGGTTATGCCACATGGATTTTTACATTTCATAATATTCACAATCAAATAATGAACCAGAGTTTTGTCCTTGTTTAACCTCAGATGGTGAAGCCTTTACCTTCTTAAAGCGATCAGATATCTTGTGGATGGTTCAGTTACCCATTAAACCAGTGTTCCGATTTAATGCCCAGCTGGTTTCCCAACGTCCATATCTACACGAACCAAACAACAACTGGTCCCAAATCAGGCCCAAATGAGCACCATGGTATGTTTACACCTGTCCCATAAACTACAAGAAGAAAGCAGGAGTGCAAAACCAACTTCTTTCCTTTCACAAGCCCTTTCTGTCCCGAACCAGGACGGCTGACTGGTGCCATTATTGCGTCAAATGGGACGAGCGCGTAGGTGAAGTATGTGACGGTGACTCAGCTATGTTTCCGAGTTTAAAAGTTACAACCTCCAGTATGCATATAAGTGACTATAACGTCGCAATTAAGTCTGTTCGTCGCGTTCACTTTTCCTCTTACCTTCATGCCATGGCGTGTCCGTGGGGTCCCAACTTGGGGAGGATTCGGGAGGAACGAGAAACGTCTCCGCCTCTCAACATATCCCGGCGCAGAGCTGAACTATTGTAGGTATTTAAAGCGCAAAGGAGGAAGAGAGAGGGGGAAAAAAAGCCCCGAGTGTCAACTTACAAACAAATCCAAAAGAGAAAGGGAGCGATTTGTTCCAACTTAAGTTGTGTGCATGTCGCAAATCCAGGCACCGAGCCTGCAGATGGCACAGCCCCCCTGAAAACACACACAGTTTAAAAAAAAAAAAAAAATGGATGTAGAGAGGAGCAGGGAGGGAGAGAGGCCTGCTCTGTGCATGCAGAGTCAGATTTAACTCCTTCAGCGCCTGATGGAAAACGCATCTGCTCTGACTGGAGCAGCTGATCATATGCTGAGGAATCCCACTCAGGATTAAACTGTGCAGGCTGGAAACAAAATAATTACAGACCACGTGGTGGAAGTGGAGACACACTGTTAGGAACCCAGCTTGCATCTGTTCAGAAAACCCTGCCAATACCCTGCTACATATCCTAAGGAACACCAGTGATCCTGTATTAAATTTCAGGAGATTTGTGTGAGGGGGGCAAATCACAGCAAGTGATGTTCTATCCAACTACTACCCTGTAGATACCAACAAGAAGCAGAAACATATTTTGCACGATGACTTTTTTTTTTTTTTTTTTTTTTTTAAATTGATAGAATAAGTTTGCATCTTCCTTCACAAGTTAAATAAAAAAGTTAAAATCCAATTTATTGTTGGTGAAAAGATGTCGCGAAGGACAACTACAAAGACTCACTTTTCCTTTTCTGCAGCTTCATCCTCGCATTTCTGCTCTTTACTTATTTATTGACACTAATGGGATGTTGTGAAGTCACATCCTCATGCATTATTTATACGTCCACTCATCTTTTTGGTATTTGCATTGGTTTGGAGTCAGTTAAGTTATGAAAGAAATCTCAGACGGTCTACGTGAAAAAAAAGGGTTATCATTGTCATGCTGAGAGAAAAATGATTACCTAACTGAGGGAGAAGCTGCAGGAGAGATTAGTGGGTCTTGTGGCAGACGGAGCAGGATATACAGGAAATACCAGCTCCACCTTGTGACAACAAGGAAAAATAAGGAAAGGGCAAAGTGCACAGGAATCAAGTTTATCAAGCTGTATGTAACAAGGCTGTTGACCTTTTGGGACACTAAAAAACTGATCATAGTGTGTTTGTCATCACATATCCCTCCTAGTGGGAATGTATAATTTCTTGTTGTCCGTAAGGATATTTTAATGTGACTCCCACTGATCAAGTAAATCAGCCACTGCTTCTCCTCCTCCCTCTCCTTGTTGCTCCTGAAAACAGATGCCTTAGCATTCTTTGTTTCTCAACAAAGGCGTGATGAGGTCAGTGCAGGGAGGACATGCAGGCGAGATCTGGGGAAACAGAGGGGGGAGGAGAGAGGACAGCCTGCAGTGATGTCACACAGGACAGGAAATCTGATTTCTTGTGTGTGTGGAGGACTTATGACTAATGGACTAATGTTGAATGTAAGTAAAGAATTGAATTAATTTTAACATATGGTTGGAGAAGTCTGCAGGGGGTGGTTGTCCTTTTCATTTTTGGAAACTTAACTGTGTCATTGTGGGTTAAGGAGGCAAAAATATTTATATATTCATGTGATGATTTATTTATTTTCTCTTAAGAAACTGCATTTCTGATGAATTACTAAAAAAAAACGAGCTTTTACCCACCTCAGTCTTAAACTGGAAAAGATTTCCAACACTAACAAATCTTAAATTTTTTAATATTTTTTCCTGAATTTTCTCCCTCCAGAGAAAAAAATGCAATAAAAGCTGTAAACCAGATTAACCCATCTTTCCACACGTTATTTTAAATCATTCAGGAAAAATCATCCTCAGGTCAGGTGTCTCAATAATGTTGAAGAAATTGCGAGGCTCTGAAGGTAAATGCATGTTGTGTTGCATCAGCCCTTTTAGAGTAACTCTTATGTTTTTGTACTGCCCTCTGGTGGTCCCCAGATCACACACACACACACACACATATGGTGTTTATTTTCTGTTGAAGATGTCCTCTTTTATGAGTTTACATGCTGTGTAAATGATGGATTTAAGGCTGTTTGTTGTACAAAGTCAGCAAGTGTGTACAAAAACAGATGAAAGAAAAAACAGTGTACAGTATAAAGCTATTTGAAAGCAGTAGACACAAAAAAGGAGAGGCTGTTTTAATCAAAATGAGCAAAAATAGTCTGTATTTCCTTGTGTTGTGCTGGTAATATAATTTCCCTTGATTATGGGCACAGCAAAGAAGCTGTATTCTGTCAAATAGCAGAGCAAAGTGATGTGATCAGAATTTCATTATTTTTTGACACTGGTTTTCTCTGAGGAAGCTGGATCAGTCATGCACTAAAAGTAAACTATGCCTTTAGAAGATTCTCTTGTTAAGAAGATGACACAAAGTCAAATGTTAGGTGGGAGCTGACACATCTCACAATGAATGCCTCATTTTTTCTGAGGAATCCAAGTTCAGCATGTCAGATGGAAACAAACAGGTGAGAGCTGTATCACAGCTTATAAAAATAAAGTGTGTGGATGGATGCCTCAGCTTTATCAGCACAGCCACATAAGCTCAGCTCCTTGGAATATTTATTTAGTGCTTTAAAACGAACAAAGTCAGATATCCCCAAAAAACAGAAGCTCTTTGATTCAGTCAATCATACATCATACATGGATTTTACAAACATGGAGTTCACACAACTCTGACAGTGTAGTTATATTTTCCCTATATTAATCTTTTTCTAATTTAATGTTTTTTTTAATTATTTTCACAAAATACAGAAAAGTATGTTTACCTGTGGTTTCAGACATAGACCAGCCTTCAGAGTATAACATTATATTGTGTGCCAAAAGATTCTATCTTTGTCAGTGTGTTCGATAAATTTCAAGGCAAAGTAAACGGCACGATGCTGATTGAAATGAAATAAATGAGTATGTGGTCCCTCTATTCAGGATGCCCTTGATTCCGCTGAAAAGGAGAGTTTGCAAAGAAAAAGCCACAGTTTTATAACGTGTTCTTGCTTCGGCAATTCACGTGGTACTTCTTCACTCTACGTCCTTTGGCTTTCACTGTGTTCTCTCGCTACATATTTTCTCTAAAAAAATATCTGCATAATTGGGATGTTGAGATGTTATATAGCTGGACAAAAGAAACAAGATCACATGTGAAAATCTTGATGTCTTTAGAAAGAGAGTTTTAAGAATGTTAAGCTTATAACCTGATGGTGAAGCTCCAAGACTTCCAGGAACATGTATCTACAGGCACACAGAAGTTAATCACATAAGAATAATATCATATGTTTGAAGCTGGAAGTGCTCAAGAGGACTCATCATCTGGCTCTGTGAATCACAGATCAGAGCGTGAGCAATCTCCTACTCCACAACAAGTCGTGATTATAATACAAAGGGGTTTCTACAAGCACTAAACAAGGACAATAAAATCACAGCAGCCCTGATATGTCAGATCGGGTAGGGACATCTTTCAAGTGGCCTTTATCCCTGTATGGGGGGAAATGTGTCCCTGTTAAATAACACATAAAATGCATTACACAACAATAAAACAATTATGATTGTCACCATAAGAGCATTACAGGAAATTACAGTAGATGAGCACAATTAACTAGTCCCTGCACTTCACGCCTCCAGTGTCCATGTTCAGAGAGATTTGGACAATTACCTGGACTCTATCCATTAATGTATGATCCATCCATTTATCCATAATGGGACACCTGCACGTATGGTGCTAAAAATAGAGGAGTACATTTAATAATAGGCTTGATCAGGTCAGGGTGCTTGTTATTATCAATGAGTGTTTGTCTTAGACTGTCAGAGAGTATATATTCCATGTTTTCTGGTCATTTTGAGCAGCAGGTTATTCACCTGTATTCCTAGACTTCTCTAGAACATTTTAAGGGAGAAAACGCATTTCATTATTTATAGGAGGAGTGGGGGGCTTCGTTTCTATAAAAGGAGTGCTGTGTGAACGAGACTGATGACGCAGAAACTGCGCAGAGTGGAAGTATAAAAGCTGCCGCTCGGCTCTGTTTCTGCGGACACATGGATGAGATGCTGATGACCAGATTTCGATAGCCTTCAAAGAGCAGAGATGAACACAACTGAGAAGTTTTACCTTCCCGTTGATGGCATCCTCGATTTATTCAACTCTTTCGCAGCGCATCCTCGGTTCCTTACTGCGCATTCAGTTCTCCAGAGCGCAGCTCTCACGCCAGTTTTCCAGCACCCCAAAGTCTCAAAGTTATCAAAAACAGGCATGGGCATCATCAAAACGGTTAAAGGCTGCTGGAGACGGCAGGATAAGAGAGTGATTCCTCGCAGATCCTCAAGTTCCGGCAATCGGCAAGTGTCGACTGATCGACTCCCGAAAAGTTCAGTGGATCTGGCGGAACTGGGTCAGACCAAGCCCAGGAACCGTCATAGAATAGTTGTGCTTGGTGCGCCCAGAGTAGGCAAGACCAACATCCTCCGGCGGTTCTTGGGTGAAGACTATGAAGAGCACTATGAGCCCACGGTGGAGGACTTCTACAGAAAGTTGTTCCACATTGGAGGGGAGACATACCAGGTGGATCTCCTGGATGCTGCGAGCGAGAGAGACTTCCCTGCAAAGCGGAGACTTACCATCCTGACAGGTAACAAGTCACGAGAAGGATGGCGTGTTCAGACATGGAAATTGATAATAGAGGTTGTTTTATTTGTGCATTTGTATTTTGAGCTTAACGGCAGAAACAATAATGAGTGATTTCTTCCCGTCCACAGCTGACATCTTTCTGCTCGTCTTCAGTTTGGAAGACAGAGACTCTCTGGATGAAGTCCGTGAGCTGCTCAGCGAGATCAAAGCTGCGAAGGCAAAGTTACTCAAATCAAACCACACAACGAGTGTGCCAACCGTGGTATGTGGGAATAAAGCGGACTTAGAAGCTCAGAGGGTCGTCAGTCGGTCAGAGGTGGTTAAAATCCTTGGCGAGGACGTTCCCTTCTTTGAAACCTCCGCTAAAAACGGCACCGGACTGGAAGGTGTGTTCAGAGCTCTGGCCTCTCTGGGTGATCTACCTGACGAGACCAGCCCTTCGCAGCATCAGATGATACCCATCCTCTCCTACCAGTCCATGTGCATCAACAAGCGAGGCAGGAGGAGAAGACATTCGCGCGGACTCAGTGCGCCATGCGCCGCCGTGGACCCACTTGCGCGCCGCCCGAGCTTCACCAGCGACCTGCGGCTGGTGCTTGGATCAAGCACCAAACACAAAAAACCCGAGAAGTGTCAGATTCAATGAATTATGAGACTTCTCGACAAAACAAATTGTGGTAGTATGCTGCAATGTCACATATGTAAGGAGTTATACTCCTATAGCACCTGGCCGGACCGGTGCGTTCTTATGTTGGTTTTCTATGTGTATTATATGATCCTTTAATAAAAGTTATCAACCCATATTGTCACTTTTTGCGTTTTTACTACCTGTTCCAATAACAATTCAGCCTGTTTATGACAAGATCGGGTAAAGAAGTTGAATAAATGAGTTAGAAATAGCGGAATTACGCATGTCAGCGCAAGAAATCATTTATTGTGAAGTGATTATGTAAAACAGAGCAGAGGTGTGTGTAGGAGGGAGCTCAACTGCGTGAGAGGATGACTCAAATATCGACCTTAAACGTCTTTAAGCAGTTGTTAAGAGACATTTTTCACAGTTCAGAACTCCCACGACGTTGAGGAAGGTGACATAAAGTCCCTATACCTTAGAAAATCAGGAGTTTTAATCATCCTCACTGCTGTACACTGAGTCATCATACAACATTTTCAGGAACAAGGCGTTAAAACATCTTTATTTAAGAAGAGGAGGGGAGTGAAAATAGGAGTACTGATTAAATCAGCACCATGGACAGAACCCACTTAGAAATTTTTCAAATAATAAGGGCATCATCTGTACCACCTCTCCTTAGACATTTGCGGGTCAGTCATTTTTCACAGCGGTTGACAGCAAAGGCTGCTGCTCCTGCACCACATGTCCTTCTGACTTTTTAGCAAGAGGTGGTTCATTTCCTTCTCATTTAAATGCAAATTAAAACTCACTTAGAGCGCTTCATAAAGTAAGCTTTACCCAAGTTGGGTTTAATTGAATGCACACACATATACTGTCCCCCAAGACTCCACTATTAGAGAAATTTAGATTAGCTAAATTAATTTCTTGTCTAGAGTGAGTAGAGAATATATTTCTTTTGTAAGAGCAGCCTCTGGTCAGAGCTTGCCAGAAACTATATCAATCGTATTTAACAGTATGATTTTTTTTTTTATTAATGTAATTGGATTTGAAATAGTTTAAAAGGTTTTTCTTATTACGATGCAGTTTATTATTCTGATCAGGGTTGCCATATAAAAAAGCTGGAAGTGTAATTCATCAGGTTTATTTATAAAAGCAACAAATATTGCATGTATTCTCTGGAGACCTATTTGAACAGGTTCTCATATCAACCCAATTTCCTGTGTAATTAGAGAATAATAATGATGCTCAGGTGGCTATAAAATGACTTAATGAGATGTTTTCCCGTACAAGAATTAATTAAATGATGGGAAGCATTTAAAAGAAAAATTAACATTTAATAATCCAAATCTCATTAAAACAGTTGAGGGACAACAAACAAGGTTGTACAATATTCATGACAGGTGTGTGGAGAAGTGTTCTGTCTCCGCTCTAATTGGGTAAGACAAGAAACTATTACTGACCAGCATAATAATAATAATAAATAATGGATTAGATTTCTACAGCATTTGTCAAAAGCGGTGTACACAAATACACTGTTCATTTACTCCACATTCATACACCAGGATGATGCTGTTTGACTTGTAAAGGCAGCAAAGAAACACTGAAGATGAACAATTCAATCAACTGAGGGAGTGAATCTAAAAGATAAAGGCACAGCCTTAATAAATATAAATGTTATGTAGACACTGTTGATCTATTTTTGTTGTGTTTTGCTGGCCTCAACCAAACCCACAAAAAGGTTATTTATAAGGTTATTTGCTCCAATAATATAACTGTCATCAAGGCCTGGAGCTCGTCTTGGTTTGTAGACCATCACACAGAGAATGGTTCCTATGAAGAGTGTGAAGTATTTGCCTTTCAAGCTCCACCAGGAGCACTGGAAGTATGCTGTCCAGTAGGGCCAGACCTTCCCAGGAACACCGGAGACCTCTGAAAAGGACAAGATCAAAACAAAGTGGGACAAGAGTAGAGCATTTCCTGGTTTCAGCCTGGTTGTAATGAGAACCTCATGTTAAAATAATAACTAGTGCAAATAATCATTTTCAGATTTATGGTCAAAGGCTGCAGAAAATAACTGTTCGTAACCATTGTGAGCAATGCAAAAGCAAAAAATGCAAGATTTGGTATCATTTACCTTTTGTCAAGATTTAGCTGTTCACTCTGCAGCAGCTCCTGGACATTGATGGATTCACCAAAAACTTCATGAAGACCCATTTCAGGGCTAAACAAGTCCCAGTGCTGTGAAACAGCAGACAGTGATGAAAAACTTTATCAATTCACTGAATACGGAACATTTTCTTCAGGGAAATTCATGCAGAAACCAAAATGATTATTGAAAGAGTTTCACCTTGTGATCAATGCCTTGTGTCATTCTCATTCCCATCACCAACACCTCCTCCAATCTAGCAAGCAAACAGCATTCAGAAGTGTGTTACACTGTGTTTCCACAGCGACAAGGCCAAGTCTGATAATAGCATGTTACAAGGACAAAATGTTTGAGGGAACAAGCACATTTACAGAAACCTCAAAACACTGTCGCTCACGCTTTCTGTGAGCTGGCATTTCACACAGGCTGAGAATTTCTGGACACTGCAGCTGTCTTGTTGTGTGACGGCCAATAAATACTCATCACAAGACACAACGCGACAGCCTTAAGTGCAAAAGCTCACAGTGAAAGATGGCTCAGTTGAATCCGCCTCCGTGTGCCATGTCCCCTCTGCTGGACTTCACGGATCCACACATCTGGCTCCAGAGTCTGGGTCCGAGCCTCGCGAACAGCACTTCCCACTCCAAGAGGGACAAAACGTCCGTGTGCTCCTGTTACAGTCACATAAACAAACAAAAACATGAACGTTCCACAATCATGGTCAACACGATTTATAGCTTTCTGTCTAGATATTACCTGGGCCAATACCGATGTATTGCTGTCCCTTCCAGTAGCCCAAGTTGTGATGACTCACTGATTTCTACACAACACAAAGATGAGTGTTAACGTGCTGCTGTGAATGCTCCACTGAGACATGTTTATCAGATAATATGGAGCCAGCTGGAGAAGAAATCTGCCATGTCGATGAAGATAACACAATAAAAACAAACAATAAAGCCCAATAACACTCAATAATATTCCTCTAATTAACAAAACATTGAACTGCTTGTGTTTTACAGGCAATTACAATTTAAACTCTCTCATTTTCTAAGAACCAACAAGTAAACAAATATGCCTACACTTGCTTTTTCTTAATGTGTTTTTGCTGGAGGGGTGTTACTGATTTTCTTAAAGGCAAGCAAAATATTTTCCAAAACTTGCCTCACAGCAGGGACAAATTATCCATGCATCTTTAAATGTAAGGAATCAATTTCAGATTATGAATTATATTAGTTTTTAAATAGATTTAGCTGAAAACTAAAGATCAATAAGTGATGTCTGCTTAAAAATATCCACAGCAGCTGCCAGAGTCACAGCTCTGAGCTGGACTGCATGTTGCACTGCAGCTTGGTTTTGTTCCTTCTCAAGGATTGTATACTGGATCAAACGTGTTAGTGCATTTATAAACTGCAAACGTGTAACTTTTTCTTTCTCCTCCTTGATGAAGTAATTAAGCTGCTTCACTGAAAGTGACAATTTGGAACAACAGGGGCCCAGTTTGAAACCTGGAAACTTGGAATCTGTGCAAAAAATGATTAAATAAGCTTCTTCCTGAAGATGTCAGATGGATGGCTGCATATGTTACTTTATGCATGATTCAAAACCCACAGTCTAATGTTAGTATGAACTCCCCTTTGCAGCACTGAGAATAATGACTTTGAGACTGACATTCTCTTGCGTACGTTTGTTTTTTAAACAAACCAAAAAAAAAAAAAAAAACCACAGAAAAAGCAACTAATGCTCATAATAAGTTTTTTTCTTCTGGGGACTTACGTTTCTTGCAAAATTGGACACCTCATATTGCAGAAAACCATGCTGGTGGAGAGTCCTCCTAGCACGTTGATACATCTCCGCTGTGACTTCCTCCGGAGGCATGATTGCTTGTCCACTCTGAACCTGTTTAAAAAGCTGTGTACCTCTTTCTACGGTCAGCTGATATAGAGATACGTGATCATCACACACTTTTAAGAGCTCAGACAGCTCATCCTCCCAGGATTCAGCTGTCTGTTTGGGCCGTCCAAACATGATATCTACTGACACCCTACCAGGGCAAAGCTTCCTGGCCTCTTCGATAGTTTGCAAAGACTCTTGACAATTGTGGTCTCTTCCCAGTCTTTTCAAGTCCTCATCCTGCAAAGACTGTTGGATTGAAAATGGGATTGGAATCCACTGAAAACACTTTAGTTTCTATAATCAGTCATCCTTAGATTACAATTACCTGCACCCCAATGGAGAAACGATTCACCCCAGCATGGTGGTAGCCCTCTAACCTTGACCTGCCAGCAGGGGTAGGGTTCACCTCGAGTGTAACCTCTGCTTCATCTGAGAGACTCACCTGTTTGGAGACAGTCTCTAGGATGGCAGCAATGGTTGAGGGGGGAGCCAGGCTTGGAGTCCCACCACCAAAAAACACTGAAGTGATGCTGTAAGTCAAAGCAAAGGGCCATAAAGGCATTATGTTTCAGGAAGTTTCAGTTCATACTGAGTGATTAAATGTGGAAGTTATAGGAAATGATACTGTACCGAGACACCTGACTGAGCTGCAGCAATGTCTCGGTTTCTTTCTGAAGGCACTTGGTCATGATGTGGTGGTTGTTGTCTCTGGGTATATACTTGTTAAAATTACAGTAAGAGCACCTCCTGACACAATAAGGCCACTGCAAGGAAAGGGATGTATGATTTATTTATACACTTGATTTCTTTTTGAGAGTGAAATATCAATTTAATTCCATAATATATGGACAAGAAAAAAAAAAGTAAAGTTTAATCAAAAGTAAAGTGGCAACACGAGCTCACGTGCACATATAAAGATGCTTGCTTCGTGACATCAGGAGAGGTTGCCCACTCAGGCACATCTTCAGCCACTGCGCCGCCAGAGAGTCGGCACAGGCTGGGAGAAAGGACACGGCTGGCAGCAAGAGACGTGTGTCTTATCATGCCGGAGACGGGTTGTTTCTCCTCAGGCGGCCTCCAACAGTCTAACTGCGAGAGTGTCTCGCCTCTGACGTGAAACCTGGTGTTTAAGAGTCTGTCTCCATTATAAACACAATAACTAAATAGGTTTCTATGACAACCGTGTGGCTTCTGGACGGCGCAGTCGTTTTCTCATTTTCTTCGTTATTTCCGGGAGCAATGACGTCCCTCAAAACAGGAAATACGTAGTTTGATTTCCCATTTACTAGTAATATGTGTTGACCACTTGGGGGCGCTGTTTTACCAGATAAAAAGTTTTCTGTGATTAAATAACCAGAAAAAATGGTTGAGCAGCCACTTCTCCTGGTTACTCCATTACATAATAATCCCAGATTACATATCGAAGCTTGATTGGTCACTTGACACTCGACTGGACTCTACAATGAGTTTTAATCGCATAATATGGTTCTGATTGTGTAGCAGTGCAAGTTAGTGTTGTTAACTGTTTATTTGTTTGTGGTTTGTTGATAAACTCCCCCCCCCCCCCCCCTTTTTTTTTTTTTTTGTAGTTTTAGATATATTTTCAAGCATTAAAGGTTTGAATTGATGGAAATACTGTTGGCCTACTATGCAATTCTAATAGTGTTAGTGTTAGCAATGATTAAAAATATTTAAATTTGGTTTATTATTTTGTTGTAAAAAATGCTATTTTGAAATAAATATTGTTCTGTTGGAAAGCCTGCTTATTTCCCCTTTAAATTGTGCCACATTTATAAGAAAAATGCATTTGTGAGATAAGATGAAGAGTTAAGTATATAGGTGGCATCCATAGAAAAATCTTATCTGTCAAATGCTGAACAGCTTTTTCTTCTATTAACTCTTGTTTTGAGCTGTTGGTACCTCATGTGAAGACAATCAGGTACATGATTAGCAACAACATCTATTAGTACGGACCCCATTGCAGCAGCATCTGCTCCAATCAGGCTATGTTTAACTGATTTGGATAGAGTCAATGGCATAGAGCAGGTGATGTGATGCAAAAGGTCTCAGATACTGAATATAACGGCAGTCTTTTCAGTCTCGGAAATTTGTTGTGCATGATGACACCCAGCTACATTTGGGTGATATTTTTGCTCCACTCACACAGGATCAAACTACTTTAATGAGCTATTGATTACACTGGAAACAAACATGGTCTGGCGCAGTGACATAACCTTGCAGAGTAGCTTTAAAATCAGTCTGTACAAATACATGGGCACACAGTAGATATATTCACATAGGCAGAAAAGAAATAGTTAATCTAATTAATGTATTAGTGAATGGAAAACTAACTAATTTATTCTCTGATTTACATAAAATGATACATTACAGTAATTTATTTTGTAGCATAATTAACATGGGGATTTTACACAGGATGTCAATAAATGTGCTTGTGCTTACTACTGGCTTCTGAACCTGAGGGCATTTTCCAGCAGACATAAAATCTGATATTTAATTACTTCATCAACAGAGAGAGAGAGAGAGAGGGCAAGAGAGGAATAAATGTTTCTGCTAAATCCATAGTAGAGTTAGTTTAGTTCATCTACATTACAGCACTGGTGTGAATCTGTGGTAAATGGATAAGAGGAAGAAAGGTAAGCACTCAGACTTAATTGCATGCTGAATTATATTAGCGATGGATGAATTTAATTTGCACTGAGTTGTTTCTTTTTGGTCTTGGTTTCTTTATTTACTTTTTCTTTCTATTCTCTTGCACAGATTGTTGTGCATGACTTTATAAACGGAATATTCAAAGAAATGTTGGTTATAAAACTTGACATATGGGAATGGGTATATGGTACTGCAGGTTTATCTAACAGCTCAAATGGTATTACATCTTTCACAACTTAAATCAAAATTAATGTTCTTCCAGGACCTACTAAGGACTTGAGGCTGATGGTGGTTGGTAGCAGTGGACCCTCTCAGTTCCAACTAACCAATGCCATACTTGGAAGAGAGGAGTTCTCAAAGGATGTCACCAGCACTTCTTCCAGTGTAAAGATGACGGCAGAGCTCTCTGGCAGACAAGTGACTGTGGTGAATGGGCCAAACATCTATGACAAAGATATATCTCATGTAAAGAGGAAGATGGAGCTGAGGAGGTCTAAGTGCTTATGTATACCAGGTCCTCATGCCTTTCTCGTCTCCTTTGACATGGAGAATATCTCGCCGAATGACATGAAAACAGTTACACTGCTAAAAAAGCGCTTTGGAAAAAACTGTCTGCAGCACTGCATGGTCCTTCTGGCTTATGAAGGAAATCTGGATGGAGCTGCTTTGGAAAACAGGGTGAGGAAGACTGATTGGCACCTGAGAGAACTGACAGAGGAGTACGGTGGGCGTTTTCATGTTTTCAGCAAGAACTGGAGAGATCGAAGCCAAGAGAGAAACCTGCTGCAGAAAATCGACTTAATGGTGGCTTTGTTAGGAGGGAGGTACTTCTCCAGCAGAACTTTCCAGAAGGCAGAGGACTGTGTGAAGAAGGAGGAAAGGAGGCTCAGGAAGAAGAGGGCAGGAGAGATAGAAAAGACGTGGACTAAGATGGAGAAGCACTATGTAGCAGAAGAGCTGTGTTTCCAGAAGGACACCTACATTGCTAATGTTGGCGCGGAGATCCGAACCAAAGCAGAGCTGGACAATAGCTGGCTCAGAACTTCTCTGGCCAGAGGACTGGGTACAGGCTTAATTGTAGGGGCTGTGGTGGGTGCACTTTTTGGATCTATTGAGGGGCCTGGAGGGATGGTTCTTTATGGTATTATTGGTGGGGCAGTTGGTGGATCTGCAGGAGGAACTGCTCAGGTGGCAATAAAACATATGGAGAACAGAGTAGCCCCACCTGCCAGACTCAACTTCAACTCAATCTTTATCAATCGCTTCTTTGCAGCTCCTCGTTCGTGACAGGTGCTGCAAAGATTACATTACCTTAGATTACCTTCTTTTCAAAGAGCAAATATTGCTACACATTTCTTTTATGTATCTACAAGGGTTAGTTATGCTGATTTAGATCAGGTCATGAAAGATTTTTTTTAGGTTTTTGAAGATCATTAACCATTTATATGAGACCATTCTTTATGACAGATTAACTTGTCGGGATTTTCAGGTTTTTAGGATGGTTCTGGGAATTTCTTGAGAGAAATTGAAGAACAAATGTGCTGACAATTTCCTAAAAGCTTGAAACTTCTCTTCAGTTCTACTTTCAGAGGTGAAATATCTTTAGGAATTAAGAAAAGAGGTCCATTAGCATCTTTCCAAGCCGTTACAACAATGAGGTTAGATATTTTTCTGGAGTAATGTATAACTATTCCAGTCATGTTTATTCTGCATAGGGATATGATGTATTATAGGATATAATAGTATAGTTCCACCAATTTAGCATTAATTCTGTGGGAAACAATAATGTTAAAATCCATACCTCAATTTACAAAATAAATATGTGCTTAAAGTGATGAATTCATCTATTATAAGCTTCTTTTTTGTTTTTCATCCAGCCTACAGCATTTCCTGGTGTCTTTCTATGAGTTAAAGTATAGCTCGGATAGCAGTAGGGTGGAGCCTCAACCGTGTTTGCCATCGTCTAAAGCACTACCCCTTTACTAGACAACACACATACACACATACCTGAGCCTACCTGTTCAGCTTTAACAGGTGCCGTCTCTTTGTAACAATACCTGAAACCGTGAGTACAAGTTGTACTGTGTGGAAAAGAAAAACTGGTTCAGGTAAGAACACGTTTTTTAAAAAAATACATTTAATGAAGTATGCTTTTTCTTTGCTTTCACTATAAAAAAAGCTATCCAATTTATGATTTTCTGTCAGGCCACTGGGTCATTTATGACCATGTTATATAACCAGAGACAGCTTTATGTGTGAGTACACAGCATCAAAACTGAAGAAGATCACATTCCTAGAAAATGCTTTTTTAATATCATATCTTCAAATCCTACTTTTGTAGTCTCTGCCATCTCTTAGGTTTTTACTGTATCGCGTAATTGGTAGTTACCTGTTTGACAACATATCTATCTCGCTCCATTGTGAGTCGGTTTATCTGTCCTCGATCACAAAGAACTCAAATGCCAGTGGCGGTGACAATGAACAACCAGTCAGAGGGTTAGGGTACAGATAATTTATATGAAAGTTACATAACGGTTATTCAGCATTATAGAAATTGCATCTTGCTTGAGAATATGTCTCTTTTAATCTTGGATTTCCTGAAAAGTTTCTGTTTCAGATTTCAAACAGGGTTCCTATTATTATGCCCCATGCATATATTTATGCTTTTAATTCCATTTCTGGCAAGTTTTTATCTTCAACTTGAATCATTTATTGTTTGTATTTAGAGATTGCTTTCTGTTATGCATTTAAACCAGACTTACTAGCTCTGTGCCCTGTGGTTCATACAAGTAAAACAGTGAAAAAAATCCATGCCACACTGGCTTAGAGCTGCATGTGTTGTGGTTGTCATTGTTGTTTCACAGCAAGAACATTTTTTTCTCCATCTTCCATAAGCTAAATAGTCTGCAGTAATAAAATGGAGAAAGACATGTTTCACCATAAGCATGACTATAAACGATTGAACATTCTTGTTATGATAATTGAAAATGACAGGAAAACATTTCTTGAGAGTTGTTCATTTACTGGCATGTAAGGATTGTACCAGAGGGCAAATGTTGCACTCAGCTCCTCCAATTGCAAACAAGAAGAGCAAAGACGCTTTGCAGGAGCTCAGTAGGGACATCTCTACTTGCAGAAAAGTAGCTGTACCACTTATTAAAAAAATCTTAGCCCCACTTCCTGGACAATTTATTTTTCTATTTTTCTTTGCAAAATTAAGACAATTCTGACTTCGAGCTTGGATTAAATAAAACCGAGCTTATTCTGCCAATACCAATACAAAGGTCCCTGGCCTGTTTCCAAAGACTTATATCACAACTGGGGGCAATTCGCTCAAGATGTTAATCGCAGTTGTGTTTAATCTAGGCTAAGTGTACTAAAAAAAAAACAAAAAAAAACTTGTTGATTTAAACAAAGATGAATTTGAATAAAATCAACAGAAAAAAGCTTGCTTTGTTCATTTGTATTTCTTTCTCTATTTTCAGAATGGCCTCTACCATCAGCCTCCTCTCTGAGAAGCACTTTTTGTGCTTCTTGTGCAAAGACATCTTCACCAACCCAGTAACCATACCATGTGGACACAGCTTCTGCTTGTCCTGTCTCTGCCAATACTGGACACGACATCAGTCCAAATACTGTCCCGACTGTAGAAGAGTGTTTCCCGACAAGCCCAACCTCAGTGTCAACCACATCTTGGCGGATGTCTCTGACAACTACAAGAAGACTCGATCACAGAAACCACATGAAGAAGAGATGGTACTGTTTTGCTGTCATTATTAATTCAATAACTTTGTGTAAGAACAGTTTTATTTATGTCAGTGTTGCATGTGTACAGGTTGTTATTGATGTTGAGCAAATGGTTCAGGAAAGGCTGCAGAAGATAGAAAGGCTAAAATACTCTTTTGAGCTTCAGAAGGTGAGCTAGAAACTCTCCAAAACAACTAAAAAGAAATGTTTGCTTATTCCAACAAAAATGTTCATTATCAAATGATGATTTCCAATCAGAACTCTTACCTCCGGGAAGTACGGGAGAGTCAGAAGGTCTTCTCTGCCCTTGTAAATGCCATGGAGAAGAGTCACAAAGCAGTCGTTGCTGCAATTGAGGAGAAGCAAAAAGAGGAAGAGAAGAGAGTAGAAACACTGGTAAAAGAAATTAAACTGGAGATCCAGAAGCTAAAGAAGGAGGTCTGCGAACCCAGTTCACAAGAATCAGGTGATCAATGTGATGACACAAAGCCAGTTATGTTGGTGAGTATCTGTTTGTGTTAACTGCAGGAATGATGATGATGATGGGAGGCTTCATTATTGTACAATGCTATTTCCACATGTTCTACATGTAGCCCTCCAACTTAAAGGATTGGTCCAAGGTTACCATAGAAACAGACCCATGTGTCGGGGTCACCAGAAGAGGGCTTTCAGACATCCTAGAGAAGATAAAAGGAGAGGTCAACAGGCTGTCAAAGGCTGGTGAGTAACGTTTCTTTAATGTTGTAGATTTATTCATTCTGTGGTTAATTTCCTGATTGTGATGTGCTTTTCTTCCTGCTGCCCTTCTTTAGAACTTAAAAGAATGGAAAAATACACAGGTAAGACTTGTTCTGTGGTCTTATAAACATTGTGGTTCCACACTGTTTGTTTAATTCTTTAGTTTTTTTTCTTTCTCTTTTATTTTTTAGTGGATGTCAACCTCAGCGGTAAGACAGCCCACCCCTTCCTTTCTGTCTCAGATGACAGAAAGCAGGTGAGGCACACTAGCAAGCTCCAGGAGGTGCCAGATAACCCCAAGCGCTTTGACCGTGTGGCCAACGTGCTGGCCAAAGAAAGCTTTAGCAGTGGGAGATGCTACTGGGAAGTGGAAGTTGGGGAGAAGATTGAATGGAACCTGGGTGTTGCCAGACAGTCCATAAACAGGAAAGGCAAGTTCACTGTCTGTCCCTCTAATGGCTTCTGGACTTTAAGCCTGAAAGCTGGAGGTCAATATATTGCCAACACCTCTCCTGTGACCTCAGTGGCTTTGCAGCATCGACCCAAGAAAGTGGGCATTTTCTTGGATTACACAGAAGGTCGTGTGTCCTTCTACTGTGTGGACTCTGGAGTCCACATTCACACCTTTGCAGACAAGTTCACTGATAGGCTTCATCCATTCTTCAGTCCTGGTCGCCTGCATGGTGGCAGAAATGCAGCACCCTTAATTATTTCTTCAAATTTTTGCAGCATCTGAGCTGCTCTACTTGTGATGACCTTTTTTCAAACGTATCTATTTTTGTAAATATATGTACTGATTTAAAAATGCATCGGACAATCAACAATGAACCACATATCTGCAACGAACAGTGACGAAGAGGGCGAATGAGGACCAGCTCCTTGCACTTGAGAACTTTAGTGAAACCCATAAACAGATTGAAAAGAAAGAAAAGGGTTACAGAAAAAAGAATGCTCTCATAAGCGAACAAATGAGTCAAAGTGGAATAAGAGGAGAAAGAGGGGATTGCTGAGTTGGATGGATGTGTGGGGCTACAGGGTTGGGACAGAGGTTGACGAGGAGCTGGGAGGGAGGGCGTTGCAAAACAGCAAGGCATTGTGCCCATACACCAGGCACTGGGAGACACACTCGTACACTTTCACGTATTCACACACAAACAGAGTCATGCACACGCTTCTGCCCACCGCCACACAGACTTTCGCTGGCATCTCTGAGGGCAGCTCCATCTTCAGTCCAGTCCATGGTGCGGAAGCTGATCGCTCCTTTCTGCTGCAATTCACCCAAACCTCTGAAACAGAGGCCCCTCAGCTTGCTGGCCTTCCTGTTGACTGATCTGAATTCTCAGGGCATTCACAATTCCAGAAATCCACTACTGGAAGGACGAGCAAACAACCACAAGCCTGCGGGTCATCTCCACGAAAATACAGCATATTTCATTACAGGTAAATATCCTTAATAATGTCTAATGCATCAATGGAAGTTATAATGGACAAAATTTCACTTAAATTAACATGTGTGAAAAACTGATTTGATATAAACTGTTTACAAATTAAATGCTGTGCTATGCCACTATTGTATTATCCTTGTGTAGAGGATGTTGGAGGTGAGTGTATGTGATGTTATCAGCAGCTCTTTTTTCATTAAAGTTTGCGGCTATTTCCTGTGATTGAACAAGGGTTGCGACTAATCCAGGAGTCTCTCAGGAACTTCCAAATGATAAACAGGGAAATTTGTTTCTTGGACTTTATGAACTATGTTTTAGAATTAAAAAACAAAAACAGTTTCAGTGTCACTGCACATATACAACCAAACTGGATGCAGTCTTATCAATGCAACAATGGGAGAGTTATTGTTGTAGTTTTGTAGTTCTCCCCTCCCATTAAATAAAATGGGATATCTTTGTTTCAACAATTCATTTTAGATGGATACATGCTTGTCAGGTATGGGTCAATGTACCCTTTTGATCTTGATTTTCTTCTTCAAGATTGATTGATCTTGTGTGGTTTGATTCACATAAATGATCAAAAAAGAGATGTGACAAACAGATGACACGGGTCCTGCTGGCCCACTCCACAAGCTTCCATGAAAGCTGCTTGTGTTCAGAGTCTCCTCATGTTTTTTCTGAGATAATCCACTCACCCGGCAAGGCGTAGCTCAACACCCACAGCTGTGTCAAAGAGGCCTATTCTCTGTGATTCTTACTGGAATTCACTTAACATGGGCCTCTCAGCTTGTTTCCAAATATTTATGATAAATATGTGCTTCAATGATCTTTTCAAGCTTTACTGCCATAGCAATGATTTTGTGTCATTTTTCCAGTTGTTTTTTTTCAAGATTTTATACACTTGTTTCACACACCTGAATATCTAAAATGGTTCAACTCTTTTGTTTTTTCCACATTTCAGGAGCCGTCTTCTTCTAAGAAAAGCTGACTTCAGCAACATCTTCATCAAAGATCCCGAAGTGGACCCTATTTCCAACTACAGACTGTCACAGTTCTTTGTAGCAAAAAGAAGTTAATCCTCTGCAGCAGAGACTGATTTAAAACCAAGTCTATCTGATCCTAATAAAATCTTCATCATGGCAACAACAGGCATGCAGTTGCTGGGCCTGATCCTGTCCATTGTGGGCTGGGTTGGTGGGGCAGTAGTGTGTGCTATTCCCCTGTGGAGGGTTACCGCCTTCATCGGTAACAACATAGTGACAGCTCAGATCATATGGGAAGGTCTTTGGATGAATTGCATAGTGCAAAGTACAGGTCAGATCCAGTGTAAGGTGTATGATAGCTTGCTGGCTTTGCCCAGTGACATGCAGGCTGCCCGTGGTCTCACAGTGTTCTCCATCCTACTTTGTGGTCTGGCTCTGGCTCTTGGGGTCCTTGGAGTCAAATGCACGAAGTGCATAGGTGTGAACAGCCTCAAGGCACGTATCGCTCGTATTTCTGGCGCCCTTTTTGCCATTGCAGGGTTTCTGTACCTTGTGCCCGTCTGTTGGACTGCCCACTCCATCATCAGGGATTTCTATGATCCACATGTGGCAGCACCACACAAGCGCGAGCTTGGGCCTGCCCTTTACATCGGCTGGGGAGCATCAGCCTTGCTTCTCATTGGCGGATCTCTGCTCTATGCAGGGTCAAGTCCCCCTGGCATCCCAGGCTCTCCCACCTTCAGCAGTGGAGAAAGCAGTCCCCGTAGGGCACCTGCTACACAAGTCAAAGGTTACGTCTGAACGCCCTCAATTTCCACAAATTCACCCCAAATGATGACAAACCTGTTTTAGCTCCCCTTGAATTTTCTCCCTATCATTATTTACATGTAATTTCACTCCAGTTTACTTTTTCTCTATGAAAATACACAGGAGGCTGTACAGGGAACATTTAATTTATTTTATTATTTCATATCTGATTGTTCAGTAACCATTTTTTCTGTCTGTCAGTAAAATACAATAAAGTTGTATCCTCTGTGCAGGAAAAATGTGTGTGTTGGCATTTTTACAAATATAAAAACTCTTTAAAAAAAATCTCTGTTTTATGTGTTTACTTAGAAAAGATTTTCATAGTAGTTTTTATAATAGTAGTTTTTATTTTAGAAAAACAAAACTTTGACTCATCTATGTAAACACTACTGCTGATGGAAGAAGAACAATACAACAATAGAGATGTTTGTACATTTGCTTGTGGTGCCGTATTGTTGTGTGCTTGTGTGCGTTGTCCTATCTCCTATCTCCTCGTTTCTGTCTCAGCTACTCTGTGCCAGGAACAAAAAAAGAATAGAAGATTTTTATTTGGCAGAGTGAAAATGCTGCTTAACCTTAAGTAGCAAATAAATTAAACCAGCTGATGTCAGCACGCTGCCTCCTTCTTACAACAACAGTAGACATAAACTCACTCATGAGCTGAATCTTAGATTTCTCACCAGATTTGCTTTTAAACTTGAACATGATCAACTATCAGAATAGATTGTTGTGTAAGAGAGTGTGTAAATATGTCTGCAATGTGGGCTGTTACAAACATCACTGGTAAAAAAAATCTTTATTCATAAGACATTACTTTTCCTCATAAACCACCTGTACTTTGAACGAAAGCAACATCATCCACAGACAGTGAAAACAAAAAGTGACTTTCATTAACGGCAATTTTTTCCAACTATTACACATTCTTAAACATGGAAAGGCACATGTTGCTCTATCAGTTTTTTGTTTTTCTGTCCGTGACAGCAGAGGACGGAGCAACACAATGCCACTATATACAGCATTACAGCACCACAGTAACAATGACAGTCAGTGTTCCAAGTGCCAGGTAGTGACTCATACATGACCTAAGTAGGTCTATACCAGTGGTAGAGAAAAGCTGTAAATACTGTAAGTCTGCTATTTTACTGTACCCTTGTATTAAGAGAAAGATAGAGTTGAACAAGTGTACTTTTAATATTGTAAATGATTAGATAGGTTTCTTCAGATTGCTTTAAGCAATGATGCCAATACAGTTCTTGGTCATGATAATAACAGTTAATCATCTACTATCATGAGTTCCCTGGGTTGGCATTCTTCTATAGCTGAGCTCAACAATGAAACTATTTTATTTTGGGGTTTTCTGAATAGAATTATTCTGTGTCCATCTCAACTAAGATTTATTTAAATACCAAACAACTTTAATTTATTCTTTGAACATTTTTTTTCAAGATAGTCTCACAATTGAGAGAGAGTGGAGATTTTGTTGACATACATTTAATCGAGTTAAAGCTCATTTGTAAAGGTTTATTTTACATGATGATCAGTCATTTTTACACAAAATACTAAATGGTTTTTCAATACTCAGTTTATGGCAGAACTTACCTGTCAATTTTATTAGACATTAATTACACTTATGTAATGATCAGTTCAAACACAAGTTCATCCAGGACACCCAGAGAGCCGTTTTTGAGACCTTGTTTGAACTGTCTGTATTAAAACCCTGATCATTTAATGTGGCGGAGCCTTCAAATCCAGGCTCCTCAATTCGGTCCCATGAGGGTCACAGTCCTGCAGGTTTTGTATGTTTCCCTTCTCCAACTCGCCTGGCTCAGATTAAATGGATCCATCAGCCAATAAAACTCTGCACAGTGATTTTGAGTCCGTTTTTTAATCATTATCTGCTACTAAGTGCAATAAATCTAGTTTATTTTCTTCACCGAACAGTTGTAATTTTACACAATTGTCGCCAGAGGGAGACATTAATCTGTGAAGCTTTTCCTGGGCCGGAAGTAGGAAGTAGGAAGAGCTGTACCTGAACTGTACAGCTGTGCTAACAGATAAGCTAACAGGCTAGCGTCAACGGTGAATATATCAGCCCCCGCTGATCAAACGAAACATCTCCACAGCTACTTTGAGACTCTCAATCAAATATGGGAAAAGGCGGTGGTACATTTGAGAGACTCCTTGGTAAGTTATCTCAACATTATTTCAGTTTGTAGTTTATGATCCAACTGGGAGTTAAAAGTGCGATGTTTTGCAGCGTATTGTTTTGACAGTCGCTGGGCTGTGGCTCTCGGGCCAGCTAGCTCATTTTAGCTTGCTAACAAATTCGCTGCTATTGTTTGAAGACCAAAAGGAAATAAATGTGTAGAGCTAATTTGTGTAGGTTTGCTTATCAGTTGTCCTTTGGTCATTCGTACATGAGCTGAAATCACAGATACGAAGCACTATAAGTTTAGCTAAGGTGAACCAGGTTAACAGTAGTTTCGCCCTGAAATGCAGTACATTAATGTCTAGAATTTTACATGGTCATCAGCATATTATTTACATTATCAGCGAAACAGTGTATCCGTTTATATGTTTAAATAATCTAGTCAAAATAACAGAACACTGTCTTAAGTTTAAGACTGATGACTCACGGTGTAGTCTTAAGTTTTACGACTACAACAGGTTGACTAGCTAGCTGGCAGACGGATATAACTGGACACTAATCTGTTTACTAAATTTAAACGTAGACTTTACACTAAATTAGACACATTGTCGTTATAGTACGTTTGTAAAATTGACCATATGTGACTTATTCTCCTTCAGCTAAGTCTCAACAAACAAAAATAAATCGAACAAGTCCAAAGTTAACATGCAGCTTTAAATGTATTGTATATTTAACCATTCTTGGAAATGGAAATCATGTATTTACAAGTCATGTAATTATAATCATTAGGTTTGAAATGACAATAGTGATTAGTTTACCTTTAACCCCTGGGATTATGGTAATTAAATAGGTAAACAGCACAATATAGAAATACTTAGTGATCTACAAAAGTGTTCACTGTGATGTTTTTATGCAAAACACCCAAATAAAGAGACATATCATACAATGACTGTGCAAGTTGGGTTGTAAAGTAGCAAAACCAACAAAGCCAACTTAGCGGTTTTCCTGCAGAAACCAAAATTGCTCCAATGGCCACTTACAAATTATAAATAAGTTAAGCTTGCAGTTTGACTAAATTTAATGTCATTCTTAATGTGTAATTGGTAACAAGATGCCATCAACAGAGCATGTGTAACAGTGCTGCAGATAATAGACAAGCTAAAAATATGAAAAGCAGTGTTGTATTTTCTTGTTGATGGTAACATTACAGAATTACAATGGAATGAAAAACATAACCATAATAGATGTATTCAAAACCACAAATCAATACTTTCTTAATGGAAGAAAATGAATTAATGTTAAAAGCAAGCTGTGCAAATAATTCTTTTCGTGCCTCAGTAGAAAACAAGGTTACTGTAAAGCCTATAACCTCTTTATTTAGCATAAGTATAAGTATAGAAGAGGAGGCTGTTGTTGCTATAGTGGGGTTGGATAGTTTGGGAACATTTTTGAGATATCAGTAGTTCTACAGACATTGGCAAAATAAATCTGTAATCAGTTTTTCAGCTAAGCTTTAAATAACAACACAAAGACCAAGTTAAGCAAAAAACCAAAACAAAAAACAAACCAACAAAACTAAAGAAAGGTTCATTATTACACATCTGTTTGTATCAAAAGGAAAATGATATGCAGGATCAGCACTGAATTACAAGGTAAAATTAAAGATAGGTGCTTTTGATTTGTGAGCATTAGTTTAGTAAGTTAGTGGGCCAGTTTTGTTTTTTTTCAAAGATCTACATAACATTTTCATGGAGATGTATAAGTAAAACAATATTTCACAGAAAACTTCAATAAAACTTTCAATGCTCACAAGAATGGAAAAGGCTACAAAACCACTTCTAGAAAAATAAAAACCAAATTGTTCAGTTTTCTTAATCATGTCCTCTGTATTTTCATTTGACTTACATGAAAAATACTCTAATGCTTTAAGTTGTGTTCATGCAGAAACATACAATAAAACGAGAAAAATGCATAAACTTTAATGCATGCTGTTTTTGACAGATATTACATATGTGTAATTGTTTTCTATCTGTCCTAATTGCAGATAAAGCCACCAGTCAGCTGCTTCTGGAGACAGACTGGGAATCCATTCTTCAGATTTGTGATCTCATTCGGCAAGGAGACACACAGTGAGTTATTCTACAAACTCCCCCCGACATTCATATTCTCAGTTGCTGAACTGGGAGGGAGGGTGTTGTGTTAACTGACGTTTAACAAACATAACTGCAACAAGACATATTGATTACTTTATTAGCAACCTTAATTACCAGTCACTTCAGCAATGATTTAGTTAAGCATAGCAATGTTTGTCCTTCCAGAGCTAAATATGCCATCGGGGCCATTAAGAAGAAGCTGAATGACAAAAACCCACATGTGGCCCTTTATGCACTTGAGGTAAGACACATTAGAAAAATATACTTCAACATAAGTAGAATCTCAAAAGCAATATATTATACTCCTTTAGAAATGCTCCAACACGGTAATTGTAAACATGTTAGTTTTTTTGTTTTAATTTTTCATGCAATCAATCGTGTAGACGAAAAACAATGACCAAATGTTTTTGTCCAGGTCCTGGAGTCAGTGGTGAAGAACTGCGGACAAACAGTCCATGATGAAGTTGCAAGTAAACAAACTATGGAGGAACTGAAGGATTTGCTTAAGGTGACATTTAATTTCATTTTTGTGCATGAATTATTATAACAGTTCTTTAGTCTTGTGATGTAGGTTTTACTTAAGCTGTTTTACCGTGAAGCTAAATTTTGCTGCATTATATTTAGTTTATAATTAGGTTAAGTAGAGTGAAGCTGCAAATCTGCAAAGAGCCCTTGTTGGAGTGAGGGCTGGAAGTTAAGATGGAGAACTGTAACCTTTTACATAATGACTGTGTGATTTGTCTGGCCATACTTTGATTGGAGGGCTTACCACCTTTCTTACCCGCTTTCTAGATTTAGTCATTGCTCACAACTGTCTTGACATATGTGTGTTACGGCATGAGCTAGTAGCATTTGATTGGATGTCAGCCATATCATGTGACAGTGGTGCTGAAGCATACGTTGGTTTCAGCTTCCTGGTGATGTCATTGTCTTGTGACAGAGTGTTGTGCTCACACAGAAAAGGGACTTCCCACCTCACTTCCTGTCATTCAACTCATTGTTGTTACATTCAGTTTTTCTTTGGATGTGATGAAGAACATTCAGTCTAGAGCAACTAAAAGATTTGAGGATATTTCTTTCTCTTTGTGTTGTTTTGTTACCGCCAGAAGCAGACAGAACCAAATGTCAGAAACAAGATCCTCTATCTGATCCAGGCTTGGGCTCATGCTTTCCGCAACGAGCCCAAATACAAGGTGGTACAAGACACATATCAAATCATGAAAGTGGAAGGTGAGTGTACATTAAGAGTGCTTACTTTAGTCCCTTGTTCATGATAAGTGTATCTGCTTTATATTTAGCTACTTTCTCCTCGTTCACCAGGTCATGTTTTCCCTGAGTTTAAGGAGAGTGATGCAATGTTTGCTGCAGAGAGAGTAAGATGTGGTTTGTTGTTTTGTTTTTTGTTTTTTTTTGTCTTTTTTTCATTCAATCTAAAAGTATTACCTGTTCTCTGTTTTGCATTTGCATCATTAGATACTAGTTGTGAGGCTGAATTGAAGACGCACAGTGGTTTAATTGTGTTGCCATATATAACTAATGTTATCTGCTTTGTGCAGGCCCCAGACTGGGTTGATGCTGAGGAATGCCACCGGTGCAGAGTCCAGTTTGGCGTTATGACAAGAAAAGTAGGCTGGGTTTAGTTGTCACTAGGGCAAATAAAGATTTCCTTCTCGGTGTTGAAATCATTTCTGCGGACTGCATGCTTAACGCTCAGAAACTGACCTCCATTTGTTCTTGCAGCACCATTGTCGAGCCTGCGGCCAGATTTTCTGTGGGAAGTGTTCATCTAAATACTCCACTATTCCCAAGTTTGGCATTGAGAAGGAAGTGCGTGTGTGTGAGCCGTGCTTTGAGCTGCTCAACAAGTGAGTTTACTGACATGATGGTGGGAATACAAAAATGCGCATGTGTCACATTTGGTGACTATAGATGTTTTAAATATATTATACATTTGACTGGATACATTTTTATTATTTTCCTTAATGTGTGAAGGTTATCTTTTGTTGTTGTTTTTTTTTTCTTTTGCAACAAAACAATCTCATCTGGGGTAAAAGCTTGGCTAATATTATAAATTATCTTCATGACTTCCTTCATGATATGCCATCGTAAAAAGTAAAGCATAAGGTGTAGAGTTTGGTCAGTTATAGCATGAAAAGATCACCCAATCTTTTTGACTTCATCACTTCCCGGTTGGATTACTGTAACGCCCTTTATCTTGGGGTCAGCCAGTCGTCACTCTGTTGTCTCCAACTTGTTCAAAATGATGCTGCTCGTCTTTTGGTTGGAGCACGTAAGAGAGAACACATTACGCCTATTTTAGCATCACTTCTTTGGCTTTCCGTACATTTTAGAGTTCATTTTAAGTTTCTTTTATTTATTTTTAAGTCCCCACATGGTCTTGCCCCTCTGTACCTCTTTGAGCTGCTTACCCCATACTTGCCAGCCTGGTGCTTCAGATCAGCTGATCAGCTCCTCCTGGAGGTACTGAGGTCCAGGGAGAAGCTCAGAGGGGACAGAGCATTTATGGTTGCTCCTTCAAAACTGTGGAATTCTTTGCTGCTACAGGTTAGAGAATCCACATCACTGATAATCTTTAAAACCCGCCTTAAGACCAATTTTTGTGAGCCTGGCATTTCACCCAGTTTGAGACTGTTTATTTTCTCTAATCGACTGTTTGTTTTTAATGTTTTTAATGTTTTGATGTTTATTACTTGTACTTTTTTTGGTTGCTTATTATCATTTTGTCTTTTATTCCTTTGACTAATATTATTCAGATCTCACTCTATGCTTTTTTTTTTTAAGTATTACTTCTTTGTTCAGCACTTTGTTGCAGCTGGCGTTGTGTTAAAGTGTTTTATAAATAAAGTTGAGTTGAGTTGACCATAAAAATGGCTTTTATAAGCAATGGCTTGTGATGTTGATGACTCCAACATCATAAATGATGATAACTAATTGGCCTGAACATGAAACAGATAATTTTACAGAGCCTTCAGTGTTGTCAGTTTATATGTTGACATCAGGCAACAAGTTTTCAATGTCCCTTTGTGCTGTATTGTTTTAGGAAAGTTAATGTTTCACACAGCATGCTCTCTTCTGATTTACAAAGTTGTTTGTTCTCCCTTTATCCCTTGTCCTCACCAGCCACCCCTCCCTCTCTCCTCCACTTAGGAAAGCTGAAGGAAAAGCCCCTACCACTGGCTCTGCTGAATTGCCACCGGAGTACCTGACAAGCCCCTTGTCTCAACAGTCACAGGTAATTATTTTTTAATATTTGGCTCAGAAAATTGAGTGGTTTTGTATTTTCCTTTGTGTTGAATGCTTGTTTGAGTTAGCAGACTTTAATCTTTGGGTACCATTTCTCATTCCCTGCCTTTTTTGATGACCAGATGCCACCCAAGAGAGATGAGGCTGCCCTGCAGGAGGAGGAGGAGTTGCAGCTGGCTATTGCTCTTTCTCAAAGTGAAGCAGAGGAGAAGGAGCGTATGGTGGGTTTGCATGAAGTAATTTTTTTTTCTTCATATTTACTATCAACATACTGTGAGAGGAAAAGAAAAAATGTAAACACTGCTGTCTGGTGACTTACAGAGACAGAAGAATTCATACTCCATGTATCCCAAAGCTGATCCCACCCCAGTGACTTCCTCAGCACCACCAGTTAGCACCCTTTACACTTCCCCTGTGGTAAGAGAAATATGTTATTTACATGAAAAAACATTGGTTTTTGTCATGATTGTAACAGGCTTTAAAGAAGACGTACATAGTATTGCATTATTGGCTCCTTCTCTTATTTAAAAAAAACAAAAAACAAAACTTTATCGTTACTGAAGACAACTTTTGTTAATGGCAAAAGAAATGAAAAAGAGTTCTGGCCTCCAGTTTCTTAGGCTCAGGGAATACATTGAATATATTGACCAATGGGAAACATTTGTTCATTGCAGAACTCTTCTGCTCCAGTAGCTGAAGATGTAGACCCTGAGGTACATGTACTAAACTTTAAGCTTCTATTCTCTGTTTCAATAGTAATATTATAAATAATTAAATCCTGATGTCTTTACATCTGTAACTGTGTCACATCTGATCCACCAGTTGGCCCGCTACCTGAACAGAACGTACTGGGAGAAGAAGCAGGAAGAGGCTAGAAAGAGCCCCACCCCCTCGGCTCCTGCCCCCGTGTCACTGGCTGAGACCCTTCCATCAATCAGCCAACCTGCTGAAAGTCATGTCCAAGTCCAGCCTGTCAGCATAGTTGAGGTGTGTTACTGCTTTTGTGCAGATATTACAGTTGGTATTTTTTATGTGTGGTTTAGGTGACGCTGTGTTCACTGCCTCTCCATCATTCCCGCTTTCAGCAGCAGTACCAGAACGGTGAATCAGAGGAGAACCATGAGCAGTTCCTGAAAGCCCTGCAGAATGCCGTCACCACCTTCCTCAATCGTATGAAAAGCAACCACATGCGTGGGCGCAGCATCACCAACGACAGCGCGGTGCTTTCACTCTTCCAGTCCATCAACAACATGCACCCACAGCTGTTGGACATTCTCAACCAGTTGGATGAAAAGCGGCGTGAGTGTTAATTTTACCCGTGCTTTTGTTTCTTCATCTGTTTTCTTGGGTCTTTGATGTACAAACTGTCTCTCATCAGTGTACTACGAGGGACTGCAGGACAAGCTAGCTCAGGTACGTGATGCCCGCGCTGCCCTTAATGCTCTCCGAGATGAACACAGAGAGAAGCTACGTAGGGCTGCAGAGGAAGCAGAGAGACAGAGGCAGATCCAGCTGGCACAAAAGCTGGAGATCATGAGGCAGAAGAAGCAGGTAATAAGAATAACCTCTTCAACAGATTTAGAGATGTTGTCATAGTATCCATTACCCTGCTCACAAGTGTTTCCTCTGAACTCAGGAGTACCTGGAGATGCAAAGACAGCTGGCTATTCAGCGCCTCCAGGAGCAGGAGAAGGAGAGGCAGATGCGTTTGGAGCAGCAAAAGCACACAATCCAGATGCGAGCCCAGATGCCTGCTTTCTCTTTGCCCTACGCCCAGGTACACACTTCTTTAGCCCATTAACCTCAAGCAGATATAACTGACTCACTGAAGAATAACTCTGGCAAGTCTTTTTGAACAATGCTAAATAATAGATATTTACTAATGTCTACTATGCCCTTTCATGCAGATGCAGTCTTTGCCCCCCACTGTAGCAGGAGGGGTGGTATATCAACCCGGTGCTCCACCAAGCTATCCAGGCACCTTTAGTCCTGCTGGTTCTGTGGAAGGTTCACCTATGCATAACATCTATATGAGCCAGCCTGGGCAGACTGCACCAGGACAGTATCAGGCCATGCCTGGTGCTGCCACAGGTGAGGATATCCACAACGAATTGGGAGATTTAAGAAATATGGCATAAAATACTTCTAATACTTCTAGCACCAGAAAGTCCACCACATGTGGCTCCCTATTCAGTCATGAAATAGTTGAAGTGTTTCTTAAGTATTGACTTGTGTATGTTTCTCTGTTTGGTTGTTTTTGCCAGATCCCAATATGGTCAATGCATACATGTACCAGCCTGCAGGCACCAATGGCCAGCCAGCTCATCCTCCAGGCCAAGCTCCACCCACTACTAGTTCCCACTACTCCAACTATCAGCCCACACCCACACAAGGCTACCAGGTTTGACTGACTTCAGTTGAAAGGTCACCGACACTTTTTAAGTTTTCCTCTTTAATTAAGTTGTCTGTCTCCTGTGCAGAGTGTGGTCACTCAGGCACAAAGTATGCCCCCCATGTCCCAGACGGCCCCAACCAACGGTATGGGTTATATGGGTTACCAGCCGTACAACATGCAGAACATGATCTCAGCGTTGCCAGGTCAGGATCCCAATATACCCCCCCAGCAGCCGTACATGCCAGGCCAGCAGCCCATGTACCAGCAAGTTAGTATAGACCTTTTTTTTTTTTTAATACTATTGTAAATAAATCAGGCTTGCTTTGTTTATCTTTTAAAGATTTGTGAACCTCAACATTCTTCTCATTTTTACATTTTAATTCTTGTCAGGTTGCTCCCCCTGGTGGTCCCCAGCAGCAGCAGGCACAACAGCAAGCACCTCAAGCTGTTCCTGGCAGTGCAGAGGCACAGCTCATCTCCTTCGACTGAAGCCCCTATGCTGCAGGCTCACTACACACACTACACTTTCTCTTCACCTCTGCCCCCCCCCCCACTTTCCAGATTGTGTGGATGCCCACACACATAATTCCAACCTTCCACCTTGCTGTGATGTTGTGGCAAAGTGAAATATTGTGATGATGTTGCAGAACTGTAGCTCTCCCTGCCTCTCCCTCTCTGAAGTAAGGGATCTGAGGGATGAGGCTGTGATAGAGAGCACCATAACCCAGACCGCTCACCGTCCTCTTTGTCTTTTCAGCTGATATGTATGTAGTAATTCCTTATTAAATGAATAACTAAAGTGCAGAAATAGTCAGTGGTATTCAAGTTAAAATGAATAAGAAAATATGATACAAATTTAGCAGATGAAAAAACACACAACCATCTTTTCTCATATTTTTATAAGGCAAGACGTGCATGTTAAATTTAGATTATTTTCTGGAATGGAAGTGACTTATTGCAACCTCTTCACACAGTGTGGGCAATGCTTGTTAAACCTCTGTATGTGCTGTTTAGGAAGTGGTGGGTGTCTCAAAAGAGTGATGTCTCAATAATGAAAGCTGAGCTCAAAGCGTTGGCACAAACTTGCATCGTCGTCAGGCTCGCAGCTCAACATTCCAGCAGTAGTTAACCAATCATGTTTGTCATGCACAGAAAACTTTGGTTCCCTTGTTTTGGCATTTATTTGTAGTATGCTGCTTGGACTTTTGGGTGTCTTATTGTAGTTTCTAAGATGACAAAAGGCATTGCAGCAATTGTACTTACTGTGGGGTATGTTATAAAATCAGCTGGGTGCTTGTCTAACCCTCAATTAATACACTTTCATAGATAAATAATCCCAATCATAGCTTGTTACCAATAAAATATGATTATCTAAAGCAGTCCAGAAATCCTAAGAGCAGCCTATAACCCTTTACTAAAGTAATTTGTGTAGCTGACTAAAAAGCAACTTTTTTTTAAGGCTGAAGGAAGAAATGGACATTTATTCAACTTTAAATTGCCTCCAGATGCCACATCCATCATCCATCATCCATTCAGTTTTATCTGCCCCATGTAAAGAAAGCTGCACAGGTGGAAGTGCAGGTGTGGTCTCTTGTTGGTGTTCGTGACTGTTCAGAAATGGGAAGATGGTTGCAGAGTGAACAAAATTTGCTGCATGTTTGTGTCACACTTTCAATCAGTGATTTCTGTAACTCTTCAGTTTTCATCTGTGGACTTCTTTATTCCATCTTACTGATCTGTCTGACTTTAAAGTAATTTTAAAATTATATTTAATAAATATCAAGTTCTTATTGTCCAGGTGTTTTTTTTTGGTTCTTCACATTTTATGGGTCTTGAACTAAAAAAAAATGTACAATGGAAAAACTTTATTCAGAGTCCATTTTACTGTAAATCAGCTGCATTTAAAATTTGTTTTTAAAGCACACAGGCCATTTATTTACTCTGTTAAAGGAATGGATTATAAAAAACTAAATGTATATCCTATATTTGTTTTCTTTCTTTTTTTCCCTTACTTTTCTTTTTTCACAGAATAAAAATGGAATGAATTGGAAATGAGGAAAAAATAATAGTAACCTAATAGAAACTATTACAGAAAAATTAAGTCTAGTTTTTTTCTTGCCAAACGCCTCCAAGATAAATGTTCAGTTTTCTGAAAAGTTCTCAAATGTTCATTTTCATAATGTTTTCCTTGTGTATGATATTAAGGAATTCCTCTTCTCTGAGGTTGAATCCTGAGACCTGATGATGTCTTTCTTATCATTTCCAGAGAAAATTAAAAAACTTTGCAGTCGGGATAGGAATCTAATTTAAGAGTTGGTCTCTGTAGTCTCACAAAAAATGGATAAGTGATGCAGCAATGACTTCTTTCTTAGAGTTTTCTGAAGATGAGACATTTGTAGTATTCTTCCATCTCAACCTGGAAATAAAATGGTACAGAAATTAAGAATATTTTATTGTTGGTGTTACTGTAGATGTCTTCCAAATCATACTACACCGTCTCACCATTCTCTCCAGACGCAGTCCGTTCCCGTAGGCTTGCTGTCTGAGTACATCAATATCTGGAAGACCCCACTCTGGATTCCTGTGCAACAGATAAATGCATTAAACAGGCTGTATACACTCTGCAAACAAAAGTGGAGCAGGCACAATGATGTGAAGCAGTTAGGCTAGTTGCATAGAAACTGCATAGTCACATAGAAAGGCAAATGTTTTAAATAAACTCTTAGCTCCTCTGCACAAACATTTAATTGAATAATTTCACAATATGGAATGTTATTGCTGCAGTCTACTCACAGTTTTCGAAGCTCTTCGTCCAGGTATTCATTACAGCTAGGTGTAATGATGCCATTAACAGCATACACCTGCAAAGTATGTAAAAATCTGTCACTTTTTCAAAGATGCTTTAGTATAACTCACTCAATGAAATTAATAGAGCAAATTTAACTTGTTTGTACATACCCCGTATGTTATCAACAGGCCATTTTGTTTGAGGATCTCACCAGCTCCACTGAAAACTCCCTAACAAAATCATCGATGGAAAATGGTATTTAGTTGTTTAACCTTTTGTAAAAGCCTCAATTTCTCAAGTAAGTTAGTATAGCATCTTAAACTTTTATTTTAAATAGCCACTCATACCTGTGCAGTTTTAAAGGAGCTGTACTGCAGCAAGTTGATGGCAATGATAATGTCACAGGAGCTACGAGAAAGGCCTGCCCATTTCTCCCAAGGTTCACTGGCATCTAGGTGGACGGGTTGCAGAACAGTCTTTGCTTGAGTGGCAGTAATGTAGGCCTTGATACTGTAAACAGTGTGAAGTCAAATTTTTCTTTCAAATTCACGTATTGTTGTGAATCCATCTCTGAACTTTTTTTCAGTATATTATTGTCACTCTCATATGTAAGTTGCTTTGGAGAAAAGTCTGCTAAATGACAGTAGAATAGAATAGAATTGTACAAACTATAATATACCCAATTAGTTTCCTCTCACGTATGACTATGTTATAATTTATAAGTTAATGACAAGCAAACAACCTTCTAACCTTTCCCGAGACTCTTCCTTTATGTCAGATGGCTGCCAGGTTACAAAGGGGATCTTCTGGGCAAACCGTATAACATGCTGTCCAGTTCCAGAGCCCAGCTCTAAGGCAAACAGCTGCCTGTGTGACTGATCCTCCAACACATCCTCAAGCACTGAACAAAGACCCTCCCAGTTCCTCTCTGCCTGAGGAGACACCAGCATGATCTGGAAAAAAGGAAAGAGAGGCCTTGTATTGATTCCTTGAAAATAAAAAAACAAAATGATACCTTTCTTTTTTTTTTCCCCCATCACAGCTGATCCATCTTACCATGCCAAGAGAAACAAGCTAATGGGGACGTAGCATATTGGAGAGAAGTGGATGTGGTGGATGACTGTAAGAGCAGATGGATGCACAGATTACCAAGTAAAGAGGATTCCCTTTGTGCTCCTCCCCTGTATAGTACAGGTAGGGCTCACATAGAGAGCCATGTGTTAGTAAATATGTCGTACTTAAATGTTTCAACTATTGTGACATAAATGTTAGAATATAATCACTACTCTTTTCCTCTATTGTGCCACGATAGTGGAATGATCTCCCAAACTGTGTTTGCTCTGCAGAGTCCCTGTCTACTTTTAAGAGCAAGCTAAAGACTCAGCTCTTCAAGGAGCACTTCAACACTTAGTATAGCTATATTTGTTGGAAAGTTGGAGAACTTAGCCCAGTTCTTTCCAACAAACATTATAGTATTAATTCTTTGTATTATAACATAGGTGATATTATGGGGTGGGAAGGGAGTAAACAAACAAACAAACAAACAAAAAGTCATTCATTTATAATAAAGTGATTGTAGTATAGTAATTAATATTATTATTTAAAAATCAAGATTTTTAGACTTGTACTGATTCAATCTATAACTCCCCTTGCGTCTCTCAAGGTGCAGCGCAATGTGTTGTCCTTCAGAGGCTTCCGTAGGTTTTCTAACAGTTCACGTAATGCATTCTGGGTAGGTCAGGAGCAGACAGGACGCCATGTGCTTTTGAAGCTTGTGGATTGGACTGGCAGGGGAAATTTTATCTGCTGATAGTTGATAGAAACTGCATGTTAAAGAGCTCCGGTGGACGTTAGCATGTACTGTATCAGACGTTGCCTCCGGACCGCGCTGCGGGCTGCCGCGAGCACACACCGGTACGTAACACAACAGTCGGTCATATAACACCAGATCCTCCGTGCATCTCCCTGGATGTCTTACTCTTCAAGGGCACATAGTAACAAAGTGCTGATTCTGATTTTTGATTTAGAGCATTTTGTCCTCTCTTAAATGAATTAAAATACAGAAGAAGCTGTTCAACCGCAGTTATAACTGGCTATTTTTTGTGTAGTTGTTTAGTTTCTTAGGCGGTGCTTGTTACCTCTGAAGTTGCAACTTAAAGACCCTGGTTCTGTGACTGGTAAAGTTAGTCAGTAGAAAAAGATTGCCCTTGTCCGTAGCATGGTTGTAAAATCTGTAAGGCTTTGGCTGCCGTCCTCCTTTCAGTAAAGGTCACGTTAAGCAAACGGGAAATCTTACCTTTTTCCTGATAGGATCATTTTTTTCTGCGTCTCTAGATGTTGTTTAGCATCATGCAAGACTGGAGAGGAATCTGACATGTGTGCACATTTGCATATTGAAGACTTCTTGTTGCTGTGTTTAATTTTAAAAGAACTTTCCACTATTGTAAATTCTGCAACTATGTGATTGTGTTGAATCAGATATTGATGCTGCACAAAGATTTTAAGTGTAAAACTAGTGTGCATCTGTTATGTCATCAGATTGGTGGAAAGATTTAGATTAATGGAATAGTCAAGCAAATACTCAGCAAACATGATAAAGAAATATGAGTTAGAGCAGGATCCATGACCAAATGCATTTGTTTAACAAACTATTGTGAATTTTTCAGGCAACATCTTCAGCAGCAGGGTCCAGCCTTGTGTGCGCTCAGGCTTCTCAAAACTAGTCCAGCCTCTCACTCAGACGTCATTGCCACCCCCCCACTAGATGGAGCACCCAAACAATATTCCCCCAAAATCCAACAGCTTGTCAGTGACATAGCCAGCCTCACCTTATTAGAGGTGTCAGACCTAAACGAGCTTCTCAAGGTTTGTATAAAAATATTCATTACTCAATCTGCACTGAAAAATTTCAGGTGAATTTTCATGACCCACATTTGTTTTTGGGCATTTCTTTTTTGATTACAGAAAACTCTCAACATTAAGGATGTTGGGATGATGCCTATGGGGGCGATGGCTGCATCCCCTGCTCCTGCTGCTCAGGTACAATGAAAGATAATGAAACATATAACCTCCTGTAACACCGACTATGGGTTACATTAAAGTGGAACTATTGTGTGCATTTCAGGCTAATTTATTTTTGTTTCTGAGCCCAGAAGGGCTGGGATTGATCAAGTTATTGTCACAAATCGCTTTATTTACTTAAGATCGACCCTCTCCGTAGGCTGTCAGATCAGCCTGTGGGCAAAACGAGTGGCTTGAGACTCTTCCGCATCAAGCCCCGCCTCCCGCCAGATATAAGTTGCCACTGATTGGTCAGCTGCCACTGCACTACATTGGGAGCGCGCACCGCAACTGCTTTCGCCGTCATTGTAACATATCTCATAAACAGAAGGATTAGGCTAATATGAACTCAATAAAAAATAAAATACAATATCAACACATAGCATACAGCCCTTCATGTTCGAACCTGAATCAGACCCTGAAAACGAAGTGGAAAACAGCAACCCACAGCAACAAATGCAGGAGGATGTCTCTTTTTGGTAAACTCACCAGCCATCGTTCGAAATAACTTTATCTGACGTTTTCCACCCGCCTGATATATTTGCACATTTGCCCTTGTTAACCAGTAGAAGGTAACCAATCACCGAACCTTATCCCCCGGGACGTCACAAGGATTTCCAAGTAGAAAAAACTCTCTAAAACGACTCGTTTTTTGTCGCCATGTAAACCGAAAGGAGAGAGTGCTGGAACTCAAACTCAAACATGCGTTTAGGTGATAAAAAACAGTACCATTCACATGTCTGATGAGGATTCAACGCTGTAACACTATACAAAGCTCAGAAAACTTGAAATACCATAATAGAACCCCTTTAATGCACAATGAATGTTAAAGCAATATTAAGGCTTAATTCCAGAGGAGTTGCTGGTAATGTTGCCATGATGTTGGCTAATGTAGATTTACATGTTTGTAATTAAAGTGTTAATTTGTTATCTTTTCTTTTAAAACAAGCCCACAGAAGAGGAGGAGGCACCAGTTAAGAAGGAGAAGACTCACTTTATTGTGAAATTGACAGAACTAAAGGCAGCGGAAAAAGTCAAGCTTATAAAGGAAGTGAAGAACTGCATCCAAGGCTTGAATCTGGTCCAGGTACGTGTCCTGTTTAAAGACTTTTTTTTTTTTTTTTTTTTTTTTTTAAGTTAGTTTGTTTCCATAAAGATTCAGCTGAACTGATGAGTAAGGTGGTCTGTTTTCAGGGCTAATCTGTAGCTGCAAAAAAACCCCAAAACGTTATCACACAATAAGGTCTGTTAAGAACCGGTTTCTTCAGCTCCACTGCAAGAAACACCAGTATGAGAGGTCATTGTTTCCCACAGCTTTTAATGCTAAAATTATTATTTTTTTGTTATAGCTTTTATTAATTCTTTTATACTGTAATGAACTGGCGACCTGTCCAGGTAAACCCTGCCTCTTGCACAATGATTGCTGGGTTAGACTCCAGTTTCCCTGCAACCTTCAGCTGGACTAAGCAGGGAAAAAATGAGTGAAAGAATTCTTCTCGTCTTCGTGCCGCTTATCCAGGGTCGGGTCGCGGGGGCAGCAGCCTAAGCAGGGAAGTCCAGATTTCCCTCTCCCCAGCCACATTTGCCAACTCTGCGGGGGGATCCCGAGGCGTTCCCAGACCAGCCGAGAGATATAATCCCTCCAGTGTGTCCTGGGTCTTCCCCAGGGTCTCCTCCCAGAGGGACGTGCCTGGAACACCTCACCAGGGAGGTGTCCAGGAGGCACCCTGACCAGATGCCCGAGCCACCTCAACTGGTTCCTCTCGATGCGGAGGAGCAGCGGCTCTACTCTGAGCCCTTCCCGGATGACCGATCTCCTCACCCTATCTCTAAGGGAGAGCCCGGTCACCCTGCGGAGGAAACCCATTTCAGCCGCCTGTATACGAGATCTCGTTCTTTCGGTCACGACCCACAGCTCATGACCATAGGTGAGGGTAGGAACGTAGATCGACTGGTAAATCGAGAGCTTCGCCTTCTGGCTCAGCTCCTTCTTCACCACGACAGACCGGCGCAGAGTCCGCATTACTGCAGACGCTGCACCGATCCGTCTGTCAATCTCGCGCTCCATCCTTCCCTCACTCGTGAACAAGACCCCGAGATATTTAAACTCCTCCACTTGAGGCAGGACCTGACTCCCAACCCGGAGAGGGCAAACCACCCTATTCCGGCTGAGGACCATGGTCTCAGATTTGGAGGTGCTGATTACCATCCCGGCTGCTTCACACTCGGCAGCGAATCGCTCAAGTGAGAGCTGGAGATCACGACCAGATGAAGCCAACAGGACCACGTCATCTGCAAAAAGCAGGGACCCAATCCTGAGGCCACCGAGCCGGATCCCCTCAACACCTCTACTGTTTTAGAAATTCTGTCCATATAAGTTATGAACAGATTCGGTGATAAAGGGCAGCCTTGGCGGAGTCCAACCCTCACCGGAAACGAATCCGACTTACTTCCGCAATGCGGACCAAGCTCTGACACCTGTCGTACAGGGACCGGACAGCTCGCACAAGGGGGTCCGGTACCCCATACTCCCGGAGTACCCCCCACAGGAGCCCCCGGGGGACATGGTCCACAAAGCACATGTAGAGTGGTTGGGCAAACCCCCATGCCCCCTCCAGGACTCCAACGAGGGTATAGAGCTGATCCACTGTTCCGCGACCAGGACGAAAACCACACTGCTCCTCCTCAATCCGAGATTCGACTATCCGGCGGACCCTCCTCTCCAGGACCCCTGAATAGACCTTACCAGGGAGGCTGAGGAGTGTGATTCCCCTGTAATTGGAACACACCCTCCGGTCCCCCTTCTTAAAAAGGGGGACCACCACCCCAGTCTGCCAATCCAGCGGTACTGCCCCCGATGTCCACACGATGCTGCAGAGGCGTGTCAGCCAGGACAGCCCCACAGCATCCAGAGCCTTAAGGAACTCCGGGCGGATCTCATCCACCCCCGGGGCCTTGCCGCCAAGGAGCTTTTTGACCACCTCAGCGACTTCAGCCCCAGAGATAGGAGAGTCCACCCCTGAGTCCACCAGCTCTGCTTCCTCATCGGAAGACGTGTTGGTAGGATTGAGGAGGTCTTCGAAGTATTCCTTCCACCGACCCACCACGTCCCGAGTTGAGGTCAGCAGCTCCCCACCTCCACTGTACACAGTGTTGATGGAGCACTGCTTCCCCCTCCTGAGCCGCTGGATGGTGGACCAGAATCGCCTCGAAGCCGTCCGGAAGTCTTTCTCCATGGCCTCGCCGAACTCCTCCCATGCCCGAGTTTTTGCCTTGGCGACAGCCGAAGCCGCATGCCGCTTAGCCTGTCGGTACCCATCAGCTGCCTCCGGAGTCCCACAGGCCAAGAAGGCCCGATAGGACTCCTTCTTCAGCTTGACGGCATCCCTCACTGCTGGTGTCCACCAACGAGTCCTGGGATTACCGCCACGACAGGCACCAACGACCTTACGGCCACAGCTCCAGCTGGCCGCCTCAGCAATAGAGGCACGGAACACAGCCCATTCGGACTCAATGTCCCCCGCCTCACTCGGGACATGGTTGAAGCTCTGTTGAAGGTGGGAGTTGAAGCTCGCTCTGACGGGGGACTCAGCCAGACGTTCCCAGCAGACCCTCACAACACGTTTGGGTCTGCCAGATCTGACCGGCCTCCTCCCCCATCATCTGAGCCAACTCACCACCAGGTGGTGATCAGGGAAAGAATTCTTTACACTGCAAAATGATTTCAGCTTTGTGGCACCAGGCAGGCAGGCACTTTTTCTAAAAGCTTTTAAATAATTTGAACAGGTTAGCTTTATGACTTGTTCATATTGATCACAGTGCTCATGTCATTTCGATCTCTGTCAAATTTGAAAATGCTGTGAAAATTGTAACCTAATCTCAGTAGAAAAGTCTTCTTGCTGGATTGTTGAGTAAAAATGAAAGGATGTCTCAGTTCACTGTTGTGTTTGGCCATCTTGTTGCCATAGTAACTCTGGCTCTTTGTGTACAGCAATTATGTCCTATCTACACAAATAAGATGTCTTTTAAGGTTTTGCTCTTTTTCCTTTGGTAATTCAGACTTATCAAACCTAAGTATTTATTTGGTGCTTTCAATCAGCAAGCCACCATATTGAGCATTTAGTTTTTTAAGCATTACTGTTTGAAAGAAGGGGTTTCTACTCTGCAGGTTCTCCCACTTCACAAATACACCCTAGTCTGTTTCTGTGACTGCTTCTTTTACTAGCTCAGAGGTGTCTTACTAATGTAGACCCTCAAACTGTCTCTCTACATACAAACAGGATAATGATGTGTGTAACAAGTCCTGTGAACGTACAGAGTTCAAAAGGCTCCTAAAGGGTCTGTTTCATCACCAGCTCCTGCTGCAAGGTTCATTTTCTGTTGTTAATCAGTTGGCAATGGCTTTATGTTATTAAACGCAACAAGGCATCCGTACCAGTTAGAAGGTTGCATTCAACTTTATAAAATTGCTTTTAAACCATACAGGATTTGAAATATAGCCTTGTATTTACCCAGAAAGCTACACATTGTATATTAAATTATAAATATATTTAGTCTTAGCCTAATTAAGTACTGTTCCCACTTTGTACAGTAGCATGTTGACTTGAATATATGTACAGTATAAATCTGAGCAAAAAAAAAAAACATGGCCTGTCATAGCTTTCCTGTTGCAGTCCTCCAATACTGTAAATACAGCTTGTTTACTGCAGTCAGAGCATCATTGTTTATGATTAGTGTAAAATATGAGCCTGGGCACACTCCAGTTCACTGCTTTGTGGGACAAATTAGATAACCTCAGTAACCCTATTTCTTTCTTTCTTTTTTGCTTAACTCAGGCCAAGAAACTAGTGGAGTCTCTTCCCCAGGAAATCCGGGCCAATGTTTCCAAGGAAGAGGCCGAAAAACTTAAAGCAGCCCTGGAGGCAGCAGGGGGCACTGTGGTGTTGGAGTAGATCTGTCCACCTGTTCTCTGCCCTGTTGCTGGTCATGCACTTCGTCCTTCATGATGATTTTTTTTTTTTTTTTTTAAATTTTTTTTTTTTACACAACGAAGAGGAGGTTCCTTAGAAAAAAGGAAACAAAATGCCTTCTTCCATCTAAACCGTCTCCTAGCAGTATCAGGTGGAGCAGTACAGCTCAGACTGAACTTTCCAGGGACACAGCCTGAACAAATGACCACCTTGATGTTTGCTTGCGTGCTGATGTTTGTATGATGCTTGTGTAGCAAACAAGCTACAGAAATGCTGGCCTGAGTGACACAGAAGTCAGCAGATATTTCTGTGTGTGTGTTTCAAAGAGGGAAAGTTTGCACTGCAGGAGCATGGTTACAGACGTTAAGGAACACCGCATACTGTATCTAGCTCAGACGATACCAGCGCTGTGTCCTTATGCTCATTATTAATATGATTAAAGTCGAAATATCCTTATGTTTTTTTATTCTTGTTTTTGATATTGATTTTGAACAAACCGCATAACATCATAAAGATATTGTAGAACGGTTAATTTAATCTGTGATTTGTTGCCTTAGAATTTAATCTAGTAAAATGAATTAAAGTTGTACATTTTAAATGACAAAGGAACTTAATATTCTATTCTACAAATAACGTCTTCTTGTATTCCTACCACTTGCCAGAGCCCACAATATATATCTCAATCATGGTGGCTGCATGTGAACATTTAGTTAAGGTCCTGTCTTAATTCTTTGCTTTTATGCCTGTAGTTTGCATCTGTAAAGCACCCGGTATCCTGGGGAAATCAAGCTGTATTGGTCATTTAACCATTTATATGGGCGCTGGGGTCAAATAGGACGACGTGATGTTCCAAAAGGAGGCATTTTGGACTTCTCAAACAGAAGTGTTGTCTAAAAGGGCTGTAGACCATGTATGGGATATTTCTGGATTATAAACTAGTTTACCACTGGTTATAGATCCCCACTGAGCGGTGTTTTTGTAAGGTGTGTGTTTTCAACAAGATAATGTACCTGTAATGTGTATGAATTGAGTTTTGGTCACTCATTAATTAATGATGCATGATATAGATCTTTGGTGATACACGAACAATAAGGATTTTCCTCCTAGTTTAATGCAAGCTAATAGAATTAAATACTTCTTTGGGACAAATGGCACCAAACAATGGCTACTTTCCACTAAATATAAAAGAATACAGTATAAAAGAAGCACTGAAAAGAGATTTGTATCAAGAAATAGAGTTGCCTCTGTTTAAGTGGAGCCATTATGAAACAAAGAGAAAAGTAATATATTTTTATTTTAAAGTAAAATTGATTTTTTTTTTTTTTTACTTGATGTGTAAAGCAGGCCTAATTGCTCTGTCCAAATCCAAATGCTGACTACATATGAGGCAATAAGGTCAAAATGGCATTAAAATGGGTATTTAAATGGTGTAAAGTTAAAGAAGAAAAAACTGAATACTTAGTTGTTTGAACAGAAATGCCTTGTAAAGATTAAATCAGTAATAAAATTTATGCAGCAGTGCATATCAATATGAGGTAAGTAAATCTTCCATGTTGCAGCTTATGAACACCAGAGGGAGTGTGAACAAAGAGGATATTGATGGGTTTTTCTTTTCACCTGTTCCCAGTCGTATGAAGCCAGAACCTTTGTACTTTTCACAACTCATTTCCTTTAGTACTGCAGCAAAACACAAGTGTTAATAAGAGTAATAGAGAGTGCAATGGGATTTATTCATACGCCTTGGCTCTGCTGGCCGTGACAGAAGAAGGCACTTTACAAAACGAATGCAGGTGAAGATGAAGAGAAAGAATGGAGATGACTGAAAGAAATGTGTGGTGATACAAAATGATGCAAGACAACTAACTGTAAAACCTTTTTAAGGGCATACTTCACTATCATCCAATTTCCCCTCGGACGGAAAACTCCCTGGAATCGGGTCATGGTGAGTTACAGAAAATTGCTGAGGAGAATGACCCACCAGTACCCTGCTGAGTTGGTGGTGGTGGGGGGTTTCTAACTGGAGGAAAATGATTAAACAAAAAACAAAAGAAAAACTGATCAATTGACATGACTCATAAAAAAAAAAAAAGAAATAGGTCCTTTCTTCCAGGCATCCCTGTGTATGTGAACTGACAGTTTTTTTAATTTTTCGTTTTTATTTTTTATTTTTGTTTGTCCTGTCCAGCAGGAACAGGCAGAACGGTAGCCTGGCTGCATTGTGTGGAACAAGAGCTTTATGTGTGTTAGGCTCATCCTGATAATCAAATGATTTTATTACTTTATTATTCTAAGAAACTGTGTGGTGGTAGTCTATTATTTGGCTTTATATTTTTATATTTGGATCATACTATTTGTTCTGGTTTTATCTCTTTAGAACATGTAAAAAGGCACACACAACATGCATTTTGCTTTTCAGATGTCATAATTCTGTAGATCAAATTTTTACATCAGTTCACCTATACTGGAAAACCACAACATAGTATAGATGAAAAAAATAGCAACTAATTTTATGATTCATTTGAAAAATTTATAGTTTTACACACATATAATCAAAACCTCATGAAGACTGAAGCTTCATTATCATTTTTGTGGCTACAGATTATGTTGGATTGTTCCCAAAGTATCCCAATCCAAAGTATTTTCTTCAAACTGATCATATCATTAGCAGCCCCATCTCCTGAAGAGGATTTCTATTAGTAAAGTCTACTGTATTAGAATGCTGTAGCCAAAAGCCCTGGTAAAGATGTTGGGATGTTTTTTTAATCCAATGAACAGACAAAGTGCTAGAAAGAAACCTATTTTTGATATCTAACTGTGTGATAAGATGTGCCTCTTGATTAGGCATGCTCAGAGGGTTTGCTTATGGGTTGCTTCACTCTGACTTGGAGTAGGTATCCAGTTACTGTTTGTATCATCTGTCATGAATCCCCTCCCTCTCAGGCCACCTCCTCAGCACACACATTTCCATGCCAGGCTGCCCATTCATTTAAAATCATATCATGCTGAAGAACTAAAACAGTCTCTTGAACAGTAAAAACATCTACAGATCCATAAATATAATCTATACACCGTATAACATGCAGCTGTTAAATGAATGTTGGGAATTTTAACCTTTTGACCCTTCATGTGAGTGGGAATTTTAAAGGCCCGATTTCAATCTACGCTTGACTGATATTCTTTGAACTTGGATTCTATTATGCTAGCACGCTACATTTACAAAGCAGCAGTCAAGCTATTTTTATATTAGTCTCACACTCTCCCTCCCACAAACCAGCTGCACCTCTTTTCTTGGCACAGAAACATTGAGTAAGTTTGAAGGCTCTGTACTTACTCAACTTGCTGAACTTGGCCATGTGGCTTTCCAAAATCTCCAGCTTTTCTTCAAATATACTAATTTAAATTAAGATGACTTCCGAAACTTGACCACCCCATACCATCAGCGCTGAGAGAAAGAGATGAAAACAGGTGTCTTCGGACAAAGTTGTCCTAGCAACCTTTGAGGAGGCAACACATTTTTTCCTTTCAGTTTGTTTCAGTAACAACATGCAGGAGAATCGTGTTTCTCGCTGGTATTTCGGTGGAGTCTCCTCGAGTGCAGCTGCCTGCTTAACGCACCCACTGGATTTGATTAAGGTGAGATTAAGCATGTTTATAGGAGCATGTGTTTCTGTTAGAAGATCATTCATCCTAAAAAAGCCTTTTAGCTCTGTGACACTGAAGATCTAGGAAATATTATCATTTTAGGATATTTATTTTTCTTTATTTGATTTAAAAAAGTTTGCAATGGTTTCGTTTATACAGTTTCTTATCATTCCAGTGACTGTTGTGGTCACAAGGCCATGATGAGACTGGATTTCCTGGGTTACAGTAATCATGAGGTTTAATTTGGAGGATTTGAAGCACATATTCAGCAACAAGACCAATTTGAGCTCAGGTTTATTGTTTCCTCTTTCCAATCCTGTAGCTATTTTTTATTTTGCTGTATTTCGGACTGAATTCTGATGAAATAGGACTCATAACTGAAACTTTTGTCTTAAACTGATGGACTTTGGGACCTATTAAAAGCTGAAACTTTTCTTTGTTGACTAACTCCTGAACAGCAGAGAGCAGCTGCTGTCATTGCAGGTGTGACTAACTCTCCTGCTGATCATTTCCAGGTGCACTTACAGACACAGCAGGAGGTGAGGCTGAGGATGATCGGGATGACTGTGAATGTAGTGAGAAGAGAGGGTTATCTAGCTCTCTACAGTGGCCTCACTGCTTCCATCTGCCGGCAGGTGGAAAACACTAAATTAGAAATGCACACTTTTTATAGGGCACATTGCAACTTTCTATTATATGTACATCTTTGTTTTTTTTTTTTTTTCCAACAGATGACATATTCACTGCTAAGGTTTGCCATTTATGAGACAGTCAGGGACAGAATAATCAGGAAAAACAAAGGTCCCATGCCTTTCTATCAAAAAGTTCTACTTGGTGCTTTTGGAGGTATGTGGTGAAACATAAACATATTCGTAATTTTGTCTAAAAAAGAAACATGGATTCATCAAACTGTTTTTTTTTTATCATGTTTTTTTTTCCCAACAGGATTTGCAGGAGGTTTTGTTGGTACTCCTGCTGACCTGGTGAATGTCCGGTTAGTTGATGTAATAGAAATGTTAGATCATTTAATTAAAAACGAAGAGTAATCTTGTATTCAGTTTACTATGAAAGGATTGGAGTGTTGCTTTTGTAGCTTGACACCAACATAGATGATGAAGTCACACACTGTGACTAGAGAAAAAGCATGCAAACTCTATCTGTTGACCACATGGGGAAAAAAAACTCAGCTTGCAGGTCAGCATTGCGGGTGGAGAGATTCTCCGTTTAAGTCACCCGTCCTGATTTACAGCATCTGTTGTTAACCCTTTTTAACCCCTCTTGCTCTTTCCACTCTGTCTGCCTGCAAGGTCTCATATTTCTACTAAAACCTAGTGTTTAAAGCTTATACAATTTATTTACCAGTGAGCCTACATTTTCCAGGACAATCACAGAATGAACGAAATCCTTCTCCTTCTTCTTCTTGCTTTTAATGCCCAGCTTCAGAGTTCTTAATCGGGGGGATTATTCCAGGGCTCAGTTGGTCTTTGAAAAGCTTAATCAGCTGTCCCCATATGTAAATGTATTTCATGTTGGTGTGATTTAAAACTAAAAGATAAAAACAAAAATCCATAAAAATGTCCAAAATTACCAGCAGAAATCATTACAGCAGTGAAGCATTCAAACCAGCATTAAAAAGTTTTTTTTTTTTTTCTTTTAATCACAGAAAAAAAATCTCATTAAACTGATTTTTAAAAGAGGCAAAGAGTGGCTATGTCTAAATTTGTCATTAAAAAACAAAACATAGCAATAAAAAAAAAAGTGAAGAGAGACCCATTGTTAACCTGCCAAATGGAGCAATTTTCACTTCATTTAGAAGTCAGATAATCACTGTGATAATCATTCATGCTGTCATTATTCTGATTTAAATCTTTTATTCTCCAGGATGCAGAATGATGTCAAGCTGGCCGTCGAACTCAGGAGGAAGTAAGAACATTGAAAATAGGCGTCATAATTACAGACAATTAGAGTTCTTTTCCTGCAACCGGCTGCATTGTCAGACTTTTCTTTCTTCTGCTAGTTATGCTCATGTACTTGATGGACTGTTGCGTGTTTGGAGGGAAGGTAAGATTGTTCAAATCTGACAAATCTCTTAAGGTATGATTTCTTTTCATTTGCATGAAGAATTACAATTACATCTAAATTTCTACCCTGATAATAGCGCAAACCTTTTCCACATTTTATTCCTTATTCTTTAATAATGCTTTAGTTTCTGTAATTTCCACTGTAGAGGGAGTCAAGAAGTTGTTCTCTGGTGCTACGATGGCATCTACCAGAGGTGCACTGGTCTCTGTTGGACAGGTAAATGGCTGTTCTACTACTCATTTTACAGACTGCAGAATTATTTCAACAGTTCTTTAATTGTTTGTTTAGTCGTGCTTGTGTTGTTCTCACTCATATGTTGCCTTTCGATAAAAGCATCTGCTAAATGACTGTAGAATAGAATAGAATAGAATAGAATAGAATAGAATAGAATAGAATAAAGACAAGGTCTGTTTCAGTGTTTAGGCCTCCCTTATACTGATAGGTAAAAAAAAAAAAGCTATTGATCCCCCAAATCACAAAATTTTACTGTTTTATTTATACTAGGCGTATTTTGCTCCTCTAGTTGTCGTGTTATGACCAGTCCAAGCAGCTGGTTTTGGCTACTGGTTACTTCACTGATAGCATCCTCACTCACTTCCTGGCCAGTGTGTTTGCAGTAAGTTTATTGTTTCTGCCAAGTTTTTATACAAGAATGTCAACATTTTCTGAAATAAACCTTTCTTTTTTATTTTCTGTACAGGGTGGTTGTGCCACAATCTTGTGCCAGCCACTCGATGTTGTCAAAACAAGATTAATGAATTCAAAATTGGAATACAGAGTGAGTGTTTTAACAAGGCATTTCTAATTTCCCATCTATAATGTTACACTATAATGTATATTATACATTTATATATATATCTATATACACTACTCACAAAAAGTTAGGGATATTTGGCTTTCAGGTGAAATTTATGGAAAATGCAATATGTTCATGCTACAGTGATATAATATCATAAAAGTAAGACATTTAAGTAGAAGGATGCACTACTGATTTCCTCATCTCAAAAATTCATTCAACACAAAAGGTAACAACAATGGTAGTTACACCACAACAAAAAATTTGAACATCTCAGTATCTCGTCATGTGCCCTTGAGCATCAATTACAGCTTGACAACGACGTCTCATGCTGTTCACAAGGCAACTTATTGCCTGCTGAGGCATGGCATCCCACTCTTCTTGAAGGGCAGCCCTCAGGTCATTGAGGTTCTCGGGTGCAGGGTCTCGAGCCTCTACACAACGGCTCAGCTGATCCCACAGGTTTTCAATGGGATTTGAGGTACACCAGTCTCCAACAGCCGTTCCCTGATGATGCGGCCTCGAGGAGCAGGAGCATTGTCGTCCATGAAGATGAAATTAGGCCTGTGCTGTTCATGTAGGGGCACAATCACTGGATTAATGATGTTATTCAGGTAGTATGGGCTTGTCACTGTATCATTCACAAAGTGTAGGGCAGTTCTGTACCAAGTGGACACCCCTGCCCACACTGTAACACCGCCACCACCAAAAGCTCGCCTGGTGACAACAGTGGCTGATGCATAGCGCTCTCCCTGACGTCTCCAACATCGTTGCCGGCCATCATTTCTGCTCAGTGTGAATCGACTTTCATCAGAGAACAGCACTGAGGCCCACTGGTTCCTCGTCCAGCGTAAATGCTCCCTGGCCCATGCAAGACGATGATGCCTGTGCCTGGTGGTGTGGTCAGGTACCCGTGCAGGTCGTCTAGCACGCAGACCACGCTGACGGAAACGGTTTCGAATGGTCTGACGTGACACTTGGGTGCCTCTCACCTCTCTTAAACGTGCCTGGAGTTGAGTGGCATTCATCATCCGGTTTCTCAGGGCAGTGTTCACAATGTAGCGGTCATCAGCACGGGATGTGGCCAAAGGACGTCCACTTCTAGGCCTTTCTGTGACTCTTCCAGTCTCTCGATATCTCTGTTGCAACCTGCTGATGACACTCTGTGACACTCCAAGCTCAGTGGCCACTTCTGTCTGAGAACGTCCTGTTTGAAGCATCGCAATGGCAAGGGACTGTTGTTCCATTGTTAGGTGTCGTCTTGGTCTCATGATGTCAAAATGTGAACAGCATGATGAGGACAACTGTTTAAACACCAGCTCTAATTGAACCAGGACATTTATTGGTCAATTCAAGGATCACACACCTGCTGTGATTTTTGCCGTTAAGCTCCTTGTTAGAGAACAGCAACTTGTGCAAAATTTATTGAAACATTTAACAGTTGGACATGTGCATTTAAAAGCTTAGAGAAAATCACATTAAGTTCACCTGTACAGGTTTGAATGCATTTTAGGCTTGTTGTGAAATTTCACCCAAAAGCTGAATATCCCTAACTTTTTGTGAGTAGTGTATATATATATATATATATATATATATATATATATATATATATATATATATATATATATATATATATACACATATACACACACACACACACACACACACATTTTGGAACTTGAAGAACAACTCCCTTCCATATGATTTTATCCATAATATGAATGGAATGTTTCCTATTGAAGTCCTAGCAAAGCACAACAGAGAAAACGGATCATTTTCTCATTTTTAAGACAAATTTTTAATGTTTTATATTGATTCTTTTGCTAATTGCTGAGTGACCAATATCCCGCTCTTCCATGATGTGCCAAACCAAGAAAGGAAATTTTTTGAGTATTTTATTCAAACATTAAAGATGCATGATGTCCAATCATACTGCCACACGAAAAAAAAAAAAACAGTTGAAAAAAAGAAAACCAGTTGAAAAAAGCCTATTTGTAAAGAAAGAAATGCAATTTTGCCATGACATTTATATCCATGATGACTGTAGCTATATTTAGTTTTGCACTCTGTGGGGCAGATGACCCATTTTTGTTGAATTTCCGGGTTTCCCTGTTATCAGTCTGACACATATGTTTTATTTATTCACTGTAGGGAGACTTACTCAGCTTGGCATGCCTCTTTTGTTTGTGTTCTTCTTTTTCCAGAATGTATTTCACTGTCTAACAGAAACAGCAAAACTAGGCCCCAAGGCATTCTACAAGGTAGATTTCGCCCTTACTCTTACTCACACTGACATATTTTACACACTTACTTATGGTCACAAATATGACTCTTTATCATGATTTGTGTCCAGGGTCTTGTCCCTGCAGGTATTCGACTCATACCCCACACGGTCCTCACCTTTATATTTCTTGAACAGCTGAAGCAGCATTTTGGCAAAGTGGTCGCCACCTAAAGGACGTCAGAAGAAGGTTGTGTTTGTTTAGCCATGGTTTCTGTCAGATCTTCTGTGATGGATGCCACTTTCTGTCCGTCCTACGCAAACTTATCCTGGATCAAATGGAGCGGGGAGAAAATGATGTCTAAGATAAATTACATTGTCTTCATCCATAACACAAAATGAAAGTGACCCACCATAAACATTCAAAGATAGTCCAGATAAGGAACTTGAATTGAATTAAAATGTCTTGTATATATTTTCTGTCTGTCAAAGGAATACAAACATATCACTTGAATTATTTACACTCACCACGCCTAACTTATCATGAATTGTACAACTGGAAATGAACCCAAGGGATGACGGGTCAAGATAAGATAAAATAAAATTAAAATGGAAAGCGTCTCTTGAAATTATTCAGTTCATAAGTTACGTGTCAGGATCTTCAGACTGTGTCTGCCTTGCTCCTTATGGGACAATGTTTCACTGAAAAATAGGAAGCTGCCTTGTTAATAATTTCTTTTACTTCACTTTCCATGTGAGCAGAGTTGTGCTTTTGCACACATTAAACATCCTGTCAGGTCTTCTCTCTTCTAAGCAGGAAGAGAATCTGGGCAGGTTCAGCTGGTGTGGACTGAAGAGCTCAAAGACAAGAGCAGTCCAACGTAAAATAATTGCTTTCACAAAGACTGTCAACAGGAACTTTTTTCCAAATCAAAAAGAAAGGAGGGTTGTGTGTCTTGGTTCAGCTGTACGTGCATGTGTGCCTTCATTTTAGTTCATACTTTTCCAGGTATTATTTCTCAAAGTATTCCCTTGTTCAGCTACATTCAATTAATCTTAGGAGACAGCTTAATATTTTTTCCATATCTCCTGGTTTCCTTTGCGTGAATCAATTTCACTATTTGAGTCATGACTTACAACCACTCCATATTTGATACCCTTTCTATATTGTAATGGTTACAGGAAAGACTTTGATATTGACCAGAGGACACATTACCAAAGATTCATGAGTAAGAATCTCTCTAAACCAGCTCTTTTGATGTATAATATGAATTCATGGGCTACAGTGGGACTTTTGAGCTGCTTATGAATAGTGGAGAGCTTGTGTAACCTTGTTAAACCTGTACCACAAGTAATATAACAAGGCAGTTATCATCCGTGGTTGTTATGGAGCTTGCAGAAAGAGCAACATAATGACATACATCAGTAATGTCAGATAATGCACCATATAGGAACATTATGTCTGGATGCCATACTGCTGGCAGATTCCTACTTATCATTTTCAGTATGTATCCGGATTTACTTTGTAAATGAAAAAGGATTTTTCTTGTGTTTTGCACTTCATCAGGAACTCTGTCGCCACAGCCTGACCACTCTATTTGAAAGAATCTATTGTGGATGGTTTTAATAATCTAAATGAAGCACTTTTTCTTTCAAAGTGCAGGAAAAAAGGGGCATCGAACTCTTGAAGCTGACAACACAAAGTTAATGTCAGTAAAACAGTTTTGATAACAAAAAAGAAAACTTGATCTTTTTATGTGACGTTTTCTATGTGATGCTGTAGGTTCATATCTCATCATATAGCAAATTATCTCTACTCACAGGTTTGCCTTTTATCCTGACAGGATGCTGACACACATGAACAAATGTGCTTTTTAACTTCTTCACACCACATGTTGTGCAGAATGTTTCTGTATCATAGTCAAACATGTTGTAGTCAAAACCAAAATTAAAGAGGCTATAATAAACAGCTATTTGGCCAAAATATTCAAAGGAAAAGTCATCATTTGAATTTAAAAAAATACTTTTTCAATAAAAATTTCAATAAAAACTACAATGCACAAAATATTGTGCACATTTGCTTTTATGACAGGAACACTTGTAAAGTTTCTGTACAACTGTTGTAAAGTACAGTAGCAGTACACGAAGTGAAGCAAAAGCATTTACAAAGAAAGTTTCTTCTTCTTTTGTGGATTTTTTTAAATGGTCAAGATAGCAAAGTAATTTTTAGAACCAGGATTAAAAGCATTTTAAAATATTTTTCCATTTTCAGAAAATAAACAGTTTTTCCATTTTTTGGTTGACATTTGTTTTAATGATGGGACACCTTAACATTTCATTCTATTCATCTTCACTCACCATTGTGGGATTGTCAGCAGAAAGCACATCTATTTTAAATTTCTGACTGGATCTCAGAATGTCTACAAAAGTTAGAGGATTTCAAAACAAGGTGTGATTTTTTTTCTTTATGCAAAGTTTCAGTTAAAAACATCCTAACACATTTATATCTATCTATCTATCTATCTATCTATCTATCTATCTATCTATCTATCTATCTATCTATCTATCTATCTATCTATCTATCTATCTATCTATCTATCTATCTATCTATCTATCTATCTATCTATCTATCTATCTATCTAGATAAAGATATAGAGTTTTCTTTTAATAGTAAAAGTATAGTTGCCAGCTTCTCACTGTGTGGCTACAACTCTGATGTCCTTGGTTTGGAATGACGGCAGAGTTGAGAGAATGAGCGATGGTTTCACATTATGGAAAAGTCTGTGGGCTACAGAGTGGGAGCCAGGTTTTTCTCTTGAGGTCTGAATGTGGATCTAAGCCTACGTGCCTCCCTTCTGTTCTCCAGCCTGCTGCAACCCTTAGCAGCTAGCCAGAACAGTGATCTTCACATAAACAGGAACTAAAGCCAAGGGAGAAAGGACGTCATAAAAGCCTTATATAAGGATGATAATGTGCCTGGAGACTGGCAGACCAAAACATCAGTTTTATTTCACCTTTTTGTCAAGAGGCTACCATACGGAAGAAATATCAGAAGGATCAACAGCTTTTGCACTTAATCTGTTGCACATGCATGAGATTGACTATTTTGTACATAAAAAAAATCTAATTAGCCCAAAATACAAGCAAGTTATATTAAACCAGAGGTGTCCAGCTCCGGTCCTCGAGGGCCAGAATCCTGCAGGTTTTCTATGTATCCCTGCTCAGACACACTTGATTCAAATTAATTAGTAGTAGAGCTTAATCAGTTGTGCACGTCATTGGCTGTTTGATCCATTTAGTGGAAGCTAGATGTGTTGGAACAGGAATACATGGGAAACCCGCAGGACAGCGGCCCTCGAGGACCGACTTTGGACACCCCTGTATTAAACTGTTCAAGTGAGACATATAAGTTCACTTTAAATGACAGTTTCACTACTTGTGAAGCTGTGCAAAACTCTTCATTTGGTCAAGTACGTTTGTATTCCTCACTTTGGTGCAGACTGTGTGGCCAGGATACAAAAAAAAGCACACAAAACCAGTGTTTTGTGTTTGCTACTACACACATATGCAGTCACAGCTGCTAATGATAATGATGAAACACTGTTTTAGGCAGTTTACATTACCAGGGACAGGAGTCTTAACTTGTTTTGTAGAGTTTTCTGTTCATGTTTTGCTGGAACTCATACCAAACAGACCCTCCTTAGAAAGCACAGACTCATTTCTGAAATGAATTTTTTTTTTTTTGGTTTGTTTTACCCAAATGTTTAAGGGTGAAAAAAAACTGATGTCAAAGCAATTTAGTCTTTGCTTCAATTTCAGACCATTTTTTATTTCCATGATGTTCAGCTACCTCAGGGGATAAACAGAAGCTATTTATGATTCAAGAGAATCATGTTGCTTATCAATTCGGTATAGTTCTGAAGATAATCAGCAGCATCCCTTTATTCTTTGGTTTTCATGCAAGAAGCTCCACAACTACAGAGAATGAGATTATGGAGACTGTAAAACTGTGCTGCTCTTAAAATGGCGTTGAAGCTACATTTACATGCCAATTTCAGTCTGCGGGGAAAAATGTTTCTTCGTCACACAATTAAGTTGTTAAATCTAATTAAACTAAAATGATAAATGATCCACACAGCAGCAGAGAACTACATGGGCTAACACATAAATTACTTGCAGGTGTTCCACAATGGCATGTGATGGCTTTAGCGCAGCAGCTGTAAAATGAAATTTTGTATGCTTGACCAAAACTTTTAATCTTTTTGTGTGCTCAGTACAAATTTGGGAAGAATTAAAGAAAAATATCATGCTGAACAAGGAACCTTTTCGATAAAGGATAAGGCAAACTCTTATTATTTGAGTGTTAGAGGCTGCCAAGTCGGTTCCTGTGTCTGGTTTCTTTGGAAACAGCAGAGGCATCAGACCAGATCAGTGTGTTCACTGGCTGCTCTTTGCTCTTGTGGTGACTACAAGGTTGAGCGGTTTTCCCCACCAGCAGGGTACTTATTTTCACCGCCTAGATAAAATGTTACAGCACTTTTCTTTCCCACTCAAATATCTTCAAATGTGTGTGATCAAACCAGATCAAGACCAGTAAAAGATATTTGTCTAGGGATATATATGTATATATTTTTCTGAATTTGAAAGATAATACAAGTGACACATATCAGTAATCCTTACCCTGATAACTATCACAGTGCAAGATAATATATAAATGTTTTGTTTTTTTTTATTGAGTTTGACTTCATAGATGCCCTTTATTTTCTTTAAAGGTAATACTTTGACTTGGCTGTCAAACTATAAGCATCAAATACCTTTTAGACAGATGAGCCTTTACTTTTCAGACAGCAAGTGTTTCACTTGTAGTGACACACATTGTGAAAATAAACAAGAATTTTGACAGGTATTTAATCACAGAAATTTTTTTTCCTCCACACTTTAATGTCTGGTCTTCATCCTGTACAAGACCAAAACCTATCCCCAGCTACACCGAGGGTAGGGTACACTCTATAAAGTTTTGGAAAGTTGTGAGATGACTTACTTGTTAGGTCTTTAAATATATTAATGAAAATGAAATTATATTAATTAAATTATATATATATATATATATATATATATATATATATATATATATATATATATATATATATATATATATATATATATATATATATATATATATGTGTGTGTGTGTGTGTGTGTGTGTGTGTGTGTGTGTGTGTGTGTGTGTGTGTGTGTGTGTGTATACATGTAATTTTTAAAACTGAATTAATAACATGTTTGTGATTATGATGGAAGTATGCAGAGAGCATAACGGTGCAGCTGAGAAAGGCTTTGATGGACCCACGTTCTTGGATGAATCTCATTTAAAGGAACAAAAAAGGAAATAGTTTTACTGCAAGGTTTGCTGTTGAGCAACACTTGTGGATAAAAAAAAAGTCATGAACTTCTTAATCCCACTCTTCTCTGCAAATGTCTATGCAAAAAGCAGACAAGACAATATCACCACTTTGTGGAAGTGATTTATAAAGTTTATGTTGTTACTCACAGTAAGAAGATAAGTGAGCTCCATGTCAAACTGTAGCATCTTAAACTCTAGCAGTGCTATTCACTTTGGAAATACAAGATGGTGACTCCCTTGCAGGAGTTGTTTCTCTCTTTTTTGTTAGTTACAAAAGTGGAGCTTGTAAATAAAACATGCACTATTCTTTTTATTTTAACAGTGACCAGGAGCCCATGTTCACAAAGCAATGCATGTACTTGCAACGATTATCTGTAGTGACGGATATCACACTCTAACACAAAACCAGTGTTAATCTGGTTCTGTCCCTTTCTTTATCCAACAACTTCATGACTGTTGCTTCTTTAAAGGTGTTGTCGTGTCATTGTTGTCTTCAGATAAATATTTTGTTCTGTTCTCTGACATTTTGCTTTGAAAATGCACAGTGCCATTGCTCACTTGCTGGAGCAATTTTTAGAGAGTCAGGGCTACCAGAGAAGAGAAGAAGGGATGACTGACAGTGATGCGCAGCAGACCGGCAGGTAAACACAGGGCTGGAGATCAACACAGAACATGACGTCATGTTCTACTCCAAAAGAAATGACACCACTTGTTCTTCACATGGTGACTATTTAATTCCCACAGTCCAAAACTGATTCATTTCTGATTGTTGCCCCTTTAAATTCTGTTCTGTGTCTCAACAATGAACATAGAAACTTGGCAAATGCAAAGTTCCAGCACTGTCTATCGCTCAGTATCTGTCCCAACAAGCTGTTGATCAGTAACATAGTTATACACACTCTTTTTAGACACGATTTAATACAATCAGTCGCTTCAAACTTTCTCTAGTTTCAGATTATTGTGTGCGTAAATGAATATACTGAATATACCGGATGACCAGTTTATTAATTGATTTTTCTTCTCTGATGACACACACATATTCCAAAATGGCAACGCCAGGATTCATCAGGCTCAGAATGTGGTTCACGGACCATGAGACATTGTTTTCACACTTGGATTGGCCAGACCTGAACCCTATTGACAGTCTTTGGGATGTGCTGGAGAAGATATTTTTTAGAAGTGATCAACTCTCCCAACATCCATGCAAGATCTTGGAGAAAAATTAATGCAACACTGGATGGAAATAAATCTTATGACATTGGAGAAGATGATTAAAATGATACCACAGTTATCAAAAAGTAGACTAACACTGTTAGTGGGATCCACTCTTGTCTTTGCACACAGGTTCAACAACCTCATTTGCTTTTGTTTTTTCCTGATTTGCATGGCAGCTGACTTTACTTTTGTGTATCAATAAGGAAGTTATTAAATCCTTAGCTTTCTTTTTTTTCCAGTTGCCATTTTTTTTGTATTTTTTGCCTGACATGAAATTCTCTATTTCAGCTTCTATCTGTCATGGTCTGTGGGATTTTGGTTCAGCTATTGTTTTTCTACTGTAGTCTACATTTGCTTCTGATCTTTGTCATTTTTGAGTCTTCTGTATTCCTGTATTATTTTGTTGAGTTTATCCCCTCATGTATTCTACACAGATTCTTTCCTGTCCCTTGATTCTGTTTTTTTTTCCAGAGTCACATTTGCTTCTTGTTGTGAGCAGCTCTGTATTTATGTTCCAGGTTTTCATTTGGTCATTACCAATTCATCATGCTTGCTGTGTTCTGTTCATGATGCCATTTTACTTTAATTGTTGTGTTATGTCAGTCATTTTCAGTTCTGCCTTTTGTTTAGTTCAGGTTTTCCCTACTTTTGCAGCTTCTTTTGTTTTGTAAAACATCTTTGCTTTTTTGTCCACCTGTCCCTTCTGAGTCTTGCATTTGGGTCCTATTTCCTTCTCTAGTCATGTAGATTCCACTATCACTTCTAGTCCCTCATTTTAGAAGACCAGCCAACAGATGGTCAGCTGATGATTTAAAACACTGACGCATGAGGCATCTACTCATCTTTTGATTGGGAAATGCCAAACCACTAGACATAGAAACAACTTTCCTGGTAATATCATTAATTTCAGAATAACCTGGACTGCAAACAAAACAGTTCAGGTAGATCAGTCAAACCAGTGTCTACAGTAGGAGGGAGGAACTTCCTTCACATTTTGGCTTTGTAACTTAGCAAACCTTTTCCATTATTTATGTAACACACATAGGGATGGGGGAAAACCCATGAGCTGACATCAGATGAAAGTTTAAACGGCTAAAGCAAATCTTCAGGCCACAGTATTCAGTTACACCATTAACATAAGCAAGGCATGAAATGTACATAATTAATTTAAAGCAAATAAAAGATTATCACCAAATCTGCATGCATCACTTTTAAAACTGTTAAAAACAGGTTATTTTAAGCCAGTTTTTCAGCTACAGCAATGACAAAACTATACAGACTACTTTCATAAACCAATAGCTTACACTGAAACAATAGCCACCTTGAAAAAGCACTGTCACTAAGCTGAAATCCTAATAATGCTTTGGAATATCTCTGCAGGTAACGCCAAGTATGTGCAATTTATAGTTCAAGATCCATAACAATCCTTATGCTATCATGTGTGAAGCTGAGGGGTATTTATAGATACTCTTGTTAGGATGTGAACTGCAGTCACCATTATTGGTCACCATTAATAGTCATGTTTATTCATCTAAAAAAGTTTACAAAGTTGTTTCAAACTATTCAAATAAATAATAGCTTGAGGTATCTGGATGAGATCGTGCTGTAATTTTCCTCTTATTTATCAAGATATTATACCACTCTTAATTGAGTTTGTAACCTCAGACCACAACAAGATAGTTTTAAAAATTAGATCAAATTGAATAAATTGGAAATGGTTTTACTTCTGTGATAATCTGTCAACGGCTCCGCAGAAAAGGTCGATTCAAAACATTTAAGTGAAATGAAAATGAAACAACAGTTTCTCCTATTTAAAGCCTTATTTGTAGTAAACTTGTTTGACATTCTAGGCCACACAGATTTCTCTAAATAAATAAACAAATAAACATAATCACTTCTCCAAGCTTTAGTCTGCATCTAAGTTTTCTGTTTTGCATGAGCGTGCCTGGGGACAGTTCTATTTCTATGAACACGTAAGAACATTGGAATATTGTTTTGTTGCCATGTTATAAAACAATTGCTTTCATTTCCTTCCCCTGCATTTAGCCCTATGGGTTATGGGCAAATGAAGTTAGAATAAAAATAAATATTAATTCACCCATAAATGCATATTTTAGACATTGGAAATAGCAACCTAATATTATAGCACAAATGTTCTTTTGAGCACTGAAACAGCTTGCTGCTGATATCTTTAAGCTTGTCATTACAAACCTAATATACCTGCTCTATTCAACAGCGGAAGAACAGAGTTAGTAGAATATTGTTTTGTTCACACTTTGGCCTCTGATAAGGATTCAGTCCTAGAGGAGGCAGATGTTAGTCATTAACTGAGCTGTGTGCCTTTCACAGTGGGCTGAATTTTGTCTGACAGGTCAACGGGTCATTCTACCTTTTGCCCTGTGGTACAACAAGTTGCACGCCGAGGAAAAAGTAAATCAAATGTTACATTCTCCAGTATCTGATAGTGAACCTGGCTTTCTGAAAAGCAGTGACGCATCATTTCTGGTGTAACCTGGCAAATGTGACTACAAATTTAACAAGTAATTTTAAGCTTCATGTATTTTTTTTTTTCAATGTAATTTAATTAAAGTTAATTTCATGCAAATAAAAAGTGGATTGGCTACTTGTGAGAAAGAAGCGTTGTCACATGTCTCGCAATGCAACGCCTCACACCGATGTTTACCGTGGGTGATGGATGTAAACCGAGCCAAGGTCCTCACTGCGGTTAAGAGGCGGACGGGTGTCGCAATACGACAGTGACGTCATCGTCACGTGCCGCATTGAAACGCCCATCGCGGCACATTATCGGATTCCTTTTCCTACAATGTTGATTATTGTAATCTTTTGCTGTTTGTTTGCATATCCGTTCTGAAATTAGGTTAGTATGGCTAGTTGTGATAATGAACAACTGTTATTTAAGAAAAACCTGATTTTCTCTGTTAATTGGGAAGTTTCCTGTGGTGGGAGGAGCTTCAGGGTTAAAAGGAGTGCATTCTGACTTGCTCGGTGTGGGAGTAGGTTGAATTGTGTTGCAGAGCTGGAGCTTATTGAGTGTATAGTTAGAACCCTTGTCAATATTGTATATATTGTAAATATTGTGGATATTGTACATATTGCACGGGACCGCTGTACATATCATTGCACTTGAGAGGAGTTGGTAATAAACCACCTCAAACAAAACCATGACGTCGCCATTGTCATTGGGAACAGCAGAGAGAACCCCGTGACACTTCTAGATTTAAACTTTTATTTTCAGCCGTTCATTCTTACATTGTATCCAGACAACTGGCTTAACTGAGATGTTCCATGGGCTGAATGCCCGAAGCCTTGCTGTGTCATGATGTATACCTATCCAAAAGATTTCCTTATTTTGTTTATCATACATGTTAATGAAATTTTTTGATGCAGCAAAACCAGAAAGCCACTTGTTTTAGTTTGAATAAGATTTCTTCTAAGAAAACAGAAGCCTTTCCCATTTAAAAAAAAAAAAATAGTTTAATGAATAATCTTGTATTAAGTTTTTTAAACTTTTCCAAAAGTCTGCTTTTTAAACAGAACACAACTTTGGATTAATATTTTATCAATGCAATTATATTAGGTATATTGGGATATGGTCTTGTATTTGCAGGGGCAAGGGATACTTGGAACTGACCACCAACCCTACCATTTGAAGATGACTGCTCTTTCTTCTGACCTACACCTGCCCATGTTAACTTTATCTAGGTTTTAAATGTTTCTCTGATCCAACACACCTGACTCAAATTAAATGGCTCGCTTCAACTACTTGTTTTGAAGTTCTACCAAAGGATGTTGACCCAATAATTGGATTCAAGTCTGTTGCAGCAGGAAACGTCCAAGACATGCAGAACAGAAGCCTTCAACAATTGACACTGATGTCTGCTGATCTAACCAAACATGCATGTCTTTGGAGGGACAGGAAAAAGTCGCAGTGCCCAGAAAGAACCCAGTGGAAAAAGTTCAAAATCCTCACACTCTAAACATGATAAAGCTAGGTGCTGGAACCAAAAGAAAATTAAGACAATGGAAAAATATAGGTCGGCACACTAGAAATAACTCCTCATGTGTTTTATTCACCAAGCAGAAAAAGTAGTGATGTTTCTGGCCATGGCCCAAATCAGGAGCCACTTCTAGTGTGCTGACATACATATACATTAAGCATTAAAGTGAACTGTCCAATTACTTTAAATCCCTAGAAAGAAAGACAGCTACATATTAAAGAGTTATAATTTCAAAACTTTTCCACGAATTTGGACATGAATACTTTGCAATTAAAGCTGAGAGTATGCACTTTAAGCCCTGTTATTTCCCAACTGTATGTTTAATATGTTTTTGTAAAGATATAGAATAACATAACTTGTGCCAGCGTCCAAATGTATATGGACCTGACTGCATGACTGCTGCTAAATTTAGCAGCATGGCTTTTGATACTTTGATTAATGAACTGCACTTTTGGGTTGTGTTGCAGCCAGATATGACCAAAAAAGGTAAAGGAATGTGATGTACGCTGCATTCATGTTTCCTGCCATGGGCACTCGATGACAGTCATTCAGATACAAGAGTGGCTGTGACAGTGGATATGTGTGATTGCTTTGCTGCTGAACACATCTGCCTCTCTCATCATTGGGGTTACTTATGTCTGTTGGTTCTCGGATGAAAATGTCCCAGAGGAAAAGAATGCAATGTTGCACAGAAATGACACTTGTGAGATATGACAGGGCCTGATTAGTGATACTGCTACTGCTTATCAGGTACAGCCAGTGGAACATGATTACTACAGACTAGGAGTCTAACAAGGTAATTTAAACACTGGCACCCGGATGCGATCTCTCAGTAATTTTTGCCTGCCGGCATCCTCAAACACCGCTTCAAAGCACCTGGTGAAAACACTCCATTGTCATCACATAAATGAGCCCATTAATCCCAGACAGGAGAGGACAACAAGCCTCTTACATCTCAAATTGATTAATTATCCCCATTGAGATTTACAAAGGATACTAAAACGGTGTTAGCTTAAAATGTTACAAATATAAACAGAAGCCTATTTGCATACAGAATGTGTCTTGTCTAAACTGACTGCTTTCTGATATCCACCTCAATAAAAAACTAAATCTGTCCACTAAGATGGCGTAAAGGGAATGTAAATGACTGGACACTCAATTCCAAAATGTCAGCAATGGGTAATGACTCCCAGTAGCTGCTATGGGTTTTTCTACATTTGGTGTGGTTAGAGTATTAGGCAGAGTAACTGGCAGGAGCTATCACCTTTCACTGTGTAAACACAGCGAGACGGCAACCAAAACAAAAAAGACACTAATCCATTAATGTGCAGATAGATCATGCAAGCACAGCAACATTATTTGCTTGATTTCCTGGTTGTAATCTGTGCTTTTTTCTGACATAATTTTTTTAATCATTATTTAATTATTTACTGTTATTAATTGGATGTTGGAATAAATAGAAAATCAATTAGCTCACAGTTCCATAAGTTAAATGCTATATCTACACACACACACACACTAATATATTATTATATATATAATAATATATATAATATAATTATATATATAATATATATTATATATATATAATATATATATATATATATATATATATATATATATATATATATATATATATATATATATATATATATATATATATATATATATATATATATATATATATATATATTGTATAAGCTTTTCCTCCCAAAACAGGAGGCTCGCAGGGGTGTCTCTATCATAAAACAACACAAGCCCTGAGTTTCTACCTCACTAACAGCAAATCTGAGGTGATCTTTGGAAAAGAATGATAAAAGTTAAAAATAACTCACATTTTCTACTAGCTGGTTTAGTCAAATAGAACAGGCTAGTGTCAAGTATATAGTGGATGTTTCCAGTTACCTTTTTTGACTATGCAAGCTGATGCAAACTCTAATTTTCTGATAGGCCTTACATGTTGTGCTCCCACAATAAAGCCATTTTGGTGGTCTTAAAGTCTACAAAATGATTTCAAACAGTCTTTGTATTTCATATTGCAATAAGTTAATCTTACAAAAATCTGGACAGGCTGATGTTTGGCTACTTCAACAAAGCAAAACAAAATATATCTCAGACTATAAGTTATTACACTTAAAAATGAAGCAGAACTGCATGTTATGTCAACGTAGCACAAAGACAATAATTTCACAAATCCTCTTCATAATTTGGATTGGTTTCACTGTAAGACTATTATAATAATAATAATAATAATAATAATAATAATAATAATAATAATAATAATAATAATAATAATAATAATACACAGCATTCAGGTTGCTTGCAAACTCTTTCTCCAAGGAGTTGCTGGTCCCTGATAAAAGTAAAAAGTAACAATAAGAAGGAAAAGAAATGAAAAAATAAAGTAAGAATCACAGTGCATTTGAATTCATAATGATTAAGGAAAATGTGGTGAGATCTTCCATCCTGTCGTCACGTCAACAAACTTGTTCGGCTTGGCTACACTACTTTTATAGCCCACCCCGATGACTCGCAAGGTTCTTGTCTTACCATGAAGCAAGATGGTAGACAGGGCACAGTCTATCAAAATGGGTCTGATGTCCTCTTCACTTCCAGCCCCCCCCCTATTCAAAGAGGCTCTCTGTACTTTCACATAGATGGATTCAAAACAGTAAGAAATTGAAACTTACAACACATTTTACTTTTTCTTTTACATTTTGAGACCAGATTCTGGTATGTATTACATATGGTCTCCCTCTAAAAGCCCCCAAAAGACACCTGAAAGCACTTTTAAGCAGTTAGCCTGCTATTGCCAGTTGGTTATTTCAACACAACTTTAAGTCTTTTTGTTTGCCTTAAATCTTCTAGTCCAACTCTCTAACAAATTTAAAAAGTCACACACCCCATTAAATTAAATTTAGTGCAATGGTCTACTGTAAACATTTGCACTTAATTCATGTGGTCAATTAGGAAAGTGAAATTTAGCTACACAGTTTTTCATGCTTCATCTGATTTAAAGCTAGCTTTTAATTTCATATGATAAAGAGCGCAATTAGCGGCTGCACAGACAAGTTCCAAGTGAATCAACTTTGCCTTTTTCATTATAGGCTACCAAATTAACTTACACATGAGAATATTTATGCAAATAATTAAACAGATCCATAATAGCTGCTTCCAATCACACTATTTCCATTTGTAGCAGCAGGAAGAAGCCTATCTACTTGCCACTAATCATTCCACTCGCTCCCCAGCTCCTGTTTTCATCACTGCCTTCACTGTGCCCCTGTTGTTTTTAATGGCCCCTGAGCACAGCCAGTCATACTGACGACCACAGCGGGCAAAAAGATTAATTATATTGTAGCAGCCCCTCTCTCACCTCCACATTCCCTCAGATCCATTTAGAATACATAGCATTGAAGGAAAAAAGTGAAAACATGCATAATCAAATGGACCCTTCAGTTGACAGGACAATCATCCTGTCAGGGATGATGTTGGTGCCATGGCTCGAACAGCGCTGGAGCACATAAGGGGAAACAGCCTGGAGGAAATACAGCTTGAGCATCCTTTTAACCCTTCAAGTTGATGGTCATAAGTAGGGGTAAGATAAGTATTACAGAAAGTGTGACAGTTGACTTTCCTACGATGAAATGCAAAGTAAGAAGTAGAAGAAGAAGAATTTTATAAAAATAAATAAATAAATAAATAAAAGGTCACCTAACAGCACTGCTTTAATGTGGGTGGCATAATTTTTCAGAAAAAAGGTGTTGAAGATGATGATTTTCAATACACATCAGCCAGATTATATGGACCTTATGTAATGGTACAAAATTGTCCATGTAGTTATGTGTACAGTTTTGTTTTTCCATTAAGCTTCATAGTAACCACAGAATGGCATGAAACTTCATTCATTCATTCATTCATTTTCCGAACCGCTTATTCCAATTCAGGGTCGCGGGGAAGCTGGAGCCTATCCCAGCCAGCTTTGGGCGGCAGGCAGGGTACACCCTGGACAGCTCGCCAGTCCATCGCAGGGCGGCATGAAACTTCTTATGTTAAAATATAAATGAAAAAAAAAGATCTTTGAAAGTGTTCAAAGTAAAAAAAAAAATTCAATCCTGTTATTTATTTGAGAGACAATCACCATTTAAGTGTAGCTGTAACTTAAAGTTGACATCTGAAGCAAAGGTTATTAATGGACTGTTTGTATATATAATTGAAAGCCCTGTTTGCATTAGTATGTTGTCATCCATTCATCCATTATCTCAACCACTCTGTCTAATTGCTCTTGGGGAAGCTGAAGCCTATCCCAGGAATCATTGGGCAAGAGGCTAGTATTTTATCATTTTATTTAAAAAAAAAAAAAAAAAAAAAAATTCTCCTAGAATGAGCAATTATATATACTTGCTGTGGGTTCATATACATAGTAGCTGCTACATTTGTGCCACCAGTTTTACTGAGGTGTCCCTGAATGGACAAGCAACTCTGTGTCTGAAATGAGGACACTGAGCTGCAGTGCCGGCTTTGTTGCACCGTTTGGTTAAGTGTTTCATGAAAAGGTAAAAATAAATAGAAGACAGTGCACATGTAAAAATGTTTAGATAGTTACTTGTAGTTCAGTCGTCACCACACCTGAGCCCACTGGATCCACTCGAAAATTAGTTCTGGAAGAATTTGGCCCCTGATGGCCTCTGTCCATTTACAACTTTGCTTGGTATTTAAAGTAATTTTGATGTCCATTTTTACCACTAGATGCCAGTAATTTTTACCAAGCAAAGTTGTAAATGGATTGCTATTTAATCATCTTAATTTACCCCGATTATTAATACATGACACGGCATAATGTCTGACTCTAATTGCTGAATAATTCTTTGTTTACATCCACCAGTGCAGAAGGGTTTTGCTGTGGCTGGAGGGATCTCATGATGCTTAATTAGGCAAAGCTCTGTTATCGCTGCCTCTAATTTAAACTGACTTAGAACTGATTGTGTGGGGCCATGCCCTTATAGTTCAACATTTCCTGAAGCAAATAGTTATATGAAACATCTGGGTAGTCCATGCTGATGTGTTTGAAAAGTTGTGGCTGCTCATGTGTTTGCTCATCTAAGCACACATCCTAGAAATGGCTGCATAAAGCATTACCTTGTGACTGGAAATGTTTTATGAAAGTGTGACAAGCAAACTTGTTTTTTCTGCTCCAATAATGCACAGCTTCTGAAAAACTAAAGCAATTTCCAAGAACACAGAGATTCATTCTAAGTGTTTGGTGTGGTGGACTTAATCCTTGCTAGAGGTAAGTCTCCTTGTTGAAAATAACTAAAAAATAAAATTTTCTGTTTGTTCTTTAGACAGTTATCAAGTTGCAAAATCAAAGGCTTAAATTAATTTCAGTCAACACTTTGGTACACATATAAGCTTTTCACAGAGTTTCCACTTCAAATGGACCATAATATGCTTTCCTAGACCAAATATTAAAGTTAAATGAAAGGATTCATCTAAATATAGTCTAAATCCAGCAGTGATGTATGTAAGAGATTACAATCTCTTTTTTTTTGTTTGTTTCTTTCACACAATGCCAAATATATTCCATCCTTTATCTGAAATAAATCCATTTCATGGATTAAATCCCATCTGGAAAAACATGAGAACGATGTAGGACTAACGTTACCATGTACTTATTTATTTATCTATTAATCAAATTAATTGTTTATTTATATGTTGCATTGTGAGTGGTCCTCCAATATTTAAAAAGAGGTTTTTTCGTTTTTGGATGTAGATCACTAAACAGTCAGTTTGTCTCTTTCAGACTAAGGTAGACAAAACCTCATAAAATCAGTGATTTCACACCCTTTTCTCAACTATGCTTCAACACGCAAGAATCAAGATTAAACTCAAAATACAAAGGACATTTGGAAATTTTCTGTTTACATTTAAGTTATTTATGTGAGATGTTGCCGAATTAGTAAAAAAGTCATTAATGACAACCTTCAATCTTTTGGCATAATTTATAATGTTCGCAACAGATTTTATTTAAAAAAAAATCTATTGAATGAATTATCTTTTGTTATTCAGTGTTTTTTTTTTTTTTAAATGCAGCCTAAAACAAATGTTTGTACAACCTTACACCTTTTGTCACACTTACCAAGGACACAAGGGCTCCGTCATAAAGACAGAACAGGCTTCACAGAGGATTTCTTTTGTTCTTTCCTTTTGTGTAGACTTGTGAAATAATAAACATTGTGACCCTGCTGTTTTTAATACCTTTGGTATAAAACCATTTTAACTTTTGAAGGAATTTGCATTCCTTCCTTTGTATGCATTTAGTTTCCTGGCAGCCGAACACAGACAACAATAAAGTAAACAGGTGGTTTGCATTCACAGGTGCACAGCGTACAGCTACAACCTTATTGTTGTCATTGGCAGTCATAATTAATGCTTATATGTAAAATCTGCCAAACCACATTTAAACCCTGAATTAAACAAAGATGTGATACTTGCTAAAGCTTAAAAATGTAAACACTCCTGAAGGGATCTTGCTGAGAGACGTCAGGAAGAAAATCCTATAATGCAGGTGTCTTCAAGAATCCACTCCGCAACCTGCTTTAGTTGAACTTTTCCATCTATGTGTGTGAAAATACATTTAGTGTGCTGAATATTTTGAAAATATAAACTTTTTTTTTTATTGTGCACACCTGATCTCTTAAAATAAATGCCTGTATATTGAAGCCAGATTTTGTTCTTTTCAGTCTGGAAGCATTTTCACTTACCTGACATGTTTCTGCCTTTATAAGCTACGTATATTTAGTCAATCAAAAATGCGCACACAGAAGCAGAGTTGTTCAGGTTATTGTGGTCACCTAAGTTGAAGCAATGGATTGGCAAAGAGACCCAACCATGACAGAAACTGCCAGTCATCCTCCTCCCTTCTCACTTGCCATGTTTGATCAGCTGCTGAACATTATCCCGCTCCACACTTTCTACTCCACACAGCTATTTTTTTTTTCCTTTTCTTAAATCTCAGTCAACAGTGAGGTGTAAACTGTACTATTTCCTTTGCCAAAGCTGGACTGTTACAACCTGCCTTCAAGAATAACTCCCTGTCTTCATGTCTAGCACTCATCACTGCAGCACTCCTACATGCCTCAAGCCAAGCTGTGAACTGTTGTTGTCAGTGTTAGGTGCAATATGGGGTGAAGGAGATGGATGTTTTGTCAGGATGAGAATGCTTAGGAAGTGACACTGTCAAGCAGACAATGACATCAAGAAGCAAACACGAGCAGAAATAGGAATTCAGGAGTGCTAAGTGCCGACAGCGTGACTCTTTACGCATCACAGACTTCTTACTTTATTTCTTACTTGCATCTTTATTGAATCTCATTAAACTTTATAGTAAAATTGCAACTTGTTTTCAATTAAATAGTCTAATTCAGCTTTTATAAAACAAACTAAAACTCTTTAGTCAATCATACTCAGGTTGCACTGAGTTAAAAACAACATTTTAGTCTGGTTTTTATCTTGAACAGGTGTCCATGTAGCTTGATTTGAAAATGAGAAAAATAAGTGCAAGAACCTGTGAAAAGAAATAAATTATTTCTGCCAAAAATAACTAAATAAGTGTAATATCACTGAAAGATGATATTGCCTGTACCAAACCATGTGTACAGTCTAAGAGTCTGCTTCAGTTACTTTGCTGATCAGGACATATACAATGCAGTTTGGGACTTCCGAAAGCAGACAAATTACTGAGTGCTGTATCAGAACCGTATACTGACACTGACTGCTATGAATACAACTAAGGTCTCATACAGAGAACAACAGGGAGGAATGATGTTATAAAGCTGCAGATTAAACTCAGAAGGGAACAACTGCAGGAGGGTGGAACGCTTTCTTTATATAATATTGTCCCTCCGTTGTATGTAGAAAATATTATTCCCCTCACACACCATCTAACATCTGAACATCATAAAGAGACATTTCAGGGCATATTTTATTCATAAGACATTTGCCTGGATTGCCTTTATCTGAAAAGAGATACTTAAACAACTGTGTATAATAAACCATTAGAAAAAAAAGAGAGAGTCAGACATTATAAAAATTTGCAAGCAGGTGGGAAAGGTCAGACTGAAAGGCACAAAAGTTTTGACTTTTTCAGAATTTATTAAAAAAAAAAAAAAAAAAAAAACAGGCTCCAAATTTAGCTACTTTTATTCAAGATAGTTTAATCCTGTAAGAAGATGATTAGTGATGATTTGACACGAATCTCATGCATGAGCCTTTTGTTCCCTCCAGCATGTTCTGGTTATACTGACAAAATATTGGGGCCCACCCCTTACATCACCCATCCAAGTAGACAGATGTGATCTCTTATTATTTGAGCATCTTGCCTAAAATTAAATAATCCTCTTTTATTATGATTAAAGCTGATAATACTTAGCATTCCCTGCTGTGTATAAATGCAATAAAAATGTTCAGAAATTCAGAATTGCCAAGGTTTAACCATTGATAACTGTAAGTGCCAATGACACCCACTGGTAAGCTATAAGTCTAATGATGCTATTTTGTTCATGGTACACTGAGCATATTCAGCAGCAAGGCTCCCTAAAGCTGTTTTAGAGAGCAATTAGCATCACTCTGTCAAACATTAACACAGCTCAGCTCTGACTCAGACTCACTGCTGCTTTTCTTCTGCTTCTCATCTGCTGTGGCCACTAAAAATCAAGATAGTTCCTCTCAAAATTAGAGTTTGACAGGGTCAAACTACTGTTAAACATAATCTGGTAGTTTACATATTTAAAAGTAAAAACAAGTAAAGAAATTAAATGAAGCAACCAACCAGAAAACATTAAGATTACATCAACTTTTGGCACCATTCATGCTTTTTCCAAACACATGCCCTTTTTGATTGACATCTCTCAGTTCTGACAAGCTGGTGCTTCAGGCTGAATGAGCCGCACATCTGATGCAAAATGAAAGGTGTTAAAAGCACAAAAGATACCCCCACAGAAGAAATTCAAGAGTTTTCTTTCTACTCAAGATGAGAAATTACTTAAAGTGAAGGGTAAAAAGAAAATGAAGAATAAAAGTCATTTCATGTTGATTGAGGTCTAGATTGACAGCAGACACACACACACACACACATACACACACACACACACACACACACACACACACACACACATTCCGTTGTGCTCACAATATTTGTGAAAATGTTCTTGTTTCTTTAAAATACCTGACACTGCACATTTTTACATTATACATGATTTTGACATAAATATGGTGTTAATGGTTTACCAAAATCTGTCCAGTTATGGCTTAAACAGCAAAAAAACTTCATGGGTTTAATGTGCATTCAACAATTGAAGGGGATCACAGCCACACGGGGAATTTGTCAGTTCTGACTGGCAAAAAACTAGTCAGAACTGGATGTGCTCACATGGAGATCTTACATTAAATTGACCACAAGTGTTCACAGACACACTCATCAAATGACGAGATTAATAGATTCTTACCTTTTTGCGACGCAGCTGGCAGCATTTTGAATCCAGATGTGTGGGGCTAATGTATCTGGTGTTAAATGAAAAGCATATTGTTTAGGTATGGAATATTAAACCAGTAAGTTATCAGTGAACAGTGAAAACATCCCATTACTAGAAAAGGGAAAGGAGATAATGTGTTTGTTATTGCAGCCTAACCTTCATTAAAACCCTATTTTATCACAACTTTTTGTTGTAAAATGCAACATCTCCCAACTGTATCTCTCTTCTTTGGTAAAGAGAGCAAATGAATCGTTTCATTAACTTAAAATCATTCGGACTGTTGTGTGCGGAAAACTAGGCTAGACAGAAAACCCAACTACAAAATAAAACAGGAAAGAACTAAAGAACAACACACAAAGCCCGCATTATGACAAGAAAGAATCATGTTTATGTGGAGAAGGCTCATTATCCACAGCAGTCAACAATATCTGTAAAACCTGAGTCCTTCATCAAATAAACTTGTTCGAATAAATATCAGAACGAGACACTATTTGTAAGTTTGTATATTTTATGCCTCATCAATTTCCCTAAATGTGTAAATACTGAGATGATTTGTGATAGAGCTGAATTGTTTTGGATGGATTTTAAGATGTTATGATCAAGATCAACTTTAAGACTGAAGGCAGATGACTAAATTAGCTTGTGATTGCACAGTTTTGCTACAACACTGCTAATGTTGCCTCCTCCCTGCCGCCTTTAAACAATAGACATCATGACAACATTACATTTCCACATTGAAAAAAAAAGGAGTTCAGTCACCTAAAGCCATTCATCCCTTTTATCAATTATGGATTAAATCTTTCTAATTGGTGCAAAATACCTGAAAACCAAAAAATGTTGTCATCACAATCATTTCCTGCTCTATTGAATCCCTCAATGACTTAGGCTCCAAGTCTCATCAATCTTTAATGGTTAAGGTTTAAACATATACAAAAGCACACTGTGGCTCTCTTCTTAACATCTGCAGCAAGCACCTCTTATTTTGTCTAAAGCCTGTAGGCTCCTATCTTTTTTCATTTAAAAGAGGTGGCAGATGTGGACAAACCAGACCTTTAACATATTTAGCAGTACTGAAGGAGACAAAACCTGAATATTCAAGAAATATGTGTATATGCATACAGACGCCAGGGTTCTGACTGGCTACTTGTGAGGAAGCCAGGTCATATAAGGTCACACCAAAATCATGCTTTTCTTCTTCCTAACAACTATCATGTGGGATATTACTTCTCTCAGTTTAACAGAGGTTTACTGGTATTTGGCTTTACTTTTGCTCATTAAAATAAGACTGCATCTATTAACTATTTTCTTCTTTCTAGTTTTATTCCTGTGGCTTCTAATCCGTCATCAGCTGCAGGTGGTGTTATTAACATCTGTCTCTGGCCGTAGTTAAGGCTTGCAGGGAGAGGTGCTGACAACTGATTGTGGTTGGAGATGTAAATGAGGCATTTCAGGGGATTTGGCACCTGGTTCTGATGGAGCTTCTGGCTTTTCAGTAGTAAAGCCAGCCTGCTTTGGCTATCTTATCAAGCCTGTAGGGTAGTTTGAGTTACAGATCAACCCTTAGAATATCTCCTCAGGTTTGATTGGAAGGATTCACAATGGAAATGGACAAAATCACCAAAACAACACTAAAGAAGAAATCCTAAATCTTTTAAACTCAGTATCATTCATTGACAGTATTTGATCAGATAAGGCAATCATCTAAAGTCAAATTAATAATAACCACACACCTTCATTTGTACTTTAAGCCTCAAGTTCAAAGAACATCATTGTGCCTTTCAAATACTATGTATTTTGAGATATTTACAGAAAACACAAGATTTTGGTGTTTTTACATATATTTTATATTCTATATATATTACTTAATAGTATTTTTTAAATAAGATGTTTCTTTCATAACACTTATTGTCTTTCTTGTGTGTTTAGATTTCATGTTCAAGGTAAATGGGCTTTGAAAACAGAGCCTGCTTCTAACATTCATCCACATTTATATGGTGCAGAATAAAAACACTGCCTCAGGGCTGAATATTAATACCATACATTTATAGTGGCTGGAGGTACTCAAAGATTACAACACGATGCACGGCATGCAAAGCAGTCTAATTTTAAATGCTTTAAATTAATCATATATGAGCATGTTCTATCACTGCAGCTCCACATACAGCATAGTAAGAAAAAGTCTTTGTTAAAGCAAGAGATTAAGTCATCCTCATGTAATACGATTAGTAAATTATCCTATAACCATTATTTTCTTTTGTGAGATCATTTATATCTTAACGTGTTGATTTTTGTTCTTTAAAAGTGTGGATAGGAAAAAGGTTGCTTTGAAATAAACTTTGTTCATTTGGAATCAATTGTCTAATTTTTGTTTCTTTTCTCTCCTGAGACATAATTATCAGCCAAAACAGTAGCTCAGCTGAAGGACTTTTGTAGTACAATAACATACAACATTATGTATGAAATCAGTCGGTGTGATTAAAAATTGCGTTTCAGAGCAACTTTTTTCCCCTCCACACTTTTAACAAACAAAAATGTGTGGGTGGGTGTGAATGTGTGCATTGTTGACAGTGGTCAGCTAATCATGGCTGACCACTGCTGACTGCTCAAGAGACAGGCGATCGCTGACAAGTATGGCTGATTGTTGCTGGCCAGTTCACATGTCTGCCCAGTGGAAAGGGGTAACAGGTTTAAGCTCTCTTTCTGGGGGCATGGTCTAGTGCTTGTCACAGTTTTGCCGCTTTAGCACTTAGAGGGTTAAATGCAATTTATAGTAGCACAAGCCAATCATGGCTGTTTACCAGACATGCAGCAACATTTGAGTGCATTCCCTCATATTCGTTTGACTGGTAAAAACCCATCAGAAAAAAATGTAACACATTGCAGAAATGAGGGGGCTGTCCTCGTTCAGAGATGTTCTTGACAAACATTGTATTTTACGTTTGATTAAATATCGTGTTCACTGATGTATGGTGGCCTAATGTTATGGTGTGAAGAAATAAATGAGAATCTGTCAGTGGAGATATAATGCACATTGCTCGTTTGTTGCCAAGGTTCCTGACCATTGCCTGCTAATGATGGATAAGCGGTCTTCCTGAAAACCATCATGACAACTCACTGGCACAGTAACAACTATTCCAAGTAAATAGATGAGTGTGTGTCCAGGATGGATGGGGCAATCAACAAAATCCTTGCGTAAGCGGAGACTTGAAGTCCAGTTTACTCGCAGGGTAAAAACCACTTAATCCCATTAGCAGACACTGCATTGCTTTTTTTTCTACAGGAGTCATCTATTCAGCAACGTGCAGGATGCTTTTCTTTCACCGAAGCCTTTCTTGTTTTTCTTATCAACCTCTGACAGAGATGAAGAAAAGGGATGCAGTGGACACTGCTTAAACTCGCACGCCGGCCCTGAAGAGTAGTATGAGATGGAGGTCATAATGGAGATTATGAGTTGTTTGAGCTTCACCAATCAATCTCTCTTCTCATGAACTTCTCACACACTTCTTGGACGTGTGGCTCTTTCCTGAACCAGTCCTTAATCAATGTCCTTGCCATCAAAGGCTCCCATGACCAAAGAATCCAATTCTTAGCTTTGTTTTACTCCCACTCTTGTTTAAAATGTGCTAACGTTGCACCAGCAACATGTATAAGATGATACACTCAAAGATACACAAGAGTAAGATGTAAATTCTTGTGGTTCTTCCAAAACACTCCACGCCAGTAACAAATCCTCTTTTCAACAAGAAAAAAATCAAAAGTAGCTCATGTTTAACCTGGCTGTACTCCGTCTATCCTTCTCAAGGTTGTGCGGTTTAGAAAGGACTAAACTGTGTAGATGCACATTCACTTATGGGACTTATTCATTCCAGCTGAGCAGACAGCGGACATGGTATTAGTATAGACATACATCACAGCTTTGGAGTGCTCTCTAGCACACGGGTGCTGATACTACTGGATAACAGGGAGGATAAGGTGGTTGATAATAAAGAGCTCATGTGTCCAGCTGCAAATGCAGGTGGGATTTGTGATAAACACAGCAGATATCTCAGCTGAGCATGTTAAAGTTTCTAATGCCATTGATTACTGACTGTAAACTCCAGCCCCAGTGAGATAAACTCCGAGAGGACTCAGTGTTCAGAGGATGTGGCTTTGTGGTTTATTTTGTAATTAGGGTTCCTGTACTCTATGTATTAGGTTGGGAATGATGTGATTGGTTATTGACTAATTGCTTTTCCTCTTTCTTAGAAGAGGATTTCATAACTTCCTTTGCTGGCTAAAACGTTTAAAACTTTGTGTCAAAAATGAAGAGTATGATTCTGAAGGAAGATACAAAAACCAAATAAACTAATGTGTTGAACAAAATGGTGTCTACAGAAAAACCTACTAGATGCACAAGAAGGTGAACAACTTCCCTTTGGCATTTCTTGCGAGAATTTAATACTTTTTGTGTTTAAAATTAAAACTCTTCCCACTAAGGTTTGAAATAATGCTGCCATGATGATTCTGTGTTTTCTCATCTGCAACTGATAAAACTTTGCATAAATCATGTTTGACCTGAAACAAAACAAATGACCTTCTGTGTAGTATGACTTTCTCTGTTTGCAACATGGTGGAGCCCCAAGCAGCAGGGATTTGGAACACTTGAGAGATTGGGTACATGTGTTCAGGCTTAATGAACAGAGATGAATTCAAAGCAGACAAATTTCTGCCTTCTACTTAAAACCACCTGCTTTGTGGATAAACAGGTAATAATCCACTGTTCAGTTGTTTGTGTACATCTCCTTCCAGGGGGGATTCATCACTACAATCTGCATCTGTGCTCTCCTGCGGCGCTGCTGAGTTAATGAATGTGTCGAAAGCTGCAGAGGAGGCTTTAATCTCCTGGAAGCTTCTGTTCACTGGACCTGATTCCTCTCCAGAGTGAAGCGCCAGCAGGTAGCAGATCACCATGAAACTAAAGTCTTGGTTGGTGACTTCACCAGGTTCAACAAGGCCAGACGGAAAAGACATGCTAACTCATTACTGAAGCCATTAATTTGGTCATGAAACCTTGCGCAGGAAGTTACATTTGCTCCTTCAGGCAAAGTGTGGAGCAAGAAGGTCGTAGTCTGGTCAGAGAGTTCTATTAGGAAGGTCACACGGATGTCAAGCTGTCTGCTTCTGGTCACAAGGCTTATTGATTGAAGAAGTCAGTTAAATCCATTCCAGCCAGGGTGTTGCTGAGATTGTGGTTTTATCTTATAATGTCATGTCCTTCCATATCCAATACACAGCATTTAATGATGTAATCCCATTAACCCTTGCATAGTCCATATTCTGTTACTTCACAGCATGGAGGTTGGCCAGTTCCTCCTCTCAAATAATGTCTGCATCGCATTATGAGCCACACATCTCTTTTGCAAGAAAGAAACCACCTGTACCAAAATTCATAACATAATACATATATTATTACAAAAATCTACCATCTTTTTAAATGTATTTTATTAGAACTGACATAACTATTGGGTTATGACACATATAATGCAATCCTGAGAGCTTTTATGTAAATTTATTAAATTTGATTTATTGATCTTTAATCTAAAAGCCAGCGAGCACAGGAAACTATGAAAACAGGTGTTTTGTCTGAACTTCCCTTACTGAAATGGCAGCTTCAAAACTTTATGGCCTCATGATGATGTCAGTTTTGAATATTACACTTTATTTGGCAATGTTGAAATTGTGTTTGCAGACTTGTCAACTGCAGAGTTTTTTTGAGCACACAAGGACACCCTCCTGGATTTAATGAAAGTAAACCTCATATAAAACAATATTTGATATACTCTTACGGATTTACCATGAGAAGACACATACACTGTATGATGTACAAGCAAAGAAAATGAATAAATTCTCATTTAGTCTAAATGCTAACAGCACAAAGTTAAGGTAGGTACATAACTTCTTAATTACTTCCACCAAGGACGCAGTAGATATTGTTTTTTTGTAGGTATATGTCTGTTCGTCTGTCTGCCTGTTAGCAATTTTATGCCAAAACTTCTGGTTGGATTTTCACGTTTTTTTTTCTACTGAGATTGGATCTTAGATGCTTTTAAATTTTGAGAGTGATCTGGATCATCATATGGGGCCAGGAATCCTTTTAAACGATTCCTTACCATTGCGAGATTAGGTCATTTTCAATATATATATATATATATATATATATATATATATATATATATATATATATATATATATATATATATATATATATATATATATATATATATAAACTTCACAATAAATGATCAGGGTGCTTGGCCAAAAAATACAGGAAAAGGGTAAATGTTTTGTGTGGTATTGTGGCTTATTGTGTTATGTTGTGTTGTGGCTAATTGTGTTGTGTTGTGACTTTTGTTTTGCTGTGACACTTCAGGGCCACCGTAAGATCTTGAAACCAACTAAATTCAGCATGTTACGATCCGGAACAGGAAAATTAAGGGATCTTTGGAATATTCATTACTGCAAAAGAACAAACTGAGATCCAACAAACTCCACAATCTAGCCAAAACACTGTGGATTCATTATCAATAATGCAATGAATCAAATAGTGTATACATATAAAATTCATATATGAATATAACACAGTCACAATATAGAGGGATATTAGCTGCTTGGAAGGGGTCTGCACTCTGAGTGATTTTCTAGTTTACCATGTGATGCAACTTAAATTCAATACCAAACATTGACAATGATGTGACTTTACCATCAATATAAACAAGCATTATGTCAGCAGTTTACAGGTTGATAAGAGTCCTTCATGATCATGTGTTTAATTTACTATTGACCTTTTACCAATACATGATCAGCCTTTCATGTGCTGTAATAACTTTAAAATGTAGTTTAAGATACTTTAGGAAAATTCCTTTATCATTTATAGCTTCAGATGAAAACACAAGTCATAGCTATTTTAAATCAGGGTAAAAAATATGCTAGTAGTTATAATATGAACTACATAAGTATTTTTTTCATGTCTATATTCGGTTTTTTACACACACACACACACACACACACACACACACACACACACATAAAATAATCTTGTTTGTTTTCAGAATAGTTCTACAATTGCTTAAATAAAATTGTGATTTAATATTGATGACTTAAATCTTATTGTACATATTTGTAGATTAACATGCATTCATTGTAAATTCTGATATTAAATCATACAAACAACTTTTTACAGCAGAGTTGCTGAACAGATTTGGTCCATTTTTTAAAAAAGGTGTGTTTTTAAAATTATTGTTTTAGTGTGTCTAGCATTTCCATGTTTTCTTGCCACTTTTCAATTTTATTACTGTTTTTCAGCTTAATTATTTTCTGGTTATTTTTAATTTCTTTAAGAAAGCTTTACATGTTTATCAAATACTTTTAAATGTTCATTTAAATAAACTTTGCAATTCTTTCACAAGATTTTTTTTATTTTTTTTATTTCACTTGTCCTTTTCTCATTTCTTTACATGACTACAGGTGACTTTATCCTGTTACAAATAATTATATTCAAATAAGGCATTGCTAGAAGGACATAGCAGGACTAGCTGTATAGCTGCGTTCAAAGAAGATGTGACCCATTTAAAAGATGTTGTCTAAAAAGATTAAATGAATTGTTATTCTTTACTAAGCTGTATTACACATTTTCACTCAATTCTGCTCTTATATGACTTCATCAGCATGGTATTGTATTCAAATACACCTGATATATAACCAGGATGTGGCCAGATTTTTGTAGGCCAGGAGGAAGAAGAGCATTAGTCACTGTCTCCTAGAAATGCAATGGGCAGATATTTGCTTTGCCAGAAATCTTTAATTTTGCAGATAAATGATTGAGAGAGAGAATGATGGAGAAGATGAGTGAGGAATATATTATATAATATGTCTGTGATGATGACTAGGATTGTGTTGACAGGTCCCAGATTTAACCAAGAGGAGGATGAGATGGGTCAAAGAAGCTGACATGAAAAGCTTGAGGGAGTTAGATTAAGTCTTGGAAACAGTCTGCGAGGTATAGTAGCTGAATGATGCCTGGGGTGAGGCGATAGGAGTTTCTCCAAAACACTTTGGAGTAACCCGGTTTATTGTAGCTACTGTCATTTTGCAGCAAAAGCCTGAGGAACAGCAACATTAACTTGGCTTCCCAAACTGTTTTGGAGCTTTGCCACATACCACAATTGAGAAAAAACCTTGCAGCAAAATGTATTAATTCCTACTAAAACATGCTGTAATAACCGCCCTAAATTTGTTATTGAACTTTTTATTTCTTTAGTTAATTGCCCGTTGAAACACACAAAAGTAGACACAGTCCTTTTCTGGATTATTAGAAAGTGCATTCTTATACTGTCAAACTTCAAAGGAAGTCCAGAGTCTTCTGTGAAATTAATATGATATAATTCAAATAATAGGCTGGGCTGGCATGTTGAGGGAGCACAGAGGCTCTTTTATAGATCTGCAGCCTCTCAGTTAAACATCACCACTTTAAGAAAGAAGTTTTAAATGAGGTGTAAGGCAATGACCAAATCCAAAGCTCAAAAAGACAGTTTTTGATTAATATTAGACATCCTTGTCAAGCTATTTCACTGTCACACAATGCTTCTCATTTTAGTCTCACGTCATCTATTGTTATTCATATTCATTTGTGAGGTGTCTGATATTCCCATCCAAACACCAGGATTTAAAAAAAAAAAAATCATTTTAAGTCATCACAGAAAAAAGCCAACATACTTTCTTTGCTGTATTTTTGAAGGAAGCAATAAAAACACTTATGCATTGATCTATTTTGTTGTTCAGTCATGCCTGGGAGGGATGAAAAAGCAAGAAGTGCAGTTTAAGTGATCTCTGTCATGGGAGCTCAACAACTTGCATCAACAGCTTAGAAACAGGATTAAAGCTACCAACGGTGCTGATATGATAATTGTTAGCTGTGCTTGATAAATAGATGCAAAGAAAGAGTTATTTTTAGCCACAGTGTCAAACAAATCTGTTAGTTTGGTGAACTGCCAAAATCAGATGAATCTACCTGGCCAAGACAAATTTGGAAAATTTCCTTTTCTACTCCTGATGGACAGTTTGTCTGCATCCATTACAACCTTCGCTGAGACTAAACAGACAAATGTTGTTGGTCTGAAGTACTTCAGCAAGCAGCTTGCTGGCAACGGAAACACAAAAGTTAATTTGGGACAGAGCTACTGCATGAAGAGACATTGCATAGCTAATCATTTTGTTGTGTCCTTGCAAAATCAGGACTTTGTTCACTTTTTAGAAACTGCAGTAGTAATAAGACTATGCTTGAACAACTTAGCCTGTGCCTGTTTGTGCAGATATTTGCCGTTTCCTTTTCACTGGGCAGCCAGTTGTCACCCTGTCAGGCTGCCACAAATTTACTCTGCAGCTTGTCAGAATGCATTTCTCCTTTTATAGCAGAAGAGATGACCCTACAGAGCAGTGGGCCCCAACCAGGGGTCCCCAAAGAGCACAGTGGATCCATGAAGTCTTGACTGTGCATAGCCTGTGTGAATATTAAATTAAGGCCGTGTCCACACAGATGAGGAGAGATTGATCTACCCTTTTTTTTTTTTTAATCATTTGGATGTTTGATTAAAATGGAACTTGTGTTTTGGGAACCTTTTTTGTATCAGGTTACGAAGTAAATTAAGGCAGTCATCAAAAGCTGCTATACAACAATGATTTAAAAGACATACCTGTTCAAAAACACAAAAAGCTACTTCTTTGGTTACATCTTGTCCATTCACTCAGTTTTGCTCCATGTATTGTGTGCTTTAGGGAAGTCATTGAGCTTGTGGAACTGTAGTTCATGCATGCCCTGGTCACCTTGACTTTTCCTGCACTGGGTGAATATAGCTTAAAGCTAAGCATGGTTTCAGCATGGAACAGGGGGTCCACCGTCACTTTGAATGAAAGGGTTAGGGACCACTGCTGTACAGCATGTTACAAATGTCACTTCAAATGTATTAGTCCAGCACCAAATCCCCAAATTAGCATCTGTGTGATTGTTATGTTTTATCGTTTTTTTTTTAAAAGTTTTTTTTAAAATCACAGTTCTATAAACTCAGTTATTGATCAATCTCATCCATAACAATGACTCAGTCAGTGAGTGTTTTCAAAGCACAGTAATTATTTACAGTTCATCCACTGTTAAATATACTTCATAAAGCCACACGCTGTTCTGCAAAATTTATTAATAAAAATGTGAAAAAACTACATGTGGACCTTTTGTTAGAAATTACAAGTAAACAAATGTATTTTAAATAATAAGAGCACAAAAGCAACTGAAGCATAATTTGAGCATATGGAAAATTGCCTTTCTGTTAACATCAGGGCTTTTGAAGCTATTACAAAGCTTTTATATCCTGATTTTTATAAATTGCTGTGAAGTGTCTGGCTCTCTATTTTTATTCTAATCTCCTCTGGAAATGGCAGGTAAGAAAAGTGCTGGAACAAAGTGTTTATCACAATAGAAGTGAGAAAAAAAAAGGGATGGCAATTTTGACATAAGCACTTTTGTGCAATAAGTAAGATTTTGTACGCTGAAGACTTTTGTCAAGTCTGATATGTTGTGTTTTTTTAGCGTACTGTGTACTTGTACCTGTTGCTTTATTGACTGAAAATGAGCTGTGCTTTGACTTAACTTTGTTTTTCTATTGGTTAAATATCTACATACTTATTGACACGTTAATTCCCAAAAAGGTTGTTGGTTTGAGCCTTGGCTTGGGGGAGGTTTGAACAATGGCCTTTCTGTGTGGAATTAGCAAGTTTTCTCCCCATGTATGCGTGAGTTCTCTTATACACTGGCTTTCTCCCACTGTCTGACATACATGATATTTAAATTTTTCCAATGAATAAATGTGAGTGTGAATGGTTGTTTGGCCCTGTGATGGACTGGTGATCTATCCAGGTTGTGCCCTGCTTATGGCTTGATGATAAGCTCCAGCTGCCTCTCGATCCCCAATTGAACTTAACATTAGGGAAAATGAATGCATGAAAACTCTTAGCACAAACCCACTTTTCCAATGTGCCAAATATCTTTTAAGGGACACAACCTTTTTCACCACCTCCAGACTTTGTTTGAGCCAAAGAAATGATAATCCAACAGATAGCAAACATACAGCAGGCAGAGACAAATGTCAATCTTTTCATCATTTCCCTTAGTAAATGAATTTCCAGATATGCAAATAATCCTGTTAAAAAACTGTTAAACTGGCTTTAAACTAAATATTTACTCTGGTCATTTACTTTCTTCATTTTGGGATGCAGTGTTAAGCAAAACCACTGAAAGCTTTTCTTCTAATCTGAGACAAGCTTTTGGTTATCAGACACCCATCCAGGCCAGAGAATTTACCCCGAGTCATGTCAGTCACTCTGTCTCAGTGCTTCCGCTATAAACCAGCGCACTGTCTGAGATATTGAATTTGTTGGGCTGATTCTGTGTTTTATGGCTACAATCTGATTGCACATTTAGTTGATTTAATTTGGCGTGCTTGTGACCAGACTGTGTAGGGCTGCTGACACACTATTAGGCCGTGGTGAGGGGAATCAGTCAAATGAATTTGAGCATGCATGTAAGCTGAGATAGTCTTCTTCATATTACATGGGGATATAGTAGCTTTGGGCAATTGGGTTGCTTTGACCCAGACTCTGTGTTCTCATGGGCCTCTGTTCTCCTTTAGAGACATGATAAGAAGACCTCTCCAATAGAGTTAATGAGCTCCAACAACCTGACTGATGACGTTCAGACATTAACCAAACCAATGAATCTGATCTCTTTCCCCTCCCTTGTCTTTTGTGGAAGAGGGTAATGATGCTTATTCAGCTGAGCAATATCGAAGTCTTGTAACATGAAGACAATAGTGTGCATGGACCAATTCTGTCTCAGGCCAAGACATTAATGATCTAACACGTTTTCTGTTTTAAATGTTTTTAGGGAAACTGCATAGATAACTACACTTTAAGCACTTAATAATGAGATGAGGCTCTGATTCAGTGTACACACTAATATTTAATGAGTCTTCTGTGAAAAATATCAAGTTTCATCTTGTTGAATTTGCCATGTATGAAATTCCCCTGTCAGGCAACCGATAGGGCAGCTGTAGAGCTCTGATTTCACCCGAGTTCTTAATAGCTGATGGTGTTACAGCTGTTTTATGCTGCTTCATTAGGTATTACTAATGTAGGTTTATAAATGTTAAATCATGGCAAGCAACTGTATATTGAGAGGGTTTTCCTGGATATGCTATGGCTGTATTTTGAAAGGTTTGTGTTTAGTCATTTTAACAACAAATCATTTGTGTTGTAAAATATCTTTATTTGCATTGTAGGTGTTTGGCAATTTCTTACCTGCTTATTGTTGATTACCGTCATTAGAATTGTTGTTTTTGGTAAAAATTTAATTTATGACATATCATTGTGCATAGAAACCAGAAGTGACTAAAAATACTAAAAGATCAACAAAATAAAGAGGATATGATCCATGCCATCAGTTCTCATAAGAGTCCCCGAGGTGAAAGTGACATAATTAAACTGGCATCTACGCTAAAGCTACAAATTTTTCCCAACCAATATAATATTCATGTGCTAGAGCAGGATAAACACCATGTTTAAGCCTTTCCATATTTTAACTGTTGCATATCAAGAACATCAGAAATACAGTTTCAGACAGCTATATTTTGATATGGAAAATTAAAACAGTCAAATAGTAAAACAGATATCACAATTTAGCCAAAGTATGATTTGGTATCTATGCTATGACGCCTTGTGGAAATACTTCCACAATCCATGGCACAAACCTGACAAAGACATAAAAATAGGATCAACCTAGGACTCAGAGGAGACTTTAACTTTGGTTTCCAACACAAAATTACAATTGAGTTGCATAAAAGGAAAAATATTTCTACGTGAAAATGTGTCTCTCTGCAATAACAGGTCTACTAGAATATTTTTGCTGTAAGCGTAAAGGAAACACGAATTTTTAAGATGTGTAAATATCAGCATGTGTGTTACTGGGTAAAACACAGCATCATGATGCCAGATGTTTTTCTATTTATATCTTTACACCTAAGGGAAGAAAGAAGAGTGAGCATGTGTGTAAAAGCCGTGGGGGTGTGTACATTCAAGTGTGATTGTATGTGAAAGAGACTAGAATCAAGTGTGAGTTTTTAAATTGCTATATACTTTGGTGAGTGTGGGCTTGTTTGCTCTTTATTGTATTTTAAAACAGTAAAATTGCTTTTTTTTTTTTTTTTTTTAATTAATAGAAAAAACACTTTTGTGGCTTTGTGCATGAAAGGCGCTTAATAAATATAATTTGATTAGAAATAAATGAAGATGGCACAAGTGAAAAAATGTTTCAGGCTTGTCAAAAACCAAACACTAAGGATGAACATAAATATTGCTTGAAATGATGCAGTAGTAGCTCTAAACCAAAATCAAATCACAGTACAATACGTAAATATTATCTCTGCAAAAGCCATCCATCCATCCATCCATCTTCTGCCGCTTATCCGGAGTCGGGTCGCGGGGGCAGCAGCCTAAGCAGGGAAACCCAGACTTCCCTCTCCCCAGCCACATTTGCCAACTCTGCGGGGGAGATCCCGAGGCGTTCCCAGGCCAGCCGAGAGATATAATCCCTCCAGCGTGTCCTGGGTCTTCCCCGGGGTCTCCTCCCAGAGGGACGTGCCTGGAACACCTCACCAGGGAGGCGTCCAGGAGGCATCCTGACCAGATGCCCGAGCCACCTCAACTGGTTCCTCTCGATGCGGAGGAGCAGCGGCTCTACTCTGAGCCCCTCCCGGATGACCGAGCTCCTCATCCTATCTCTAAGGGTGAGCCCGGCCACCCTGCGGAGGAAACCCATTTCAGCCGCCTGTATACGAGATCTCGTTCTTTCGGTCACGACCCACAGCTCATGACCATAGGTGAGGATAGGAACGTAGATCGACTGGTAAATCGAGAGCTTCGCCTTCTGGCTCAGCTCCTTCTTCACCACCACAGACCGGCGCAGAGCCCGCATTACTGCAGACGCCGCACCGATCCGTCTGTCAATCTCGCGCTCCATCTTTCCCTCACTCGTGAACAAGACCCCGAGATATTTAAACTCCTCCACTTGAGGCAGGACCTCACTCCCGACCCGGAGAGGGTAATCCACCCTATTCCGGCTGAGGACCATGGTCTCAGATTTGGAGGTGCTGATTCTCATCCCAGCCGCTTCACACTCGGCCGCGAATCGCTCAAGCGAGAGCTGGAGATCACGACCAGATGAAGCCAACAGGACCACGTCATCCACAAAAAGCAGAGACCCAATCCTGAGGCCACCAGGTCGGATCCCCTCAACACCTCGGCTGCGCCTAGAAATTCTGTCCATATAAGTTATGAACAGAATCAGTGATAAAGGGCAGCCTTGGCGGAGTCCAACCCTCACCGGAAACGAATCCGACTTACTACCGGCAATGCGGACCAAGCTCTGACACCTGTCGTACAGGGACCGGACAGCCCTTACAAGGGGGTCCGGTACCCCATACTCCCAGAGTACCCCCCACAGGAGCCCCCGGGGGACACGGTCGAATGCCTTCTCCAGGTCCACAAAACACATGTAGACTGGTTGGGCAAACTCCCATGCCCCCTCCAGGACCCCAAAGAGGGTATAGTGCTGGCCCATTGTTCCGCGACCAGGACGAAAACCACACTGCTCCTCCTCAATCCGGGGTTCAACTATCCGGCGGACCCTCCTCTCCAGGACCCCTGAATAGACCTTACCAGGGAGGCTGAGGAGTGTGATTCCCCTGTAATTGGAACACACCCTCCGGTCCCCCTTCTTAAAAAGGGGGACCACCACCCCAGTCTGCCAATCCAGCGGTACTGCCCCCGATGTCCACGCAATGCTGCAGAGGCGTGTCAGCCAGGACAGCCCCACAGCATCCAGAGCCTTAAGGAACTCCGGGCGGATCTCATCCACCCCCGGGGCCTTGCCGCCATGGAGCTTTTTGACCACCTCAGCGACTTCAGCCCCAGAGATAGGAGAGTCCACCCCAGAGTCCGCCAGCTCTGCCTCCTCATCGGAAGATGTGTTGGTAGGATTGAGGAGGTCTTCGAAGTATTCCTTCCACCGACCCACTACGTCCCGAGTTGAGGTCAGCAGCTCCCCATCTCCACTGTACACAGTATTGATGGAGCACTGCTTCCCCCTCCTGAGCCGCCGGATGGTGGACCAGAATCTCCTCGAAGCCGTCCGGAAGTCTTTCTCCATGGCCTCGCCGAACTCCTCCCATGCCCGAGTTTTTGCCTCGGCAACAGCCGAAGCCGCATGCCGCTTAGCCCGCCGGTACCCATCAGCTGCCTCCAGAGTCCCACAGGCCAAGAAGGCCCGATAGGACTCCTTCTTCAGCTTGACGGCATCCCTCACTGTTGGTGTCCACCAACGAGTCCTGGGATTACCGCCACGACAGGCACCAACGACCTTACAGCCACAGCTCCGGCCGGCCGCCTCAGCAATAGAGGCACGGAACACAGCCCATTCGGACTCAATGTCCCCCGCCTCACTCGGGACATGGTTGAAGCTCTGCTGAAGGTGGGAGTTGAAGCTCGCTCTGACGGGGGACTCAGCCAGATGTTCCCAGCAGACCATCACAACACGTTTGGGCCTGCCAGGTCTGACCGGCCTCCTCCCCCACCATCTGAGCCAACTCACCACCAGGTGGTGATCAGTTGACAGCTCCGCCCCCCTCTTCACCCGAGTGTCCAAGGCATGTGGCCGCAGGTCCGACGATACGACTACAAAATCGATCATCGAACTGCGGCCCAGGGAATCCTGATGCCAGGTGTACATATGGACACTCTTATGTTGGAACATGGTGTTCGTTATGGACAATCCATGACGAGCACAGAAGTCCAATAACAAAACACCATTTGGGTTCAGAGGAGGGGGACCATGCCTCCCAATCACTCCCCTCCAGGTCTCACTGTCATTGCCCACGTGAGCATTGAAGTCCCCCAGCAGAACAATGGAGTCCCCAGAAGGAGCAACCTCCAGCACTCCCTCCAAGGACTCCAGAAAGGGTGGGTACTCTGAACTGCTGTTCGGTGCATAAGCACAGACAACAGTCAGGACCCGTCCCCCCACCCAGAGGCGGAGGGAAACTACCCTTTCATCCACCGGGGTAAACCCCAACGTGCAGGCACCAAGCTGGGGACTGATGAGAATGCCCACACCTGCTCGGCGCCTCCCAGCATGAGCAACTCCAGAGTGGAAGAAAGTCCAGCCCCTTTCGAGGGTACTGGTTCCAGAGCCCAAGCCATGCGTCGAGGTGAGTCCAACTATATCTAGCCGGAACCGCTCAACCTCGCGCACAAGCTCAGGCTCCTTCCCCACCAGAGAGGTGACGTTCCACGTCCCTAGAGCCAGCTTCTGCAGCTGGGGATCGGACCGCCAGGGTCCCCGCCCCTTGCTCACACTGCACCCAACCCCTACGGCTCCTCCCGCAGATGGTGAGGCCACGGGAGGTGGGGCCCATGTAACCCTTTCGGGCTGAGCCCGACCGGGCCCCATGGGCGAAGGCCCGGCCACCAGACGCTCACTCTCGTACCCCACCTCCAGGCCTGGCTCCAGAGGGGGGTCCCGGTAACCCGCGTCCGGACAAGGGAACATTCATGCCCAGGTTGGTCGTCATCGTAGAGGTCGATGAGCCGTGCTTGGTCTGGTCCCTCCCTTAGACACCTGTTTGCCATGGGTGACCCTACCAGGGGCATAAAGCCCCCGACAACATAGCTGCTAGGATCTTCGGGACGCACAAACCCCTCCACCACGATAAGGTGACGGCTCAGGGAGGGGAGGTGACGGCTCAGGGAGGGTGATTATTATCTCTGCAAAAGCCAACTCTGGTAAAGTGAGGCACAACAAAATTAGAGCGGTTTAGAGTGTTTTGCAGAGTGTTGCAGAGTGTTTCGTTGTGTTTAAGCAAGATGTCCAAAATGGCCATTTTGGCACAGGTGTTGATGTTTGAGGTACTGTAGGACCAGCTTATATTTGTTAGTTGAACGTTTTATGTTATGAAAAGATACCATTTATACATACAAATGCATCTTTAATCCTTGATCAGATTTTTGCAGTTTTTTTTCCCAGTGCTCTTTTACTCGCTCACCCACACAGATCAAAGCAAGTAAATTTGCACAGCAAGCTGTTAAGTCCACTGTAGTCTAGGCTCTAGAGCAACTTTTTTCCAGACATAGGTTAGAGCAGTTTTGTTAGATTTTGTATTTCGTCAACCTCAGAAATGATGAGCTGGTCTGAACAAAGACATCAGTTTTTCCACAGTTATTCTCATTTTGGTTCGCAAGAGCCGAGTGAAAGCAGCAGACCTGGAAGTTTCTCGGTCAGTGTAGAGGGAGTGGTGTGCTAAATTAGAGTTGTCTGGCCAGAGGATTTATGAGGTAATAAAAGACATAATAATTGATGATGTGAAGCTTACAGTGATCAGCTAAACTAGGTTAACAAAGAGCAGTCTAGATAAGTGTCAAGCGTATTTAATAGTGTTCTGTAATTGTTTCCAAACTCCATTAAAACAAACTTCTCTTTCTCTCTCACACACCTTAGAGGACAAACACAGAGAAGCAGAAGGAGAAACAGAAGAGAAAGGCAGAAGATGCAGAAAAGCTAGTGTTTGTAGAAACAAGTTTGTGAGAATGGTCTTTGTTTCCATTTTGACACTCAGATACCTAACAGTTTCTCATGTTTCCGCTCCGGGTATTGTTTAATAAAATATAGAATTCAAGCTTGTTTTGAGAAGATTTCCCATTGCGTTCCCTCATTTTCCCTCAAATTGCAGCTGAAATAAACCAGGACAACACCTCTGATTAACTATATACGGTATATAATAAAATATAGAATTCTCCCCTTTGTTTCCAGCTTTATATTATGCATTACATACAACATGTCACGGTCATGTCGCTTAGCCCTTTTAGCCAAACCCACATATTTATGTTCTGCACATGCTGATTTAGTGAGATATGTGAATGTTAAATATTCATCCACTGGATACTAGGCATCTCCAGCTGTGCCATACTGAAATCCTGAAAAGTGATTATAGCATGAGACTCACAACTGCCTGTCGGAGAGCTGAAGGTGGAAAATAACTCACTGACTTTATGGCCCAATCACACATAATCTGTTTGTGCACATCAGGACACAAGCTCAGTTCCCAGGCTTCAGGCAGAAAACACATACATCCTTTGACCTTTTACATTCATTTATTTACTCCTTCTGCATTATGCAGTGAAGAAAAGAGGTTCTGTTCAACATTTCAATTTTTTTTACACCTTGTTATTTGCCTAAATTACCTCCTGCATTATTTCTGCTGGAAAACAAGTCCAAATAAACATCATGCTGTATATGATTAGCTCTTGAGCAAAACAAGGAAATATCATTATTTTAATTTCTGTCTGTTGTTGTAGATGGGTTATGGTCTGAAATACGGTGGCTTTGAAGGCTTCAGCTGTCACTGGACACTGAATACGCTTCATGTTTTTATTGGCTGTACAGAAAAACATACATTTCAACAATCAGTTTTTCTTACATTCAGCAAGAACTGCAGAGTTGCAGGGAAAGTCAGAAGGAACATTATTTTATATATTCAAAAAAATTCTTCAAAAGTATGTATGGTAATGATTTGTTTTCAAGACAATAAAGTCAATGAACAGTCAAAAAAGATCTGGATTAAAATGACTACAGCTGATGTTGCATTGCATGTGGTGTTCAATGCAACTTGTGCTGGAAGAAATATCACTTTTTTTCCCTTAACACTGAAGAGACTTTTAAAAAATCATTTAGTGACTGAAGTCACTGGCAATGTTAAATAATTTTAAAAAAAGAATGCTTGTTGGTTCTCAGATTAATCAGCATCTTCCATCTTATTTGCATTGTTACTGTTAAGTACAGAAATGTTCCCATATGGACCAATATCATGAACACCATATAATAACACAAATTTCTCTTTTTCTAAGAAACGGAACACTGTTCAGACTTTGTCTCTTCTTTCTCCACACATAAAGTGGAGAGTGAACCCCCTCATGGACCAGGTTACACTGTAAGAGATGTGGTGTTTTTTCAGCATGCTGTCCAACCTCATCAGAAGTGTTTACGTGTTGTTTCCAGCAGCCACGTGCAAAGGCAGTGTTAAGGAAAGAGAGAAAGAATTGCAGCGTTACACCCCTGATCACTTATGATGGTGACAGTATTGCAAAGTTACAGCCCTCCTCCTCTCTGACTATATGGGGGAAGGTGGCTACTCAACCATCCCTGGATTAGAATTGAAGAGAGAGGTTACCGCTGAAGCAGAGCTGTTTTATGTAAGTCACTGTGTGATTAAATATCCAGTCAAAGTCTAGCAAACAGAACCTGACCCAGAAGCTGACTCAATGCTAAAATTACTTTTAAGTCTGGTATTCAGTCAAACCCGAAAGGATGCCAGTTGGATGCCACAAAAGTGAACAGATAGACTTGCACATGTTTCCTTCCTTTTATTTCCACATTACGGCTGTTCAACAAAATAAAAAAAAAAACTGAGGAACTTAAATTGTCTTTCACTGATATTGTGATTTATTTTTTCACCATTTGCACAAAAAGACACAATATAGGATGAACTGTTTACACCAGAATGCAGTCAGCCTTCACTGATCTGTTCTTCACATCAGAAATACTGTACATAACCACCTTTAAGAGAAAATGAGCAGAAACATACTGATCTGGGCCTGTCGGATACATTCATACAGAACCACTTTGCTCCAGGAAGGGGAGTGACCGAAGCTGCTGGCTTCATTCATATATACTGTATGGTCATGATTGCATGTTGTAGAAATACTGTTTTGAATTTTCTTACTCAATATATGCAGCATATGAGCATTCAAGCTCTCTTCCCCACGTCTGCAGCAGCAGCATGTGGATTGTACTCCCAGCTCAATTATCGGAGGTCGGCTTGCTCTATTACAACCCTCAGCAGATGTTGATGAAAAATATCCTCAGCTTGCAATTTTTTCTACGTACTAAACAACACCAATTGGCTGAAATACAAAGCTATTTTCTGAGATGACAAAAAATGTGCTCTAATTTTACTTTCAGAAGCCTGATACAGAAACTATGCATTTGCACAAAAACCTTGCATAAACATTACAGACACAGTGGTGTTCATAAAGAAAGAATTTTTTTAGAACACTTTAAGAATAATTTGGTGATGAGATTGTATTAAAGATTCTCATTTAATTTTGGGTGCTGTGTATATATAAAATGTACTTGATTAGTTTATTTGCTGTTATTTTCATCTCTTTCTTGTTTTAAATTATGCTTCTTTTTTTTCTAATGTTTTTATGCTTCTGTAAAGCACTTTGAATCACCCTCTTGTTGAAACGAACTTGCTGTGCCTATAGCTGCAACTGTATGTAGAGGTCATGAGGAAAAACTGCTGTTGGCTTGTTGTAAGACCATTATAATATGACTTAAAGAGGACAACATTGTCTGGCATGAGATATTAACTGGTTCATGCTCCGCTTTAGGCGACCAAACATTGTATAAGAACAAGTCTTACATATCATCATGATGATATATAACAACAGACTGTGTCAGGGATCACCCAATCTGGACCTCTTTGGTCGGTGTCTTGGAGGTTTTCCATGTTTCCCTGTTCCAACACACCTGACTCAAATTAATGAGTCATTGTACAGAACTTTAATTTGAGTAAGGACACTTTGAACAACTGCAGGACACTGGTCCAAGAAGACCATATTTGGTGATCCTTGGGCTACATGTTCATCTTAAAGATGCCGGGGTTGCCAGTTTGTCTCCTGTTTGTCTGATTCTGATTTTGTGGGGTGATTCTATGTCATTTGTTTGAAGTCATTTGCTGTGAACTTCTTTTTATTCCTATTCAGTTGTTTTTGCTTTCTTTTTGATTCACCAACGAGGACCAGCAAACAAAGAATTCCCAAGCTCTTCTTCAGAAATAAGTACCTCAGTTTTATTTGGTAAAACTGCACTTTCTTTTTGTTGTTGCTTTAACTGTCATTGGTTACGGTTACATCATGTTTTTTAAATTTGGAATTAATAATTTGGAAATAAATCATTCGGATTTAACGTATTCTCATCCAAGTTTACATGAAAATAATAATTCCGAATGAAGGTTTACATTAAAAGACGTCCTCACTTCATTTCTCCTTAGAACAGCGGGTTGGGAAGGGTTCTGATTGAGGGTGCACAGAGGGTGCATGTGACGTATGACGTATACCAGAAATAAACAAAGTTCACTCCCTGCTTCTTGTCTTTTCAGTCATAACTTGTAAAAACTACATAATAAGTACCAGTTTCGCTGCTATTTTTTATTATAAATTTGAAGTACTAGCTCAACACGACCATACTACTTCACTTTTTGCAGCAACTGAAAAGGAGAAGAAAGATAGACCACCGAACACGGGAGGCAAAACAACGCGCGTCATCGGGACAGGACAAGGTAACGAGCATGAGCAGAACGACCGGAATTAATTTAGAGCGGAATTAAGGTTTACATGACAGAGGAATTAAATAGTTTGGAATTAAAATGCGAATAAACCAGCAACTTACATCGGAATTAAGTTTAATTCCAAATAGAAATTTGCATTAGGAATTAAGTGTTTACATGGTCATTTTTCATCAGTTTATAGCAGAATTAACTTTTATTCTGAATTAAACAAGAATTAAAACTCCCATGTAAACATAGCAACTGATGGCTCAATTTAAGGCTAAACATAGGAGTGGAAATAAGGCTTGTACACAGCTACCATACATTTGCAACATTTATAAATCTGATAATAAAAATGCATATGCATGCCTCTAGTTTTGTACAATCCAGTTTTAGTCTTTGAAGGAACCTTTAGATATTTCTGGAATCTTGCAGGAACACTTAAAGCGTCCTGCATGTGACTGACTGGAATGCAAACAGGTTTTTAAATCTGATCACTGCCATCTCAGGAATTGTCATGTCATAATAAAACATAGAGCTTTTTCTTCTCTATGCTTAATACAGATGCAACATCTGGGAATGTCCTGTACTACAGAGCTGAACTGCAGTATATCTTAGAGAGAAGCTGACTGTAATGTCCTTTGACCACATTGCTTTGGATCAAGCCAACTGCACAGATTTATATCGACCCCTCGGCCTCTGAATGCCCACAGTAATTCATCCAACTGTAACATATCCACAAATCTGGAATAATGAAATTATTTCCATTCATACCCTGAAAATATATATGAACATAAACTCATACATACACTCACTAATATGTATGAAATATATTGACTGCAAACAAATAAATCTATCTATATAAACACTCATATACATACATGATATTTACCAATTATAAATTAACACTGTTCCAAAAAGGACTGAATGAATAAAAAAATTAACATTGTGCAAATAGTCACTGAAACAAAGTCAAGTTCAGATAGTTTAGGAACTTAGATTGATTAACTGTTCTGCAGGCGTATTCCCGTTGTTGTTCAGATGCAACTGTACCACTAACTTTTTTTGTTGCTTACATATCATCTAGACAAAAGTTTGTTCTCCTTTGAGGCTGCAGGGTTTTGTTCATTGTCCAAGGCCACTGTAGACGCAGCGTATGGTAGCATTAGATACTGTCCATAGAGTAACTGCATGCAATCATTAGCACAGTCTGTTTGACCTTTTGACATTTGATGTAGTTGCTGATGTGAATGCATTGTGGGGCACAAATACTGGGTGAATGATTCAAACTACTTACTACTGCTCAGTAAATCTGCACAATTGACACTGTGACATTTACAAAAAGAAAAAAAAAAAAACTTGTTCCAGAGGCGTTGTGTCATTTTGAATGACAAATCCAGACTCAGGGTTCATGCATGCGTGGTTTTACAGGCTATATCTGTTGTGCATTTTCTTTCTTGATTTGAGGGCACCCTTTCCCCCTAGCAGCTGTTATCACAAAAGGTAGTGTGAGTCAGACAACATTCTTAATAGCAAAGGAAAAGCAAGGTAGCACAGAAGTATTACACACTTTGTGGTATATTTAACACTTAAAACTGTAGCACTCAGCAGTATTTAAGGTTAGACCTACATAAAAAGATCTATTTTTATTCGAAACATGTAGTCAGGCTGATGGCTGATAGTTTTAGCTTATTTCCATATTTGTCCTATGCCATCTCTTGACCTGTTTTTAACATCTATATGTAATCCAGGAAGGACCTGGGGGCGAGCAGCTGCCTGTTTCCCATGGACAACAACACTGTGGTCACCTTACTGTGTGATATAGTCAATAGAATGTTTTTCTTTTTCCCCACATTTTCCTTAAAATCAGTACAGACAACAAAACAACATACAGATACCAGAGCAAACAATATATATATATATATATATATATATATATATATATATATATATATATATATATATATATATATATATATATATATATATATATATATATATATATATATACATATATATGTGTGTGTATATATATATACATATATATATATATATATATATATATATATATATATATATATATATATATATATATATATATATATATATATATATATGCGTGTGTGTGTGTGTGTGTGTATAAAAGCATTCTCTTCTGTCCCTGTTTTTCTTTTTTGTGTAATTTGTTTGGTCTTGCTTTTTGTGTACACAGTTCAATGTCCAGTTTGTGTTTATCTCTCAGTACCACAAAACACAGTTAGACACACTAAAGCTGAGGCTCAAGCCAGGACCCTGTCTTTTTGTTTCTTTTGCTGTTATTTGAGGTTTGTGATATTTCCTTTTCTTTTCTTTTTTATTACTTTACATGGCTTATCTGCCTCAAAATGCTGTTGCTGAATTGTTCAAAAGGCAACAGATTCACATATTATAATAGCAAACATCTAGAAAAGTCCATTCACAAGACTCAAAGCATGATGTGCATCTCAGTGCAGATGTCTGTTATAGTGTTGTCCTTTCACGCAAGCAAACGTCTGCTTCCTGTCTCAGACTCTGATCACTGAGGTTTGCTCCCACAAGGGAAACAATCAGTACAGAGCTTTACAGCCAACCTGGGAAGTCACTCAGAGCTAGGTGAAAGCCTCAAAGATCCAAATTCTTCATCAGAAGTGGCTCTCCACATTCTCTTTATGTGTCTCATAGCATTGCATCTGATCTGTAAGGCTGATATCCTCCACTGGGCTGTAGCTGCTGATGGTTCCCTCCTGCTGCTGGGAGACAGACTTGTCCATGCCCTTGTCGTGGGCAGTGCCATTGTGGCAGCCGGCCACAAGCATGTGCTTCTCTTCGGGGCTACAGACGGGGACAGAGGATTTGGCAATCTCCGAGAAGTGAGGCAGCCGTGAGACGTGGTTCAACAGGCTGGCTGTCTTTGTGTTGGGGGTATTGCTGTAGGTGTGGCGATACTCCTCCTCAATGTTCCTCCCTAGTTTCCACCGCTTCCATTTCTTTAGGATCTCTGACTGCACCTATGTTGAGTAGAAAACAAAATGAGACATTAAAAAATTGATAATAAAAGTAAGTCTTCCAAAATTGTAGCACAAATGAGGAGACTCACTTCTTTGTTGACAAAACAGTATAAGATGGCCACCAGGAGACCCTGAGGAGACACCAGGCACTGGATCAGTTCTTATAAAGTCATGACAACTAAAATAATAATTGACTTAATGTCTTAAGGCTGATAAATCACCCGTATAGTTTTTCCCTGTTTATGCAGATAATAAAAATGCCGGTGTTTATTCAGTAAATTTGCAAGTTAAGAACAGTGAGAACTCTATTTGGCAGCTCAATGTTTTTCAGGATTGTCTAGAGGCCTTGATTTGTTGTTGGTTTACCTTCAAATCATAATAAATAAAAGCATAAAACTGATATAAATGATAACATGATTGGATAAATATAATAAAGCCTTGCTATAAAGTTGTAACTGCAAGGAAATGTGGGAAGAGATGATCAGTTTTCACTGCTAAAGGACATTATAAGGGATCACTGAAACTCCTTCCCTCACTACTTCATCATTGAGTCATTTCACGCAGTTAGGAATATTGCAAAGTAAAAAAAAGATGACGTGAACTTATGTTCCCTTTTTATGAATTGCCACAACTCTTTTTTTTCCTTTTGTCGTCAATGTCATCCGTCTTTATTAACCTGCTCATACTTTGTTCATCTTCAGGTTGCCATCTTTGTTCCTTCCTGTTTCTCATTGTCCATATCTGTTTAAACATGTTGACTTTTGTTCATCTTTGGATTTATTCTTCATATACGTCCTGCGTCCTCAGCACCTTTTGTTTAGTTGTAGAATGGTTTTCTTTATATACCAGGCTGTGTTTGGAAATTGAATTTATGTTTTCTTCATACACAGTACATGTCAGAAATCACGTTCTGAGAATCATCATCAGTTATGTCAAAATGAAGTTTTGCCTCCACAGTTTGCTGGGCTTCGATCCTTTTTGAATATCATTTTTATAGTTAGGGATACAACATTATCACAAACTACCAGCTAAACCTTCACTGCACATGTTCTTTCTTAGTAACATAGTCAGAACAAGACCATCTGTTGTCAGCAAGCGATGCAATCCATCTTCCTTTTCTCTTGTCACTTTGTCTGCAGTCTCTTGTCTGCCCACACAACCTGACAGCTGTGTAGAGAGGTGCTGGAGTTAATATCTTCCTGCAGCCATGTCTCAGAGAAACACTGCATTCCTACCATTCGCTTTGTATCTATGTCAGTGGATCACCCATTTTCCAAGCTCATCCGGTTTATTGAAACCTAAATCTTCCACATCTCATCATCAAGTCCCGTGACCAGGGCTCCTTTTTCCCTCAGTCAGCTGCTCCCACATGTTCACAAATTTTCTCTTGGCATGGAGAGAGTTTACACATGTTTAAAAGTGCGAGAATTAACAACAGATATCCTTAAAGCAGTGAGGCCAAACCACAGAAGAAATTAATTTTTTAAAAGTTTCTTCAGAGAAAAAAACCTCACAGAAAATCGTAGATAGCTCTGCTCTGTTTATGCTTTTCAGCAACGTACACAGCTGTGTAACAGGAGAACCAAACTGTTCTCTGTAGCCTCAATGACAAATCATCCCTGCATGTGTCACGAGATGGGCATACTGAGACAGGGTTGATGCAACGAGACAAATCACAAGCTGAGCTTGGAAGCAAAACTCTCCAATACACAAGAAACCGAGCAGACAGAGGTGGACGAGGCCGCTCTCACACTGAGCCAAACTGAAGCAGCAGTGAGCACACAAGTGGTGCTGCTAAATGCCAACATTAAATGGCTCATGCAGCTGATTTCCATCCCAGACATAATAGCACAACCCCTGCAAGTTGACAGGGTTGGTTTCTGGTTACATATGAAAGCATGATCATTTCAACATGTTATTTTGTAAATGGTGTTCCAAGATAAATGTAGTGTTGACTGTTGGCTTTACTCATGTAAAAACACAATATAGGATTGTATAAAAAAAAAAAAAAAATCATTAAAAACCTTTTTTTTTTTTTTTTTTATACCAAAGATGAGGCTTTAAATAAACTTGAGAGGGACAACATGTGCATTTAAGTAACATCTGTTTCAGGATTAAAACCACACAGCTGCACTTATCATCTTTCACTATGGGACATTATGTACATCCTACTCGCTCTTTCTTTCTCTCTGTGGCTCATCTGTCAGCTGAGTTCCCAGGGCTTAAAAGTCTCTTAAATGTCTCTTTCGTTACATCTCACTACAATTCACCACACTGTGAAGCACTCATTAACAGTATGCATGGTATATTTTAGTATGTAAAGATAATGCTTCCTGAAGGTGACCAAATGTATTCCCTCATAATTTGGTGGTTGGGCTTCAACATTTTGGGAATCCACCTTGTTTTTAGCTTTTTACTTTCATTGGGACCCTTATTCATAATTCATAATCACGCCGATCAGTTTCCGATATTGTGTGTTCATGTGGTGTGATGAAGCAAATTAATGTTCAAAAGTGAAAAATCCCTTAATTATCAAACCTGGAAAGAGGAGAAGAAAAGATCAATGAAGAGCTTGGTGAGGCGTAAACTGATGGTTTTCTTTGTGGACTCATCTGTAACAAAGATGAAGACCACCTGATGGATGCCCAGCAGTGGGATCAGAGTTAAAGTCGACTTAGCCAACCTGAGATGTAGAAGAAAACAGATAAACAGACAGAAAGTAACACTTCAGTAAGGAAAAAAGCAACCACAAATTGCTGCAAATAAAAAAAAAAAAAAAAAATCTTATAATAAATGTTTAACTTCTGAACTCACCTGAATTTGTAATCTGTGTATCTCATTTGGTGTGCTCGAAGTTTGGATACAAGAATTTTGATGATATGGATAAAGATGAGGAAGTTGATCTGTGGAACACAAAGACATGAGCGTTACATGAAATAGTTTCAGTGACCTGTAGTCATGGAGATTCCAGTTTATCACTGGAAAAGAAACTGGAATTTCCCAGTGATTTTATTTATTTATTCATTTATTGCAGCAATTTAGAAAACTTTCAAAGTTTGAACATACAGGTGCAGGTTTTTTTTTTCCCCCATAGACTAGACATTGTTTCTGTGGCACTGCAGCCCCATCTTCTTTTTAACCCAACATGATGAATCACACCGAACAGTTATTTGACATCAACACAGTCTGTGAGATCATTTGAACATTTCCAAGTTGTGCAGCTTTTTTTTACAAAAACATAGTCTGTTTAGAAGTTCTATTCGTTGTTTACTTGGTACTTATTTGTTCCCAGAACCTTTACTGAATTGCTGCTCCCTTCACATGGACTCGAGCTGATATCACTTAAGTAAAAATAAAATAATACTGTTTTGTGGAAGAAGCTTTAAAATGTACTTATTTTAAAACTGCTGCCCCTTCCTGTTGTTTTGCCTTATTACTTTCATTTTACCACTTTTTACTTGAGATATTTATCTTGTTGTTTTATGTTTTATTAAGGCTTTCTCATTCAACTGAAGTCTTAGGTAACCATTTCAGGATTTGTCTCATTTATGTGTCTGTACATGTATTGTGTCATAACTGTGTTACTGCTGTCGTCTTGGCCATGACTCTTGTGCGAAAGGATTTTTCATTTTGATGAGACACTTTTCTGGTAAAAAGAAGTTAATACATTTTTAATACAGGAGGGAATATAGAAAAGAAAGAAAGGATGAAAGAGAGAAAACAGCTCCCCCAATCGTAAATGAGCCGTCACATTGAGCCGACTCAATAACAAACGACAAGTCTTTAATGATGTGAGTTTTGATTTTGAGTAAAGGTCCAAGACAACATCATAAAAAATCTGCTGCTGCTGTCTAAATATATAGGTCATGCATAAAGCTGTCTTTACAGAACCCAAAAGGTATTGTGAAATTGCACACACAAGAAAAAAAAACAGTGCTTCCAAAGAAATGTGTTGAACCAAAATACTGAGGAACTGTCAGATGTATTGCACAACCTCAACAGATAAAGCCCTTATTACGTTCAAGTAAATTTAGGACACTGGCTAAACGTTTATGAATTATTTAGAAAAATATCAAAACATTTAAGTGACATATGCACTATGAGATTAAAGTGCAGGCACCCTGTATTTGAGCTTTCTTAACATGCAAGTTTTTGGAGAGGAGCTGAAATTACTGATCCTTAATATGAAGAACTTTCTCTTCCAGAAGCTCAAATGTAAATCATTTGTAAATTATTTAGAATATTTTAAATGCATTTTGATTGTTACTAATATTCCTGTTTAATGACATACGTAATTAGATGCCAGAAAGTTTTTTTTTTTTGTTTGTTTTTTTTTATTCCAGTAGTGGACATGAATGTATAATTGGGTCCCCTTCTGTTTTTCTATGGTTTGTTTTGACTGCATTCTACATTTTCACATATTTCTGATAAAGCAGGTCCTTACCTGTTAGGATGGAAACATTATATTTGCCACAAGGGGTGGATACAATTTGAAAGTCAGCCAGGAACCAATAATTTTATTTACTGGATGTAGCGTTGTACTGTAGTTTAATTAATTCTCTACCCTATTTTTATGTGTTTACTCTGACCCAAAATAAAAAGAGAGAAAGCCAGGAAAAGGGTGACACAAAAGTCACTTTGAATGTTAGACTTTCCTCGACCCAGCCTACTTTGGTAGACAATTTGCATATGTTTGTTCATGGTGCAGTGGAGTGGATAGGATGAGGCTCAGGGTGCAGCAATGGAAAATCAGAGACTCTGCAGAGGCTCTGCTCCATCACAGCTCAACATGTCGACCGTGCTCAGCACTGACAGAGCGCAGGACTCTTCAAGAACGGTCAGGGCGGGACAGTGTTTACTAGTTTCTAGTGTTTCTGATACTGGAATAAAACCATATGGCAACCATATCTATGTTTGTCATCCACTAGTAAAAAACACTCTTGGCATATTAACATCCAGATTTAAATTTACTTCAAAAGAATAAGTACAGCTGATGCACAGCAAACTGCAATACATACATGCCCATTAGAATAGAAAAGTCATTATAACTTGATAAACACTGTTTAATGGATGAAACTATAATCTGACTGTAACATAATGATGGGACAAAAACATGTATGCAAAATGTTTGCCATGGCACATAACCTGAAGCTAGAATAAAGGCTAATCACTGGCTTCCACTGATGTAACAGAAGCTAAAAGCTGTTGAATGTGTTTGGCAGATTACAGGGATATTTTGTACACTTGGATTCAGTCAAATGCAGTAAAGATGATTGGATGCTGCCCCACAGTAGTGACCCGTAATATTCAAACCTTTGGAATGGTAAAGAAGTGGAATATACTGCAATTACGAAGTGAGCTTTTTTTTCAGTGCCTGCAGACAAATCTTACTACAGAGGGACCAACAAAAAGTATTAAAATGAAGTTTTTGGTATATTAATATGTAAAATTACATTTAGGCACCTGGAAAATCGGTAATAGTGCACTAAAGGTATAATCAACAATTAAGAGTGGAAACCTGATTTTTGTGCATGTATTTTTCATGAAACTGTAACATATGTTTGGGAAAACATATCTAAATCTTATATTTTTATAATTGCTTATAATTACAGCATGAGCAGAAGATGTAAAACAGCCTTTCAACATAATGGTGGGAACACTTACACATTAGCTGGCATTTAAAGAAACAGTGGGTGTCCATCTGATGAAAATCTCCTATGATGTAACCTTTAATGATTTAATTTCTAGCTCATCAGTTTAAAAAAAGAAAGACAGAAAAAAAACATAATGTCCACATGTTTAAACCAGTAGCTGCTCAGGATTAAACAGACAGTATGAAGATTTTCTACTGCGATTGTATCCAACAATACAGGAGAATAAATACCCATGGTCATGACAAAAGCAGCATTTTTAGAATTCAATGAACATATATAGTAAAAATTTCTCCACCTTTCTAAAAGCATGCACTTTAATTACTTAGACTGTAAAGACACAGTGAGCTGTTTCTATATATGTGTCTATATATGTATACATATGTCTATATTTTTACACAAGTGGATTTTTAATATTTGTAGAGAATAAAGCTGCTGTGTTTGCTTAAGTAGCAACATTAGATGTTCTAACAAAACAACAAGCACACATTAAAGAGTTTAATACTTTGTGAAGTTTTCTACTCTGATGTGCAGCTTAAAAATGGTGGGATCAGCAACAAGGGAAACACTGAAATGAGGTCCGGCCCTCCCATTCCTCCAAACAACTCAAACACAGGAATTCCTGTGGGATACAAGCCACTTAGCAGGACGATTAATGCATGGAAAATGCCAGGATGTCTGGTTTCGTGTCGGAGCAGCAACAAGTCAGAACTATGTAAATGCTCTCAACCAACCCTTGCAGCCTTAACTGGTCAAAATGAGCAATAATTATATTTATTTATTCACCCCAAAACCAGTCCTAACATACTTCCCAGATGTTAGAGCTGTAGCACAACCAGCCCTTTTCCACTTCATGAATAAACCAACTGTGTTTAATATTGCATAGTTTATGATTAGGGAGAATGTAGTCAAGTGGAAATGCAACTATGTTGTGATGTACATGTGGGATTTACAGGTGAATAGGCTTTTTTTAAATGCTGACTTTCAAAAACAACAACAACAAAAAAAAAAAAAAACAGCAGCCAAGAGATAAAGCAGCAGACTGAGAGAAGAAAAAGGAAATTACCACAACAGCAAGCAGTATCGGCGCTCTGATTATCCACCAGTAATTTAGGTTTATATTTTGCTCCCAGCACCTGGAAGTGAAAAGCAGCAAAGAAAATCAGTGAGGGAATATGAGAAACATTTCCTCTACTTATCATTAAGTACTGCATGTGCCCGCTCTGTGACACATTATTTGTTGTACACCGTTTTGCAGCTCCTGCTAAACTCCTGCTCACTCGGAGCGGTGAGGAGAGATGTACCCGCTTTGTGTTTTTAAAGCATTACATAACACAACAGTTGCAATGTTAAGCACTCCATTTGCTGTGGAAGAGTGCCAGGAAAAACTTTGCATTGAAGAAATTTTGGATGTGGAATGTAAACATGTAATTTTAAGACGCTGCTAACATCACTGTTGACTATATTTAGCAACTAACAGAACATAAACCACTTTAGTGATATTTTATTTTGTGCTGCTATCACAGAGAAATACATTTTCAATATTTTGAAAGACAGGAGAGAAACTTACTCTTGATTTTCATATAAATATTTAACAACCACCCATGGCACAAGGAATATTAATGGTGTACCTGTAGAAAAAAAAATACAAAATGTTTACTTTGTACACAAGTACCAGAAGCTTTTTGTGTGTTCTGACTCAGTTGCATATAATTATGTTGCATCCCTTGACTTTACTTTACTAGTGGACAGCTCACCCCAGCCAATGCACAGGTAGATTTTGAAGTAGTTCCTCTCTGTGAACACAGAGATGACCAGCAGGTTGTGGAGGTAGATGCCTTCCACCAGCAGCCAGTAGCTGTTGGCCATGATGCTGTACTGCATCATCACCACGGCGATGCGGCAGCTCACTGATGTCTGCAAGAGAGCAATGAGATGCACTTCACCAAACTATCCAGCTTAGAGACGTTAAAGTGCTCTTCAGCTGATATGGATGGTGCACAGCAGTGTCACAGTGGGAATCCCATTCTGTTGATGGGATTCAGACTTATTGATTGCAGCACACAAGGTGCAGTTATTACCATTTCATGTTGTAATGATTATATTAAAATAAAATCATTCTCTCTTTGTTTATTTACATTTTTACCATACTAAGCAAATCATATTTACAGCAGGAGATGTCATTGTGATAATCAAATCAAATCAAATCAAACTTTATTTGTATAGCACTTTTCGTGCTTAAAAACAATACAAAGTGCTTTACATTATAAAACAATTTACATCAAAATAGATAAAACACTAACACACATACGCATCCCCTTTCACCCACCCACAACCACCCTCACCCATGCCCTATTTGCCCTGTAACAGTTAAAAGAAGATGAATGAATGGCCAGGTGCATTTGTACCAGATGTGCACCAGATAAGGAAACGGTATTCTCAGGGAGCCTCTACACAAAGGGCTACCCCCAACCAAGACCACCCAGGCCATCACCATGGGGGCCACCCGGGTCCGGGCAGACAGGACCCACGCCACAACCGTAAAACTGCAGCGCTGGATCCCGACCCACCAGACAGGGACAGCCCCCACAGCAACACCCATGCAGTCAGAGCAGGGGCAGCCCTCGGCGAAGAGGACCCCGATGAGGAGAGAGCTGGAGTGATAACTAAACAAAAATAAAATCCATTAAAATAAAATAATAAAATCTATACTATGTAAATCAATATATAAAATATATAAATAAATAAATAAAATTAACTAAAAAGAAAGATAAATATGGGTTAATATAAGAATGTTAAAACTTAGTTATAAGCTAAACTAAAAAGGTAGGTCTTGAGCTTTTTTTTAAAAACATCAACAGTCTCTGCAGCCCTGAGGCTAATGCTAAAAACTCTTTGATAGCTTTTTTTTGTTGTTGTTGTTTAGAATACATTATATGCACAAACATTTTGGTCTATTTAGTTCCTAATTTAACATTAATACATCATTGCCATAGGTTATTGTATTGCCGCAGATCAATACTGACTGCACTGTTGAACATCAGCTCCACTGGAGGCATAGATGCGCTGGGGAATCCCTGGTCCTGGTCTCTGCTGAGGTCCTGCGATGTGTGGTTGGCCTCCAACAGAGCATCTTTGATAAGGATAGATAGGGCTCGCAGGATGAAGGAGGCAAACAGATTCATGTGGATGTTGTTCCTCATGCAGTGCAGTTTCCTAGCCAAAAAAAAACAGCAGCAATGGTATACAATGTTTTTCCTTTTTTGTATCCTCTGTGAATTATCATGAGATAAACAGCAACTTAACATTTTTAAACTGCACCAGTACTGAATATTCAATGCTGACAATATGTTATAGAAGTCATTTGCAGTGTTAATTATTATTACCTGAAAAATATAAGGATGCCAAGAGCCAACACCAAAGCCACCAAGGATAAGGAATAGCCCACTGTGTACATGATCCTTATATGACCATAGTACTGCTGCAGATTGAAGAAGTTTTATAACGCTATTATAATAGTTTAGTTTTAATTTGTTTCTCTGAAATGAGTCATTAAAGTTATTTTCTTACCGGACTTGGATCATGAGAATCACACTCGGTGGTATTCTTAATAGTCACCCACTGGCCATTGGCATCACATTCCTGGTACACCATGCCATGGTGAACTACACACAAACACAATGTGCATTCGGTATTCACACTCATTTGGAAGGATATTCTAAAACCCCATTTAACACACAGGATGTTTGCAGAAGCTCTTGCCTCTTTTACCTTTGTGATGCCATGGCAAATACCACGGGCATGACACGCTGACGGTGGTGTTTGGTAGTCCATCAGGCCAACAGGCATAATTGTCAAATGTCCTATTGCACACAAGGCCTTAGGTTTAAAAAAAAAACAGGAATGTGGGGGGGGGGGACAGGAAACCCGGGTGAGATTGTTGCACTCATTAAATACTATCTTTCTCACAATAAAGCAAGATATCTTTGAAGTGACGGCTCATGGAAGCCATTACTATATAGTCTTTCATCTTATAATCACAGTCCTTCATATTCACTATTCCATGTTTCATCCTGTCTCTCATCAGAGAACACTGATTGTTAGTGTATATACAGCGACATGTTCAGGTGCACAAAGTGATACATACTGCATCCTCCACTACTGCTAATCTGCTCTTAGACTAATGGACCAACAGGAAGGGTACATGATTGATGCAGAGTTGCAGTGCACAAAGCTGCAATTTTGCACTGTGTGGGAAGTGGTCTATTTGAAAGTTCGAGCGACACAGTTCTCTACTTTGTGCCAAAGCAGACAGCATGCTAACAGAAAGTAATGCAACTGAAGGGCACCGTTCAACATGTAGTCAAACACTTTGTTGATGGAGCGAAAGGGAGACGCTTTTCATGAGAGCAGGAAGTTTGAGAGGTGCAGTAAATGTACTGGGAACGGCTGCAGACAGAGTGACTTTGAAATGATCTGAACAGGGAGTCAAAACTCCGGCTGCTTCATAGTCGGCAACGAAACTATTTTCTGCTTTGCTGCCACAGTGCCACAAGAAGATGATAAATATGTACTATCATGCATATATCATACCGGTACTGGGTGGAACTTTACTGTTGTTACGTTCACACTCTTCCATGTACAGTATCCAGCTTTCCTTCAGCTTATCCAGGGTAGCAGCAGGAGATACCTGAGGAGAGGAGCGCACACACAGAATAAAAAACCCCCAGTAACTTCCAGGTCTGTTTATATATATACATACACACATATATATATATAAATATATATATATATATATATATATATATATATATATATATATATATATATATATATATATATATATATATATATATATATATATACACAACCTTATAAAACCTTATTTTTTGGTGCCTTTTAAACTAAATGAAAATATTTGCATTTTTGTGTTCAATATATGCGTACATTTGCATGTGTGTGAGCTCATGGAACCAACCTGGATGCTGCAGGAGACAATAAGCATTGCCAAAAAGAGAAACAGCCCTGACATCCCTTATTCCTGCTGTTGGTGCTGGGAGGGGATACTGCAGGATGGGGAGGGGTTTTCACCTCATAAGGGGGCTTATCTACACTCGCCACACAGCCTGGATGACACAGAGACACACAATCCATCAAGGCTCATTGCAAACACATTAACTCAGCTCATCTTGGCCATACTTAACCAGATGACCAAAACAGGAAAAGGCTGGGTCATATCTGTCACAATGCAATTATACCAAACTTAGAAGGTATGAAAATACAGAGCAGTAAAAGTCAAACGAAGACAGTCGTCTTGTTTTACTTGCATCTAAAACAGTTTATCAGTTTAGGGGAAAAAGAACACCCAATAGGAGTGTGACCAGACACATTTATGTCTTCTTTTTCACAAGGCAAACCTGTAGTTTGAGGCAACGTGCACCTGAATGATGCAGCAGGACTACCTAGAACTGGGATGTCCAGAAAATCAAGCACAATGCCAAAAGCTTCCAGGAAACGCTGTTTCTTCCATCAGCAAGCAGATTGCAGTTCAGAAAAGCCGCACTCTCTTCCTTACTCACTGGCTTCACTTTCATGTTGCAACCAATCAGTGTTTGGTTCAGCATGTGTTAGTGTGTGTGCCAGAGGTCACTCACCTGCATACTGATTGCGGCATGACTCCTGAAACATTTGTCTGAAGCTGGAGAACGGGACGAAATCTGAAACGTTTCTGCAAAAAACACCTTGACCATGGAAACATTTTTGGCTAAAACGTTTCAAATTCCATTCTGTTCCAGTCTTGTGGCTGGTAGGAGGACAGAACCGTATTTCGGTGTTTTACTTACACAGGGTAAGTATTTGTTTAAGTGATAAGACCACAATGTGTCACGGGAGATGGACAAGATGTAATATACGGTATGTGGTTGAAAAAGACTTCTAACTCAGGGATCCCCAACCCTGGTCCTCAAGGACTGGTGTCCTGCAAGTTTTCCAAGTGTTCCTGCTGGAACACACCTGACTCAGACTCAGACAAGCTCTGCACATGTCTACTAAATACATATTGATTTGAATTAGGTGTGGTGCAGCAGGGACACCCGGAAAACCTGCAGGACACCAGTCCTCGAGGACCTGGATTGGGGATCCCCGTTAACTGACGGTGTGATAAAACCTTTCAACTCTTGAATACAACAGTATCTAGGCTTCAGTCACAACTTACACACACTCCCTATACACCACACAGGTCTACTGGAAGTTGACTTGATAATATCTAAACCAAAGAGCCATGTTTTTCTAAATGGCCTGTTCTATGTAATAACCACTGGATGCACTCAGCATTAGCAGCAGTACAGACTGACTGATTGCAGTAGGTGCCTGAGGGGTCCAGGACATAACTACTGTCGTCTGGCTTGACATTGGGTGAGGACTAGTCTGCCGTAGATAACAGCGCTCAGTGTAACACTTTTAATGCCATCAGACATGTTGTGGTCGTAAACTAGCTTCAGCCACTCTACTTTTTACAGCAACATTGTGTGCTTAAAAAAAACAAGAGTGTTTTCTTTCTTTTTTTTTTTAAAAATTCCAGCATCTGTTACAGGTCATTAGGAAGCTAAATGGATGCCAATAACTTCTCTTTAATAGCATGCAGAAAACAAGACTATCAGTTAATCATAGATTGGGCATTAAAGCTCTGCTACGTAACACAGATGCTGCAAAAACCTCAGATGATTTCTTACGGCAGATCTGGCATTGTCTTTGCAAAGCTTTTATCAAGTGTCTCAGTGAAGGAGAAACTCTTACACACACATACACACACATTTATAACATATGCCATGTATGATAGTTTTCCTGGGATTTCCATCCTCCGTGCTCTTGCACAATAACTTCCACAAACACAAACCTGCCTTACAACACTCAAAAATGCAAAGTTAAAGCGAGACACTTTGTGTAGACATGCATATTTGTGATCTAGATGAAGTCTTCTGATTGATTGTAATGACAACTGAGATTTACAGAGGCAATGCCAGCATTGACCTTATGGGTTGTTTGAGTCTTTCCTTAGGTTATTTTATAGGCAAACAATTTAGAAAGCCAAAATCTGTCAAAACTTTTCTTGAAAGGATAGGCAGCTGCTTGTTTGAATGATGCCTCCATGATCATTTATTTATATTTGTGTAAAAGACTACACTTAAAATCAGAAGTGAATGACGCAAATGCCCAGAATGTCCCAAACAACATAAAAAACGCTCTGTTCAAGTGCATGTTGGATGGCTTAATACAATGGGCACTAACAATTACTGTTGTTTGTTGGAGGGTACTTACCTTTCATTTGATTAGACTGTCTAGCAAATATTATTACAAAAGGAGAGTATGCGTGCATGAATGCGGGGCAGAGGGGACATGCAAGGACTAAAAACAAACCTATTTGAAAACAACAACCTTCCAGCTCAGAAAATGTGCCGGAGCAGCTATCCATCATTCAGCTTTCCAAATGAGAGGAACTACTAAGACTTAAGGCAACCCCCCCCCCCCCCCCCCCCCCCCCCCCGTATAATCCATCTTGAAATGACTTTATTTCCCACTCATGAGACTTGTGAGCATTTTTTAAATGTCAGGAAAGGTCTCACAATTTTTGAAAAATAAACCAGAGATATTAATCAAACTGAAGACCCTTAAAGCAAAGGAGCAGCACAACTGTTGTTCAGCTATATCCCATGAAGTCTTCTTGCTTCCCATACTCAACTAAATTAGCCAAGGCAAAGCATTCGTGCTCATACCTTAGGGCTGCAGATGCTAAATTGAGCAGAACAGAACTGAGAAAGAGCTCCCCTATCTGATAATAAGGTGAAGCGGAGTTCAGAGGAGATAATGCACCATGCTCCAACATGCTTTACAGATAGGTAGCGGCAATGAAGACAGAACACATTCTACTTGACTAAACTGATTTTCACAGCGTTCTAACCCAGACGCTTCAAATGGTTTGCCTATTTGACACAAATTAATTTCATGTATAAAGAATTTGTTCACAACAAAAGTTTTGTCAGGGCATTTTGCATGGAGAAGAACTTAACAATTCCCTTTAGACAAATACTTGACGGTGAAGAGAAGAAAAACCCAGTCTTAATGGGATAAAACCTGCGGCAGAACTAGACAGGAGGGCGGCCAACTGCCTCGGCTGATTAGAGTGAGGATACGTCAAGAAAGAAAGACAGCATGGGAGAGAGACAAGGGCAAAAAGCAGCAGGAAAGTTAGTCTGTCCAGCAGCCGCAAGTCGCACTGTGAGGTACAACGTCTTCCTGTGTCAGCTGGAATATTTTAAAGTCCCTGGAACCATCAGCAAGATAAAGAAGGTATGGTCAATTAGTGAGTAGAAGAGGGTTCACCCTGTCGTTATTACCAGCATGTTATTATCAGTTTTTCCCAAGAAATCTTTAAAAATAAAATTTCCACAAAACATCCTACCAACTGCTTTTGGAGTAAAAATAAAGCCAACGCACTCATCAAAGAAGCTTTGAAAGAGATATTGGTTAGAAGATCTGCTTAATGTTTTTCAAGGTAGAGTTACATTTAGATCACTGTAAGTTATGAAATTCATCCTGACAGGCACTTCCTGTCCTACTTAGCCAAACCCTGAATCATCAAATATTCAATAAAGGCATACCAGTTCTTTTGTTTAGTTTGAAAATACAGCACCAAGCTTAAAGGCTGCCCTTGTGTTTTCTTAGCTTGTCTCATTTGAATATAATATATAAAAAATTAAGAGACACACATTTACAAACAGCAGTGTAGTGACAGCAAGGTTGTGAGTGCCCAGTTCTCGCACCATCACATCCATCGTTTGCATCTGGCAGTATGATGTTAGATTTACATAAAAGCTTTGTCAAGTTGAGGAAAATTTGCGGTTATGATCTAATTTGCATAAATGCTTTCTCTTCTTCCATCAAAGTGTGCATACCTAGAAAGCAACATTTTCATGTGCAATATCAACATGCTATTTGTCAGACGCCAGTCAATAATGTTTCCTTAAGATGGATTAATACTTGTGCGGTGTCCACATATGGTATGTCCTGAAGATTTGACATACTCGGATGGTATACCTTTGGTTCCTGCACATGCGTACCACAGAATTTGGGAAAACCGTGCATTTGTTGAAACTGACCCACCAATTCAGACTCCAACCACTTATAACCATACAGTGACTGTATGGTACAGTGACATACAGTGATTGCTCAAGTGCATCTTTTGTATGATTGTATCTTTCCTTGAAAATGCTTGTGAAATGTATGACAGTAAGCTAACGTTTTTGTTTTTATGTTTTTTGGGGGGTTAATTGCTAAGTTAATTGTTATTTAATTGTAAATTGCTAATTGCTATGCTGTTTTGACACATGAGCCTGTAAATGTGAACTTCCGAAATGCAGTTTTTAAGGTATGCCAAACTCACAGAACACTGGCATAACAGATACTGTATATCTGAGGATTTTTAGAAAGGAGATGGTTTTAATTTTTTTTTTTTATTTTCTTAATTATTTTATTGTGATTTTTGCTATTTGTTGCTGCTTTTTTCTACTTTTTATGCTTTCTTTGGACCGTCTGTATTGCTTTTAAAGTTTTATGTAAAGCACTTTGAATCATCTTGTAAGTGAAATGTACATAGCATACAGAAATAAAAATAAACTTGCCTTGCCTTACCAGTCACAAGGAAGTACTTCCACGTAACTGTGTTGCAAACAGGGGTTGCACATCAGGTCTGGAAAAGGTGTGCGTCAAGCCTCCACAGACCGACGCAAAGCATACGGCAGTGACACCATAACTGACCAGACTTCGCGCAATTTTATATCCAGCTTCAATCTGTTGATAAAAGAAATTGGGGTCACATGTTAGGATCCCGGGTTCATGTCCAGGATTTAGTGGCATGAACGTCCTTTTGGAAGGTCAGTTAAATGATTACATCATGATTCAAAATTATCATAAAAAAATATGATAGCAAAATGTAAAATTCTGTAGCATGTTCATAACCAGTCTTCATTTATTACCATGCCAGCTAGTTGATATAACATACAGGGTTACTGTTTCAACTGGTTTGCTGTTTTGCTGAAAGTTTGGATTATGTGTCAAAGTTTTCCTCATCATCTCTTACAGACTTCTGTAAGATGGACAGACAGACAGACAGACAGACAGACAGACAGACAGACACAGACAGACAGACAGACAGATAGATAGATAGATAGATAGATAGATAGATAGATAGATAGATAGATAGATAGATAGATAGATAGATAGATAGATTTCTATATCAGTATATTTCTAAATAATAAATACGACAGGAGTCCATCATGCCATCATATATAAGATGACAGAAAGTGGGAGCTCAGCATCATTGTAGTTATCCTCTGAACTGCTAAAGCTGTTTGTCACTGACGACTTCACATTGGGGGACAGCGGTTTGGAATATAATTAATCAATGACGTGAGGATACACGAACAGCATCAGTAACCCAGCGGATGGATGCACCAAGCCTCTTTTGTATGCTGGTTATTTGCTTGTTTTGACAAACGTTTCCTGTCCAGAGGTCACATCTGATGAATGTGGGTGGGAAACAATGACAAACCATTGTGTAACACTGGAGATGTACCTGTATTGTGTGTGAGTAAATGTACAAAGCTTTTCTGTGTTCTACATGAGCGTGTGTGTGTGTGGGGGGGAAGTGTTTGGTGCTGACTGGATGTTGCTTTGTATGTACTCTTTCATCAGGAGTGTTGAACCCACAAACTACGCTTACTGTGAAGCTACAACTATCCTACAGGGAGCCTTTGATCACCATCTTCATCATCCTACATTTTTCTGCTGTTTTTGTGACTCAACTTGTTGAAGACAGATGAACCTGGCAGCTAAACTCAAATGCTAAACTAAGTTGATTGGTTTTGGCTCATAATTAATCCAATGAACAGATGAATTCTAAACGAAGGAGTTCTCTCCTGTGAGCTACATCACATTGAAACCCATCATATTGTTCCTATTTTTTGCTGCTAAAAGAACTTTGGTGTTTTACAATGAGAAAAACAATGTCTTCTTATCCTACCATGAACCTTCAACTATTATATATCATTGTCAAGAATCTAAATATTTCATTTTGTGTCTGTAATATGTTAATGCCATGTTTATTTACATGTATGTAAACAGAAGCAGACTGAAACACTCCCTGATTAGATAAGCCAAGTGTACTAAACTAACATTAAGGTTAGCACAGCTGGAGTCAAAGTCCTCAGCTGATGGCATTTTTTAGTATTTGGCGTTCATTTGCAAGTATAGACAAAGAGCTCCACTGCTCATAAGCACCCTCAAGAACTGTATTTACATTTTCAGACATGGCACTTGGCCTCAAGGGTTTCTGTGTTATGCTTCTTTATATTTTACAACAATAATGTGGTGTCTTGACATTTAAACTGCTTTGCTTGTGCGATGGTCAGAAATGGCAGTGGTAGTAAGTCGATTTCGGTGCTCACACAAGTGTTTTCCACTCAGGCTATGTCAACCTCACTTTAGAGAGTTAGATGGAGCTGCAGGATGTGAAGCAATTAGATGTGCAAGGCTACTAACGGGACATTTATTATTTGTTTAATCTTTTATTGCAAGCGACTTAAATGATTCAGTGTAATCGTGCTAAATTTGATTGAGAACTAAAATAAAGGCAAATATAGTGTAACCAGAACCACTTCAGGTCCCAACAACTCATAGAGCCGGTCCAATGCTGGATGACTTCACCTGGATAGGCAATGCCAACTAGCAGGCTGTGTCAGCGCACAAAAAATAGCATATATAGCACAAAACAAGAAAATCATTTCAGAGTTTTCTCTTGAGGATAAATAGGACTTGTCATAGTCATAAGTCACTCTGTCACACTTACGCCAACTGAATTTAGATTTGGAATAAACAGGCAAGAAAGGAGCAGTGTGCAATGTAACCTGTCAAGGCTTGGATGTCAACACTAAAAACCAAACACTCTTTCTGCTGTCTGCGAATACAAAACATCCTTTACTGTGACATTTATTAAAACCATCAGCTTTTCCAAAACTAATTAGCAAAAAAAAAAAAAAAAAACTTTAAAACCTATTTGTTCCAGCAGTTGAGTCAGTCTGTAAACATCAGGATTAGCAGTAAAACAAGAAACACTTCATGTGTCATGGCAGAACAGGACGCTTGGTGATGTAATACAATCACACTTAGTATAGCGATGAGAGTAGCTGTTTCTCAAACACTGTAATCTGAACGGAGACTGCGCTATAAATCTACCTAAATAAGCCCAATGAGGAATAGTTTTGTTTAGGGAAATAAGCGCAAAACTTAGGAAAAGAGGGGGGAAAAAAAGTTTCACACATGCACTTAAGAAGGAGAAAAAAACTTGGCAGTCACATAGAAGATCCACAAACTTCTGAAGATTGATCAAAACCAGGAAACATTGGGTACTATACAGTAATACTACAAACATAAAAGAAAAAAAATTAGGCACCAGAACAAAAAAAAAAAACAGTGATGAGACGGGGAGATCAACAGAAGAAAAACATGCAAAAGATGTAAAGATTTTTCTTGTGAGAAACAATCCCAGCCTGCTTCTAAATCACAACTTAAATCTTGTGAGACGTGCTGGACACCATTCCAGCTCGCTTATCACGGCCCATTACAGTACTGTTTAATGTTTCAATGATAACTCTAAACAGACTCATCAAGGTGAAGCATGACTTTTCTCCTTTGTACCCACAAAACTTTGCTGCACTTTGAGCTCTTATGGATGCTGGCAGGCAGTGTTTATGTTCACTAATCCTCTGAACTTCGCTGTGCTTCTCTGTCATCAGCCTGGATTTTATCACACACTTGAGTCAGAGGAGGTATGTCATATAAGGTGGTAGGACTGCACAGTATTTTGTTACCCGTACATAGCTACCCTGAATCGCCTAAACCTTATTTAGCCAGACAGTTTAGCTCAAAATAGGATATAAAATCTATCATTTATGAAGGAGAAGCTGCTGGAGAAGAGGCTGCACCATATGCTAAGAGACTGCAAAGCAGAAAAATGGAATTGTAATATGCATGGAGTGATAACTGACCACTTTTAATACACTTTGTCAGGTTATTAATGACACAAATGGACTTCAGATGCAGCTTAGCACTGACAAATAGATAAAAAAAACAACACAAGATTAGGTAAACAGGGTGAAGGAGATGGTAAACAGGATGCACAGACGATGATGTCATATGTTTCTTCTAAATTTTCTTTATAATCTTAATTTGGTTGTGGTTCTTGCCTCCATAAACAATAAGAAGAATGTTTTCTGTGTAGCATAAAAGAGGAAAATTATACTTGAGGGGCATTACAGAATCCATATAGATGCTTTTAACAGTCTCTCTCACAATTTATGTAAATAGAATCACTACAGTAATAAGACTGGGATTGTTTATTCTGCCAGAGAGATGGAACTAATATTAAATTTTCCCAACTACAAAGTATCATCAAGTTGATATGATGTTTATTCTTTTTGGAAAAATCTCTTTAACTCAAACTCTATTGATTTCCAAAATGTATTAAATCCTTGCAGAAAGAAATATAATTAATGCATTACACTGAATACATATTAATAGATATTGTTCTAAATTTTGGCTTTGTCAGTTTATTCCAAGAAATGAAATCAAAGAACAGGTTTAGATTTATATAATAGCTGCTTCCTTCTGTTCTACACCTGGCTGGAGTGTATTCTGCAAATTCTTGAGTTTTCCTTCATGGTCACTATTCTCCTCTATGCAAATTATGATATGTGCCAAGATCACAATAACTGTTGTTCCAGGTGCTTTGGGGTTGTTTCCACTGTTTCTGCACCCCCTGTCACGTCCCAAGAACATGTAGTAAAACCAATGTCAATTTTATCTAAGCATTAAAAAAGCTTGCTGAAAAAGAGAGATAGAAACTGAAACTAGTTCCACTTTGTGTATGTAGATTCTGCTCTAGATGTGTGTAGATCCATTCCTGCAGGGTTTCTATGCCATTATTACTTTTACATAAACAAAACTGGTGTCAGTCCAGTGCATCTGAGTCACCAGTTCAGTGACCACAACCACACCTTTAGACCCACATTATCTTAGTTATCAGCCTTCACAAACAGGTAGTTTTTCTACTCCGACGGAAAACCCACTGATCTCTTGGAACTAATGAGGCACACTGAATGAAAGCTAATTGGCTTGAAACATGGTTGATCACAGGTCCCATGTATTGGAAACATAATTGAAAACGTAACAAAAACTGAGTGATGAGATCATTTTAGGAAGCAGCTATTTAAAGAAGTTCAGCATTCAACTGTAGCTGAATTTGCATGCTTTCAGTTTTACAGAAAAGTCTTTACTTCAAAGACTTTTTAGTTCACATCATGGCAAAAAAAAAAAAAAAGAAACAGAAAGAAACAGAAGAAGAAGAACCTGCGTTTTACGTTCTTGTATATTTCGGGCACTGCCCCTGTTTGGCAGCAGAAAGCTAAAACAGGTAGTCATGTGTCATGCTAATACATAATAATTCCTTCGAAATACATGAAAACAATGTAAAATAATAGAGAATTATTATAGGGGCAGTGCAGGCATCATGTGGCCAGCAGTCTGACACATTGTTTCATTTACAATGTCATCACTCCCACATGTTCTGTCTTTATTTTAGGGTTTATTTAAAGCTCAATATTAATATCATATTTATTGTTTCCATCCAGCAGATCCATAAGTTCTGTGCAGTCTGACTTTGTCAGTATGCCTCTGAGTGGATCAATCCAGTAAATAGTGTATAAAATGCCTTCATAAGAGCACAGTTAAAAATCAAACCCAATACAGACCAATAACGGTGAGCCATAACTGATCCTTGGCTTAACAAACATAAAGCAAGTTAAAATGATTCCAGTCTCATTTCTCTGTGGCAACTGGCTGATGATAATAAAATAATAAAATAATAAAATAGCCCATCTTCTCCTTTAATTTTCAGGAAACTGCTGTGAATTATTGCTTTGCTCGCCAAGATTTTCCCAGCTGCTTATTTTCAAGCCTTCAGGTCACTACAGTGATTCAGTGAGAGATATTACTGTACTTTATACGAGTGTGTGAGTGTATGTGTGTGTGTGTGTGTGTGTGTGTGTGTGTGTGTGTGTGTTTGCAGGTCTGTGTGAGCTTTCTCAGATCTGAAAGTAATGTTATCCCACTTGGCAAACTGAATCATTACAGGACTGGAAATTTCAGTGAAACACAAAGCAGCATTCTGACTTAATGTTGATGAATAAATTATTACCTGAGGAATAAAATAAATAGAGGTTTAGAGTCAGGAGCCATTATGTAAAATTTGTGGTGAACTAAACCAACGTGATTTGTCTGAGTTCTGCTATCTTCCCACAGCTCCTGTCCCTCCTTTACTTTATGACTAATCTTTGTTATCTTGCCCAGTACTCCCCTCTCAGCATCTGTATCGTCCTTAATCTAAATGAACTAAATTCCTTACTACCACTTGGCAGGAAAAGCAAAGCAGCTTATCTGCAACTTCTTCTTGTCAGACACACACATTATGCTTTGCAGGTTTATTGCCTCTACAGGAACATGGCTGCACACTAATGCCGAAATAAACACACTTATATTAGATCCTTAAATCCTTCAGTATGTTAACTTTGCTTCAGTTGCAACATAATTCTCCCAGAATACATTTTATTTGCATTGTTATTCATTTGACTACTCATTAGGTAAAGAAGTGGCACATGGGCACAGTCCTTTGTAGCCCAGGTGAAACTTTTGTTCTGCTCAGATTGCTGGTCAGATTGCAGATTACATGTGACCTGTAAAAAATGCAAAATTCAGATGGGGGGAATGACTTGCTCTGCACAGCACAATAGGTGACTGTGAGTACACTGAGGGATTTAATGGGTTTGCCCAAATGTGATATGGCAAAAAATAAATAAATTTAGGATATGACCTACACATTTTTTAAAAATCAGACTTTTCGTATCAGGATTTGCCCGGCATTGACGCAATCAATATCTTAAGTTATCTAGTGAAATAAAAATCAGTGTAACCATATGAAAAACCTAGAAACCTACAATTATTTTACTTTAGATTCGGTCAACGATCTTAGGATCCAAAGAAGCTTTAAATGTCCAGTACCATGTTTTTAATTAATTGTAAGTCTAATTTATTAGTTTATAATAATAATGCTATGTGAACGAGTGAACAACTGTTACATATGTCCTTGGATCTACTGGTAAATGATTTATTTTGCCTCTAAAAAACCAAATTCCTGGTAGATTTGTATGTATATGTTGATGTTAAGTCGGACTTCTCAATCGGATAAACTTTACCTTCCATACTTGTAGGAAACTGGTCTCTGCAAACTCTGTCATTGTCACGCTTTTCCTGTTTGTAGCCTGAGATTGTGGAACCACTTCTGTTTTCTTTTTTCCGTAAGCCTTTTTTTCATTTGATTAAGTCTCTTGTGACTTTTGGGACACAAAAAAATGTTTATCTTTCTCCCAATAGAATGGTTGCAGTAACCATATACAGCATAGAATTTAAGCATTTTGATGTCGTGTCAGCAGTGGAGAAATTGGGTTCTCTGCAGCTGCCTTTACTTCCTGACCCCTGTCTGCATTTCATGACGTTGACGTTATGTCAGCAGTGAAACCCAGCGATACTTTTGTTGTCCTTTATCATAATTTATTCTGAAAAGCTGATGAGTTCACCAGAATGAAGTAACTCAGACTGGACAGAAGAAACAGACAGAATCTACAAACAGTCAACACAGTCAGCCTGATTTATTGTGAAGTTAAGGGCAAAATGGAGAGCTTATCTATAAATTAGTTCTGCATGTTCTTGAACATCAACCTGGATTGCTTTTAATCTTTTAATTGGATGGACTAGACCTGCAATATTATCATTTTCCATGTCTGCATTCAACATGGTTTATAGGTTGTAATAAAACACATCCTTTTCATCTTGAAAAACTGACATGCACTGTGCAGCGTCAACGTCTCAGTAATTCATGAGAAAAGTAGCAAACAAGGCATCAAACTGTCACGCAGAATAAGGCAGGAAGCTTGGAGAGCAAAGAAAAGTGACTCAGTGGCTGCTGAGGTAATATAGGTTGGTAGGGCTACAAATAAACCCAGTGTCTCTGTGTGGGCCCCTGTGTTGTCATAATATATACATGTTTTCTTTCAGCCAGATGACACTCAGTTGTACATGTTATTAAACCCTCAGATCCCTCCAGCCTGTTAAGATGCCTGTGGTAACATCTGACGCTAACCTCTAATCTAAATAGATTAGGAATGTTTTTTGTGACTGTCCAGGCATCTATAGAACAAAACTGCATTGGCAATCTCTGTAAAAGCATGTACGAAAAATAGAAAGGATTTAGACCAGAATAATTAATAAAAAAAACAAAAAAAACCACAGATATTATGCAAAGTAGAAACATGTTATTTAGGCTTTTTTTTCTTTCAAACAATCAAAATTAAGTCTAGTTACTTCTGATTTGCTGTGATGTACTTATGTCTTGGTCATTAGTGAAGAGTTCACACTCAGGTTCAAGCTGACGCCTTCTCCATAATCTTTCATAACCAGAACAAAGAGGCAGTAAGACACATCCAATCACCTCCTTTCTTTAGTTTCCTGTCATATTTTATATCAGTTTTCATATTTGCACTGCCCACTTTTTGGCCTTAAAATATCCTTTCACCTGAGTACACCTCAGATTTACTGATCTGGTATGTGCCTTCATGGCAGCCAAGTTCTGCTGCCTGAGCTCCATTGAATTTTCCCAGGTTGCATGACGTCATGACACCTTACACCTGGAAAAAAAAACTGCCCACTAAAGTCAGGACACTAATATGTACAAAAACATTTATCTTCATTAAAAAAAATAATAATAAAAAAAAATAAAAACTTTTGGATACCTTGGACTTTATTTGTATCATTAATACTTCCTTTCCAAACCGCTTATTCCAATTCAGGGTCGCGGGGAAGCTGGAGCCTATCCCAGCCGGCTTTGGGCGACAGGCAGGGTACACCCTGGACAGCTCGCCAGTCCATCGCAGGGCCATCATTAATACTTATCATGCTTATTTATTCTTCTTCATCTTACTGTTTTTATCTGTTTTCCTCACATGTAGTTGATTTACTTTCTTTTACTCCTAATTGTGAAGTTTATCCTTCATAGTTGAGAAAAATCAAAAATGAGTCATAAATTATTTATTTCCGTTATAATTAATTATTTTTAAAACATCAGCAAATTAAAAAGTCAATTAGATGAGTAAATATTTAACCAAATTAATAACTTTAATCTTTAACTTTTTTGTTTTCCAACTATTCCCTTCGCAGTACGTGAACCTTTGGAGAAAATAAACAACATTTTACAGCAGCAGCAGAATGTCAGTGTTGTGAACATTTGATGTGTTTAGTCCATGACAACTTGACTCAGAGAAGAGAGGTGAGCAAATGCAAAGACAACTAAAGAAGATGAAGTGTGACGGGAGACAGCAGCACTGCAGAGGTGCGATTCATGACCCAGAGAGAAGAAGCCATCCAGTCAGGCAGCTGCTGAAGGGTGTGGTGGCCATGGCAGAAAAATAAAAACGCAACAACTTTGCTCAGTTCTGCAAGCTTTCAGAGAACACAGAAATTAAATTATTTAACTAAAGAAGAATTCTTCTCGGTTCTTTAAATAAATCTTCCCTCGAAAGTACTGAATTCAAAAGGGAAAAAAGCTCCTAAATCTTATTCATTCATTTACATCTATATGTTGTATAATTTCATGCCCAAATTTAGCCAAGTAATTTTTAATATGTGAGCCGAACAAAGTTTTTGAATATCAAATTATTCAAAAGTGACTGAAAAGTAAAAAGGAACTTGAGAAAATACTGGGTTGGATGAAGCTTAAAGTCACTGCGAAAACTGAACAAGTTAAAAGTGCTGCATCTGTTAAAGATGGCAAATAGTACTTTGCAATTATAAAAACACTGAGCGCCTTATCACTTTTTTAGCCTGAAAACTCAACATTAAGTCAGCAAATAAGGAAAAAATAACAAAAATCATGGGGTGGAGCTTTGTGGCAACCAGTAGCCTGTTGTAACAGCAGGATTTATTTTCCCTTTTTCTTTATCCCCATTTGGAAAATTCAAGACAATATTTCAGTGGCTGTCAACAAACATCTGACAATGGCTGATTAAATTACTAAAGTCAACATTAAAATGTGTAGTTGTTCTTTGAAAGGCTGCAGTAGCTTGTGTGTGTGTGTGAGTGTGTGTGTGCATGTTACATATGCAAAGAGGTCAATGTCTCCTGCTGTGTACACAGCATGTGGAGACCTATGTCCAGCCCCCTCGGTCACTAACGCACTGACATCAGCTGTCTCTTTGGTGACGCAGGAGGGCATGTTGTTTTTCAACTCCTGCTAACAATCCCTTCTACTGAGAGATGAAGAGAAAGGTCTCATTCACTTAAAGGTAAAAAGAAAAAAAAGAAAAAGAATAGAAACATAAAGTTGGAAGATATTACCCTTGCAAATCCTTTACTCTACATCCAGCCCTCATTGCAAACCATTTACACATAGCAACACAAGCAACAAACAGCAGCATGCTGACTTTAATATTAATGTGTTCTTAAAACACACATTCCTCACAGGTTCATATATATCCTTGGCAATCAAAGGACTATGCTTTTAAGAATAAGTTTAACTATTTTTCATACATTGTAATAAACATGGAAATTGCTAAGTTTATTCTTAATATTTTTTTCTGAAAACTTTGTTGATTAAGTTCATGTGATTTTGTTTCATGGATTATAATTAACTGAAGTTTTTAAATAAGATTAAACCTATTTGTAATGTAAAATAATCCCAAAATTTCACAATTACACTTTTTAATAAATGTTTGCTTTTCTTTATTGAATTACTTAATCAATTTATAAGTTTGAACTAACTATGCTGTCTGTGGCTCATGCTGATTTTATAGTATTGATATAAAAAGCATAACAAGGGTATTTTTATGATACAATGTTGTTGCAGTATTAGGAGTATTTGGTGTTGGTCATTAAATGGTATGAAATACATAGAACTTAAACAAACAAAAATCCTGTCAACAAAAATCATTTCTAAGTTTTAGGACATTTCTTAAATATTAAAGAAAAGTGTTTTCTTTTATCTTTAAAGGTGCAGAGAAAAAATTCCCAGAATGCCCTGCAGAGATCGACCAATGTGCTCTTGCAGACTCACTGACATTCACATACAGATTTGATGTGCTTCATGTCATTTTAATTTTAGACACTCTGTAAGTCATGTTTTAGTTTTCGTGAGCAATGCACTAACAATAAAAAATGCAATAACACACACACACACACACACACACACACGGTTTGAGTCCATGTGCCTTGTGGTTTATGAGTGCAACTTTCTCTTCTTTCTTTCTTTTTGGTAACCCACTGGTATCAGACTTCTTGTGGGCAGGATATGACAAATAAACATGTATTTTCCTGAGTCTACCTTCCAAGTACCTACACATGTAAACAGCATTGGAAAGATTATTGATATTATTGATATTTAAATGATGTACAGCCTTCCAGGCAACAGTAGATTCATTTAACTCTTTTTCTGATCAGTCACAAATGCAGCTCAAGGCAGCTCTGTACCCCACAGGCTGATCATACTGTAAGAAAATCATTCAAGCAAACGGTCCAGTAAAAGTGGTTCAGTAAAACTGTTGATCCACAGCAAGTCTTCATTTTATAAAAACCCACTTTAGGTGAAAACTGAAGAATTGAAGGCAGGACCCCACACTGTAAAACATGCTGTATATTTCCGCTCATTTCATCAGTTTTTCTTCTTTTTTTAACCTTGCTTTCTGTTTAACTTCAAATCAGCAGCTTTGGTTTGTTCACCTTCCTACAATCATCTTGGGTACCATAGTTTATTGCAATAACTGAAATGTTTGAAATGGCATCGTAACATAACCCCAGGATTCATTGAAAATACTACAGTGTGTTGATGCAATGTAACATTTTTATTCTCCTCTCTTCTCTGAATAATTGAGGCATTTTCTGCCAGATGAATAAAAAAAAAGATGCATCTCTCTCTGTCTTGGGAACAGTCCTAACTCTGAGTTGAGCTGCTGTAGCTCATCATGCACAAAATGCATTCAGTCAGGAAAAATGCATCTTGTCTCCAATTTCACATATGTTGCTGCCTCCACTTTTCACAGCTCATGTCTTCTCATGAATTCATCCTTACGGAAAAGAAAGCCAAGGCTCCCGCCGCGGTTTGCTTATTTGTGAGGAAAGCTGGGACTCGCTGAGGACTACCAGCCTCACAGGAATCATCATCTCTGTTGGATGGAAACGCTAAAACAAATACATTACAGTCACGATGCATTCCATTAGCACCACCTTTTAGGAAGGGTTATGTAGCTTTCTTGACATGAAAAGCCCAAAAAAGATGATTGTGTTTCATAAAACTGTCTGTCTTAATCTAAACAGATATATCAGAAAAGTTTTACTAAAAGGAAAGAGCAGTAGCTTTTCTGAAGCCACAAAACCAGATACTGTGAAATCGTCAGGGGATCTGAATGCAAAAATTGCTTGTTTGTGGATGGAAAAAAGTTGTCGTTTGTGAACGAAAGCCCATGGCGAAGGCACAGTTGCAACATGCTTCCAGCTGATCAGCCACCAAGATAAAGTGACTGGAGCTTGTGCTCTGTACTGTGATAATAGACTGTGTTGGGGAACAAAAGGCATCGTACTTGACCCCATACCCACACAGATTGCGAGGGAAGAGGGGGGTATTTTTAGTGCCTCACCAATGAAGATCTGAGCAAACAGAAAATGGCTCGATAGCTCTGCGCCCTCCAGGGCTCCCAAAGCAGTTAAAAGAAATCTAAAGCTTTTTTGTGTTCTTTGATCTTTGCAAATCCTTTGCTGCACCTCTGTTTCTATTGATTCCTCGAAATGATGAACCTTTCCAACTCCAGTCTCCACACTAAATGCCTCTTTGAGTCCAAGAAGTGTAAGTCATGTTACCTTCCTCACAGAGCGAAACACGAGCTTTACATGAACATAAGTGCAAACTTTGAAAAAGCAAATCTGCTCATCCAGGTGAACAGTAGTGACCCTGAAGGATCCATGTGCACAGTCGGTGCTGAAGTGTGTAGGTTGGTCATTAGTAGGTAATTACATAAGCTGCACTGATCCTGATTGTGTGATTCATCTCATAGGAAGACGGCACGAGTGGTGTTTCCATCATCACAACCCACTGACTCCTCCCAGGCCAGCATGACTTATTTGAATCTTAAGAGATCTCAGTCATAACCTCAGCAGTGTGAGGTTACATATCACAGTCCATCTATAAGCTCTGACTGAATTTAATGGGCATGTAGATTTTCAGTAGGGTGCCATTTATCAGAGACCTGAAGAATTCAGGTTAAGTATTAACACATGTGAGAGAGCACAGAAATACTGCTGGTTTACATCTATTGTACTCAAATAACAAAGACATTTGGCTTTCCACTCTCACTGCCACATTCTCCCACTCATTTTTTTAATATGAAGGATGTTGACAGTTTGATATATGCGAGTTCAAAACACTGGCTTATCAAATCTACAAAAACAAAAGAATCACTTTAGATGTTTTTCATTTGCAAGTTTTAGATGTGGTCAGGTAGAACGGCAGCCAGTGTTATTTCATCACGACAACCAGTTTTAAATAAATTGAAAGAAATCTACAAATTTCAGGAATCCATGGTCATGATGTCATGCCCTGGCTCAGTCTTATGAAAAAATACAATCTCTCATTCAGCATTTCTTTCATCTGTCACTCAGAGACAAATGATGTGAGTGCTCCTGGGGTTTACTTTCCATGTTCTCAGACAAATGGGCTGCAGCAGTTGGTATAAGAAGCAGTCCTCATTATTTTGGAAAAGTTTAGCTTTATGAACACAGAAACAGACAACAAGAACTGCCCCTCCCTTCTGCCACTCTAACCTGGTTCTGTCACTCTCTTCATAAAGTCATTTCTTTACATTTTAATGTTTTTTCTTTCTTTTCCAAGCATTGTGAATTTATTATCTGCCCTGCAGGTCTGAACAAGCCACATCCTCTATGCCCGTGGGGCTGGATTTCTGTTAAGTTTTCACATTGGACAGTTTCATAGGGCTTGTAATTAAAGTGTTAGTTGAAAAAAATCATGGAAATAAGAACATGAACAACTTGATTTTTACTGTGTTTTTTTTTTCTGTGAATTGAGTGTTACCAGTCTGGTTATCGTCACCAGAAAAGCCAAGAAAGAGAGGCAGCTGACACTGTGCAGGAGCTGCCGTTGACTATGAAGGTGTTGAAATAATATTTTCATCCAGTGGAAATATGTGCTAACTAGCTAATTCTGTTAATTGGCACCAATCTTCCAATCTTGCTAGCCTTTTGCTAAGGGAAATGCTAGCATGACAGCAAAAAGTTTGGCTTTTAAAGAGAACCTATCTCCCAGACTAGCATGTAAAAATTACTTTCCTGTTACTTCATCAACATTTAAAAGTCTTCTTAAGTCCATGCATTAGTTCACTAGTTGTTTTATAATGACTGGACTTGGTTTGATTTCCAATAGCCATTTTAAAATAATACCGGTTACAGATTTAGTTTTACAATCCCTCGACATCTTTTAACGCCATAAGCTCCAAAAACAGCTGAACCTCACAGGACTCTGTGAAACTCAAACAATCCCTTGTGAGACTTTGCTGAATTGACTCAGTGATGACAGAAGGGACAGTAAGTGTTTGGGAGTCTGGCGAATGTCCAGAAGGAATGTGGTGAATCTCCGTGCTGTGAAGCTGAAATGGCAAAGCTCTAACAGAGAACCATCAAAATGTTGCCTGTAAATGATGATAATTGGTTTCTTATGTTCGGTGTGAGAGTGAAAAAATGTATGACACAATCCTTTCTGACTGCGCCCTACAAGCACTGATCACTTTAAGGCCAGCTATGCTGAATGAAGGGGCTCTTTTGGCCTGTCAGATTGATTAATTTTTCTATTTTGCAGCTGCAGAGTGGACAACATCAAGACATTGTCTTGATTTGTTCACCGGGGCAGGAAGGTAAGATATTGGCAGTCATCCAGACCAAAGTAAGTGATGGAATGTGCTGTTCTGCGTATATGATCCTGATTTTTTTTTTTATACAGAACAGAGAACATGGAGGAAATGGCAACAGACACTGCACAGAGACCAGAGATCAGCAAAGCATGCCTCAGATGGGCAGAGAGCCAAAAGGTTTCCAGCCAAGACGTTACGGCGTGCACATTTGCAAGAAACAAGAACACGGTTTTCTCTACAGAGGCCATTGTGAAGAAAACAAGATGTCCCAATTATCTTTTACTGTTGTTTCTGTGATGCTTTAACATGTAGCTACATTTCCGTAGTCCATTCCCATCACGGATAGCCTGTTTCAATAAGGTTTCATTAACAACAGCAAGCGTTGTTCTGTACTGGCACACTATTGGGTGTGCTTGAGAAAATTGAATAAACTCTTATCAGTTTAACCCAGCACGTGCTTGAAAGTTGTAAAGCAAAATCACCCATCAGATTGTGGCTGGAAGCTATGTGGGAGTCAATGTATATTCAATAAACAGAGGCTGTTTCCTGCTACTAACAGGAAGGGACTGGTTTTCTTTTTTCTATTTAGTAGTTTACATAAACTTGACATAAACCCACACGTATGCATGTGAATGAATGAAAACATCTGAACATCTCCATATTTTATATCACTTCATACTATGCATGGAACTAAATCAGTCATGCGTCTTTTTTTTGTTTTCTTTAAATTGACATGAAATTAAAAAAATAGTTTAAATAATTTTTAAACCTGGCATATATTTCCCAATTTTTCTTGATCTTTGTGGGCCCATGGCATCAGTCCATTACTGGGCCAGAACCAGCGAGCACAAGGAGAGCTCATGGTCAAAGAACTTATTTTTGACACTAACAGGCTCAGATTTTTCAGCATCTGAATATAAACTCAGAAATAATCCTTTTGGCAATACCATTTTGTTTATTATTATATCAGGGTGCTTGATCCAGCTTTCTTGCAGCTGATTTAACCAACAACATACTTTTGGATATCTTTCTCTTTAGTGTTGATGAAAAGCTGGGAACAAACCAGATATAATGACCTGAGTTGGATGGAAGAATAAAAAGTCAAAATACACACGGTGCAGATACACACTTGCAGAATTAAGGACTGTGATGCTGACCTGGCCAGTATTAGTCTTTCCTCAGCTTAATTTGAGGAGTGAAACACCATTTGGATAATAATATACACTAATGAAATTCCTTATCTTGAGTTTCACCTCTAAGCTTACACTCATCCATGGACAGCATTTCCAAGTTTGGCATCAGGTGTGACAACTTGGCAGCAAAACATTTCCTCCTCAGTTGGCTGCGAAGTCCCGAGTACATGGACCCAAATAGTTTCAGGATGTTTAAAGGAATTTTCACCAATGCCACCTTTTTTTCCTACTCTTTTGATGTAGGTGCTTATCCCTACTGATTTACATCAAACCGCAATTATTTGCTATCATCATTATAGTGTAAAGATTAGTCTGCTGTTGCACTTCAATGCTTCCTTTCCAGAAATGCAAACTGTGTCGATGAATGCAGGATTGTTAGTATACCAGTGATCAGGTTACCTGGCACGCTCTTCCGGGTGTAATACAGCGAGGTAAATTTTCATTTACATAACATTCTTCACCTTTCACTGGCTAAAACACACACACAGGATATTGTGGATGGTATTACATTGCTTTCTTTCGGGGTTGCTGGTTGAGGCGATCTGGCACGGTAACAGGATGACTTTTCTTTATCTCTAATTTTGAGCCTCATTGAGGAATTATAATTGCAACTTAGAAATATGTTATAAAACTTCTAGCCACCCCGTTGCTGCTACATGTGAAGTCAACAATGAAATTTAGCTCTATAAATGATCTTTAAAGAATACTCTCCACCACCAAGAAGAAAAAAAAAATAGTAGCATCTTGGTGTTTCACTTAAATCCTATATTTTTAACCACTGTGTGTAATGGGACCAGTGGAGACTGGCATTTTCTATTTTTTTCTCTTCTACAGTAATTTATCAGATGCTTTTTATCCAAAGCAATTTATATATAAGAGTGAGAACAACACAAGCACAAAATCAAACTGTAGAGGACATCATAGGTAGGTGCTACTGGACTGCTGCAAGTCCAGTTGGACACAAGTGTTGCCATGTAGTGCTACAGTCTGTGTTTCTTTTCCTCCACTGCACAATATTCCTTATGTTAACATACAAAGAATAAACTCTGCAATGTTTGTTGTAAAGACCTGGGCCAAGTTCTCTAACTCTGCTAACATATAGAGTTAAACAAAGTGTATCAGTGCTCCTTGAACAGCAGAGTCCTTAGCTTGCTCTTATAAGTAGATAAGGAATCGGCAGATCCACCATCGTGGAACAACAGAGGAAGAGTCTGGCTAGTGATTTAATGGTGGCGGTAAAGCGAGGCGTCTTTCACTAGTAGAGCGCGACTTTGAAAGGGAATGTAGCTCATTTGTAGCTTTTTGGAGGCACTGACAAATTTCTTATATGGTCTTTTATGGTCTCGGAAAAAAGTTGCTGGTATAACAGTTTTTATCTTTGTATGCTTGCAATGAGTGTATGACAACATGCTATGATATAGCAAGGGTAATAATAACGGACAAATATATTTGGTCTCAGTTTTTGACCATTCTGTTGATTCACCATGGGTCATCAGTCACTAAGATGACAAATTCTTGCCCATTGCAAGAAAACAATAATTAGAAATCTGCTGCATATTGTAGTGCAGTGAAAGATCTTCAAACTGACAGAAATGTTAGTCATATTTTCACTCATAACCATGCAGACATGATGAGTTTAGCTGATTTCACAGCATCATTTATTAGAATGATGCCACCCTCTTTTTTTAAATTGCATGCCTTGCCCTCAGGGTAGAGGCTGTACGTGATTTATATTCATACGGCTGAATCAGAATTGTTCACTTCACATATGTGGATGTTTATGTACACTGTATGTGTGCGTATGTTGACAGGGTGTTAGGAACACAGAGACACACTGGGCAAAGTGGATTCTGGCAGTATAATCTAGACAGACCTTTATCGCTTCTCTGTTACTGTCCAGAGTGACAGCTCTTCGTAGTAGAGGCTATTCTTAGCCCCCCAGGGTCCATTGTGACGGTCCGATTGAATTGAAGCCCAAAGTGGCACACAGGACATCCGCAGTCACTTGATGTGGGATGACACTTTCATATCACCGCTAGGGATCATCAAGCTGATGATCTCCTGGTCATCTAGTTTGTTCTCCTCTGTTGGTTCAAACTTTCTCATTTAGGGATTTAGACATTTGAAGCATTTGATAAATAATCCAACAGAAATCTTTTTATTCCTGCAGTTTTCTCGAATTCTTTCTGCTCTGCTGTCCTTAAAACAATTTGGAAATGTGTCTCTTGGGAAAGTTTTGAAGTCTTGCTGTTTATAAGAAGAGAAGAAATTAGGAAACCAAAACATAAGGAACAGAAACTTATTAATTTGATCTCATTAAGTAAAACATGCTACATGCTACATGCTACATCTGCAATCACCTGATTGGACTCTTCCCTCTAACACCATCTAGTCTATAACACCTCAAAACAGCTCAGCCATGTTTAAAATGTGAAATAACATCAGGGCAACAATTAAAAATATTTTTGTGTTATTTTATAAACCAGAAATCTCCCAGGAAAAGCCACAGCTTTCTTACATGAGACTGAATTGCAGCTATCAGATTCATTTTTTTGTCAGTCAATAAAAACTTTAGCAACCATCAGACAAATTAAAATTAAATCTTACAACAAAACACTGAAAGAAATGCTTCATTTCACAGACCTTGGTATGCTTTATCTCAAAAGAGGTGTGAAAATAATAAAAAGCACTCTTTTTTTTTTGTTAACTCTTGAGGATGGATCACATTTGCAGTCATAGCTGCTCTTGCGCATGCATATAGGAGTCACATATGCTAATAAATGCAGCCCCTACTGTCGTATTGTTATTCATACCAACCATTTAACTTATTCATTTAATCAATGACAAGACTCACCCTGGATACACTCTGTTATTTCCCCTTCCATTAAGGAAAAGATTTGGATGTTTAAAATCTAAAACCTTCAGATTGGCAAACAACTTTTTCCCCAAAGCCACCATCAATTCCCTGCAACCCACGCCCCACACCCCTTCCCTTACTCACCCTGTCATTCTCCCTCTTCATCATCACTTTGAACTCTATTTGACTCTTTTGTGTGTGTCTGTGTTTTATTGTAATTTGTGTTTTATTTAATATATATTGCTGTTTTCATTGCTGAATGCCAAAATCTTTGATTGCAAAGGTGATGATGATACAGTGTTTTTCCTTATGTCCTTCTATACAAACTGAAACTCACAGCAGTGAAAAGTTCATCCAGCTGACTCTTGCAGCCCTTTCTGAGGAGAGACTTAACTGTATGCATTGCAAAACTTCATTAACAACTCTTTTGTATGTATTAAAAAACCTGCAACACCTGCTAATGTTTGCAAATCACTTTTGGAAATAGCATATAGAGCAAGATATCACTCATTCATGCAGCGCACCTGTAAGCTCAGCTTACGGTTCTTCACCAAGGAGCGTGCATCTCTGTTGCACCACTGCAACAGATGTGATGCTAATGAATGAGCTGTTTTTTTAGTTATGTGAGGGACATGTTTACCTGACAATAGGCTCATTTAATTGAAACACAATGCAATACATGATGCACGAGGGACTGGGGACCCGCATTGTCTTTTTCACTTGCATGATGCTGCTCAACTGGGTTTTATTAGTATGAAATCATTCCTGGACAATGAGCTCTCTGAACAATCAAATTAATATATATTCAGTATTAAATCATTGACGAGGGTAAGAGTTTTGTTGTTATATTTTTGCTTGGTGTCTTATTACATTTTTAAATAAACAGAGCATAAAACTTGAATTATGTCACATTAATAACTTGGCTTGAATATATTTAATTATTGAGTTTGGCACACAGTTGAGTTCTAAAAGACAAGGACTCTCACCTTTAACTGTTTTGTTTTTTGTTCATGAGAAAATGAAGTCTATCAAGACACTTTACAACAAAATATAATCCAGAAGCACTCCACATTTACAATGTTCAAATTATTTTTAAAAATATTTTTAAAAATTCATTTAATATAGAAACAGTTTCAGTATTCAAACTTCGGACATCTCACTCAAATGAATTGACTGATTTGAGCATAAAATTGAGCAAAGTGAGCAAATGTTCAACAAAATATCGCGCACACACGGTCTGAAACCCTCCTTTATTCCTCCTTTATAAACCATGAGACTGAGTCTGGCGCTTGCAAGTCAAAGCTCTGATAAGATGAGCAGGTAAAGCACCTCATTCCAGCATATGTGTAGCTTTATTCACCACTGAAACCACGTGCTCTTTGACAGCGTCAAAGTCAAAGATAAAGGCTGGTTAACATAGCACGTGCTCTGACGTGCGGCTGCAGAAACTACAGTTGCTTGAACTTAAGGAACGTTTCCAGAAGCGTAACATTGTCCCAACATGCAGAAATGCGCAAGTTCACAGTGACAGCCGTGTGTGAGGCTGAGGTCAGTTCTTACAGGTATTTATGCAAATTAACCATTATCATTATCAACCTATAAAAACATAAATTTAAGGAAGCGTGTGAAATAATAATAATAATAATAATAATAATAATAATAATAATAATAATAATAATAATAATAATAACAATTACCTTTGACAGTACGGAATTCCGTTGCTTTTCCAAAAGTGTCCGTCAGTGCCGCTCATCATCTGAGCAGTTTATTCCCTCTCATTTTAAGCCGTCTGTAATCCAACTTTCACCCCCCCAAAAAAGAAAGGAAAAAAAACGAAAAAAAAGAAAGCAAAAAGAAAAATGACTGCTTGTCTGGGCAGGAACTTCTCTGCTCTGTCAGCAGCAGCTCTAAAGAGGAGCTGCTGGTGGTCTTAAATAAAACTCCTAAACGAGGAATAAAATAAAAGAAAGGAAAAAATAGCACTTAAGTTGTCGGTGTGTCTTCCTGTGTGTATTTGGCACCAGTGACAGTGAGCGCGAGCCGCTCCGTCGCTTACTTGCGCTCCTTGTACCCACGTGACGTAAGAGAGAATAGGAGGGGGAGAAAGGGAGGTGGGGGGTCTCAACCTAGAGATGGATGATCTTTGCTCAGCCAAAACGTTCAGAGGCGATGCTTTGTTAAAAGTTCAAAACGGGAGCTGCCAGGTTTTATTGTATCCAGGTAGGTTCGGTTTCACACCACACAAAGGAAACAGAAATCAGAAGTACTGCTCAAAGTTCTCATGAGCCTCACATCATTTATATTTTGCTGTGCTGTGATTTAATGAGACAAGTGAAAACAGACTTGGGAATAAATATCATCACTATCTGGTGAAATCACAGAAAGAAGAATTAAAATAAACCTATTATTTGTAAGACTTGATGAACATTTTAAAGCTCTGTTTCTGCGTTTACCGCCTCATGTTCTCTGTCCAGATGACACTGCTTCAGTAATATTGAGGTCCATAGCACTGGGGGTGATATATCAGACCTATTGCCACTGAATTTTAGTCCAGTTTTGTGTTCTTTGGCCTTTTCTCCATCTTTCTCTTTTCTTTATTCTTTACAGTTATGTCCCATTCAATGATTTGACAGTGCAAATTTTAATTCACTGCATCTCATTGAAAAATTTATGGAAGTAAACTTGACAGAGACAAAAAAAAAAAAAGTTCAGCAAACAACTTGCTGAACTTTAATAGATTACCCCAAACTCCAGATCCTTAGATGCCAACTAAAAAAAAAAAAAAAAAAATGAGGGGGGGGGCACATTGTACATGCCAGTAATTATTACACTCAGGCTGGCAACTAAATAGAAACATCTGGATATTTTCTTTACCTGTCAGATTGCTTTGTTTCTGCATAAGTGCTTCTTGATAATGCATCACCAGTGCCAGCTTCATATATTCATTCTCTAATCTTTCTTGTCAGTGTTCAAAAAAGGTCAAATTAAATACCTCACTGAATTCAGAAAGAAGAAAGATCACGTTTGAGGGATGTTGAGGAAAAATTTTGGTAGAGCAAGATAAAGAACTCAAAGCACTAAGGAGAGACAGTGTTTAAGGAAGTGATTTGGTGACAGCTGAAGCAGCAGCTGCATGCTGAAGGAGGGGCAGTAAAGATCTCCCCCTTTGTGAAATATGGCTGGCAGCTATGCAGTGTCAAACTGGTATCAAGTTTTGAAGTAAATACAATTGTCTTAACTGTCAAATTGCATCATATGAAGAAACCCTGCAATTTCCAAAAAAACTGAGAAAAACAAGAAGCAAAAGAAATGCAGTATAGTCACTGGATAAAATTCATTATTAAAACATTTTTATGAGGATTTAAATCTCACAATGATTTTTCTGGTTCAACAACAAAGAAAAATGACCAACATGAAGCGCAGCATCAGACTGACATGGTTAGTGGATCAGTGATTCATTGTTTTACTCCTGTTTACTTTTGTTCAGCAAACCCAGGAGCTGCTTTTGTTGGACGTTCTCTAATCTATTACAGTAATACATTTGGACCTTGTTGGTGTGCGCTTTTGGCAGTTGCGGTTCCTCAAACTTCTTTCCAATTGCATAAATAGTTTATTTACTCACTGAACTTGGTTTTCCTCTTTCTTTGTACTACTTCACAACTTTAATGTGCTCTCAGCTGTTGTTTTACAAAACATTTTATACGTGATAAAGCCATTTAATTTGCCATACTTAGCTATTTTTTTGTCTTTTTTTTTCTCAATGGAAAATTTACTTTCTAAATTTTAGCTCAGGCTTAGTTTTGGTATGATCATCAACCAAACACCCAGCTGAAATAATCAATAATTACCCAGAGTCTTTTCATCCTAAACTGGCTCTGAGTTTGACTTTTAAGTAGATAATCATTCAGATCGTGCACAGTTTTGTTGAGCTAGGCGAGATGAATGTTTTCACAAAGAATTGGACTGTGTTGAATAATGTCAGCATTTTCAAAATTCATGAGGAAAGCTTAGCTTTCCTGTTGTAGAAGGAACAGAGTGAAGGATTTCTCTTACCTTTAACCAGCTAATCAATCACCTCACCCTGCAGTGAATTTGAGTACATTCCTCATGGCACACAGTTTCCCTCCAAACTGCAGACTTGTATGCTGTGGCAATGAATCTTTGAACAAAACATTGTTTCACTTGCAAAACACACACACTGTTGGATATGAACTTTGCCCATAAATGGAGGTCAAGGGCCTTCTACATGTGTCAATAAGCTGTGTACAGCTTAAGCAACAATCTGCAAAATTCCCTTTAAAACACAAAACTCCCCCATTTGTACCGTCTCACATTATATTTTCTATGAAGGAGATCTGTGGAGTATTAATATTGTGTCCTTTAATATTTGTGTATAATTTCTGCATCCTCCTCACATAGATGTTGCTTTTGACCCAATAACGCCTTCAGCTTTTCTTAGTTTGCTAAACAATCTTTCCTATTTATTTACTGTACTGATAACAAAAGCCCTAGACTGCCAGTAGCAGTGCACAGTGTCAGCAGGTCAAATAACCACGTACACATATTTTTATCAGTCGCATGCTGCAACAGCTGCTGTTGAAGATGTCAAGCTTTAAGCAGGGAAAGGACTGGCGAGCAGTAGCTCCTGTGACTTTTGTCCTCTTGATGTGAAACACAAGATTTACAAGAATAACTTGTGACTGAGCGTTGATGTTGAAACTGCCTCCAGCTCTTTTTGGGCCACAGTGTCATGCAAAATACCTGGGCCCAGTGGTCAAGCATCATTGTATTTATATTGAAAAGCTCAAATGCTTTTAGATCAGATGCAACCCCATCCCCACGCACACACCCGTGCCTCATTGTCTTTCCCCTGAAATGCAAAATGCAAGATCATCAGCAAAAGCACATATCATTTACAGGATCTCTAATTCTGTTTACCCAATGTTCCTTGCATATTTTCTTAGTATGTCAGTGATTTAGCCTTTTTTTTTTTTTTGCCTTACAAAATGACTAAATGTATCCTTTTTCGTTCTTCATCAAAACAGACCCTTGGGACACAAAATAAAAAAAAAAAAAAAACTGTAAATGTGTTCACATGATGCAAAAGTGGTCTGGCTGAAAGCAGAAGCAGTCATACAGTGTTAACCAAAAGCTGGAGAGATTTTATATCTGTGTATGTGTGTGTGTGTGTGTGTGTGTGGTCCAGGTGTTCTTCATGTGCGAAGCACTTTTGCAAATCTTGAATGCAAGATTCTCTCTGTTGAAGAATCAGAGTTTTTACATGCAAATCTCTTTTAGCATGTACAATCTTTAGAGTTGTTGATGTACCTTAAAGGTAATGTACAGTTTAAGATATGAATTAGAATAAATTAGATTAAAATAGGACTCTCAAACCAGTACAATCCCTTGTGATGCATGTGTGAATATGTTTGCTGGACTCAGGGTGTGATAGAGGATATGAGTCCATTTCCCAGCCATCCATCAGAGGGAGCCAGTTGAGTAAAACTAAAAAACAAACCCAGTGTGCCACACAAATTAGGATGATTCACCATGTGTCTTCCAATAAACTCACTTCTCCTTCTCCTAACTACTGTCCTGTATTTACTGTAGATTTACAATTCATTTTAGGCCAATAATTAGTCTGCAAGTCTGTCCACATTACAAAAAGTTGGAGGAGATGGAACAAAAGAAAGAAAAAAGAAAAGAAAAGGTACTATAAAATCTTGTTAACTAAACAGGTTGCCTGGTTTCATGTGGCTGAAATAATTGCTAATCCATCCTTAGCAACACTTTACTTTGTCACTTCATTTTACAGTGTTGTCAGGGTATCAGTTCACAGCTGATTCAGATTTCACCAGATGGACACACTCCTGCCAAGACCAACTTTAACAACACGCTGACATGAAAACTTAGCATAAACAGTGTGGGAAAAATTCAGTCAGCGCTGAGATGAAAAGGTCTGAAGAATCATGCAAGCAGAAGAAAAAGACAGGTGAGAGAGCAGTGTGGTAATGTTTAGGTCAGCTGTAGCCTGGCCTTGAGGCTGCCTGGCCCTCAGAGACGGGCTTGTTGTGTGAGTCTGAACTCTCTAAATCTGACCATTCAGCTGGCATTTGGCAGAATATTATTTTCCATGTGGCACAGTGCACAGTGGTGCACAGATATTCTCTCATAGTTCTCAGGCTTTTAATGGGATGAAGGATGCATCACTGGTCAGAAATATATTGGTTATGTTTTAGCATGATGGGTTCATGATGTCCCCTCTGATTTTAGATTTAAAGTTTCTTTACTTCATCAGACAATAATCTTTGTTTTTCTTTTTAGAAAGCATTTGACATGTTCAGACTGTCACATCAGTCTTCTTCTGAAACATCTTTTATCAGCGGGTCTACTTCTGGAAAGTTTATGTTCTGAGCTATTAAAAGGCATTTTCTGCACATGTGTTGCACATGGATGTCATGAGGCTACAGCGTAGTCATACAGCCTCACCTATTTGTTCAGCACACCTTTAATGTGGAGCTTCAGTTAGAGCATTGTTAAATGGAAGGTAAGGCAAATTTATTTGTGTTGTTCATTTCATGTACATGACGATCCAAAGTGCTTTAGATAAAAAATTTAAGTCCATGTTTAGTTTCAGCTACATTGGTCTTATGTAATTACTATAAAAAATATATATATATATTTATATGTTATACATATCATATATTTATTTTATTAAATTAAAAGAATTATCTAAAATGTAAACATGTTAAATGTTGTGGTTGGAGTCACTCCATTGTGTAAACACTTAACCACACTCAAAAGGGACATTCTTCACATGCCCCACAGTTTCAATCTAGTATGCAGGAAAAGCTAAGCTGCCAATTACAAAAAAAAAAAAAAAAAAAATCACAATAGGATCAATGTGCAAAACCCTGCAAAAGCAAAGTATATAAGAATCGGACCGAATTCCCATTAACGCTGCTCTCTTTTACATATTTTTCTGTTTCTTTTGTTAGATAAGGAAATGGACATTGTTATTGAAAAGCAGCCCGTTAAGATGCATGTCAGCTCAAGGTCATACAAAGCATTTCCAGATTGTTGCTTTGTTCTAACTCAATCTTTCATCTGACAAATCATTATTCAACTATCTTGAAAGCAACTGCAGAGCAGTGATTTCGACCATAATTTCACATCTGGTGACCTGTCCGACATACTCCCATCAGTAAGGACGGACTCATTCACACGTAACATTCAGCATTGTTTTATAATCATTCTAATTCACTGTGTTCAGGATAATTTGATCTCTTTTCTTGATGTTTAAATGATTCAGAGGCTGTGTGGGAGAAAATACATTTCAAACCAGTTTAATTAACTCTGAACAGTCTGACACTGTTAAAGACACTACAGCTGCTGTAATGGTATGTCACTGGTAAATGATGTGACTCTGAGCAGCAACCCATAAATTTCCAAACAAGGCAACATGAAGCACAAACAGCCGATGTGTGCGTGTTTCCATTCAAGCATTTCTAGGCTCTCCTGAGTGTTCCTCAGCCAAAGCTCCATCAGCAGGGCTGTCAGGGTGATCAGAAAGGAGCTGATGGATGTGCATTCATGTTGACAGGCTATCATCTGTGTTCTCACCCTGCTACCTCTGACAGCCAGCTGGCAAGAGATTGATCCCCCCTGGAGAGGCCTCTTCAGAGAGTGGAGCGAGCTGCCCCTCTTATCAGAAGTCTTCATTCACAGGGTTAAGTAAAAGTACAGTATGTTGGAAATCTGGAACAGCTTTTAGAAACGTTGGAGAGAATCTGTCCAAATCCAGGAATGCACACAGCAGCGTGCAAACTATACTGTTTACAAATGCATCACAAAAGGTGAAGTTATTCAAAATGTACTATTTAAAATCTGCTGAAAAATCTTCATCATTTGTTTATTGTATACTGCTTTTATTCAGTGTTCATAAGAAAGGTAAAAATACAACTACTTCACTTTGAGTCTGACTATAATCTAGTTAAGATTTCCTGTGCATTTTTTAATTATTTGAGCGTAGAGATGCCTTTTAATTTTAGTATTTGGGAAAATAATATTCCACTGCCACTGTTTTGATCTTGGTAGCAATGCTATCATGTGTGAAGGATTTGAAAAAGGGGAAATTGCTATAAAATGTTTCAGCTCAAGCCTCAGGCAACTTTACAGAAAATAAGTTTTGGTTTTGAAATTTTTACTTTTATATTAGTAAAAGATCCATGTATCAATGAGCAGCAGACACAATTACAGACCCTAGTTTGTTATTTATTCATCAGTTAACACTTATGCCCTTGGGATCTCATGGGTGCTTCTGATTGAATCTTTCTGAGGATGCAGCTTGGTAACAGAAGAAGACAACATCAGCTGTGTTCATCTTACATTTTACCCTGGGCTGTATGTTGTGCATAACTGTGTTCTGATTGTTGTTCTCAAAGAAGGGTCACATCATTGACAGTGGAAGTTGATTTTTGTTTGACAGTTGCTTCAAAAACCAAACAAATCTACTTTTCCCACTTGGTAGTTAGATGAATAATACATTTTGCATGCCTCCATTTGATTTTCAGATTAACAGCCTGTACAATATTTGGTCTCTGAAGATTTTGTTCTTGTTTTCTTTTGTTTGTTTTTTTGTGCAGAGCCCTGTGCTCACTGGCTTGGTTGCTCTGACACTATATGTTTTTATTCTGAGAACAGCAGCAGGTGTTTATTTCTGTGGACTACGACACCACAATAGAGCCCAGAAGCTCACGTCGCAGACTTGGACCGTTTCCCTGAGTGTAAAAATAGCCATCAGATCCATGGTGTTATATCCTCATTCTTTTTCTTCCACTTGAACTTGAAACAGTTTATGGTAAAGTTTTCTCTTGTTTTAGTTTTTTACAAGAGCTTCTTTTCTTTCTTTCTTCTTGTATTTTTGGACTCAAACATTTGTTTTCTTTTTATGTATGTAACTGTTTTAAAGGATGAGGCTAACATTCATTAAAAAATTACAACAGGATTAGTTTTGTTTTTGGTTCATGAAGCTCATGGGGTAATCATCCACTCCTCCCTGTGCATGATAGACTTTATTCTGACAAAGCACGCTATATTCTGGAGGGAAATAAACAGATGCAGTTTGAAATGCACTTAATCATTTTAATATGTTCCAAACTGTGTGTCTGTTGCTTTTAAATTTATGCAAATAAGTGATTTGGTAATCTGTTTAAAATCATCAAAGTCCACCTTTACATGTCCAGTGTAGCAGAATTCAAGAGGAGGTGAGGTTTAATGCTGCAAAAAGAAATCAAATCCTTTACTTAAACAGCAGTTCTCATTTAAGAGAAAAAAAATCCTAAAATTACAGTACATACTATGAGCTTCAGATGATTAAACTGTGAGATGAAGGGATAACAAAGTTCAAATTTACGTTTTAAGTTTTAGTTTATCTTGTCTGTCATCAACAACTTTGAGATGTTGGATCATTAAGACATTTAACAAGATAAAAATTTTCCAGAAGTAAAGAAAAATTCTAGGGAAACTTATTGTGATCTGAAATGTGACTAATTTCACATTACTTTGGCAAGTGGAAACAGCAGTAGAACTCAGAGCTATGTTTAATAGTAAAAGTAAGAGCATTTCCACATGCACAATGTGAAAGGGAACACAAGATATTGGGACTGAACAGCCATGTAGACATAAGAAAACCATCATAGAGGCTGAGAAAATGGCTCTTTTTTGGAAGGTCATGTGGTCTGAAGAGTCTTGACAAGATGAGCCCCTCTTCTTTGGAAGTCCGGAAGGTAAAATATGAGAAGTACAAAGAGAGTGTAACCTGCCTATCATTTTATGTGGAGATTTTAACTAGGATTTGACACAGTTTTTGATCTTACCAATCCTAATTCTAGAAAACATAGATCAGCTGACATTCTAAGCTACATTTGGGGATTGCTGAATGCTAGTAGTAGAGACCACACCTTCTACTGTGCTTATAAGCTTATATGACAGATTAAATTACTTTTTATATTTTGTTCTTCTTTTCAGGTCTGACCTCGTGCAACATAGGATTCATTCTTATATCGGATCATGCAGAGGTCAAAATGTATATGTGGCAGCAGATATGACTAACAAATTAAGAAGATGGTGACTAAATTCCAGCCTTCTTCAAAATGTGAATGTCCAATCTTCATAGCATGCACAGATTAATTAATTTAAAGAGACAAATCTTCCTTCTGCATCAACAGAAGAAGTTTGGGAAGAATTAAAAGCTTTGTAAGGAGATTTATTATTCAGCAAACTATATATAAAGAAATGAGGGTTGCAGAAAAAGAGTGTGTGGTGAGAATGTCAAAAATTTGCAAAACCGCAGTCATTTTAAATACAAATATAATTTATTAGTTTCACAGAAATTGGAGACTTACCTTTCAGGGCTCGACAGTAGTTTTTTGAAGGTGACAAACCTCGATGGATGTTGGCAAATTATGTTAAGCAGCAAGAAGCCCAGAGAGCTTTTCCAGCTGTACAGGACCAGCACAGTTCATGCGAATCCTCTGGAGATAAATTTAGGGTTCAACGAAATTTACGCTGATCTTTATAGACCTAAAATGAAAGCAGAGAGAAGAAATATAGAGTAGGTTTTGTGTTTGCATATAGCTATTCTATGTGCATTGTATGTGTATATTTGTGTGCCATTACTGTATGGAAGTTGATTTTTTACTAATGTTGTATAAAATTAACCCGCTACCCGTAAGAGTAATGTGATTTTCATATGGAGCATCTGAATGGTCTATGCTTCCACTGAAGCAGCCAGGTGCTGCTGGCAGCACAGAGCAAATCATCTTAAAGTAGAGCAGTTTTCACAGTTTTTATGTTATTGTTTTCAATCAGTCGTGCCAGTCCAATTATCTCTGACATGATTCAGGCAATTAGATTTTGGTTTCTGCTTTTTCCAAAAGAACTGTTATTGTTGGCAATGCTAAATCAAATTTTATTCTGACTTGAAGCCTTGTGTGTATTTAAAATCTGAAAATGCCTCTTCATGTCCTAGAGGTCACACCATATTTTTTTTTCTATTAGGAAACAAATACCTCTTACCATCTACCACTTACGCAGTGTAGAAATGTTGTGAAGTCATTTATAAATATCGTCAGTCGCAGGTTTTTTTGGGTGGGTTTTTTTAAGTGTAGTAGCTTAATCTGCTTCCTTTGTGAAACTCCTCTGATTCTCATAAAACTGCCCACAATAAAACAATAATACCTGTGATACAGAACGGTAAATCTGAATGCAAAATTCCTTCTTTTTTTCAGAAACAAGTGTCTATAGTCCCATTTCCTTGGATACGACCTACCTAACTCCTATCCACACACGTTCTCAACTTCATTTGACAGAGACAGAGTGGTAATTCCTGAGAATAACTATCTATAGACATATCTATAAACCAGGGAAAAGACACATAGAATGGTTTACCATGCAGATTTTTTTGAGCAGCTGCTTTTTTTAATTTTTATTTAATTTATTTATTCAAATTGCTAACTTAAATAAATAAGTGCTAAAAATGACTGCATTTGAGTTTGTGTTATATGTCCTACAAAACTAATTAAGTTATAAAAAATATTAATGGGAGAAAAACATAACTAGTGTTTTTTTTTTTTTAATTTGCTTTTTTCTGTGGATCCTTCATTCTGGGGGTTATGCCTGCTTGGTCTGCAGTTTTGCTGCCACAGTGGTCACCCCTATCTGGGTGGCTGTGTGGAACACCCACTTGCCCTAATCTGGCTGGTTACCAGTGGAGGCGGTCTCTATGGTCAAAGTGAGCTGGCTCCTGGTCTAAACAGATGTTGAGAGTGCATAAGTCCATTTGAAAGAGAGATTGTGATCTGTTGGGCGTTTGAAATGTGCCTAAACTGTTTTAATATGAAGCATGTTGTGCTATGAAAAGGGCTTATTAAATTAACTTGATTTGATATGAAAGCCAGCAGGTTCAGTAGCCTATTCTTTCCCAATATTGCATTGAAGTATTCATTATGTTCCACTTTACCTTCATGTCAAAAATACTCTTAAAAGAAGTTTTGGCTGGACGTCCCACATGATCACCTGTTTATCTTCAGGATTACATGTAGCTGATGACATTCAAACCAACAGAGAAATTAAAACGTTTTCCAGCTATTAGGACTGTCTGGGGGAAATGTTTTTTAATAACTAATGACTAATGATTTTAATAACATCTTTTATTCTTCTTTCATCATCTCTATAATTTTTTTCTCGGTTTCTACTTGAATGCATCTGCAGGTTTGTTGAATTGTGATGGCTTCTCCAGGTGTGCAGAAATGTTTCCATCCCGTTTCACATTCCAGCTGTCTTTCTCCCAAATGCCATGATGCACGTATCCCTTTACAGCCAATTTAGTTTCCCACAATTTTCAGAGAGTTTAAGAAAAACACTGAAAATCCCGTGAGAATTGCCTAATGTGTTTATAGCTCATCATAAGATTATTTATCTTCCACCTCACTGCTTTTCTGTATTTGGATTTACATGTTTCCCTCCAACATATGATCCCAGTAAGTACTTGACAACAGGATACAGCTCCATGGATGAACATGAAAGCAGCCATTGTAATCTCTGCTGGCTGAATTTACTGCCACAATGTTTCATGAAAGGAATATAAATCAGTTTTTAGATTTAGAAGTAAGAAGTAAAGACAACACACTTAATATGCATGTGTTGCTGTATATGCATATATGTATGAGACACAACTTTACATTACATATACAAATGTTGTGTGCAACAAATGCTGTTGGACCTTGCTTTCTGTTTTGCCTGTGACTGTGTGTATTTGTACATGAGTGTGTGGGTGTACCCACATCCCTTTCACCGTGGCATGACTGGAGGCTGCTGGGTTTTTTCTTCTGTGGAAAATCACTGCTTGCCTATGTTCACACCACAGTTTTGTTATAAAATCTGAATGATAGTTGATACTACTACTAAAGTACTCATAAAATTATGCTACATGTAAAGTCATAAAGTGTATTATAATACAGGTTATTAACCTCATCTCAGAACTACAGAAGTTACTGTGTGGCTGACTAGTGTATGTTGGTGTTTTGTTTTGGTTGTTAGGTTTTTTTCTCACCATTTAATTTAATTTAATTTAATTTTATTTTATTTAATTTTTGCAATAAAATGCTTGTTTCAGGAGTTTGTTACCTGCAAAAAAAAAAAAAAAAAAAAAAAAAAATGCATGTAAATGCCTGACACAGACAGGTACCACATATTATCACCTCCTGCAACTTGAATACAAATCTTAAAACAGCCTACAAAACAGGGTTGAGTCAAAGGATTGAAGCAGTTACAAATAGCTCAACACATAAAGCTTTGAGACATCCATTTTGTTACATAATATCAAACTGAGAACATTAAACATTGTACAACTTTTTAAGATTTCTGATAGATTAGCTTTTTCTACATTGTAGAAAAAATCTCTTAACTTCAAGCTGTTACTTTCTCTGTTTTTTGGGGGTTTTTTTGTTTTGTTTTTTTTTGTTTGTTTGTTTGTTTTCCTTGCAACATCGAGGCTATCAAGCAGAGGAAATGTAGAGAAGGAATTATTTTCAGAGAAAAACATCATCTCATGTCAAAAAAAGCTTCAAAAGTGAGAAATCCTGCTGCTCTTATTGGCCATGAAATGAAGTGTAGTACTCTGCTGCCCCCATAGACAATAAAAGAGCTGATGCAAGTATCTCACACTTTTCTCAATCTCTCATTTGTGTGATTTAAACTACTGTGGAGCAGCTATCGGGAGCTTTCCTTACCTCTTCACTTGGGAACAGAACATTGGGTTCTACTTACCTACGCAGAGGCCCAAATGCAATTAACCACTATGTGAAACAGTCGTGTCTAATACCCCCTGACACATAAGTCACACTCAGGCTTCACACACCTTCTATGTCTTTTTACTTCACATCCTAATTGATGCTCCAGAAAGAATCTGTGAGCTGTGCTAAGGCAGTGTGTATCTCTGTAGATGTTTGTGTGAGCCATCATGCACCAAAAGATACCTTTGCTGATGTATCTGTGTTAAATGTCTCCAGTAATGCAAGCAAAAACAAAACCTCAAAATGCCATGCATCCAGAGCTTGCGGATTTCTCAATCCATGGCTCACCAAACAAAAAACAAGCCACGGCTCAGAGCTAAACCGTAACTTATCAGCAGTTTAAAGGTTGAAAATACTTCACTGCCAACTAAAAGAAGAGAAAAAGTACTTTAATTCAAAGTTAAATAAAAGACTGCAGAAAATCTCCTTGTGACTTGCTTGCATAAGCCTGCATTTTTTCTTATACTTCCTGTCATGCAAATACCTCTAACATAAATGTAAGCTCCTCAATATTAACCGTGACAAAAGGTACCAACTATTAAAGTTGCTCGTCTCTCATGATATTAAACAGATCCTCCCTTCATGGTCTGCGTCAAATCCACGACACTTGAGAGAACTTATAAATGAGTGCTTGAAATGACACGGCGCATCACACACAGCAGAGAAGAGCATTTCTAACTGGTGAGTTTATACCTTGAAAATGCTGCACTAGTCAATTCAATTTGGTGAATTAGTTTTATCTGGCAAAGTTTGCTTCTCATATCAGAATGCTTCATTAACTAAATGTGCTGAGTAGCAGGGTGGCTAGATGATCTAATTCCAGTCAGTCCGCTCAATTTAAAATGACCAGATTGACTACATTTAGTGAAATTACTGTCAATCAGAGCAAGTGGGTTACTCCATTTTGAAATAGCTGTGGGGGAAAAGGACTGCCATGCTTTATCTTAATACTGTGTTCATATTCAGAATTATGTGATTAGAAAATGTTTAAACTTTCACTTCCTCTCCGCTGGCTGTGTTTGGCTATATTTAACATTAGAACAAAGTATTTTATATGCATTTTTCTGGAAAAGTGACTTGAGTAAACACATCATGATGATTTTGACTAATTTTTCAAACAAAAACTGAAACATCAACAAAACTGAGATTATTTATTGCCCGAGAATAAAGTAAAAGATGATTGAAAAGGAAGCATTACAGTGCAGTAAATTAAATAAAACCAAATGTAAACAGACAGTGGCTTGAATCATTTAAATTATGATTGATGAATATTTACAGTTATGAACAATGACAGCAGTGTGACAAATATCCAATTTCACTTCCATATGAACATTTTTTCACATTTTTAACCAAGCATGCAAAATGTTAACCAATATTCAATGAGTGAGACATTTTTAACTACAAGTGGAGTTACACTGTTACCTATCCAACAAAATCCTCTTCGATGCTATTTAATGTTCTGCTTTGTTGTCAGCAGACATGCTCTAAGAAAAACATAACTGATTAGGTTTGCCATCCTCAGGGAGGAGCAAGTTTGGCAAAGATCTTCAGTCCTCCGTCAGTGTGATTAATCCCACAAGGGTGTGTGCGGTTGAGCTGGCAGCAGAGGGAGGTGAGGAACGTCATCCACTGAGGGACCATGCCTAAGAAAGGTCCACATTAAACTAGAACAATCCCCTGGAAGTGGTGAGGAACAATCACAGCCTCCAGCTTCAAAAGCCCATCACTGCAGACTTCTTTGGTGTATTTCAATGAAAGATTCTTAAAGTTTCAGCCCTATTAGGACTCAGGAGCAGCCGGAAAAAAGTCCCAAAACTCAGAAAAAAAAAGTCTGTTATTTGCTAACATCTTGTGAAACATGTTTGCGATCCTCTTGCAAAGACAGTGAATGAGCTCAAACCTCAATCGGCCACTAAAGGCCTCTTTTATATCGGGCTTCGGTTTCATTGAATTTATCATCCTCTTTTCAGAAGCAGCATAGAAATAGCCACATGTAATCAACAAACCTTTTGAGTTTAACACATTTTAACAAACAACTGTCTGCAAACAGCATTTGGCCGCTGCTGTTCCAATTTATGAGCCGCTGCTCTTTTTATTTCTGCTGTGAAAGGGTGGTGCTTTCAGAAGAGTCTCTTAAGTGAGTTAGATGTCCTTGTGTTCAGGGAGTCACGTTTCCCACAGGAGAGTCCACACAGACACAATAACAAGATAACAGCCTGAGGAGAGGCCCTGTTGGTGTTTGTAACATGTTTTTACTCTCTGGCAACTGCCTCTGCAGCCACTTTATTCCATCTGAAAATAAACTTCTCAGCAGATCAGAAGCAGGAGTTCTGATGAACAACAGCATGTATGATCAGACACAGGCTTGTGTGCAGCTCGAAAAGTTTTGTAGCTGAATAATAACGTATATCATAATAACAAGCATATGGTTTTAAGGAAAGTGTTTGGTTTCTGTTTTAGTTAATAACTGCGAGTGTGTGTTTGCCCAAAAAATTGCAGACAATAATTGTTTAATAACAACACTTTTCTCACCATTCCTCTCTTAGGTACTTGGTTTTTGCAGTTCTAGAAACATGGAGAGGTATCAGTCATCGTTCAACTCAACTTTCACCCCAACTCAGCTCCCTCTCAACACCACGGTTCCCATCAATGCCACAAAAAAGCCTTTCAGTGTGATTGATGGGTGTGAGCAGTACTTAGAGGCCATTCTGTTTGACCTCACCTTTCAGTCTTTCAATGTCATCGTGGGAATCCCTGCAAACTTGCTCGTCATTGCAATTCTGATCCACAATCGCAAAGAGGCCTCCACCTCAGACATATTCTTGGGCTGCTTGGCCTTTATGGATGCCTACTTTGGTGTCATGACTCCCCTCAGCTTCTTTAACCTTTACCTGTGGAACAGCAAAGAGGTGTGGTTTGCAATTAAGTTCACCTTTGGTGTGAAAGACACCAGCGGCCCATTGTTTCGGTCCTGCATCTGCCTGGATCGTTTTGTGGCTGTCCTATTTCCCATCACGTTTGGGCAACTTAAACACATTAAGTACAGACTATTCCTAACACTGGTGGTATTCTGCCTCACATGTGCCTACTCAGCAGCCAAGATGGTGGGAGGCCTGCCCAACTTTGAGAAGGTGTTCACTGGTGAGATCCTGGCAACATTTACCTGGATGATTGCGTGTAACGCAAGCATCCTGTGGGCCCTCAAGAAGTCTCGTGGTGCAGGTAAAGATGAAATGCACCCCATGAAGAAAAAGGCCTTCAAAATGGTCCTCTCTATCCTTTGCATCATTGTGTTTAACTACCTCCCACCAGTGGCACTCTTTCCATTTGAAGACTATTACTCTCCTGATGTGTTTCGTTGCTATGTGCAGCCTGTAGGCTTTGCCTTCCTGAACATTAGCAGTACTGTCCAGCCACTTGTCTACTTGTCTCGTCTAAACAGGCTTCCCTTTCTCCCGGAAGCTTGCATTAAGAAGTTCTCTTCCTGTTTCAGCACAGAGAATAAGAAATCTGGTCCGACACAAAATCCTACAGCGTAGATTTATACAACTTCCTGTTAAAATGTGCAAAATGGAAATAAAAAACAGAATGCAGGGATGAAATTTTTAAATTTACTTCACACAACAGCATAAAAAACCTTTTTAGGAGTCAAAGTGAGATGTTTTACTGTTTTATAAAAAGTAAATGGCAGCAACACGTCCAAAATAAGAAAATAGGGGACTGGAGCTAGCTGTAAGAGCAATAGTTGGAGGAGCTTGTTACAACTATTTAGGTTATTTGGCTACAGGTCAGTGACACAAAAGAGCACCTTAAAGAGGCAGATTCTCAAAGTGAAGCTAAGTAAAGGTTTAGGAATCTACATAACACAGCATGTACAAATTTGGGAGTAATGCCAGAATAAATTTCCTTAAAGTGTGTAAGAATTATGGATATTGATTGGAAAGATGAGCATAGAAATTACTTCAAATATCATCACGGTTCTTCTGCTTCTTTGGGTTGAGCAGTCTAGGCCCCACCAAAGTGTTTTACTGCCATTAAGCACGTATGGGAATGAACAGTTATCATCCATGGCCAGAATTAATCAAGGCCCAATCATGTTTCATCTGCAAGTGGACCCAGTGGCCTCAGAGACGACTGCACAAGTAACATCATCACTATGTGACTGTGTATTGTCTTCTATGTGCATTTCAAGTTGTTACTTATCCAAAATAGTGCTCTAACATCTATCACACAAAGCAGTTTTAAAGCTTGAAGGGTTCTCACTATAAAAACATAATTGTTTGTCCATTGAGAAACACCGTGGCAAAAATGGTGGCACAAATATGGCTGCTCCAATGTACGTGAATCTATGGCAAGTAGATGTAAGTGGCTCATTCAAAAATGTAATATTATTTTCATGAAAATATTAGGCCTACATACCAATAGAGAAATAGTTTGTTATGCTTTATCTTTTTTTCTGTTAGTTACCTTTAAATTAGTTACAACTTTTGTAAAAAATAGGGTTGTACGAAGATAATGACTGGGATATAAATAAAATAAACACTGGGTCAGTGTGTTTATAATTGTATTTTACTTACAAATACTTCCAAGTTAAATGTCAAAAGGAAATCTATTAAATATATATATATATATATATATATATATATATATATATATATATATATATATATATATATATATATATATATATATATATATGTATATTTAAAAGCAAATGGAAAAGAATTGATAATATGACCATTTGATGACCATGTATGAACAATTATTTTGACTGACTCACATATTTGTTTGAGTCTGGCGCCACCTTGTGTACAAAACAGATCAAGGAATCTGTGAAGAGAGTCTTTACTTTTCAAACTTACATTATATTTTTGGAAACATGTAATGGGATGTTAATAAAGTGTGTTGTGTAGTTTACTCTGCAGTCATCCGCTCCCTTCTGGTGCATTTCACTGATAAAAGAATCCCATTGTAAGTCAAACCATAATCTAATGGCTGACAGCTCATCTCAATCTGGAGAAAAATAAAATTAATTTGTATTCATTTAAACATTAATCAAAGATGTCATTATCAATGTATTTTTTCCAGACAAGAGAGTGATGTAACACACGTTAAATCATTATTTATCGCTGACTTTTAATCATATTAATCAATAGCATTTTTTTCATGGTATAATTTTTCCACATTCGCTGCTGTTGTTGTTGCTTTTGTATTTTTTAAGACAGATCTTTTTTTTATTTAATTTTACAGAATTACAAGAGCTATTATCGTAGCTTGTTTCACAAATGTTTATTTTATTCATTTATGTGACTGATTTGAACATTATTATCAAAGAGACAGTATTTTTATACATTTGCTTTCATTTGGTCAGATAAGAAGCCTAATGTCACAAAAAGAAGTTAGACAGGCCTTGTTTCAAGTAAATATTGCGGCTTAAATGGTATTTACAAGCTCATGAATTAACTTTCTAGTTTCAATCTTGAAACTCACCATTTTAACATAGATTACAATATTGTTATATTGGAACAAATAAAGTCTTCAGGAAGACAATAAATCCTGCAAATCGCTTTCAAATTCACTTCAAATTGCACTTCACAATTTATGTTTGTCCTCACAGTAACATCTGAAAATACAGACAAAAACCATTTAGATGAGAAAAATGACTAAATATTCATTCATTCATTTTCCTAACCGCTTAATCCAATTCAGGGTGGCAGGGAAGCTGGAGCCTATCCCAGCTGGTTTTGGGCGAAAGGCAGGGTACACCCTGGACAACTCACAGGGCAATGACAGAACAGAAAGCACAATACACTTCACAAAGACGATAATAACATAAAAAGTAGCAAATTTAACTTAAAGTTGAATGTTTTGGGGTTGTTGAGCTTTATGCTTTTCTTCTTGTCAAAACACAAACTGAAATAGAAATTGCAAAATTAGATGGAAAAATTGTGAAAATGTGAAAAACAAAAAATTTTCAAAAACAAACGAGAAAACTAGAAACACTATGACTATAAACTATAAACTATAAACTATAAACGACTATAGGGAAAAATCTTTTCAAAGAATTCCTGGATCCAGGTGGTGATCCTGTTCACTTCCAACATCATTTGGTCCTCATTACATTTCTGGGATATCTGAAAGTTTCATCCAAATTTGTCCACGACTTTTTGAGTTATGTTGCTGACAGACAGACAGACAGACAGACAGACAGACAGACGGTGCTGAAAACATAACGTCCAGCTTGACAGTGGTCATACAAAAGACAACACCTCACATTCACAGAAAACAAAAAGAAAAGAATTAAACCTAAAGCATTATGGGAAAGATATTTCCCAAAATTTGGGAAATAAAGCAACAAAACAAAACAAAGAAAAAGAACAACATAGAAGGATAACAGCAAAACAAAAACACACAAAATCTTCACAAACATACTTAAACTGTGTTTGTCGTTTCATTTTCTTTTTTTGTGAAGCACTGTGTTTGTTTTAAGTAAAAAGAAGCTGATATATGAATTAGATGGATTCAAATGTTCTGTATTTGAGATCTTGTTGTGTAGCAGTAGCTTCATATTTGTCATACTCAAAAGGTAGTGGTAGAAAAGCTCTTCAGCTAAATATTGTTAGTGACTTCTTTGACATTTTGAGTGAAAGAAGTTACTTGGACAAGCATGTGTGTTTTTGTCATCCTTTTTAAAACTTGGATGATCACTTGGATGATCAGTACTTTCCAAGTATTTTGAAAGAACTTCCAGCATTACAGATTGTCTCCAATCCTCATAAATGATAAATAACTCATCCGTCACTGTCGCAACATTGCGATAAGCACCTTCTCTGGCAGTATCCTCAGTGGTTGACTACTTTGTGTATAAAAATATGGAAATAAAGGCTCTGTGAATGTTTCTCTAAATGAATAAATGAGTGTGTTGTCAGCAGGGTCAATAAACGACACCATTCCCTTGTTATAATCCAGTTGCACTTTGACCTGTTTTGGCATTTCTGAAACTGTCAGCAGAGTAGGTGGCAAGGTCATTGCTTTGAACTCTCCGTCCCGGAAACATAAAGTCCAGAATCCGTTTTCAGGCCGAGCAGAGATCTCAGTGTTTCTCGGTACAGACAAAGAGGACACACCCAATAGCCAGTCATGATTACTTCCTGTTTCCACAATCCAGTGGTGCCTTCCTGAATCTAGAGCAGTCGTGCCTACCACTTCAGCGCTCATGTGGAAGCGCTCTGGGTTGTCAGGGCAACATCCAGGCTGCTTTGAGTAATGAAGGGAAGTGAGGTCGTCCGAAAGGATGAGGCACGGGTGTGCTGTGTTTGGATCTAAAGTTACAAGAGCTAAGAGACAGGAAGTTCAGAAACACGTGTATGTAAGGATCTGGGTTGTGCAATTTCTTCACAAATAAAAATAATGAGATATACTTACTATAGTCAATATTGTATAGTATTTTTTCCAAGACTCTGTATTTTAGGTTGGAGAGGTGTTTGGTCACATCCATCAGTAATCCAGACATGTCAAAAGCAGGCCCCTTACTTCTGTGAGAACAGCAGATCTCTTACACAGAGAGAACTCACACTGAATGCATGAAAAACATCATTCTTTTTCATCATTTTAACGTACCTGTCTTGAGTTACTTTGAAATTCTGAAAAGGAAAACAAAAAAATAATGAAGAAAAATCAAGGTGGGACGTTTTTAAATCCAAAAAAGCAGGAAAACAAAAAAATAATGAAGAAAAATCAAGGTGGGACGTTTTTAAATCCAAAAAAGCAGTAAAAACAGCACCAACCTTCAATAAAGCCATTTCATCTTCTTTTAGTTGTCTCTGGATGACGGCGATGGCCTCAGAGGCAGACAGCGCCTCTGCTGAGATTTCTTTCATCTTAACTTTTACTGCTGCAATCTTCTCCTCTTCCTCTTTCTTCACAGCCGCCAATCTGGCCGACTCTTCATGACAGAGGGCTTCATGTAGCTGCTCAAACTGGCTTTTGATAATCTTCTCTGTTTCCAGCGTCTGACTCTGATGAGAAATCATCATAAAATGTGCTTTAACCTATCTCTGTGTTTATAACATGTCTTGTTTACATCATCACGTTACCTTAATGTACTGGAACATGTCAACAGAGGTCCTGTGGAGCCTTTCAAGATTTCTCAGTTTATCTTGCAAGCTTTTGAGAGATGTAGCAAGTTGGTCCTGGAAGTCAAATGGATCTCAGTTAGCAGCTATAGCATAGCTAGTTGTAACGTTTGAGCGCTTTGGATGTTTTAGGCCTGGATATTTCTTTGATGTCATGGATGACAATCAGGGCCGACTTGTGGAACTGCATTCTTCCTTTCTACCTTTAACAGAGTCAGTTTAGTTAGCATGCTTATTCGTCTTACCTTACAGTCTAGCAGAGCCTCCTCTACAGGTAAACAGTCATGACTCTTATGCTGTCTAGAAGACTGACACACCACACAGAGTGGCTGCTTGTCAACCAGACAGAAGAGTTTTAATTTTTCCCCATGCTGGTTACACTTCATCTTGTCCTCCAGCTGCTCAGAATTCTTCCGCTTGAACTCCTGAAGAGCCTCACAAACATTTTTCAGGGCCAAATTAGATGGAGGATCGGACTTCGGTCTTCTTTTCCTGCAAACTGGACATTCTCTTATCCCCGTCTCCCAGCAGTGCTTCAGACACTTTCTGCAGAAGCTGTGGCTACATGACAGCAGAACGGGGTCTTTGAAGATGTCACAGCACACCGGACATGTAAGATCCTCCTCTGGAAGTGACATCATAGTCAGCTTGAAGTTGATTTTTAAAATTGATCCACAATTTAAAACATTGAGTCCTCTAGTGCTGCTTCCTCTGTCCACAGTAAGTGCTGCTTAGAGCGTCATGGAGCACCAACTGCACAGCTATTGTTCTAGACAAGAAGTAGCAAATGCTCTTGGATTTCCTGCGCATGACTTTTGTGGGTGTAACATCAGTTTTGCAGTAGTGTGGGAAAAAAACCACTCGATGTAACTTAGCTGGAAACAGGAAACAAAGCCCTATTGGCTGGTTTAGGGAGTTTAAAACTGGTTGGTAACTTACTTTAAGTCTGGAATGTGATCATTCAGGGTGTGAATGCAAATGTTTCAGTGTAGATGTATATGTTGAGAGCCTAACATGCTTGCTGGCAAACAATTTGAACAACTTAAGTTGTTGTTAAGCCTAATATAAACAGGTTAAAACAGCAAAGGAATTAGGTGCCCTTTTGCAGATTTTGGAAACTGATGTCTTGTTACTTTCAAGAGGTCAATTTGCTGCTGGTGCCTTTCTCTGTAGAGTTTGCACTTCCTCCTTTTACTAATATGGGTTCTTCCCAGGTACCGCCACTATTTTTGGACAATACAAGCCCAAATAAAAGTATGGCCCCACATGTCCACTTTGTTTGGCTCATATTTTGGCCTTGATTTAAGGTGAGTGTGAAACCAAAAAGGAGTAAAATGACCATGTCACATGACCAACAAGACCAAAATTGCTATAATTTGTGTCCTGGCAACTATTCATGTTTAGTACTATTCCTGCTCACACGTTTGCCAAAACCCATGTCCAGCCAAGGAACCACATCTGGCCCGCACAACACTTGCCAGTGCTGTAATTCTGCTAGTGCCAAAAGTAGCCCAGATTAGGCCCAAATACAGTCTGACTGCTAGCAGGTAGTAAATTGCATGTTTGTTGGCTCTCTAACAAAGTGTTGACCAGTTTATAGCGCCCCCTGCTGCTCACTTGGTGATACATGCAATACGGACTAGGGCCACAATCCTGCAAGTTTTCAATGTATCGGTGCTCAGACACACCTGACCCAAATTAATTAGTCATTGTACAGAAGTTCAGACTGATAGATCCATTTCATTTGAGTCAGGTGTGTTGAAGCAGGAATACGTCTAAAACCTGCAGAGACAGTGGCCCTTGAGGACCAACTTTGGTCTCCAAAGAACTTGTTCAGGATGAAGGAGGTATAAAAAATAATGAACTGATGTTTCTGTTTGACTGTGCCATTTTATCACCTTTCTGAAATTAGACTGTAACAGGCAGAATATTAAATAGGTGGCGGCTAAAAATAGATTGAGTGCAGGGAGAGCTCTTTTGGTAAGAGAGACAGCTGTGCATTGGTATGTTCCAATCCAGGATTTTGTTTTAAGTCACAACCTATTTGAGCAGATCATGTTAGGTTTAGTAATGTAAGATTTAGAAAATATATCATCTTGTCTTTGTGCTGAAGATGTTAGTGGCTTCTAATTGAATCTGCAATAAGCTTCAGGAAATTACTTCAACAACAGACCAGCATGTTTTCACAGCTGGAGTAATTCTTATGCAACTTGTAATGCTTTTTGTTTGTTTCAGTAGAAAAAAACAACAACAATGCAATGAAATAAAGGACATCATCAAAACTAACTTACTCCTGGATTTTTGTAGTTGCACAACCAGCATTTATTATGTGTGTGTGTGAGAGAGAGAGAGAGAGAGAAAGAGAGAATTGTCTAGCATGTACGCTTGATGGCACCAAGAAAGCTTTAAAAACTTGGGATTCATGTTCTTTTCATCATCTGTAGAAACTGGTGCCGATACAAATTAAGTTTCTTTTTTTCTTTTTACGCCATGGATGACTGGTGACACTGTTTTGTGTCAAATGAGAGTATAATTGTAACAAGCGACACTTAATGCTCCTCAGCAGTGACCTTGAGGTTAAAGTTTAACAACAACGGAGTTTCAGATTATTTTAGGGGTGTGTGAGATGCGGGGTCATTCGGTCCGTGAGAAAATGACGATCTTGTCTATGAGTGATGTAGCTCCTCGCATCCTATCCTCCATTTCCACGGGTTTTGGTTCCTCCCTCTCTCCTCCGGTCTTTGGTTGCCATGGTGATGACGTCACGCTGCACCACCGTTTCAAGCCAGTAGACGGTTTTAGAGGCGGTACAACAAATCCGGGACAATCCACTGCAGGAGCCATCACCCTGTGTGTCTTTGCTGCTCAGATCTCCGTCTCCTCCTCGATCGTCTTCTTCTCCGTTTGTCCAAAATGCGCGAAATTGTGCATTTGCAGGCCGGCCAGTGTGGAAACCAGATCGGAGCCAAGGTACTTCATCATGCTTTTTATTACACTCTGGTAGGATTTGTGCAGGCGTTCCTGCAGACACGCCTCGCTTGGCGCTAAGAGGAACCCTTTAATCCATCCTCCCGGAATTTTCTAGAAGAAACTCGATGCAGCTTCGTCTTATGATCCGTGCATTACTTAAAAAAAAAAAAAAAAAAAAAAAAAAATATATATATATATATATATATATATATATATATATATATATATATATATATATATAGTAAAAAATAGAACATTTAAATGAAAAGCAAAATGCAACATCTTTGCAGCATGGAAATCGTAGTCAAGATCCTTTTTAGGTGCAGATTTAATGTTTAAAAAAGACGATTATTGGGGGGAAAAAAAAAAAAAAATTTTGTTTCTGTATCTGCATGCAGCATTTGCTAGTAGACTAATAATAGCAATTTTCTGATAATAATAATAGTGCTATTTTGTCGAATGTTGCATGGAATTATATAAGGCATGGACTGTGATGGTGATGAATCCTTATTGTGAGGAAGGAGAAGCTTCCCCTCCTAATTTATGACCTATTTTCTTTAACTCTCATTCATTCCTAGACGACTTGCTGTCTGTTCTCTGCTCAGATCTAGTTTTAAACATTCTTATATTACTTTTAATTCACTTTTAAAGTAATAACGTTTAAGCTCATTTACCATTAATATGTTAAAGCAGTGTTACTTCTCAGATTATTGCCATCTGCTTGATTACTCCAGAGCACTTTTCAGACTAATGGATGGCTTTATTAATGCATTAAAGCTTTCTGCAAATGCCAGATGACACATATTTCCATTCATTTAACATAGTGGTCATTTATGTATAACAATAAAAAGCTGGCTTTTGTTTTTATCTGTTTAACTTTATTTAATTAAGGTGAGATTAAGTTTTGTTTTCCTTGATCCTTTCCCAATACACTTGTTTTTCTTTCCCTTAGTTCTGGGAGGTGATCAGTGATGAGCACGGCATTGATCCCACTGGTACCTACCATGGAGACAGCGATCTGCAGCTAGACAGGATCAGCGTCTATTACAATGAAGCCACAGGTAGGCTGCAGATCCAGTTGTAAAATGCAAAAAAAAAGTCCTTCTGTTGTTTTAAAATTATGCGTATGTTTACATATGATAACACTGATAAGCTGTTTGGTATGCTTGCAGGTGGAAAATATGTACCCCGCGCAATCCTGGTTGATCTGGAGCCGGGTACAATGGATTCAGTCAGGTCAGGCCCCTTTGGACAGATCTTCAGACCTGACAACTTTGTCTTTGGTAAGCTGTAATTTTTTTATTTAAAAGAAATTCAACTTTTTATATGCAAACCAGACTTAATTGATACTTCCCATGTTTGTTGGTTTATCCTGTCTTTGTCTCTTCTTTAAATCAATAAACTGATGATTGTGATTGCAGGTCAGAGCGGGGCTGGAAACAACTGGGCCAAAGGCCACTACACCGAGGGGGCTGAGCTGGTGGACTCTGTCCTGGATGTGGTGAGAAAAGAGGCCGAGAGCTGCGACTGCCTTCAGGGCTTCCAGCTCACTCACTCCTTGGGTGGTGGCACTGGCTCTGGTATGGGTACCCTGCTGATCAGCAAGATTCGCGAGGAGTACCCTGACCGCATCATGAACACCTTCAGCGTGGTGCCTTCTCCCAAAGTGTCCGACACCGTGGTGGAACCCTACAATGCCACCCTCTCTGTGCACCAGCTGGTAGAGAACACTGACGAGACCTACTGCATTGACAATGAAGCTCTTTATGACATCTGCTTCCGCACACTTAAGCTCACTACCCCCACCTATGGAGACCTCAACCATTTGGTGTCTGCCACCATGAGCGGGGTGACCACCTGCCTGCGTTTCCCCGGCCAGCTCAACGCTGATCTCCGTAAACTAGCTGTGAACATGGTGCCATTTCCCCGTCTGCACTTCTTCATGCCTGGGTTCGCCCCCCTCACCAGCAGGGGCAGCCAGCAGTATCGCTCGCTGTCTGTGCCCGAGCTCACCCAGCAGATGTTCGATGCCAAGAATATGATGGCCGCCTGCGACCCACGTCACGGCCGCTACCTCACTGTGGCTGCAGTCTTCAGGGGGCGCATGTCCATGAAGGAGGTGGATGAGCAGATGTTGAATGTGCAGAACAAGAACAGCAGCTACTTCGTTGAATGGATCCCAAACAATGTGAAGACCGCTGTCTGTGACATCCCACCACGTGGCCTCAAAATGGCTGCCACCTTCATTGGCAACAGCACAGCCATCCAGGAGCTGTTCAAGCGCATCTCCGAGCAGTTCACTGCCATGTTCCGCCGCAAGGCCTTCCTCCACTGGTACACAGGTGAGGGTATGGATGAAATGGAGTTCACCGAGGCGGAAAGCAACATGAACGACCTGGTGTCTGAATACCAGCAGTACCAGGACGCCACCGCTGAGGAGGGCGAGTTTGAGGAAGAAGGCGAAGAGGAAGTCGCATAAAAACCTCACAGCAGCCAAACCTCATTTCACTTCACACATCACCCAACTCCATCCTCTTCATTGCTTTCAATTTTGAATTGAATGGTCTGCCACACTGAACAACTGTCATCATCTAGACCACTGATGCTCTAGTGTTAGACATTGATATTAACTGGTACTAGTGAAGTTTCTTTTCATTATGTTAATATGTTTTTGTATGTTGTGAATGCACTGGATTATTGACGTCCCTGTATCTGTCCCCCATTGCCTTGCCATATTTAAAAAGCAAGTGATTTTAACTGTGAAGCCTTGAAAGAATGATTAAAATCACATTGAAAGGCCTCTCATGCCTCTGACTTTTTTTATTTTAATCTTTTGGATGATACTAAAGACATCTTCTGGCACGCTATTTTACAGTAAGTTTGTCTTGCAAATTGCTGATGAAACTAAAGCCTTGAATACGTCAGAGTGATTTAATGTTGACTCTTGAGTGGAAGTTGTGTTCTTGTGCTGAATATCCGGGTGGTCTCACCAATGTATTATTTTAGGACCTTATAAAGTCTATCTACATATAGTTTCACCTGTATATTGGAAATAAAGATGAAAGACTATTAACATGGAAACATAAATGACATACATCTAATTTATGTAACAAAACAGGTTGAAACAAACAGGAAAATTTTAACGATGCAAAATGAAAATGGATAAAACATTTCTGTCTTTTTATACGAGTACATAATGTTATAAACTATAGAATTAAACTGTAGCTAATATGTCAAAATCCTGAGAAACCAGTCCTGTAAATTATTCGTTACCATGGAAGCTGGAAATGCAAACTTGGGATAAAAAAAATTTCACTTATAATATTTAAATGTCACAACATATCAAGATTTTTTCTTTCCTAAACCAGATAATCCAAGAAGTTTGTGAAAATGAAATACCCCTCATGTATCAACTGACTCTATACGCAAATATCCCATTGCATGTCCAAGCCAACCTCATTAAAAGTTATTTGGCATTAATAACATCAATAAGACACACATCACTGTGACTGGGATGTTGAGTTATTCACAGTAAACACTTTCTGAGAATAACAGCTTACAGCAATGAGCCCAGTTTGTTTCCAGTGATAGTCCTACATGGTATCTCTGCTTTATCACTAATATATACTGTATGTATGTGTGCATGGGAGCTTAAATGGTTAATATTGCCAAATACTGCATTAGAGGCGCTCCAAATTCCATAAGGTAAACATTTAAATAAAATATTGAGGTAGCTACCAGGATAGGATCCAGTGGAGGTAGTTCTCATGGGACATGAGTCAGTGAGTCTTTTTTGCATGTTTCCACATGTAGGAACCCATTAAATCTTAAATTTTTCTGCATATTTGGGTGGCACACATCAGCTAATGAGAGACTTGTACAGACTTGTTGTGAGTTTAAAATATCTCAAAACCCTGTCTCTCAATTCTGGTAGAGAAATAATTTACTAAAAATAAAATATAAAAAAGAACAAAAGAAAAATTCTGGTTTCTTAGAGCCATTTGAGAAACAATTATTGATGAAAATGAAGAGCAATTATTAAAGTATTTTAATCCACTAAAGAAAAAGCATGGACTTCAAATCTAACTGAGATCAAGTGAAAACAAAGAGCAAAGTCTGGTCAAGTGTCAACAGAAATAGCTGGGCTTGGTATATTGTTGCTCTGGCTCAGCCACATGAAGAAGATCTATTCTTCATGAATCCTCATCACAAAATAATGTTATAGCCTTAAACCCAACATTTAATGTTAATATATGAATTTCTTGATTGACTCTGCAAACTGTCATCATAATTTGATGGCCAATACTGTTATGATGTGGTTGTTCGTGTTTTTTCCCTGGTTCAGGTTTCCTGTTTTATTTTGTAGTATTTCCTGTTTGGGTCCCTTGTTTGTTGTTTAGCTTCATAGATTTCCTATTGATTTAGTTCACCTGGGTTCATTTAGTTAATTTGTTTCACCTGTGTCTCGTTTTGTTCTGTGTATTTATACCCCTCAGTTTCGTTCCTTGGTTGCTGGATCATTTTGTTACATTACTTGTACTTGGTTAGTCCCCTGAGTGCCTTGGTTTGAATTAAACCTTCTGGAACTTACATCCCTGCTTCGCTCATCTCTGCGTTTGGGTCCACATCTCCACTGCCACCACAACAAATACTGTAGTAATCAGTGTGTTAAGTAGCCATGGAGTAGACAGAGGGCTGAAACCAGACTAGCTAAACTGCTGTCCTTAGGAATTGGTTGCTATAGAGGAGCATTGCTTGCTCAGTTTTCTTCATACTGGCAGTTTTTCTTCGTATGACTAATCTTTTAAAATCAGATATGTTAACAATGGCAGTACTTTTGGTGACTTTGTCAGGTACTACAGTGTGAACTTTTCACACTTAGATTACAAGGAACGCTTATCTGCATGGCTCTTTTATCATTTTCAGATTTACTGTACAAATACATTTCCCCCTGAGCGAATTCCACAAAACATATGATTCATATTGGTAATAAATGCTTGTGCACATCAAATCCCATCATATTTTGACTCATTTTGCATTTGTTTAATACTCAATGACACTACTGGAATGAATTAGAAGACGATAACCCCACATCCATCTAGCTAGTATCTGTCACTTATCGGGTTAATAGGAGAGAAATGTGATGCATTAATTATGAAAAAACAATGCTACAATTTTTTCCATTTGCAATTTTTTACTTCTAAAGGCATGCACGGAGAGACTTTTCTTTGGCTTTAATATTATTTTACTTTTTATTAAGTTTATTCATTTTATCTATTCTATAAAAAATATTTATCAAATCATATATTGCCATATAAATATCATTAAAATGTTCTATAAAAATGGACTAACTCATTTTCTTATCCTGTTTATCACTGGGTAAAGTTTGTATTTACATGTGTGTGTACACATGAAATTTTATACTGAATTAGTTTATTCTTCATGACTGGCTGTGTGTTGGGTGACTTTACTAATGTCCACCAAAGTGGAAAAATTGCAAATAAGCCATCCTCACTTATGAATATACTAGAAGACAGCCTTTAATTACGTGTCCACTGTTGTGGACATGATGCATAAAAGGGTTAAGAAATCCTTTTTCCCAGGTATGTTCTCCATCCTGAGATGTTATGACACTGAAATGTTAAATTATGCTGCTATTATAAAAATATCTGTATTTGACAAAAACATAACTAAAAATCTTGCAACAATGTAAGCATGTGCTTGATACAGTGAACCACAAAGGTTGACCTGATTTACCATTTATAATAATGTGACTTATTACATTCCTAAAAGTGTAAACAGCTGATTGCTTTTTGCTTTGCACAATTTTCAGGTAAAACCTTGTCTTATCACAAAACAAGTTTCCAGAAATAATATCAGAATTCGTTTGATTCCATCCATTAAAAATTAAACAACAACAAACTCGTTTTTGCAACATTGTCCTTTCCTGATAAAACAGACTGAAATGGCAAAACAAGGTTGAAGCTTTGAGGTAAAAGATTAGCAAAGATTTCTCAGTGCAATGGTGAAGTCATTCAGGGCTGAATCAAATCAGATACGGCTAAACTGTGAAATCTAAATTAGGATGTGAGCCAGTAAAAACATCTCTAAATAAAGATTGCCATTAGTTATAAAATACGTACTGCAGCTCATGTATCAGTCGTGCTTGATTAACATTTAAACTTTGATTTGTTTAATTTTTCTTAAATTCCACAGCAGATTGATCCATTGCCCTTCTTGGAGTTTGGTGCAGGAACTATGTATTTCTTATTGAAATGGAGTAGTAGGTCTGTCTGTCATGATGCAGAATTTCAAAAGTCTCAGTCATCTGTCTAATCTGAAGAAATTCTTCCGTCAGCTTCGTCACATCATGCCAAGCTTTTGCATCCAGTGTCCCTCCTTTCAGGATGGCATGAAGTGAAAATTTCAAATGAGTCTCTCCTCCTTTGGTAACTTGAGCGCATCTGGTGTGGCCACGCTTCGAGCACCAGACTGCTCCTCCGCACTCGGCCTGTATGTCCCTTCAGTCTGTCTTTTCTTTTTTACCACACAGAACAGCCAGCCGAGAACAGCCAGGACTATGGCCAACACGCTTAGAGTCACTGTAGGGGCCACAATAGCCGCAATGTTGGGTCCCTGATAAAACAGTAAAAATATTGGATAATTAACACTGACAACTGATAAATATTAAGGAGTAATTTTCTTAAATATTAAAATGTTTCACTCACATTGTTTGTGTTATTAGAATTGGTATTATCTCTAATTGTGGTAGAAATTCCTGTAAAAGAAAAAATAGAGAAGAAACAACAAAGTGAGATCAAAGATGTTGATTGTCAGATAATCATAAATTCATAGTTCAATGACAACTTTGCTTTTTTTCTGATTGAATAAGGGAACCCATGACAAAAGCTTGTATTTGTAACTAATTTGGTTAAATTTACATGAAAAGTTTGGCATCTTAGGTAAAATGCAATGAGTTAGTTAAACCAGTTTCTAGTAAACTACTGCTAATAGTGAGGTTACCCAGCAAATAACCTGCATAAAATAATGAATTACTGTTTTAAATTGTGGTTTTGTTATTGTTTAAATGTTTCCTCATATCTCCAGCTTCACTGTGAAGTTAAACTTCTCATCTGACTCCCAACAAAACAGTAAGTTAGCAACATTCTGAAAAGCATTTGCCTATAAATCATAGAGGCACATTCACAATAGCTGAATAAGAAATGTGTATTTTAATCCAGATGGAGAGGTGACTGTCCTTTCTGCCCATAAAACTAAAGAAAAAACTACCTTTAAAAGCATTAAAATAATTTGGTCATTTCCTGCATGCAAGCTGAATATGAGGAAAAGGAATGAGAAGAAATGACTTTTAACCTTTTGTATGCTTTTGAAGCAGCTGCTGCTTATACGCTTTCCAGATACTCCTCCGGTCAAGTGCTGCTTTACCTGCTATCTGATCCATGACCATGACCGGCCATGTGATCACTCAGTTACATCATGAAGCTTCATTGTAACTACTTGACCAACAGAGCTAATAAGCAGGCGGAGAAACTCAGGAATGCTAAGTTTCTCCTCCTGCTTCAAACAACGGGAACTAACTTGTTTGTTGTTTTGTGTGTGTTTTTCATCGAAAGAAGGGTGTTTAAAAGCTAGTTTGTATCAAAAGCTGAACAGCCTGCCCCCAACGTCTTCTTGAGTCAATCATTCACTAAGCAAAGAGCAAACTTTCCAAGGACGAAAGTACAACTTAATAACAAACAGCAGAAGTTAGAAGAGCAGACAGACATGAGCACAACATAAAAAGCTGAATACAATGTAAAATTGATTTATTGCAATCAGTTTTTCAAAGACAAACTTACTTAGTAGTATTCATGTTTTCCTCCTGAACTAATGTACTTGCAAAATGCTGACAAGCCAATGCTGCATTCCAGCTTTTCTGGTGTTTCTAAGTACTCTTTGTTTGTCATTAAAAGATTTTATGGTTAGTGTGTAAAGGTGTGGTCAAAAGGATATCTTATTTGTGTAGGAGTGTTGCGGATGGCAACAAACTCACCCCACACAGGATAACTGCCCAGTATCAGCAGTAAAACACTCCCAACCACAGATCCTGGTACGGCCAGCAGATCTGGACACTCTGCCATCTCTACGCGTGATCTGCCAAGCCAAATTAAGTCAGGCTGGGACATGGGGACGTCAGCTTGGGTCCATTTCACAGGGTCCATCCAGCATACATTGTCAGCTTTTAGTGGCGCACCTTGAACAGCTGGAAAGACATCATAATCAGTAATGTGGTTGAAATATTCTTTTGAGCTCACTTTGACACTCTAATCTGAGGCTGAGCCTGACCAGGCAGCTGACACCACAACTGAGTCACATTCAGTCTGATGTTGAATCAGCACCAAACTGCACGAAAATAATAAGCTATTAATAGAACATGTGTTACAAATAACTTTGTCATTCAAGCTACTCTCACATCAACGACCATTTTAAAGAAAAACTTGTTTAAAAAGTTGATATTCAGCCACATAAATTCACACATACCTTGGATCTGGCTGCTTCCAGGTGGTCAGAGCAAACCGGGAAACAGGTGAGCAGGTTGATTCCTCTCGTCTTAAAAACTTCCGCCTCTCCTTGTCAAAAATGAAACTGCAACAAATATAATCCCAGTGAGAAATGCCGGTACAGTCCATGAATAGTCGATTTAGTAATGGACTACATCCTCGGCTTCTCTATCACTAAGTATTTTATGTAAAGCAGCCCCCCCTCAACTGTTCAGATCGCCATTGGTCACATGCTTCAGTTTCATGTTACACTACCTGTGCACAGTTATCTACCTGCAGCGCGGCGGACAGAACCTCCTTTGTACGGAGTCAAAGAGGAAAGCAGTTTACTGAAGCGGAGCAGATCCTTCTCCTGTTGCCATTGGGTTTTTTTTTTAAGTCCCACACATCGACTGACTATTTCCTTTTAAACTATTAATCACATTATACTCAGCTTCTGATAGTTGATATGAACGAAACTTGATTTGAATATACCAGGTTTCTCTCTTACTCCAAGCTGCACGCGCACGCACAGTGTTTGACTGCACTCCCTACCCAGCCCTCACCTAGCAACCTGCCTGGCTGATACCGGCGGTGGCACCAAACAGCGCCTCCAACAGGTTTCGTGTTTCCCATCATGAGAAAGGATATCAACATTCCTGGGATATTTTAAGGATGAATTTGGAGGCCAGCTGGTCCGGTGGGCTCTAATCCTCACCTAATCTCTCTTTCTCAGACTCAAAGGGACAGAGAAAATGTGGACTGCTACAGGTCTAATCTGTGGTGGTCTGAGTTTAATGTGGACAGTGTGTCTGGGAGTACCGAGGTGCTTTAGAAAAACAAGGTACAACTGCTGTGGAAAACCTTTATTAAAGCACTGAATCATAGTGAGGAGGAACCCCATGCAATGTTATGTGTTCTATTATGCCAGCCTGTAGTATTAGGGAATGTTCATTTAGGTGACTTGTGGTGTTATATAGGCTATACCAGAACAGGCAGATTGTACGAAGAAAAAAGACAAGTAAAAAATTTTTTTTTACAATGATATAATATTATCTAAATAGATTCATAAACTATATATACACAAGGGATAAAAAAGAAAATTCCTCATTGAGCTTGGCTCAATTTTGCACTCTGGTCTGTGGGCAGAGTTTAAAACATCTTGTGCTATTCTGTTCATTGTTGGTCGGCTCTGTAATGTAATGTGGGCATTTCAGTAAAAACCCTGTCAGCAACCCTGCTGTAATATTTGTCTGAAACATGCAGCTTGCAAAGAATTTTTTAATATAAAAAGCTGAGATATAACAATTTTTGCTTTGTAGAGTGTTATTTACAGGATCATTACATTGGACTTGATTTGTTGAAATATCTCAATGTGAAATACCGCTGTAGTCTACTCTCCCTGGAGCACTATTTACCCTGGTTGTTGTTTTTTTCTTGCATATCCTCCCTGCCTGTGGGATTTGTGGTGAATTGCTCTCAGTGAAACAGAACCAAAATGCTTACAATGTATGGATTGATCGAAGGTTTATGTCATTACGCAATAATACTTCCAGCTTAATTTACTTAGGTAAATTGGTAAATGTGTTTTTCCACTGTTAAAATTATTATTGTTAACAAAACCTTAAGTCCCGAACTACTTGCAACAACAACAACAACAAAAAAAAAAAAAAAAGAAGAAGAAGAAGAAAAAAGTGGCACTGGGGTTTCTCAATTCTCGACTATAAATCTTTATCATCACTGTGGAATTTAGTGCCCCTAGAATCTGGATGATGTTCATGTTTTGACTTTGGCTAAGACTATAAAATATTGCTCTGTGCTGAATACTTTTGAAACCACTTTTGTTGTATGACATATTCCGCCATTCCTGCAGGAACCTTAAAGAAGACATTGTCATAGCAAGTGCACAATGTTGGTCTGTACTGTATAGATGCTAACCAAGGACAAATAACTTAATTGCATCATAGAAAGACAAAGAACAATGTTCTCATATGAGAAGTAGTCCCAAACTTGACTGAAGATCTCCAAAATTAAAAACAGTTTTTTGCTATGATTGACTAATAAATTTCCAATTGGTCCTTGACAGAGTATAGATAATTGTGGATTGATGAATTATTTTGTTAATTGTGAATAATGAATTGAGGATTTAATAGAAAATAGAAATAGTTAAAAAAAAAAATAGAATTTACGTTTGTCATTTCCATGCAGTTTTTCTTTTCACCAATCACAATTTGGCTTGTCTGGAAAACAAACAAACAGAAAAACAATAACAACAAACCAAAAAACTTGGGTTGAGCTCATACACTATATTATAGGGCCGAGCTGAAAGCAGAGGCCAGCTGGTGCATCTATCCGGCAGCTAGGGGGCAGTAGAGGCACTGTGCCTGTCTGTGAATGGGAACTGCTCCTCGCGTACATACAGCTTGCCGTAGTCGCGGTGAAACCTGGGTAGAATAGTCAAAGCGGCGGGAGAGCGGCAAGTTATTGTCAATTCTTTCAAATCCTGATAAACTTATCCTTGACAAAGTGAGTAATGTAATATTAATCATATGTATCAGTCATACGTTGGGTAAAAATTAAGGTGTGTATCTAAAAATAGTGTCAACGCTTGTATTGTAGTGTTGCTTGTAAGGCAGTCTCGTTAAAGTGGAATAAGCGTTTGTTTCTGATTAGTTCCCCGGTTTTTCCTCATTTTTTTTTTTCTTACCGCTTCAGAAACAATGGCGAAGGTGCAGGTGTTAAATGTGGCCGTCTTAGATAACCCCAGTCCCTTTGGAAACCCTTTCCAGTTTGAAATCACGTTTGAGTGTATGGAGGACCTTCCCGAAGGTGGGTACCAAAACAGAGCAGCTGCCATTATTGCTCCTGACGTCTGACGCAAAAATGAGTTTAATACAACTGTGCACTGTACACTGGCTTACGCCTACACATTATCATCTATGTTAGCTGACTTCGTCCAGAAAGTTCATTCAGAGCAAATTCTGTTCAATATTAACATTTAAAGTAACATGAGAGGTTGTAATGCATGTGCTTGGCATAGCTTAATTTAATTGTTCCGTGAATAAACGATATGTTGCTATTTATTTAGTTTGAGAAATTATAATAACTAATTCTGTAGTAGTAGTACTACATCTGTAATTTTAAGTGGTCTTTTTCTTGCCAAATACGTCAAATTAAATTTTAATGATAAAGCACTTTTCATGTAATAAACACACTGCACAAAGTGCACATTTACACCCCCTTTCCTACCACCACCATATACACACACATACTGGTACATGTACACATCCACAGACGTTGTGTACGCAACTTATAAAAGCTGTAGAAAAAGTAAAAAATGTGGCAGATTACAGAGGACCTCGAGTCATGTCATGCCATGCCATGCCATGCCATGCCATGCCATGCCATGCCACAGTTTGATTATTGGTAGGTTTATAACTGTGGAAAATATTTCTGTAAATATTCGTTGTACCTGTTTTTGTTCATAGACCTGGAATGGAAGATCATCTATGTTGGTTCAGCAGAAAGTGAGGAGTATGACCAAATCTTGGATTCAGTACTGGTGGGCCCGGTCCCTGCTGGGAGACATATGTTTGTATTTCAGGTAAGTATGGTTGCAGATAACTTAAAAACAGCCCTTTGGCATATTTAAAATGCAAATTCTTGAATGAGAAGCTCAAACAATGCTTTAGGGGGGCCCTCTTGATTTTATATATGTAAGTTCAAACGTTGCTGTTGACCTGGTGTTCTGTTTACATGTCCTGCAATACTGTAATGCTCTAGATTTTTCAGAGTAACTGTATGTGAGGCTGTTAATGTCAATAGCGTTCATTTTCAGGACTTGTGGAGAATTTCAACCTAGCCTCTTAAATGGCTGAATGATGAGCAAGTGAGACTATGTACACTTTAGTAGCTAATTTTGAGGAGCTCAAAATGAACTGCTTTATCATTTGTTCTGTTGACTTGATGCTTACTAATTAATACTGTAAATATTTTTAGTTCAATAGTGTTTAATCAGATCAAAAAGGAGCTTCATCCAGTAATTATCAGTGTGTTTCAAGAAAAATGCAGCAATTATTACATTGTTCTTTTTGCATCATATCCTACTTCCTGGTCTTGTATTGATGTACAATTATGAATAGTAAAGAGAGTAACAAATTGTCTGCAAGTTTTTCAGAAATTTGCTAGTGTTTATATGTGAAAATAGCTTAAGCTTGAATTTTATTCTCTATTCTACTCTCTTCAACCAAAGTGTTTCCAATACTGGTTCAGGGCTTGAACTAAGGACTGAAAAAGAGCCTCAGCAGAGTCAGATCGATATATCAGCTTAAATGTCTTTTCCAATATGTGTTTGAGCCTCTCTCAGAGTTGTCTGAGTTTCTATAGATAACCACGGAACAGGAGTCAGTTTATCTTTACATTAACCCCAGTCGTAAAATCATAACCTCAGCAGTCCAGTTTCAAAACTGCTTAAACTAAAGCAGGAAAACAGGAGTAACATTCAGCTTACGTTCTTCTTACATCAGGTCCTCTTATTTGTTATAGTTTATTCAAACATGTTAAATGGAACAGTGGTTTATAATTTTTAAACATAGTGGTCAAAACATTTTGGTTGATCTGATTGGTTTTAACAACTCTGTCCCAGCAAAGCGTTGGTGCATCTGTGGCCCCAGTTTTTTAGAACTGCACCTGTGGTTTGGTGGTCTAAATGGAAAGAATGGGTTAGAAAGGTGCATTCACACCAGACTTTTTCTTTTTTGCATCTAAGTCTGTTTGCTTTGGGAAGCTTGCTTCATTCAGATTATTATGATTGCACAAAGGAATTCTGTTGCGAATCAAAGAATCTGACTCAGTCTGCCTACAAATGCAGGTCTTGGTTCACTTTAAGTAAACCAATTGCAGGAAACAAACTACAAAAAATGCATTTTGGGTTCAGCACACAGGTATCTATGATATGCAGACAGACAGCTATGACTATCTTCTGTGTCAGCTATATGTGTTTTCGAGGTGCTTAGTTATTTGTCACCTTCTACAGTAAACAGAGATATACCACCAGAAATCAAAGGAGCAGTGTTGAGCTGTATAGCTGACACAATGAGCAAAAGAAAAGGACGGACAGGAAGCAGACAATGCAGAAACTGCCAATTAAAAAGCACCTGAAGAAGACACACAAGATGAAGTTGAGGAAAACATCATCAACAACAGTAGACATGGTGGCAGAGAGAGGCTATGCAAGTGTGTCTGTAACTACACCCTCCATTTGATGTCAAACCATGGAAGTTAACTTTGAACTCAGCACAGCCCACTAATGGATGAACGGACTTAATCACTTGCAACATAAAAGACGCGTGGAAGTATTAGGCAAGCGACGTATGAAAACATTTTAGATAGACATCACATTTATGTAGATAAGGGATAATAAATAGGCCTTAAGTTGACCTCTGAATTTGTACAGTTACTGCTGTTGTGTTTTGTTTTGTAAGTTTCATAGATAAAGTAATATGCTAATAAATAATTTATTTTTCTATCGACAGGCTGATGCCCCAAACACTGGATTGATCCCTGAAAGTGACGCTGTTGGGGTAACTGTAGTGCTGATTACCTGCACTTACCGTGGCCAAGAGTTTATTCGCATTGGTTATTATGTGAACAACGAGTACACAGACCCAGAACTACGTGAAAATCCTCCTATCAAGCCAGACTACACACAGGTCAGACTACTTACTGGTTGATATCTGGATAATTGATTTCTAAAGTCCTTATAACTGTTAATTCTTTGTATTACAAGCTACCTTTTAACATTGTGGGTAGTTAAGCAGTTGTATGCATGATTTTGGGTATTACTGAGCCATTATTTGTTGGTTTTTGGGTGAGGAACATAAATGGACCCAGTGCAGCATAAACAAATTAGTATTCTTTTTTATTCGTGTCAGTCAGTTAATATACTTTTTCAAAAATTACAGCAACTGCAAGCTAACAGATGAGTAAAAGTTTACCAAGTCAACACTAACCTTTTGTAGTAGCCAGCCCCACCTCCTCCTCCTCCTCCAAACATATACCTTTTGCCTGCAGCCTGAGAGCCCCATATGGAGGGTGCCCACAGCACTTATTTCCAAAACAAGGCTGGTTTATCCAGGTGTTGTTTTGCATGTCAAACATTTAATTTAGATGAGGGGGTGTCCAGCTTTGGTACTTGAGGACCACAATCCTGTAGGTTTTCCATGTATCCTTGCTCCAAAAAAACACCTGACTCAAATTAACCACTCACTGTGCCGAACTTCATAGGCTGTTGGATCCATTTAATGTAAGTTAGATGTAATGGAATAGGGATACATTGAAAACCTGCATGACAGCGGTCCTTGAAGACCGACTTTGGACACCCCTGATTTTGAGGGAAGATTTGCAGGTATGATGAATCTATCAAATGGATCTTGTTTGTATACCAGTATGTATAATTTTGTTTTCCCCCTATTTCAATTCACAGAAGCTATGAATTATTGCATCCTGCAGTTAATTTGTTTTAAATAGTAATCAAATCAATAATTTATGATTTAATACAATGTTTAAATGAAATGGTTATATGAATATTTTAAAGTAAAAGGTGGTTAGGTGCTGTAATTCTACCAGTTATTAAAGACTTTCTTACCTAACACTTGTGATTAAAAAAACAAACAAAACATCACTTTCTCTTTTTTTATGTTACTTTGTTGGTTTGAATTTTGCCACTCCATATGCACTGTTATTCATTTAAGTGGTAACTATAGTAGCACAATGTTCAAACTAAAATTCAAACGAATCCTGTAATTCTAAAACTTTGACATTACAGACTCTAGAATCCATTATGATAATCCAATTTGTCAGCACTTACAAGTTTTATGTCAGATTTTATGTTGAATGGCTGGAGATTGTATGTCTCAGCCCTTAGCTTTTCTCAGCATATCTTGTGGATATTGCCCTTTCTAAATTTAAACACTTCAGGTGATTTCATTATGTAACCACTAAGATGAACACAAGCACAGCAGATGTAAGAAAAAAAGAGCAAAAATGCACATGTACAACTTTAAAAGCTCACATACCATCTCCCCCTTGTAGTTCTCTTATTGATTACATAATGCAAATCAGCTGCTTGTTAATCAGTTAAACAAATGTGCACACTGTTAGAAAACACTACACACATAATGGGTCTGATCCGTTGAGGAGAGCCAAGGGCTGAAACTGTACTGGTAAGCCACTGTGAGTTTTGTTGTAATGCCAGAGGATTTTGATTGTTGGTGTGACATTTTTTAGGTATCTGACATGTGGAATGAAATATTTCACTCAGGTGTAAAGAAACACACCTGCAAATTAGTGCCTTATGTTTGGGGGGGGAGATTTAGCTTGAAATCACATATAATATGGTACATGCATTATTTTAATTGATCAGCACCATATGATAAATTTGCACCAATGTCAAAGGTTGTAAAATATTAATGTGGCACTCCATAATTTTCAACCTGAGTAGCTGAATTTGCCTTTTTGTACAGAAGGCTCTGAGGGCCTGTCTCATTTGCTCTTTGCATTTTCCCTCAACAGCTTCAGAGAAATATTCTGGCATCAAACCCACGTGTAACCAGATTCCATATTAACTGGGAAGGCAGTGCAGAAAGAATGGAGGACTCTGAAAATGTGGATCCTTCATCAAATTCCATGCTTCCACCATCCTGTCTGCCAGGCAAGGCCCCGCCTTTGGGGATACTACCAGACAACTCTATGGACTGCTTATAGAGCTGCCCCCTGTCCAAAAGGTGGTTACTCACAGCGCAAGACCATATTTTCGAAGAATGCCTATGGACATTCTGTAATGTATGAAATTATGTACAGACCTCCCTGCCTTGCTGCTTGTCTTTTTTTTCCCCCCTCTAACCCCAGAAATAAACTCCACTTTGGGCTTCAGTGAGTATTTTATTCAGAGGAGAGTGTGAATTTCAAAATTAAATAATTACATATTGATGGGTAGTTAGTGCATTGATGTTGAAAGCTATATTAAACTGTGAAAAAGAAACAGCATCCATAAAATAAATTTGATAAAACCCTGTGAAACAGTTTGAAACATTTTTAAAAGGATAACAATGCTGAAGCATTAGTCAAACAAATCACAGTATGTTGCTGTACAGCAATGTGATAATCTGCCAATATATTTGTTAAAATTGCCCTTAAACTTTCTCATAGGTTTTGTAGGGCTGTGTGTTTTTCTTATTGCAGTTTTTTTTTTTCACTAATAAAATATTGCATTTGTTATGTACTTAAGTGTTTTATTTCTGATCTGTGTCTTGGTTTTTTCTTAAGTGTAGAGCTGTTATGAACCATTTTCCCCATAGATTGAATGAAAAGTGTCAGCTGTGTAACATAAATATCGGTGAGAAACCCTTTATATTTTCACATCTTACTAAAAATAGCCTGCATTAACGTCACGTCCAATCACAGATCTGTGGGGTAAAAGAGGACTGCTGTAAAAAAAAAAAAAAAAAAATGAAAACGCTGCACTGTAGATACGATTTGAAGATCGTTGTCTTAATTTCGCACGGAACAAAAAGTCTTGTACTTGACGGTTTTAAAGCAAAAGAAAATACGGTTAGGCTACAGTTATGGGCGTATTGGCTGCTAGCAAGTTTGGGAGGCGGGATAAAATGGCATGACAGACGAATTGGGTTAATACGACGATTGGATGTGTTGAGATTTAGCCAATCAGGATGAGATGTACGGTGTCTGTCACATGGCTGTTTGTCTCGGAAGCCAATCAGAAACGTGGAAAGGCGGGCCCTTATGGATGGACGACTGGAGTTTCCCTTGCGGTCTAAAGATTAATGGAAGGGGTCTGTTGATCTGAAGAATCAAGTGGTCGGTCCCAGGGAACCACTGCACTTGACGGCTGGTTTACAGACGAACAGAGATGTATCAACTAGAGTGATCGTCGGTGGAATAACGCGTTAGCTGGATACATTTTTTGTTATTCAGGTCCTACTGACAAGGCCTGCCAGCACAGAGATAGCACCTGGTTAGTTCAGGCCAGACTCGACTGCAAGGGACGCTGCGAGCTAATGCTAGCTCGCCAGTCGGAGATACGGAAACATCTTTCGACGATCTGTGTCAGAGCTGGATTTTGGAAAATCATCGCCATTCTTTGAAATAAAGGACAGCTGAGTGGCATCAGGAATTGTTGGTACTTGCTTTGAAATTGAAGAGCTACCATTAGCAAGCTGATATCCGCTGTCTATTCTCGCTAGCTGACGTGCTAGCCAAGCTAACCCAGAGCGTCAGTGCTAGCTGCAGACTTGGAAACACTCACTTGACTGGAGTTTACTGAACTCGTAACTGAAGAGTATTGGCGCAAATTTATTTGCATTTGCTTGACAATAATGATAACTGTTAGCTAGTAGTTAGCTGTCAGCTTCATTTGTTCAACGTCTGCGATAGCGTTGGAGCATCACACGAAGACTTGTGAAGGAGAACTTCTTCCGTGCCCAGGAACTCCATCAGCCTGCCATCATGGGCAACACGCCCACTGCAAAGAAGGGCAATGAGATGGAAAGTGGTGAGTCCCCCAACCCGGAGTTACAGCTGTTAGTTGTATCCCGCCTGCTCTTAGATTGTGTTGCTGCAGTCATTTCCTGTTTCCTAGAATGGCAACAACTTGCAGCATAAGTACAACTTATTCTACGGTGCTTCAAGACCCAAAGAACCCACTTAACATGACCAAATTTATGTGATCTTAAAATAGCTTGTTCACCATCAGTCTACATTGGATTTATTTTAAACTTTAAGTTGTTTGACAGTTTAATTCACATCCACTCATACATTGGCCGAATGGTCAGACTGGGATCCCATCAACTGAGCTGCAGCAGATGGTATTCATTCTCGTCCTGTGAAAAAGCTCGTGATAGAAAGCCCCAGGTTATATTAAGAGGTACCATTGAGGATGACAGCAGCTAGCCTTATACAACAGTCATAGGTTTTCTCGTGGTTCACGTGTTGCAGATATTTTTTTATTTTCATACTCTCACAAGTTTAATAAAGGTTGCAATAACAAACTGCACCACCATTATTACAGACGTGAAGCATGAGGACTTGTGTTGAGTTTGAATGCAGCTTTAAGTTCCCAAGATTGTGCTTGATGGGAGAAAAGACAAGTTTGTTGTTATCAGTTAAAGAAAACGCAGCCAGGATGGGGTCATATGATGCACAAGGATGATATTCTCCGGGCAGAAACTTGGGATTGTTCAAGAGTCTGTAGAACAACATGTGATGTGCAGCATTGAGAACAAGGACACTTGTATGTGTCAGTTTTTGTGTATCAGTTTGTGTGTGTGTGTGTGTGTGTGTGTGTGTGTGTTTGGTGATGAGAGAAAGAGATACTGTGATCTAAAACAACTCTTTTGTATGCTTGTGCTCTTCAAACGTTTTTTCTAGGAAAGTAAAATTTTATTAGATTTTTATCATCACTGGCGTTTGAAAGATTACACATTTGAGCAAGCAATTAACATGAACATCAAACAAACAAGGAAAATCAGCTCTCTGTTCTGGAAATTATTTTTGACTGTTCATATACTTGAGTTTTTGTCATATAGTCCACCTTGATAGCTCTGGAAACTCCTGGGAGGACACCGATTTATGTCTTTATTCATATCACTGTAAAAAACGCCCAAGTGTGCAAAGTCTGAACAGGTATCTGTGAAATGAGCATCAGCTGCATGTTACTGGTAGAGAGTAGGTGTAAAGAATGGCCTCTAGTCTATATAAAAGTAACCACTGGCTTGTAACCAGGTCATCATTCTCATATGTTAGGGATTTATAATTGGATTTTCATTTAATGCTTTGAAATACATAGAAATTATGCTTTTATTTTCTATCCGCCTAAAGAGACAGAGGAGGCAGTGCTGTTAGGTGCACTTATGTGTCATGCTTCACATTCTTATCAGTCTGATCACTGTGGGCTCACTGATGTTTAGAGACAGGTGCAGACCAAGGGTCCAGAGCCCACACCCAGGGGTGTAATTTTCCACAGAGCAGCCAGAGCTTAAGAGCAACATGGCAGCCCATTTTGTTTTTTTAAATGAAACGGAAAGAGTGTTGAGAGCTGGTTCAGGTGCACTGCGTCTGTTGCCAAAGCACTTTCCAGATGGGAGAGCACAAGTGGAGAGCTGTTGTCCTTGTATACAGAGCTATTTTCTGGCCCACAGGAAGAAGCAGGACGGACAAACTCTGTGAACTAAAGCAGGAAGTGAAGGAGCAAGGAAGGTCCAGCCCAGGCTCTGCGCAGTTGGCCATCTCCTGTTCTGCTTTACGAACTAAACAGCTAGTCCGGATAGCTGGAAGTTTGAGCCTTGAAGACGCTGTTGATCTTAAATTTTTCTGGATATTGCTGTTGTTTTTAAGAGCTGGGCTTACTGCAGTGTTGGAACACTGCTCAAGCTGTTAGCTGGCTTCTTCCAGCTTTGTATGATGTCTGTTATTCACAAGCTGGCAGGAAGGTTGTTTCACCGAGCTGGACACTGCCAAGGGGACATAAACCGAGTGGAAGACAGACATCACCAACCACAGGAGGCGCTAGAGGCTTGCAGCTTGAGTGAGTTTGCTTTTTAGAGCTGGACAGAAGCATTAGTTATGGGTGGAGCTGTGGTTCATGCTATACCCCACGGATGTAGCCAGTCAGAGACCGATCTGCAACTACATTTAACAGATAGCCAAGGTGTTTTTTCTTGATAAGTTTTGTTTTGTAAATTCATCTCTTGAACCAGTGAGTTGGGTGACTAATGGTTTTGGTCGAGTGATCTGTGTTTCTGGTTATTTATGGCCAGTGAGTACATGTGCATGCATATGTCGTTGTATACAATTGTATACAAAGTGACTTCTTTTATTTGTCTGTGAACTGCTATTTGTGTTTTTCATTGGAAACAAAAAGGAGGCATTTTCAGATACTGTGGAAGTTGCAGTTCCTCCGTTAGGCAGCAAAACACAATCAGCCTTAAACAACGCAAATCTAATTATGACCGTTTTCGAAGAAACATATTTTTTGCTATATTGCTTTGGTGTTGTTGTACTGCTTATGTTTCTTTTTGTATAACAAACATTTGATGGCATATAAGATTTCTTCACAATTTACTCCTATCTATGCAAGACCTTACTTAGAACCAGTTATGTCATGCAGTGAATCATGTGTTTTGAATTTGACAACACAGTGAAGTGGCTCTCTGTCCAAGTGCAGGTCTCGTTCTATTAATATCTGTGTTGTTCCTGTCCTGCCCCACCTCTGCGTGCAGCTGGTTTGTGTAGTGGCCAGGTTTTTGTTTGATCGCTCGTCACTTCCTGTCTCTACTTAAAGGGGCTTTGTTATAAGTCTGCACTGATTATCAGTAGGCCATACTGTTTATTCCAAGCAATCAGCCATTTCAGACACAGAGCTTTGGTGGCATGTTGGGAAATTATCCTGAGACCCAGTCACTTGCAAAGCATGGTGTTTGGTGATTAGTAAAATGCCGTTTGTGCACTTTTTGTGATGATTTGTATGAGCAGTATTTTTGTTCAGAAGCAGTGGATTCAGTGGTGATGGGGACTTTCAGATAGAAATTGAAGGTACAATATTTTACCAGTGTATGATGTGCTCACAGAAATGGTTTAAGAATTGCTATAGAACAGTATTTCCCAGTGCAGCACATTCAACAAAAATGCCATTTTTCTGCACAATGTTGTATTCCCAACAATGCCAATTACAGCCAGAGTTGATAAATTCCTGCAACTTTGTGTTAAACTTTTTTTCTTAAAAAAAAAAAAAAAAAAAAAAGACAAATGTAGGTGGGATTCGTAGTCAGTGTAAAAAGGCCCCAATGGTTATTTGTCCACAGCAAGTTTCCCGACAGACAACTTTGTTATAAGATGCATTAACAAGTGTACAAGAAATATCTATTAGATTCCAGTTTATCTTTAAAAATTGGAACATAAATTACCTAAATTTTTTCATTTATGCTTTGTTGTTTAGAGCAACTTTAGCTTACTGTAGTCCAAATAAGGTCCCATTCAGAGTCAACATTGATTAAATAGGTAAATTAGATATATTACAATTTTAATACATTATGTGGATGCACACAGTCTATTCCACACACTGTTAATACTCTGATAAGCCATTCAGATATGAACATATTTAGCTTTTATCTTGTAATCTTTTAATCTCCAAAATAAAGAAATCTACTACTCTATACATTTCACATTCACTCAAACTTTGACCCTATTTCAATGCTTACGTTCCTTTTAAAACAAAAATATGTTTGAGATGGACACTAACTAGTTCAAAATGTTATCAAATAAATTTACTAACTCTTCCTTTTTTAAAAAAAATATAAAACAAAAATGTAACAAACCTTTGCAGTAAACTTTAAATTACTTAATAAACAATTTGGTCAATTGTTAGCCCTCCGTGAAACAAGATCCCAGAATGTGGACCTTGTGTCAGAGTATTTATAATGGCAATAATAATTCAACTAAATGCATGTTGCACCCACTCAAAGGAAAAGCTTGTTGGCTGACAAAAATGTAAAGTGTGAGAGGTATAATAAGTTAATAGTATGTCACTTTCTTTGTTGTGCAAGTATAAAGGACCAAAAAAATCCCATGTGGCAATAAATGTAGTACCTATGTCATGCAAATTGAAAAATTCTAGCACACAGATATATAAATGATTTGCTTATGGATGATACCATACTATGCATAGCCTTTAGCATTGTTTCTGAGGCCTGCAGAGTCCGATATGTATCTGTTTTTTATTTTTATTTATTTTTTAAAAATTCTCTAAGCATTGCACCCGCTGTTCTTGGGGTCAGATGAGCAGAATGCTTTGAAAATTATCACGATAAGTGAAAAAGTTTTATTAGATGCACTTAAGCTAGTTTAAAAAAAAAAAAACAAAAAAAAAAACTTTCCACTAATGGTGATAAATTTTTTAAGGAAAAAAGTGAGGGGGGGGACCCAAAAAAAAACAATCCCCCATTTCATGTTTTTGTTGACACTGCAAACCATTAATGAAAACAGGCATTTCTAAGGGTTTGAAAATGTAATTTCTGGATCTGCTTTTCATTTCCAGCCTTGGTATTGAACTATTCTTATAACCTATAACTACACAGTGAAACTGATTTGACTTTGGCACTTCACCTGAACACTATTTGTAGCCTTGTAGAAGTAAACGGCACATGAAGATAGTAGATGGCTATTGACTTGATGAATGTGCTCTTGGTTAACTGGTTGGTAATTTAACTATTTAGTCTGTTTCAGGACAAATTATAAAAGAACTTTCCATTGGTGGTATTGCTAGTAAATGTCCCCTGGCTATCTTTGCAGATAAAAATTGATTTCTTACCTATTAAGGCTTGCAAACACACTTCTAGCTTGCACACTGCTCTGTTTCCCCCTTAACTGTTTTCTTATGCACCACATGATGCATAAAAATGCTGTCTGAACAAGGCCGGGTGTCGACTGAGACCTGATTTAGCGTGCTTCATGGTTGAATGTCGGTCAGCTCGCCCTAATATAACCCCTCTGTTTCTGCGTCAGAGTGGGCCAGTGAGGCCCAGGGGAGAAATGTAGGATTGATTTTTGGAGGATCAATTCAGCTCTGGCACTATACAGACTCGAGTGCATTTGGGCTGGGAGAAAAAGTTTGACTGTGGTGGAGCGTTCCTTTTTTGCTTATCTCTCCTGGGAGCTCCACTTGTATGTTTTTGAAAACACCCAGATCATCTAAAAGTTTTTCATCAAAGATGTGACATCTGATTGGTCCTACTAATTGGAGGAAGTTTAGTTGCATCTAGATCGGTGCAGTTCATCTCGAGGGTCTTTACTTAGGCCTAGTTTTCCAAAGGACTTCATCTCTGGGTTGGATAAATATACCAGCTAGTGTATTATGCCCCTCCCCCTGGTGATTATGCCCCTGTTTAGATCAATATATAGCCACTGTGTGTGTGTGTGTGTGTGTGTGTGTGTGTGTGTGTGTGTGTGTGTGTGTGTGTTTGTGTGCGCGTGTTTGACATGAGAGGGAACAGCAGAGAGCACTTTGTGTACAGAATAAATATTGATACAAACCAAGCAAGGGTCTAATTGATCTGTGTGAGTATTAACAGGAGCAGCACTGCCCTCAATGCTGTTTGACTGCACAGTTGAGGTGGATGCTTCGTTTTCATCTTGGTCTCCAGCAAAGTGACAGACATTGGGAAGCCTGAAGACATTCTGCTGGCAAGGATACTTGACTGCTTTTTGCAGATGTGTGGAGTGCTGATCTGACCAGAGTGCACTCAGAGGTGGAGGATAGGTCATGAGTCAGTGGCTGTGAGGAAGAGGCAAAGGAAAAAGTACAGGGGGAGACTTTTTACCAGGCTAATGTGTGACAGGAAGAGCTCCAGAAGGCATGCAGGGAAGAGGGAGTCATCTTTGCGCTCAAGTGAATCAGTGTTGCGCTCAGCAGATGCTGCGGCATCAGAGGTATCCATAGTCCTCCCAGATGGTAAGGAATTTAAGGTTACAGCATAATAGTGTTTTTAATGCCTCTAACATCACTTTCTAGGTCACTATGGCAGCCAATCCAAAATTTGTCAGACACGGAGAATTTCTATAAGAAGCATATTGATTTGGTCATTTAGATCTCAGACAAGTTTTCCACAGCATCCATGTTCTTCCTCGGCATAGTTCAACTTGTTCCGGTAATTACTCCATTTTAAGCTCTTTTAACTTCTAAGTGGAAGTTGAGAACGTTTCATGGGAAATGCTTTCTCCCTGGTGACCACTCGCTTTCTCTCTGTGGGAGCAATAGGGCTCCTGGCATGTTTATGTGAACTTTGGTCTATGCCGTTTTTGTTGGCTTTCTCCCATTCTATTGTTGGAGCTGCAAGTCTTTTGAGAGTTTGCAGGAAATCAGAGCAACTACATGAGGTTTGAGCTTTGTGTTGTTTTTGTAAGCATGTGTGAGATGCACAATGATTACGTAAGGCATTCATGTGTGGATGGTTTCTGTATTCAAAATCCAAACATTACTCCAAATGCTCATTGGTGTAAATATTTTTTATCACTAAGCTGATTGATAAATTACTATGTACTGTTGATAGCTGATTGACTATCCAAACTGTGTCTTAGGCTGTTTTTTGTCATTGATCAGATAGATGGAGAAGTTCCACATTATCGTTAAAGCATTCACATGGGTTATGTTTCCACAGAGTTTCATTTGATCATGAGAAAATATGCTTATTCATCTAAGCGGTCAGAATTGATAATGTACACCTAATACTAGTACAACCGGGTAAAAAGGCGTTCAAATTGCAGCAATCTCTCAAGCAATTATTGAGCGTTATGATTCTATGTTACGGTTTGATATTCATAGACTGGATGTAGCAACATAGTAAATAGATTTTTTTTTTCCTTTTTTCTGGCATCAGTTCATTTATAACTTCCATCTTATGTCCAAGTCTAACAGTAGAATTAGGAGCACTCCCTCAGCAGCTGTGACTGGTGCACATAGCAGAAATGAGGAAGGGGTGGTTATCTCCATGTTCCCACATTGCATTGTGATTAACCCTATAAAGATAAGGGGTTAAAATGAACTTCTCCATATGACAGTATGTGTGCTGAGTTGTAATTAATCTGTCTATTGCCATATGTCTGGTCTATAATCGTGTGTATTCCACATTTGTTTCTGAACTGTTAATGTTGCCCCTAGCTGTGTTTGACAGCAGGAGTAGACACCTTCTTACTGTATGTAGGCTTTTGACATACTGTAGATGTTATATTGCAGTCTTAGTCCTAACTCATTTTAATTTCATGTCCTCTAAAGTATGTTATGTCTGACTTCTTGAGATGCTTCTCTGATAATGTAATTCACAGACCCATAAGTATGCACAATTAAAGCTAAGAATATGTATTTTTCTCATTTAAACTTACACCAGTTTGTGTGTGCATGTATTGCAATTATATGGAAAAGTGCTCCTCGTATGAAGAAACAAATAAATAAATAAGTAAACAATAGAAGAGGGGAAAAAAATCTATCCATCCATTTTCTTCCCACCTAAGCAGGGAAGCCAACCCTGTTAATGCAGGGTTTCAGCTTATACTTTAGTCCTTCTAGAAGATGTGGTCAATCCATTCCTAGGGTTTCGTCCTGGTGGGATATGACCAGAGCATCTCATCAGGGAGGCATCTCAACCTGATGCCCAAGCCCACTCATATGTCTCCTTTGAATGCAGAAGGCAGCAACTCTACTCAGAGCCCCCTCTTGAATAATCAAGCTTCTCATCCTATCTCCAAAGGACAGTCACCCTGTGGAGGAAACTAATTCTGGCTGGTTGTAGTCACAGTCACAGTCTCACTACCCACAGCTCTTGAGCATTTGTAAGGGTAAGAATGTAGATTGATTGGTAAATTGAAAGCTTTGCCTTTTGACTTGTTCTTCACCACAGCAGAACAATAATAGAGACTTTCACTGCAGACTCCGTGCCAGTCCACTTATTGATCTCCCGTCCCACCTTTCCCTCACTTGTGAACAAGACCCTAAGATACTTGAATTCCACTTGACGCAGAACCTCATTTCCAACCTGCAGAAGACACTCAACCTTTTTCCTTGTGAGGATCTTAGGGTGCATTCACATCAGGATAGTCCTCTAGACTCTGTCCGATTGGTGACTTGGCTCTGTTGTGAGTGTATCCATGCAGACCGAGATCGCATTCATGCTGCATTTTGGTCAAACAAGCCAAACCATTAGAATAAAATATCCCCATTCTCACCAAAGGTGGTGTTGCACTAGTATCACGTAAAAGAAGAGGACAAGATCCACGTGAAGAAGAAAACTCCATTGTGAGCGTGGAGCTCAACACTATCACTGTTTTGTGTTTTTTATTTTGTCTTTTGCAAGTATACTGCAGAAATATACTGCAACAATTGCCACAGTATGAACAACAGACGAGGCAGAAGACAATCGCTATGTATTTACCCACAATGCAAAGCTACTCCAAATGTAGGAAGTAATTTTTTTTTGTAGTTTTCTTCCTGTATTTGGTCCTTTAGAAAAGGGCTGAAACTTGCGTGTGTTGGCGTACCAAGTCCGCTTCTTTGGTTTGAATCAGAATTCGTTTGGTGCATTTACAGTTCCCCAAACAAAGCAGATTCTCTGAGCAAACAGACTAGGATTTGAATAAAAAAAGCTGATGTGAATGTGCCCTTAGTCTCAGATTTGGGGGTGCTGAATTTTCCCAGCTGTTTCACCCACAACTGAGTCACTCCAGCAAAAGCTGGTAATCATGACCTGATGAAGTCAAGAGAACCACATCATCTGCAAAGACGTGAGATCCAGTCCTGAAGCCACCAAATCAGAGGAATTCTGTCCATAAATATTTTTAAGAGTTTGTAACAATATGTAGCTTTGGCAAACCCTCACAAGTAATCTGACTCACTGCCAGCATTGTGGAACAAGATCTGGCTCCTTTCGTACAGAGACCAGACAGCTTGTACAAGGTGGTCTGGTATGCCATCCCCCTGTAACACCCCCCGCAAGAGTCCACGGGGATATTGTCAAACATCTTCTCCAGGTCCCCACACTTGTAGATTAGTTGTACTTTCATGAGCTGGTTCGCTGGTCCGTTGTTCCACTACTGGAACAAAAATGACACTGCACCAAATCAGTCCAAGATTTGACAAACCGAACAGACTTCTTCTCCAAAGACCCCTAAATAGACTTTACCAGATAAGCTAAAGAGTGTTATTCCTCCTGTTGTTGGCACACAGTCTTATTGAATGTACAGGTGAACTTAATGTGATCTTCTCTAAGCTTTTAAATGCACATGTCCAACTGTTAAATGTTTCAATAAATTTTGCACAAGTTGCCTTTCTCTAACAAGGAGCTTAACGGCAAAAATCACGGCAGGTGTGTGATCCTTGAATTGACCAATAAATGTCCTGGTTCAATTAGAGCTGGTGTTTAAACAGTTGTCCTCATCATGCTGTTCACATTTTGACATCATGAGACCAAGACGACACCTAACAATGGAACAACAGTCCCTTGCCATTGCGATGCTTCAAACAGGACGTTCTCAGACAGAAGTGGCCACTGGGCTTGGAGTGTCACAGAGCGTCATCAGCAGGTTGCAACAGAGATATCGAGAGACTGGAAGAGTCACAGAAAGGCCTAGAAGTGGACGTCCTTTGGCCACATCCCGTGCTGATGACTGCTACATTGTGAACACTGCCCTGAGAAACCGGATGATGAATGCCACTCAACTCCAGGCACGTTTAAGAGAGGTGAGAGGCACCCAAGTGTCACGTCAGACCATTCGAAACCGTTTCCGTCAGCGTGGTCTGCGTGCTAGACGACCTGCACGGGTACCTGACCACACCACCAGGCACAGGCATCATCGTCTTGCATGGGCCAGGGAGCATTTACGCTGGACGAGGAACCAGTGGGCCTCAGTGCTGTTCTCTGATGAAAGTCGATTCACACTGAGCAGAAATGATGGCCGGCAACGATGTTGGAGACGTCAGGGAGAGCGCTATGCATCAGCCACTGTTGTCACCAGGCGAGCTTTTGGTGGTGGCGGTGTTACAGTGTGGGCAGGGGTGTCCATTTGGTACAGAACTGCCCTACACTTTGTGAATGGTACAGTGACAAGCCCATACTACCTGGATAACATCATTAATCCAGTGATTGTGCCCCTACATGAACAGCACAGGCCTAATTTCATCTTCATGGACGACAATGCTCCTGCTCATCGAGGCCGCATCATCAGGGAACGGCTGTTGGAGACTGGTGTACCTCAAATGGAATGGCCTGCACTCTCTCCAGACCTGAATCCCATTGAAAACCTGTGGGATCAGCTGAGCCGTTGTGTAGAGGCTCGAAACCCTGCACCCCAGAACCTCAATGACCTGAGGGCTGCCCTTCAAGAAGAATGGGATGCCATGCCTCAGCAGGCAATAAGTTGCCTTGTGAACAGCATGAGACGTCGTTGTCAAGCTGTAATTGATGCTCAAGGGCACATGACGAGATATTGAGACGTTCAAATTTTTTGTTGTGGTGTAACTACCATTGTTGTTACCTTTTGTGTTGAATGAATTTTTTGAGATGAGGAAATCAGTAGTGCATCCTTCTACTTAAATGTCTTACTTTTATGATATTATATCACTGTAGCATGAACATATTGCATTTTCCATAAATTTCACCTGAAAGCCAAATATCCCTAACTTTTTGTGAGTAGTGTATATATGTATATGTGTATATATGTATATGTATATATGTATATGTATGTATATGTATATATATGCATATGTATATATATATGTATATATTAATATAAATATAGTTGCTGAGCATTTTTCATGCTCACTTGCTGTCTGACTCGTTTGTTCTTAGAGATTTATTGCAGAACAGTAAGTTATGTCTTTTCCTGGGTCTCAGTGATTAGAGTTGGGCGGATCACTCATTTAAAGTTGGAAAAGAAAAAAACTGTCTGAACACACACTTTGTTTCTGTTTTCAGTGAAGGAGTTTCTTGCCAAAGCCAAAGAGGATTTCCTGAAAAAATGGGAGAATCCAGCACAGGTAAGAAAGCTTATGGCTACTTCCATTTCTGTTGAAGCAACATTTTTTTCCTTTTGTCCCTTTTTGAAGAGATAAAACCGCTTGGCATGATGGCAAGTTTTACAGTGCCTTAAGTTAAACTTTTTTTGTTTTTGGATGTAAATTCGCTCTGTTAGGCAAAACCTTGTTCTAACTCTGAACAACATGGCTATTTATTTTACTGTGGCAGTGCCCCCTCTGCTGGGCTCTTGTGAAACACAGATGCAAACATGTCACATTTAATGGGCACACTCCTGAAATATTGCAAACAAAATACAACTCGTATAGTTCACATTAAAGCAATTGTATTTTACTAAAAATTCTGATTGGCACTACCATTTCATTAATGAAATATGTATGAAAAATTGTTCAACTTTATTTTGTTGCTCATTGTATGGCTCTACAGGAATATTCTGTACTCTGTCTTACTGTCATCATCTTCTATCTCTCCAGCAAACTGCAGCATTGGACCATTTTGAGCGTTTGAAGACCTTAGGAACTGGTTCATTTGGTCGAGTCATGTTGGTTAAACACAAAGAGACAGGCCAGCATTTTGCTATGAAGATACTTGACAAACAGAAGGTATAGTATATATGGTGAATAGTGCCAAAGAGTAAAACAAGTTGCATAACTTGGATTCTTCAGCTTAAGAAGAACCATTTGTGATCATGGTAAAGTGCCTTGCAGCAAAAGTTGTATAACAGTTTTTGCATCATTTTATTATTTCCATACTTGGAGCACATTCAGACCAGAATAGTCTGAGGGAAACCTTATATTGAACAGAGAATTCTAAAAGCCTAAGCACTTTTGTTTAGTTTGGCTTGTTTTCTTACTGCACTGCACTCAATTGGACCTAACTGCCTGGATGTCTGGCAGTTACAACAACTTCTGACTACAGGGAGGTATTTCCCGACACGCCCACTGATTTAAAAAAAAAAAAAAACCCAAAAAAAACAAACAAGAATTTAATACAGCTCATGAATTGGCCATAAACGGCCCATTCACTGCAACTAAACAATGGACACACAATACATCCATTCAGTCCTGGGCTTTCTGTGTTTACTTTGGTATTAAAACATGATGTGAACTTATCCACTACAGGCAGAGGTGGCATAACCGTTGTCTGTGCACCAGACTTGTTTACTTGCAAGCAGACCAAGAACCTTGGTTTCAGAGACCAGAGTGAAAATGTGTGTTCGTAATGGTCCAAAATTACCAGACTATCCATGGAAACTGATCAGGATTAGTTTAAAGCAGACCAAGAAGCGCGAGTGTGAATGTGCCCTATGTTAAAGAAGCCAGGAGGACTTTTTACCTTGCAAAGCACTGATGTTAAATTTCCTTACTTAACATGAAAATATTAACGTGTATGATTTTTGTTTTTGCACTATACGCCTTTTAGTGTCATCACATCCCACCATTTTTTTCCAGGTTGTGAAGCTGAAGCAGATAGAACACACACTGAATGAGAAACGTATCCTGCAAGCTGTCAGCTTTCCCTTTCTGGTGCGGCTGGAGCACTCATTTAAGGTTTGTTTTTAGGTGTTTTGTCTTTGTATCTGTTGAGTTTGTTTTGTTGAAGCATTTTTTAATATAAAACTAAGGGTTTTTTTCTCATCTCTGCAGGATAACAGTAATCTGTATATGGTGATGGAGTATGTGCCTGGGGGTGAAATGTTCTCACATTTAAGGAGGATTGGTAGATTCAGGTGAGTTGTAAGATGGCCAAAGTATTTCCACGCAGCAATGGTTTACTGTTTATACTAATGTTCATGTGTTTTGCAGTGAACCACATGCCCGCTTCTACGCAGCCCAGATTGTACTGACCTTTGAATACCTTCATTCACTGGATCTCATCTACCGAGATCTAAAGCCAGAGAACCTGCTCATTGACCAGCAAGGTTACATCCAGGCAAGGATTACATGAATGTTTTTTCTTATTATAATAAACAGTTTCTTTTTCAAATACCTTTACAAACATGCTCTTGAAAAATGTGTTCAGTGCCCAGAGCTATGTACTTTGTACACTCATTAGGTAACAGATTTTGGATTTGCAAAAAGGGTGAAAGGCCGAACTTGGACGCTTTGTGGGACTCCGGAGTACCTGGCACCAGAGATCATCCTCAGTAAAGTAAGTGTTGAGCTCAGTCCAAATTATTATGCTACATTGGTGGCAAATCAAATAAATGAAGGATCATTTTAATCATCATTTTTCATTATGTGTCAGAGTTGCATCTGTTGCTTACTGCCTGTCAGATTATAGTATCGGAGGGTTATTTTAAGACATAACTAATGCTGTTTCTTTTCTTTTTTCAGGGTTACAATAAGGCAGTGGACTGGTGGGCCCTGGGAGTTCTGATATACGAGATGGCTGCTGGTTATCCTCCCTTTTTTGCAGACCAGCCCATCCAGATTTATGAAAAGATTGTATCAGGGAAGGTAAGATCAGACGGGAGTTACCCAAATAATCTTCTCTGTATTCGTGGTAAATTTGACTCAGATCTGTTGACCAAATCCACTTTAAATGCTTGTAATGATATTTTCACAATACTTGATGTCATTTCATGAATTTTTGTGTAAACAATGAAAATAAATGAGAGGTCAGTTTTAGGTTTGTGAGCAAATAATTCTTCTACTTCTTTTCTATTGCTTTTGTTTAGTTTTTAGCTGAGTAACTTTTTCTTAAATCCTTTAAACCTTGAAGACATGTGATTTGTGGACTCCTGTGGTTTCTGATTGCTTGACCTTAATTTGCAACTTGCCCTCATCAGCAAAATGAGGGGAAAAATCACAGAAGTACTTGTAGAACTAAGTTTGTGGAGGTTTTTCTTTGCCTTCAATAAATATGTGACAGGAAATAGGAGATTAGAGAATAAAATAATAAGGAAGTCTAACTTGGTACCTTAAGGATTTGTTCATTCCAGTGTTAATTTATTGATGGGTTTTGTCTTGGGGTCATTGACAGAGGATTAACTAGTGTAATTAAATGTCACTGATCAGTGGAGTGCATGCATTTCCTGCAACAGCAGTAAAAATGCAGAAATGGCTTTAAAAAAATAAAAGCCTCTGCTGAAAATATCATATATGTAATGAATTAAGACCCATTGGCTAGCACTAATTTGCAGTTGTAAGACAAAGTCCTGCAGTCCCCTTAAAAAAGATAAAATGAAAAACCTCATATTACTTTCACTGTTTTTTAGGTTCGCTTCCCATCACACTTCAGCTCAGACCTGAAGGATCTGTTGAGAAATTTGCTGCAGGTGGACCTGACCAAGCGCTTTGGCAATCTCAGGAATGGAGTCAATGATATCAAGGGCCACAAGTGGTTTGCTACCACTGATTGGATTGCCATCTACCAGAGGAAGGTGAGGGCAGCCGTCTTTTTGTAACTATATGTACAGACAGACATAAACGGGTTTAAAAAGAACAATTGCTTCTCAGGCATGTCGTAAGTGTGGCTGTTACAAGTCTATCAAAACACATGATAAAATGTGATATGCAGCGAAAAATACATTTAACACTAAGAATAACAATTATTTAAGGTGAATATTCAGGTTAATTTTAGTGTCAGTATTGCTTTCTCAGTCTGCACAAGAGAAATGGTCTACTTGATGTTTTAGCTTCAGGGTAAATAAATTTTTGTGCTCATTTAACTCCAGTCCAGTACGTTTAAGTTGACATGTACAGGTATGACTGAATATATGTGTACATTCATTGCAGAATTGTCTCCTCTGAATATTTTCCTGTTTAAATCAATAGTTTAGGCTACATGTTGTCCATTAGACCACACTCTCTAATTTTAGTCTTTTTTTTTTTTTTTTTCTGTCTTATGTCTTCCAGGTGGAAGCTCCCTTCATCCCCAAGTGCAAAGGCCCTGGCGACACAAGCAACTTTGATGACTATGAGGAAGAGGAAATCAGAGTCTCCTTCACAGAGAAGTGTGCAAAGGAGTTTGCTGAGTTCTAGATTTGAACCATAAGTAGCGGAGAGAAAGAGAGAGACAGAGATTTAGAAAGTTAAAGGGGATCTGAACACAGGAAGCACTAGGGTGGACTGATAACTCTTATTTGTGATGAGGAAAATAATGTAAACCTCCCCCCCCCCTCCCCCAAATGGAAAGGGTAAGGGCAAAGTAAAGAAAGATCTACACAACCAGCAGTGTTGCCTTTTCTGATTGTTTTTCAACTGTTACCTGTTCATTATTTCCCCCCCCCCCTTTTTTTTTTTAAAAAAAAAAAAAAAAGAAAGAAAATCCCTATTGCGTTTTTGCCTGGGGATCGACAAGAACAAGCATAGGTTGTGGCTGTTCAGCTAGAATTGTATCTCTGATGGTGTATTTACACATTTTCAGTCTATGAAGGTTGAGGCATTGATGTTTCTGTGAAGGTACTGACTCTGTTAGACTCCTTTTTGAATGGGCCCACTCTACAAGCTGCTCCAGTTTTTGTAGAGTGACTGTTGTTTCCCGTCGGTCTGGTACCCTCTCCATCTCTCCATCCTGAATCTGTCCAAGCAATACCAAGTCCAACAGATGTGCCTATCATAATGCCAACTGGTTGGAAAACTGTGTCGAACACGTTGGTGCAGAGTTTTGGCTGTGATGGCATCGGCCCTTTTGGTTGAGAGCTTGAAAACCTACTGCACCTGCCTTTGTCTGCTCAATGTGGCATGATTAATTGGGTAGATGATGCACGCTGCTGCTAGCGTTTAAAGCAGTGGTGATCTCTTTGATCAGAGAAATCAGAAAATTATTTATCGCAGTAAACTTCATCTAGGTCTTACTCCTTCAGAGACCTGTGAGAAGTAAACGTGGGGTCTGCATTTAAAGTGTGTCTTTCTCTTAGCTGAATTTATTAGAGCGTTTTAAAAGAAAATCCTACTGGTGATCATTTTGTCCTTTTTTTATGTCAATCTCTGTGCTTGTGTGTTATTTAGTGCTCAAGGGTGGGTTAATAAGCTGTGGTTTAGCAGCTGCTAACATTGTGGTCACACTCCTGACTTGTTTATTTAATTCATAGTGCATTTATACATGTATATTGATATATATATGATAGAGAACATGAAATATCCTTCTTTTTCGGCATTGTCTCATAGCTGTGAAACTGAACTAAGATTTCATAAATAAATATATAAATTCTGCCAAATTTGCAGACAGAACATCGCAGTTGTCTGTATGTAACTGATGGTGGTGGATTTTAATACGCAAAAACAGTAGCAAAATGTTTCAACAACATGCATGTTATTTTTGTACAATATCACTTTTAAAGGAAGGAAAGATAAAGCATTGTGCTTTAACTCATCTGAGGTACCGGAGGTTGTGGATAAGACGTCTGTTGAGATGGACACTCATTGCAAATGTTTGCAGATAATTGAATCTGAACTTGAACCCCCCCCCCCCCCCCCCCCCCCCCCCCCCCCCCACTTACCCACCTCCTCACCTAACTAACACAGATTTGCAGTCCAACCAAATTTGTTTTGGGAGGGGGGTTGTTTGCTATTGGAGTGACTTTGTTTCCATTTTCCCAGCTTTCTGTAAGAAGTTAAACTAAAGAAGCTCTTCTGAAGTGGCCCCCCGCTCTTTTTTGCCAAGTTTATTTCTGTGGATGCAAGACAATCGCAGACCAAATCTTATTGCTGGTTTGTTGACTGAACACATATATTTTTTTTTTTTTTTAGTTTGAAAGATGTAAACTTTTCACGCACCCACCCACCCTCCACAGGCCCTAGGTGCTAGATTTTGTCCATCTCACTGAAAAGCTTCTGTGAATTGTTTGATGTGCATCAATCTATCTGTCAGAGTCTTGTAACATGACATTTTTAGAATGTTTTGACTAAGCGATTTTCAGTAGGCTTGAGTAATTATTTTGGCAGTGTCTTAATGTAATCGAGATCAAACACAGGATTACCTTTTTGAATGTTTTGAAATGCAGATGTGTCAATGCTGTTTGGGAACATGATGTGTATTTTTATAATACATGTTTCTTTGGTGAGGTTTTTTGTTTTTTGTTTTTTTTTTTTGCTTGCATGTGATAAAAGCAGGCTGATGGCAAGACTTCCACCAGACCTGAGACACATTTTAGAAATCATTGTTTCCAGAGCTAGCAGTGTTATTGCTGTTTGATTTTTATGATTTTAATTTTTTTCTTGGATAATCACACTAAACAGTGCAGTGGATCACCAACCAACTTGTTGAGTCTTTTGAGAAACAGTGAAGCACATGGCACACCTTTTCAAATCTGTTTAATTAATCTGCGCCAATTCTTTCAAACTTTTAAAATACACCTTGAAGAGAGCACATGTAATATCGTTCTGTCTTTGTCCTGCAAAATGACTTAATCAGAGTTTGAGGGTAGAGGCCAATTCCACTTGATTCACTTCAGACACCGAAAACGTTTAAGTTACTGTTTCCCTTTTAAAACAAACAAAAAAAAAAAAAAAACCTGCAAAAAAAGTAACATCTGTCTCAATTCTTTTTCTATCAGCTTCACAGTATCAACTGCTCTGTGCAACATTGACTTTGTCTCCTGTTTGCCTTCTATTTTAATAAGTTTCCACACACTTTATTCAGACATTTAACACTTTTTACATCTGAGATGTTTTGCGTTCATATTTTCTAATTGTATTTTCAAAAAAAGGAGGGAAAAAAAAAGCAAAAACATTAATCTTTTTCCTCATGACCTGGGTACAGTGCTTGTGTAGTCTATTGTACCTTTTGGGAAACAATACTGTATATCTTTGCCTTTGACAGTCTTAACTATCTTACCCTCTGGAGAACTTGACAGATACCCTTAGAACACAATGAGTATGTTGAAAAAAATATAAACAAATAATATTTTGCAAAATGTATCATTCCAATAAAGTTTTACTTGTTAAGACTACTATGGCTGGGTTATATTTAATCTTTCTCCTAATTCGGTTGTATTAAATTCTGTTTTCCCCGCAAGATTGTAAAAAAAAAAAAAAAAAAAAAAAAAAAACACTTTTGTTCACACTTATCTGAAAGATGTGTCATTTAAGTTGTTCCATTACTGGATAAAAGATGAATGTATAATGGTAAGAGATGGTGGCTTCTCTGTGGTTTTCTTCCTGTTCTGGCCATGAGAGGGTGGCAGGCACAACTGAATAATGGCGTGTGTTCATCCTGTGGCAGCTAAGAATCAGTTACCAGGCAGCAACCATTTTTCAAACATGCTCCAAGCCCAATGCACTCCTATTTGAGCACCCCATTTCCATGTAGCAGTGAAAGAGTCTTCTCCAAAAGTTTAGGCCTGAACAGATTTAGTCTTGTTTTTTTAGATTTTTTTTTTTTTTTTTTTTGTTTTGTTTTGTTTAAGGCCATGTGTTCTCCAACAAAAGGATCAAATAGATGGGATAACATTTTGCAAATGGCCTTCATTATACCAGAGCTGTAGCTACAGTGATGCCTGCTTGGTATCTGTATTGTACCAGGTTATGATAGATTCCATGTCCATGAAATGTTGCTTTTTATTTTATGCATTCAAGTTGTGGTATATGCCATGCAAAAGGTTTTTATAGACTTTTTTTTTCAGTTTTTGGTGAAGGTAGTCACTTTTATTTGCCATGATCTGCATGAGGAACATTTGCATACCAGTCCCTTTTTTTATCAGCAGTATTTTCTGTGGAACTAGTTGTAACACATCTCCTTGAAAACACCATCTTCATCATCACCATGAGTATGCAAAACTGAATAAAATGGACTCCTCTTTAAAACTGTTTATATTTGCGGAAAATGTCACTGAAGACACTGCTTTTAGTGGGCATGAGTTGACATAACACAGGTAAGGTTTCTTCTGAAAATTCTTTCATAATGTTTGTGTATAAATCTAGCAAGACCTACACTTCAGTCTGGAGTTTCTGACTTTAACGCAGATTTTCAACAATGTTAATTAAAATATCGCATCATAAAATGCATATTGATGTCCAATTAAGAGTGTTGGGAAGGACGTTTAATCAATACTATCAACCCCAAGATGTTTCGATTAAAATTTCGGCATGTGAACCCATTTTTATTGATCAAACGATGGTGGGAGATACAGTAACAACTACAAATATGTAAATCAGTTAACTTTTTTTTTTTTTTTTTTTTTAAACAGATTTAAGCGTCCGGGGGAAATATTAGTAGGCCGTTTGCAGTAGACATGTTAAAATATGTGTTTAAGTTCAGTCCTTTGGTTCTTAGTTAAGGTATTGTTTAAGAAATGGGTAATTCTGTTTTAAGAAGTTCCAGTCAACCCGATTTTCTATATATATAAATATATAAGATATACGTGTCCTATATGTTGTTCTCAATTCTCCAATTCCAAAGGCAACACAAAAAGCAAAAGTCACAACTAGATTTGGGCTGCCTTCATATGACCTCGTGAAGTTAAGTGAGAATGAAACACGTGCAAACTAAAACTTATTTTATCTAAGGTTGAACCTTAATGGCTATCGTTGCTTGACAACGTTTAAAACTTTTACGCCACTTGCCTTCTTTCACGAGCACAATGGCGCACAAATGAACGAGTGCGGGCGCTAGTTCCCGTCCAGGACTGAAAATTCCACCTTAAAAACCCCTCTCGAGTGAAACTTTTCGCTGTAATTCCGTCGGTCCACCTTAAGCGCACACGCAAACGCAGGAGGCGTAGAGCGAGGTTTCCGCTTCTCTGGGGCTCGGACCGCGGCTCACGAAAATCACCGTGTGTAACGTTTAAGGTTGACGCACCAAGGTACAGAAAAAAAGGGGGGTGAAAAGCAACCGAACAAGCAGAGCAAGAAAAGAGAAAAAATGTCTGAATCCAAGTATCGCGAGTGGATTTTGGACACTATCGACTCGCTGCGGTCTCGTAAAGCCCGGCCGGACTTGGAGAGGATTTGCCGAATGGTCCGGAGACGACACGGGTCCGAGCCCGACCGAACCTGCGCGGAACTAGAGAAACTGATTAAAGAACAAACCGTGTTGAAAGTTAACTACAAGGGTTCAATTTCATACCGCAACGCCGCCAAGGTTCAGCGGAGAAGCAGAAAAAAAGACGATGTATCGTTAACAACGGCGGCGAGGAGGAACGCGTTGGAAGAAGCCAGTCATTCCGACCTGAGCAACGGGGACAGCGCGTTTGGTGCCGTGGACCCGGACGAGGAGGATTTGGAGGTTTGTACATGTCTGTGCGAGCAGTCACGTTTAACCTGCTCACATGTCATTGTCCAGTCACATCACACCGAATTCCCAGGTGGAGGGTTAAAACAGACTTTATGTGGTGTGCAGAATAAATGCTGTTTTAAAAACAAGTCTTTTTGTTTGTACACGGGGAGTGGTGAGGGGAGTGATTTGCAAGTGCACCCAAAAACTGCCGCAGACGGGGAGCGGCGGTTGGACCTCGCACGAGCGCTGCCGAGGCGGAGAAGAAAAGAAGGTGCGCGTGTGGTGCGAGTGAGAAATATTTCACGTCGCGCTGGTTGAAAAGCACGTAAAAAGAGTGTTGCTTGGAGCAGAAACAGAAAACAAGTAAAAGTTTCATTGTCCAACAGCCCCAGCCTTCATTATTAGCGGCAGAAAGCGCTTTTCTAGCCTCAAACTCGGCGTTGCGCGAAGGAGAGAAACGAGCGAAGTTGTACCGGAAGTAAAGCAAGCAAGATTTCAGAATAATGGTGTTCTGACAGGCGATTGGTAAAAGCTGCTTTTACTTTGGAAGAATGTATCGGAAGTAGCGGGTTTCAACCTTGATGGCTTTTCGTTGTGGGAGTGGGTGAAGGAAAAAAGTCTCGAACACCGCGGATGTAGGAGCCCGATGGGGGACGATGGGACATTGTTGTTTGTTGGTTGTATTATCCACAGAAACGCTTTGAGCCTCCACAAACCGTATTGCTAAGCCACGTAAAAATTCATATTTGACTCCACGTCAAGATCATCCACGTTACATCTGGATTTAAACATGTACCAATATCTGTCCCATTAAACACAAATTTAATCTATGATCATTGACAGCAATGTACTCATAATTAAGATTCTATCAACAAAATCTGACTATTTGCTTCGTTGTTTGTGGTGTGATGGACGATTGTCGACACGATGCATGAAGTCAAACCCCCTAGATCCATTGTCGGACACCCCCGTCAGAGCCGGTCACGTCTAGCGTTTGGCGTTGACTGTCGTTAGGTTGGGTCCAATCGCATCCGTTGCAAAAATAAAGGCATTTCTTCTTAGTGTCTGCCGACTATACGGTTGTATTTAAATACATATCAAAGCCCCACGAAGTAACTATACACGCAGAAGCCGGCAACAGAGAAGTAACGTGAAGCGACCGCAAACTGTTCGCTCGGCGCTAGATGGCGGATGCGTCTGTCCGATTTGGGTTAAGCTGAGATCAAATCGACTTTGTTCTCTGAAAGACGTGTGTCTCGCCATAAATGAAAACGCTTAATTACTTTGCACGGACACATATCTCGAATAACCTTATTCAGGTTCACCGATGTAGATTCCGACGTGTCCGATAAAGGACTCATTTGCGTTACTCTTATGTTGCCTCGCTTTTTCCTCTAAAGCGTTGACCCAATGCAAAGTCAAAGTGTACTGATAAACCAAGACTGCTGGTGCTTGCTCTGTCAGAGTGCTACGCTGATCTACTCGCCGAGTTAAAGCTCGGCTTTATGGCTCTGCTTTTTGCCGCGGCTCGGCCCTGGAAGCGCTCCGTTTGGGGAGGGAAAAAAGAAAAAAAAAAAAGCACAGACACAATGGCGAGGTCAACTTCATGCGCACTTTGGAGGAAATTTAGGGGAAACAACATAAAAGAAACGCCTCCCATCGCTGCCTTTCGTTCTTTGCTGTTATTAAATATTCCGACCAACAAGGCCTCTGAAGAAGAGGAGGGGGACGCACTGAGCACACAGCTGATTTTGTGACCCAAGATAAAACACTGTTGGATCAGGCACGTGACGTGTCCGTGACCGTGTCTCGGTGAAAGTTGTGTAAAATGCAGTCTGCTTGGTGAATTCCGTACAAGCGACTCTTCTCTCAGGGGCGGGGCGGGCTCTCGGTGCGCTCATGTGCTCGACTGCTGGGTCTCGGACACGCAGGAGCAGACGAGGTAATTTTTCACCCAGGGCGCCGTCGACAAACCCCCTCCCGGTGAAGGGAATGAGTGCAGATGGTAAAAACCACTTGTATTCAATCAGACAACGTTTGTGAAAGCAGGTCTTTGCAGTCTGTCTGCGGAGTGAACACCACACCGCGGAGAGGGACAGAAAGGCAACAATTTACAACCTCACCGGTCAAATTGCGACATCTGAATGATCGTGTTTTCATGTGGCACCTTCAGCCTCCAGACCAGTCCCACTCAGTCATGACAACAACCTCAAGTAATACAGCTGGGTTTACGTGATTTTAACTTGTCACAGATGCACATTGAGTTTTAATGTTTGATCTATCCATTAATCAAATTAGTTTAACAATTAAAACTTAAGCATAAAATGTGATGTGGAAATGATGTTTTGCAGGCGGACACCTCAATGGCTATGGACACCGACAGTAATCCAGATGAAGGGGGGGCTGAGGAGAGCCAGGATGGGCAGGACAGACCATCTCCCAGCCATAATCACGAAGATGCCACTGTCCATTGTGCCCCCGTGCGAGCTGTTTCTGCCCCCTGCTCTCCCTCTGGCATTCGGCCTGAGCCTGACCCTACTTGCGGCGCTGGCACTGGTCTGGACTGTGCTTCTCTCCAGAAGGGTGGTGAGAGGCCCACCTCCTTGCCCCCCTCCAGCCCCAGGGCCCTTGCACACAATGACTGGGCTTATGATGCTGCTGTCTGCCCGGTGGACCGCCAGCACCCAGGAATGCAAAGAGACAAAGGTATTCACACTGCTAGACACAGCATAATGCGCTCACCCAATGATATGGTACTCTACTCTCTAATATTCTTCTATGTGCAAGCTCATGCTTAGCTTTGCAGTGAATCTGAAGCAGGGATGGGAGCTTTCAACCAGATACATGATTAATTGTTGTGTATTGATTTGACAGCAGATGCAGTAATGTAAGTCAGATGCAGAGCTGCCTGAAAAATTCTGCATATCCTCAGCTTAGCGATACCTTCCTGCATTCATTAGCTTGTTTGTACTACTTATTTAGGTTCAATAAATAGTAGCATTAGTTTCAATTCATCAAATAAAGCATTGGATAATTTTAGTCAATGCAGGACTATTATTAGGCAAGAAAGTATTGTGGTGCGGCCAGCCTAGATGATATCAGCATGTAATTGGTTTGTAATTGGTTGTCTCTGTGATAGTAGTTGAAATGAAGCCAGCAATCCACTCTGGGACAACCAGCCCCTGCACTCTTAACAACATAAAGAAAGAAGATGGAGGCAAGGTGGAGGACAGCAGCCTCTCCTCTGACCAGCTGGTACCAGACTACGCAGCACGACTGGTAATTGGCCTGTAACCTGTAATATCTGTCTGCCTTTTATTCCTTTTATCTTTGTGCCGCCTCGCTGACATTTTCATGTTGAATTTTTGTTGCTTTCAACAGGATGAGACCAAGAATGCCTCTGATGGAAGATCACAGACCTTGTCTTTGCCATCTGACAACTGTGAGTATAATTTCTCTTCCTATCTTTTATAGCTGCTGCGTCACTTTCATCTGTTTTAAACTGACTGCTGGGCTGAATTCTCATTCGGAGAATGGTTTTCTAGGATAAACGTGCACGTTTAGGGAATTAACTAATGACAGGCTTTCTTGAAAAGCCCGTTCTAGCTGTTAGTTAGTCATCTCGACCCATGCTCGCCTTGAGGCTTGCTCAAGATTGTTTGAATGCTTTACAAACTTGTGGTGTTGCCTTCCATCCAGGTGGCACATATTTTACCTGTAAAGTCATCTCTCAGTCCTGAGCCTGTGCAGCTCTGCTCTTGGGATGCCGGTTGATATTTGCTTGTTGAGATGAAACTCTGTAAAATAGAAATAGTTTTGTAGTTTATGGGTCATAAAAAGCTTTTGGGATTTTCCTCCAGCTTTGCAGAGACCCATGGTTTATTTCTTTGCAGAGGTTCAGGTTCCTCCTTTTCTTTCCATGGAGGGGCATTGTTGTTATTACAAAATCTGAAATGTGATGACATGCTTTTTAATCCGAGGTATTATGGAGAGTTTCACAGAAGTGATTCACAATATTTCATAGAAAAATCATAAATTATTCTGACCTGTGCAATCACAATGCCACCCTTTGCGTTGGGTGTTCTGGCCCTGGATGACCTTGGAGGACCTGTAACCATTTTTTTTATCTCGCACACTCACACACACACACACGCACACACACACACACACACACCCGAAGCCATGCTCGTGTCATGTCGAGCTGGTGAGGATACTAAGGAGCTGCATCGATGTTCATTTCCTGAGCTGTGACTGTACTGACCGTAAACCAACTCTCAGGCTATGTTCAGACTACAGAGCTGTCACAGTGCTGTCGGATGCTTGCTTTGTTCACACTATATGACGTGTTTCTCTTGTGTTCAGGACTTTTAAAGTCTTCTTGTGTTCATACCACATGGCTGATCTCTGACAGGAGCTTACATAAAACAAGATATTTCACCACACTGAAGCCTTGATTCCTCTGGCTGATCTCTCTATTAGGCTGTTCAAGTTGTCTCATAAATGTGTCTTTCTCTCTACAATAATGCTGCCATACACGCAACATAAGAAGCTTCCGGTTACTCAGTCTGTTTTACTCACCGGGTTAATAGGAGTTTTTCTGCGTGGTTTCTGTGTTCAGTCAGTTATGAACTCATCATTTGCTCTCTGCCTTATTTAAACAAATTCAGCAGAATTTCCTGGGGCGACCACCATTTCTTCATCAAGCTTTCCTTCTAAATTGTTGTATGTTTGGTGATTCTACTTTTCTGGGCTTACCTCGAGCTTGTTGCTCTCTCATTGGCTGCATCTTCTTTCCAATGACTCACAACTCCTCCCCGGCTGACTGCTCCAGAAAATCAAACGCAGTAGCTATTTAGTCGTTGGCCGCGACGTACCCATGAACCTCTGGAACTTTCACGCTTTAGCTATTCATGACCTATGATTGAACTACTAACTTCCCTCAGTTATTCATCTGTGACCTTTTTGACAAAAAAGTCTCATATTGCACAGGTGTAAAAGGAAACTTTTTGAACCAAAAGTGCAGACAGTCCGAGAATCACAGAAAAACTTGTGCTCTTTGTTCGTCAAACATGTGTGAAGCACATGTGACTTTTGACTTGTATGAAACATTAATGTCTTTATTCTAAAATGAATTTCTGCGTATTGTCAAACTGACTTTTAAATGGAAATAATATAATATTTTACGTTTGTTAATAATGCAGCTCATTTTTAACCATAGGTACGTTGAAGAAGATGGATGTGTCCACAGCAGCAGCTGAAGACAGCTTTCTAAATGGTAGCAAAGGTGATGAAGTGTGAGTATCATGTTGCTAATCTCCAACTCCAAAAGCACATTAACCTGTCTCCTTGTTTTATGTCCTCTGTCCCTTTCTGCTTCAGTTCAATACAGCTGTTATCAACCTTTATGCCTTAGCTATTCATTTTCAGTTGAATTTGCATTAAAATTAATTAAATGAGTTGTATCCTTTACATTATAGCTTCAGTATTATGATGAAGGAAATCAAATATAAGTAATTGGCAAGTCCTGAGCATTTAAACATAACTGACTTTCCCTGTCAGCCGTTTAATTTTCCTGCAGCAGGACAGATAGACCTGCAACATTTCTGCTGCACCTCCTGCTTCGGGCTTTAGCAGATTGTCCAGATTAATCAGTTTCTTCTGCACTTGATTTTAAATGATTACAGCAAACTACATAGCAGGTCATGGAAAAGCTTGGAAAACACAGCCAAGTGATACTTTCCCTGCTGAAGAAATGCCTGTTTGGCATCATTGGTTTTGACTTTTTTTTTTTTTTTTTTTTTTAAATCTGGTCTTTATCCAGCTCAGTGAAGAAGGAGAAAATGAGTCAGAACTTGTTGCAGTGGACTGTGGCAGATGTGGCCAGTTACTTCTCAGCTGCAGGATTTCCAGAGCAGGCCATGGCATTTCGAACACAGGTTGGTGTACCCAACATCTGGCTTTTTAGATTGTGCAACTATGCTATATGTAAAAGAGGTTTTATTTAAGTAAATACATTTTCTCTCCTCAAAAGGAAATTGATGGGAAGTCCCTTCTCCTAATGCAGCGCAGTGATGTGCTGACAGGGTTGTCCATCCGACTCGGGCCTGCCCTCAAAATCTATGAGCGCCATGTGAAAGTGCTGCAGAGAACTCATTTCCTGGAATGTGAAGACATCTGAGGAGAGGATTGGCATGGCAGAAAATGCTGTACTGACTCAAACATGCATGCAGTTCCTCTCCCATCTGGATCTTGATGCCCACCTTCATATACATTATATGTAGAGGGTGTATGGAGGGGGAAAGGCTGCAGTGGAATTCACCTTCACTGTGAGAATGACCAGAAACTGAAAGACAGTCATCCTACCTCTCATTGTGGTCTTTGGTATTCAAACAGTTTTCATTTCACCCCTGTGCTCCCATCGTGGAGAGAACTGACTGCAGGGCAATTTTTTTTTTTTTTTTTTTCCTAAGTGGAGCAGCAGTGACCTTCCTGCATTTATAAAACATTGGGTAATGCAGACAGTGAAGAGAGCTGAGCCTTGAAGCAAGTGGACCACCACAGACATGGCTGTGGAGCGCTGTGCCAGAGTTGTTACAGGTTGGAGGTGTCCTACCAGTACTTCTGTTATCTGTGACAGCAAAAGTCACACATAAACACAAAGCACATTAAATGTCATCAAAGTGCTGAGTAAATCAGGCTCTAAATGTAAATGCATCAACAGTCTGATTCCCGACATCCCGACATCATTTCCACCAGTAGCTGCTTCTTTTGGATTATGTCTTCAGTGCCTTTGCAACACTGAGATATCAACCTCATGATATACTAGTACTTGATATGTTTTGTTTTATTTCTTGTGTTGTCTTAATGACATGATTGTGGTCCAGCAGTGTAGTTTCATTTTTGGGAACATTTCTAGAAAATATGCAGCATACAAAAATGTGCTTTTATAAAATGAGCAAACTAAAATATCAAACTTGCAAGAAATGTTATACTGATTATATTGTTTTAATCTCAATGAAAGCCAATCAGCATTTGTTTACAAAGCAAATATCTTAATGAAATGCAATATTTTATGTTGTATGTTTACAAATAGTCTGTTCTCACTTTGTGTTTTCATCTAACGTCACTTTAATTGTAACATTCCACACCCGTCTGCATCTCCCGTTTACCTCCTACCATTTTTAATATGTAATATGGACACTTCTTCCAATCGTAAATAAAAGTCCATGTCTCTCTGTTCATTTGTTTTATGATTATTTATTAACTTTGCATGAACAGTTCACCCAAAAAAAAAAAAACAAAACAAAAAAAAAAACGATTGTTCCAATGATCTATTGAGTTAAATATTGTAAACAAACTTTTCATTTCAGATAAAAGTTACTCAATGGGGAGGGTTTTCCTCAAACACTTTCTTAATGATTTATTTAGCTTCCAGTTCAGCCGGTACTGAGTTCTGTGAAGAGCACAATCATTTTACAGCACCACAATAGTGAAAAGGTGACTTTGGGATCAGTTGGGTCTAACACTACTTTGGTGTGGACGCAGCTTTTTCAGCTCCAGGCTGCAGACTCATTTCATAATGCAGATGATTTCTCAGCTCTGAAAAACTTACTGATGATGTGACCAAAAGCTATAAAAAATAATGTGATTTTTCTTTTTAACTCAAAAACAGTACCAAAATAAAGGTTCATTTTATAATCTGTTTCCTCTCTCGATTACATAAATATTAAAGTAAGACTTTGCTGCATTTCACTGTCCTCATTTGCTTCTGACAGTCCTACATTTACCAGTCCAACATTCCTTGTACTGGATAAAAGTAATAACCTAGAGTCCATGTGACCATGAAGATGTTACACTGTAAACATCAGCACACACTCCCTGACACCCAGGTGGATGGAAGAATCGTTTAAAAAAACAAAAAAAAAACAAGAAAAGACAAACCAGCCAGTTAGGAATTGGATGTGTGCAGGAGCAGCTGTTTCCTCTTTAAGCTCTACAGGATGAAGGGCAATATGGAGGAGCGGAGTGTGGGATAATCTCTAAACTCCTTTAAGTAGCTGCGATGTTTGCCTTTGGCCCACACAGTCATCTGGATGAAGGCCACAAGGGTGAAGAAAGCCACAGGCACACACTGGGTCATCACTGTGAAGCCGATCCAGGAGCCCAGCTGTGAGCAAGAAGTTTGCACACAAACATACACACACACACACACACAACTCAATGAGACTGAGCTTACATGAACTACTTGTTACCAGTAGATGGCAATATCGCATCTTTTTCTGCAAGGTTAAAACATCACTCAGACCTATGCTACACAAAGTAGCACACAGCAAACCCAAGTTAAAACAAAGATGATAAATATCAGTCAAAGAGTTTGACGTGCTATAGCTTAAATTCTACACCTTTTTTTAACCCAATAAAAAAAAAAACTGACAAAAAGCATCTTATTAATAGGAAATCATAAACAATTATACTTATTTTGATTAAATTTTAATGTAAGGGAAAAATGAAAAAATGTTAATTATAGATTTTTGTAGCCCCTTACTTCATATGTGTAGTTTGGACAAGAGACCAGCCAAAAAATCCATGTGAAAGGATTTTTCGTTGGGTAAGGAATCTTCTTCACTTTTGAACCTTAAGAGAAGAAGAAAATAAACTCAGATTAAACACTGCACACTTCTGCACATCTTGAATTTATTTTAAAAGAGGAAAACGGTCCCAAAATATCAATTATGAATAATCACATGCACTGTTACTAAATGCTCACCTGGTGGTTTGAGGTTACGCAGCGCAACATGGATGGAAAAGTTCCCAATTTGGCAGAACTGTGGAAAAGAAATAAATCCGAAGATGAGCATTAAAACAACAACAAGACGTGTGTTTGGTTTATTGTCTGCAAGATTTGTGCAAAAAAATGTCAAACTTACCAAGAAAATGTAAAGACCAATTTTCACCTGCTGCTGCCCGTACACTGTTGACATGTTTAAGAGGAATGACTTTAGAAATCATCTGAGTGATGAGCTAAAGCAGGTTTTGCAGTGTTCAGCACTTACAGGGTGGTGTGTAGAGAGGATGGTTGATGTAATATGCCATCCAAGCTGCAGTGCACCAGTAATAGCCACAGTTCTGGAATAGAAAGTGGAACTATAATAAGTCAAAGTGTCTAGATGAGGACGTGCATGAGTTTGGCTCAACTTTCTCTCACCTTAAATATATTTCTGAGCGGCATGGTCCCATGGGAGATACGATGCACAAACATTGTCTCCAGAATCCTCTTGATATAATGGAAGGAGTGACACATACAGGCCAAGCTGCAACAGGACACACACAAACACACTCTTGCTTATTTAGTTTTGATGAATACATTACCCCGCTGCAGTCCATTACACTTGGCCCCGATTCAGTGTCAACATGGCAAGATGCAGCACAACTGTTTGTCGTGTTTAGAGGGTTTGTGCAAAGCCATGGGATTATGTGACACATGAAACCAATATTACAGCACATTCCAGAAAACGCACGTGAGGCGACACTCACTGTACGACCCAGTTCTTGCTGCTGGTGAAGTCATATTTTGGAGAGTAGATGAAGGGAAGGCGGAAGTAGAACATTAAGTAGAGAATCAGTGGACCAGCACACTCTGCGAGGAACACCTGACAATGGGAAATGTAAAAATGTGTGTAAGAAGGAAGAAAAGAAAAACAACTAGAGCTAAACTCTATCATTTGAAACAAACATCATGCTGATTTGTTACCCGAAGAGAAAATCATTTACTAGCAGCACTAAAATATTATGTCCCTATTTGAGTGGAACATTGGCAGCCCAACATGCAACTGACACCACTATCACTGTGGCATCTCCAAACTGCTCGTTTTACCAAGTCACCTAAGATCAAAAGCAGTCCCTCTTCTTCTACTCAGCTTCATAGACTCAACATGAGTCAGAGCGAATCAAACAATTGTAAAACTTTTTTCACATGATATGATCAACTAAAGTAGCTCAGCTGACGATGAAACTGATTCCTGAATCAGCACCTCCAGCAGAACTTGGGCTCAGCATGCTTTAGTGGTAGCTACTGGGTCACATCATGCTGTTGGAGGGTGTTAGGGGTTGTGTCAGGGTTGGTAAGGACAGGAAAAGCAGGGACTGGATGGTGGAGAGTGAAGACCAGAGTGTGAGAGGCAAGTGAGAGGTTAGAAGGATAAACACCTTTTAGAGAAATGGGGCCATGAGATTATATGTCCTGGGATAGAGGACAGACAGTGCAAAGGGTGGGGAAACGTGAACCGCGGCAAATAGCCTCCTCTGTCACTGCTGCCTGGTATTTATATGCAAGAGTTATTGGGTGGGTGCAAGGGTATCTTTATATTTAAAGTACAACAATGTTAGATGATTGATATGCAAATGGTTTAGCATTCGTTTTAAAATGAAGTCCAAATTGCTTGTATGATGCAAACTGTTTTGCATAAAGCTGAGCATGCAAAGTTGCACATAGAAAGCCACAAATAATATCTCTTTTTGAAAGACTCTTTCTGTTCAGAGGATCAGATCAGTGGGTAAAATCAAGTTAGACACTTATGACTTGTCGTCAGCAGCCACTGCATGGTTGTGACTAATGTGCGTCTCCGTGCAGACTCACTGTTCCCCATGTTAGCTGGGGTCCAAGATCACTGAAGTGAAAAGTGGCTGTGGTTCCAACGGGAAGTGTTTGGAGAACTTCCTCATCCCTTAGACTCTTGGACTCTGAGAAACACGACAGTAACGACTGTCAGACAACATCACAACATGTATCTATCAGGAAGTCTGGATGAATGAGTTAAAAGAAAAAGATGCAGGTGGATATACTTGGATCCAAACGCAAGGACTGTCTGGCCGGATACCACTTTGGATCTGTCAAAAGACAACAAGTTGCTTAACTCTTAGAACTATGTTCATAACCACAGATGGAGCACATTTATTTGTACTAATTTATCGGTTTGTCCACCTAATGATGATGAAGTAAACATCCATTTACAGCTACATACATTTTCATTATTAACTTACATGATTTGTGAAATAAAGCTTTAATATCCAGAACAGTGGCGGTTGGCTCCACCTACAACCGAATTGTAAATAACAGGATTACTGTCAGCAGCACAGGTATCCAGGCTAACATGATTGTTACACACCAAATACAAAAATATACAGCAGCAATCATTTCAGCCTTTCCTGTTTTCATTGTCTTTGGATTTGTTAAATTAGTTTGGTTTTTTTTCATTTCCACCTGGAACATGAGGCCACATGTTCGCACAACCCTGCACACTTGTACAAGCTGCTAATCATGCCAGTCTATCCACCTGATGGTCGTATGCAGCACAAGCATGTGCTGTAGCTGGAACAGGAGATTCCTCTCAGATGAAAAGGGAATTCTCACCTCCTAACCGTAACAATACACACACGACTGATTATGGCTGCACTTGAGCCGGAAACCAATGAAGAAGATGCTGCCTGTAAAGTAACACAGGCCTGTAAAGTAATGGCTCTCTGGGTTTTGAGTAAAACCACAAAGTTTCCTCTGATTTTAAACTTTTTCTTCAAATGGAGTCTTTTGTAAAGAGCTTTTAAATCTATTGGTTCTTGGAATCCTAATCAGTATTCCTAATGGTTGCAAAGGTAATCATAATAAATACAATTTGCCCTTTTCATCATCCTGACACCCACCTTATCCAGCAGCAGGAGCTTCTCTTTAGTCTTTAAGTCCACAATCTCCACTTCAAAGTAAACAATCCTTTTAGCTTTCTTTGGTGGTTTTGGTTTTGGCCTCGGTGCAGACTTCTTCTCAGCTTCTGCTCCATTCACATTCTTTGCCTCTAAGGCAAGTACATCCATGACACTGTTTGATCCCAAACCTCAACAGCCTCCTGAAACAATCTGTGATAGTCCACTTTTAAGTAAGCTGGTGATCTTTTGCTGGTATGTGCAGCAGCTCTCGCTCAGAGAACTGACAGTCCAGCTCGGGTTTCTTGCGTGGTGTCTTTTGCCTCCAGTGGCTGTGCCTCCAGTTTGAGAATAGTGGGCATAAAAACCCCTCTTTCCCAGACAGAGGGGATATGTGTAAGAGTACAGCAAGAAGTAAAGCGAGTGAGCTGAAGTGAAAGGAAAGCTGGTCTGAGACCATGAGGCAGGTCTGCTCCTCACCTGAACAGCAACCACTTGGAGAATCACAACCCCCCCCCCCCCCCCCCCCCCTTCATGCAACAAAATGCACTGAAGACGAAACTGGAGAGCCCCAAGATATAATCCATAGTGCGCCATTTGCAAGGCTAAATATAAGTCGCCTGATTTGCGCAGCACCAGCTTGGTAACCTTGGGAAGCTACATGTAGCTGTACCCAGGGACAGATGTCAGTGTGCTCACATGAGACTTATAACACTCATTTCCTGTCTGCTTTGCTCCTCACTGGGTTGCACAGAAACAGGCCCTGATCCGTCAAATGAAAAATCACCACATGCCAAAACTTTACCCCTCCTCCAGCCCATCTGGGAGCCCGGTATCCTCCCCCCCAACCTCAAACTCCAGAACAGATACTGTCACAGTGTTTATTTCAGGCCCTGTGTGGTTCAAGGATTGCGTGCTTAATCACTTCTAAAATACCTCAAAGAAGTTTGTGGTGAGAAAAAATGCTGATGGGAGATGATCAGAGATGCCTTTCATCACACAGGGTCAACTCATCACTGCTCAGAGCCAACTGCATGTCTATATTGTATGGTCTATTTATAACAAGTACGAGTAGCACAAGCAGACAGTAAACAGCAGTAGCATGCGTTCCACGATCATGTCTGAGGCTTGGCTGAGAAGCATTCCTGTGTTAAACCTAATCCTTTCTTGCACTGATGATCAGAAATGTGGAAAAACATCCTCAAATATGTGTGGAAGTGGATTTTCTTTACCTACAAAGGTGATCACTGAGCTGATGAATGACCTCTAATCTGCTATGAAACTGCTAGTAAAACTAATGTCAAAGAAACTGAGAAGTACATCCATCCATCATCCATCCATCCCAGCAATCATTTGGCAAGAGGCAGGGTTCTAGAAGTGCAACCTCATTTAAATTCACTGAAATTTTTCCTTCAAAGCAAAAAAACTTCACTTTAGGTTGGTAAAGAGTGGAAGCCTTAAAAACACCCACCCATTTCCCTAACAGCTTAGTTCAATTGAGGGTTGCAGGAAGCTAGATTCTATCCCAGCAACCATTGGGCGAGAGGCAATACACACCTTGGACAGGTCATCAGTCCATCACAGGGCTGCCTTAAAAACAGTACATATACTTTAATCGTGGGGAGACTTAAAGGATTTTGTGTAAAAATCCCATAAGCTTCTACACTGGGATGAAACCAATTTACAAACATTTCTCAATACCTATGGCTATTTTGTCTTCTGTCCCTTTGTCTTTCTTCATTCGTTTCTTGTGATATATAAAAGTTTAAAAAGTTCATAATGTTAAATAATTCATATGTTGTAACTTTTTTAGCTGGGCTTCATTTCCAGTAAATTGCAACAAATGTGAAACTTTTAGTTTTGCTGAACTGAGGCTTTTGATTTTACTGCAAATTTTGGTGAATTTAATCTCAATAAGTACAAAAAATCTTGCTGCCCACCATCCTGGCACCCAGCACTTTATAGTACTTCTCCTGATTTTGGCAGTGGGCAGGGAAATCAGTGGTGACCCCTCCAGCTCAGCATGAAATTACTTCAGCTTGTCTGCTCTGGTGGGAACAGCAGAGAACTGCATAATCAGTGAAACTTAATAATCTGACTCAAGCAAAGTTTCTTTTAATACACGGTCAAACACAGGCAGTTTAGCTACATCAGTGGACCTTTTTTTGAATTACAAAATATTTCAGTCTACAGCTGAAGTGTTGTGCTCTGGCAGGCACTGCACAAAACTGTTTGGTGTTCTCATCTGTCTCTAGAAACTTGTAAACTAACCTCACAGAATATTTGTTTACTTCCATCTTAATTTTCATTCCAAAATATTAACAAATAGGGGAGAATGGATGGTTATATACTTAACTCACCAACTTCAGAGCAACAATTATATCTTTCACATAGAGTGCAACATTTCAAATATTCAATCCTTGGAATTTTGATAAAAGTGGCTTACAGATAGAGAAAGCCCAAAATCCAGTGTCTCAGAAAATTAGAATATTGTGAAAAACTTGGCTGACTGCACTGGGCGAGGCGGCTGGCCTCAGTGTGCGCCATCGACCGTATATGAAAGATGGACGGAGCCTTCGGCTGTAAAAAGTGAAGCCTGTGCTGAAGTTTATAAAACTGCAGTTCCCCCCATCATCCGCTAGGGGATATATTTATATATACATATATATATATATATATATATATATATATATATATATATATATATATATATATATATATATATATATATATATATATATATATATATATATATATATATATATATATATATATATATATATATATATATATATATATATATACATATATATATATATACATATATATATATATATATATATATATACATATATATATATATATATATATATATACATATATATATATATATATATATACATATATATATATATATATATATATATATATATATATATATATACACAATACATATATATATATATATATATATATATATATATATATATATATATATATATATATATATATATATATATACACAATACATATATATATATATATATATATATATATATACACAATACATATATATATATATATATATATATATATATATATATATATATATATATATATATATATATATATATATATATACACACAATACATATATATATATATATATATATATATATATATATATATATATATATATATATATATATATATATATATATATATATATATATATATATATATATACACACACACGCACAAAACTAATTTGCTTTAGGTCAGGTCATATTTTTAGTTTAGTGCCGATCAGAAACCAAATAAAATAGTTTTTTCTAAACAAAACCTGCTTATTCATGTTTCCACAATAACCATGTGATCACACCTCAGTCTCTTTTATATCCTCATAAGCACAGTCCTATAAGTGTAACTGGACCTCCATGTACCACCTCAAGAAAAGAAAATATTTAGTGTGGACTGAGCTTTGCCTGGAGAAACCTCAGAATGTAGTGAATGGAGGATATCATGTACTTTTATGTTTTTCTAATCAACCTTATCTTAACATGTTTTATGGGGTATTAAGTTTTGGTCCCACAAGGGCAGTCCTGCAGATTTTTTATGTTTGCCTGCTTCAATACACCACACTCAAATTAATGAGTAATTGTGCAGAACTTCATAAGCCGTTGAATCCATATATCTGCGCAAATATCACTGGTGAAAAATTGTGAAAAAAAAAATTATCAGTGATTTTACAAATTTAATTTTAGGTTTTTTTTTTTTTTGTTTGTTTGTTTTTCGCATTAGATTACCACTCTAACTATAATAATTCATTATTTCCAATAGTTGAGACCCAGGTCTCACGTGTCACCCATTTGTCTTTTCTTAAAAAAGTGCGTCACCTTTTCTAGACTTGCCCCTGGTGGACAGCAAACTGAAGTCATAAGCAGTTCAGAAAAGTTCAGAACACCCCCCCCCTAACAAAAAAAAAAAAAAATCACATTATTTTGGGGGAATTATTCTAAAATATTCGATTAACAGTTTTGAAATATGACCTACTACATGAATCCAAATAAATAAGCTTGATTCAAAGCATTTCGTTTTCTTATCGTGTTTAAACTAAATAGATATGTACCCACTTCCGGGTGTTAACAGCGGTTAGAGCAAACCGGAAACAGTTGGAGGTGAATCATCTTGGCTCTCGTGTCGACCCACATTCATGTAGCCGCACCAGCTTTCTTCCAGAAGTTTCCTCGGCCGGCTTCTATCTAGCTTGGCGGAAACTCTTACAGGCATCGTTACGAACACGGAGGTTTATGCTGTTTTATAAACGCCGAATGACATTTTCGTCTCCTTCAGACGGCAAACTTGTTGGCGAGCTGTTATAACATTATTGACAGAAGAAGTGAAGCTGCGGCGGCGGAGCAACTTGACCAACACATCTGACACACAGGATGCTTAGCCGTAGTTGACAATGTTTCTGTAAAGTCGAAAGAGCTGACTGGTTATTGTAATGGGTAAAGATTACTATAATGTGCTAGGAATAGCCAAAGGTGCGTCCGAAGAGGAGATAAAAAAGGCGTACAGAAAACAAGCGCTGCGCTTCCATCCGGACAAAAACAAGTCCACTGGGGCTGAAGACAAATTCAAGGAAATCGCCGAAGCATATGATGTTCTCAGTGATGCCAAAAAAAGGGACATTTACGATCGCTTTGGAGAAGAAGGTACCTGACCTCGTCACCAAACTTGCATGCAGTTTTGTAGTTTGCGCCCTTATGTAATCTGTCAGGGTATCCATCATGTAACCACCAGCAAACCAGGACACAATGTAACTTTCAGATTCTGTCTAATCTAATGCACAGTTGCATGTTTGTGTTTGCTCATTGAGGTTTCTGGCATCTTTCTGCAGCAGTTGCCACATAGTGGATGTGTGTGTGTACAATAGGTGTAGCTGGAGAACCTGCTGGAAACGGCCAGCTGCAGCCTTTCCTGACACTCACCGTTTCAGATAAAAAAAAATTGTAGATTAGGGGGTTAAAATTCACAAATGTATATCTTAATGCTTCGATGCTGCTGCATACGTTTTTATGTGCACATTTGGACATATATACGTGGTATTTAGGCGGGAAAATGCTGGGATGACACCTGTTCACAATATGAACTCTTGGTGGTGGCATATCTTTTTAATCATAGCTCTTTGCAGTTATGAATATTTTCATAATCACGTTAGTGACATTAGTAACAGCTAATGAAATGGTAAGGATTATTACCATGCATTATTAGATCTGAGCACTGGTAGGCCTACTGTTGAGCAGGACTAACCTGCCAGCAACAGTGGCTGCACTCATATTTCCACTACTTTTTCCTCTGAGATTTTCTCACAAACCTTTGATGTTGCTCCATGTCTTCTTCTTCAACAGGATTAAAGGGCTCAGCTGATGTTGGAGGACACAGCGGTCCAAGTTTTAACTACACCTTCAACGGGGACCCTCATGCCATTTTCGCAGAATTCTTTGGAGGGCGCAGCCCATTTGATCACTTCTTCTCGCATAATGTGGGAGATGATATGGATATCAATAATCCCTTCTCTCCGTTTGGCATGGGAGGAATGGGTGGGTTTCACAGGTCCTTTAAGTCGTACCCAGGAGGCCTTCATAGAGGACAGGAGAAAAAGAAGGACCCACCAGTGGTGCATGAGGTGAAGGTGAGCCTCGAAGAGGTTTTCTCAGGTTGCACAAAAAAAATGAAGATTTCTCGCAAGAGACTGAATCCGGACGGCTGCACCATGCGCAGCGAAGACAAGATTTTAACAGTGGACATCAAACGTGGCTGGAAGGAGGGCACAAAAATCACTTTTCCCAGGGAGGGGGATGAAACTCCTACCAACATTCCTGCAGATGTTGTGTTTGTGGTCAAAGACAAACCTCACCCCATCTTCAGAAGAGAGGGCTCGGATATAATTTATCCTGCAAAAATATCACTTAAAGAGGTAATTTAAATCTCAGACATTAATTAATCGAACAAATACAAAATATTTGTTTAGCTAATATTTACCTTCTCTTACTCTCCTTTGTGTTTGTCTCCAGGCTTTATGTGGATGCACAGTCAGTGCTCCCACTCTAGATGGCCGGACCATCTCCGTAACCTCCAGGGACATTGTCAAACCTGGGATGAAGAAGCGCATCGCTGGAGAAGGGCTGCCTCTCTCTAAGTGCCCTGAGAAGAGAGGTGACATGATCTTGGATTTTAGCGTTAAGTTTCCCGATAAACTGGGCCCAAAGACACGCGATGAACTTGAGCAAATTCTTCCAATGTGATCCCAAAGTCTAACAGTATTCGGCGAGGCTCTACTGTGTGTGTCACGTTTTGGAATGAATGACAGAGTCTCAGGGCAGATTTTATTTTATTATGACACTTATATAGTCTTGATTTTTTTTTTTCTCAGATGGGTTTAATTGTCATCAAATTACATAAACACAAAGATATTTCAAGAATGTTATGAAACTGGACCACCTAAAAAATGAGTCCTGCAAGTGAGGATGTGGTTTGTGGGAGTGCTTTAGGACAACATGCAGTCAGCTACAGTACCTCAGGAGCACTGATGTATGCTAGAATGTAGCTGTAAATGCATAGAACAAGTACTGAGTGGATCCTGAGAGGTGTAAACATTATAGGTATCAGCACCTTATTTAAATAATCAGCATTACATTTTTTTTCTTTTTTAGTGTCTCATCCATCATTACTGTTTGCTTATGATGTAATAGTGTCATTAAAAAAAGCAGAAGCCTTTCCAAGGTTGACATAGATGCTTATGATTTAGATATACAGACACTACATTGTTCTCATTAAGTCTCACACTGTTGCAAAAGTATTCATTCATCCTCTTAAAAGTTGATTTGTCTGGTCTCCTTGCTCCGGCGGGACCAGTGAAAAACAGACATCCAGTTGATCACACAGAAATTGAACTGATTTTAAAGTGGAAAACCTTTCTACCTAATCGGTACTTTTTATTGACAGAAGTTCGATAGGTGAAATGTTTACTTTTTACATATTAAGTAAAATATTTATTGGAATGCATTTTGTGCCAAACGACAGCCCCTATTTATTTAAAATGTGTTCATCTGAGAGTATCACAAGCATGTATCTTGTAGTGTGTAATAACCATAAATTTATACACTGTTAAAGTATAAAGTATGTGTGATATTTTTCATACTGATATCATATGTATTTGATACTTCAGTTCTTGCTTGTTTTACTGTCGTCCAAATTGAATCAAGGGCCAGTGTAATAATTATTCCTTATTTTTTGTTGTTTAAAACATGATGCAACTCTGGGGTTTTTTGCAAAGTAATACAGAGACTACAATGTGGAAGAAATATTTTAGCCCCTGATTTAACAACCTGTGATTTTATCCTCTGTTTGATTTTGTGGGTAACACCTCCTGACAGCATTCACTCCAAGATGAACGTTGTGTAGAAATGCATAGTTTCACAGTTCAGTGGGAATTCTGACATGTAATTATATCCCCTTTTGGTTGTAGTGATTATTGAAATTACTAAATGGGAAAGGATTGTTTGTGTTGGTATGATTACATGAAACAAACATGAGGTATAACATTGGTGAATAAATCTCTTTTTTTGTTTGTTTGCAAAAAGACTTTCAGTTTTTAATGGGAAACGTTAATTGTGCTTTAATTTATGTTTACGTTTGAAAATATCTGGCAAAGATAAAAGAAAAAATTAACAACACAGCTTTCACATATTTTAATGACAGGATTTCTTTCTTAGTCTTGTCCTATCATATGATGATGTACATTTCCGTGTTGAAAAATAACAAATAAACCTGAAAGATTGCATCAGTTTTGGCTTGGTGTTTAATTTCTTGAGGATGTTTTAACAATAGTCCTCTTAGAAATGTTATATAATTAGTATATGTGTGTGTGAACACGCATATATTGCTAAATTAGCTTATATGTTATTCCTTTCAGGGATTTAACCGGAAATAGAACCATGAAGTTGTTGACCTTAGCACAGTCTAGCCTTAGCAGTAACACGGTTGCTGTAACCCATGTTGTCCGCCAGAGGGCGACAGAGCCTTTGATTACAATACATAAGTTTAAATTCCTTTCCGTGTTTTTTTTTTTCTTTCTTTCTTCAAATACACGAATTATTTCCTCATGTTTTAGTGCTAACCTTTGTTACAAGGGATTTCATATTTCAGACGCTACTCGACACTTTGCTTTTAAACAACAAACTGGTGTGACACTGGCTACAGTAATTATTTAATTCTAAGTTGTGTCCGCCTTGACACGAAAACGGTTGCAATTACCACAATTGGCCGCTGGGCAGCAGTAAAACCAAAGCGCAGCTTTTTTCTCTTTTTTTTTGCAGCTACGATGCTCAACAATCCAACGTTATAGTTTACATGAAAGCGAACATTATCATGGTTTGCAATGGTATAATATGCTCTACCCCTATCATGTGCTTCCTGTAGCCTACTGCAATGCTCAGTGTCAACATGATTTGTTCAACTTGACATAAACTTGACTAATTCCATTTAAAGCTATACAATACAATTTTTTTTAAAGTTCATAGTAGTTGGGGTTCATCATTAAATGTAAAGGCAAACTATCAGTGACCTGAGAAATTCATAAAACAAAAATTCTGCAAACACCAAGGCACAAATTGAAAAACAAAACAAAACAAACAAACAGAAAAATCGCAGTTGTAGCCTAGTTTACGGTAATCTTACGTTAACCCGTTAGCTCATCAAAACAGCCAGTCTAAAAAAAACACACAGATAGATTGTTAAATTTGGTCATTTGTGACCATTATTACCACTTTAAAAATGCAGATGACTTATAATAAACTGTAGTGTTTTCTTAAAGTTCCTCATTAAACTATGCATGTAAGTCGATATAGTCGAAGTTTGTATTTACGAGCACACCCGAAGGCATCATTGTTCCACCCCTGCTGGGCAGGCACAAAGCTAATTCTACAACAGCATACCGACACACATAAACACACACACATTGTAATTACCTGCCAGTCTGATCGAGTCAAGTCCAGCTGCCAGCCAAGAGCGGACGTGTAAAGACACCGAACTTCTTCGCTGTCTCAACTCTGTTTTCTAATAGCAAACATCAGCAACGTTAGCAAGGCTAAGCTAACAGGAAGAGCTAAGGGTGGTTGGCAAACTCCGGTAAGAATGACTGGCCTGCCATGTTTTCTTGTTTCTCATGTTTAACGATCCTGCTAATTAACGCAAGTACCTCATATTTTGTAAACGGCAAACGACATGAATGAACTGTTGCTGATTTAGCTTGTGTTTTTATTAGCTACTCGCGTTGGTGGCTTGGAGTTGTCAATGTTTGTGATGCACTAAATGAAAGAAAGCTAACAGCTAATATTAGCCTTGTCTAATGCATTGATTGTATAAGCTGCAATGTTACCTTGTAAAATGACCAGTTTTGAAAGTTTTGATTTTAAAATGCTAAAATAAAACACTATTATAGCATTTAAAGCAGCAGACCTTTACAAGCTATGTGTATTGGGGTAATGACTCAGTATGCTCAGACAGATTTATTGTCACTTTGATGCCATTGCTTTCCCAAATATAAAAGTCTGTGTGTCTCTGTTTTACAGTCAAAACGTTCCTTCTCAGACTGCTGGATATGACACATCCAGCTATGTGAGCTGTTCTAATGTGTGGATTTTTAAATCCATACACTGCCTGGTTGAGACAGCTTTTCAGCTGTTCTGGAGGACTACTTGATCACTGTGACATAACTACCCAACAAACCTGCAGCTGATTTAGCTGAACAGGTGTATGCTGTCTGGGATTGTAGCGTAACTCCCCATAGCAGCCTCTACTATTTTTACTATGCCTCTGGGATTGGGAAGAAGAAAGAAAGCCTCTCCATTAGTTGAGAATGAAGAAGCGGAGCCCATTCGTGCAGGCCTCAATGTGGCAGGTATGGAAGGCCTGGATGGAGGAGTAGTCGGACTGGGGGAAGGTGCTGCCTCTGAAGGTCTTCCTCCTCCACCTAACAGTATGAGACCTCGGCTAATCTTCCACACCCAGCTCGCTCATGGAAGCCCCACGGGGCGCATTGAGGGCTTCAGTAATGTGCGAGAGCTTTATGCCAAAATTGGGGAGGCTTTTGGGATACCACCATCAGAGGTGAGTGACCCTGTTCACACAGTGTGAACATGCCGGTTTAATGTGTGGAGTTTCACTATTTTATTTTTTTTTCCTCCTAAAGGTTATGTTTTGCACACTGAACACTCACAAAGTGGACATGGATAAACTGTTGGGAGGTCAGATTGGCCTGGAGGACTTTATTTTCGCCCACATCAAAGGCCAGAAGAAAGAAATAGAAATATTTAAAGGAGAAGATGCTCTAGGGCTGACAATCACCGATAATGGAGCCGGCTATGCTTTCATCAAGGTGAGTAAAGTCTAAATATCTTTAGACTCAAGTATCAACAGGTAGCTGTACGATCCTGGAAACATTTTGGAACAACCTCTGTCTTTAAAATGACATGTTGATTTGTAATCGAGATGAAATGATGAGCTGGATGTTCGTGTGTTCACTGCTTTTCAGAGGATTCGCGAAGGGAGCATCATCCATCAAATCCAGGTCATCAACGTGGGTGACATGATCGAGTCCATCAACGGCCACCGTCTTATAGGCTGTCGACACTATGAAGTTGCCAAAATGCTGAAGGAGCTTCCCAAAGGGAAGGAGTTCACCATCAAGCTGGTGGAGCCTCTCAAAGCCTTTGGTAGGTGTGAGAGGAGAATATTTTCAGTACAGATTTTACTTTGATATTAGTGCTATCACTTCCTGGTCATGAACAGATTATATCATGTTTTTGTCTCCATAAATGTCTTCTGCATCAGAAATGGGCTTCGACTCTTGCTCTCAAACTTAGTGATTTAGAATGAAGTAAAAACGTAACGTAAAAGCCTCATTTGCAGACATCAGTTTGGTCTTCAAGCTTACTGAAAAAGGATCTTCTATAAGACCAAACACAATATATCGAGTGACTTGAAGTGGAGGCATGTATAACTGGAAATGTGTAACGGAGTCTAAAGTGGGACAGTGTGACGGTGCATGACATTCCACACCGTCACAGCTGTAAAGCTTGATTTTAAAGATGTGAAAGATGTTTGATTTATTTATTTTGAATAGATATGATCAGTCAGCGGTCTGGAGGTTCCAGGTCTGCGTCAGGGGTTCAGCTGGGGACCGGCAGAGGAACCCTTCGGCTGCGCTCTAAAGGTCCTGCCACAGTGGAGGAACTGGTAAGTAGTGAACTAAGAACAGGTTTTTGTGAAATATTTCTGTTGCTTGACTACGCTTGGATTTTTTTTTTTTTTTTAAATCCTCCAGCCTTCAGCATTTGAGGAAAAAGCCATTGAGAAGGTGGATGACCTTCTGGAGAGCTACATGGGAATCAGAGACAGTGAGCTTGGTAAGTTCATCTGTAGATTTATCGGCTCTAGTGGTGAAATGCTTTTCAGTTTCTCTTTAATTAAATTTCCTCTCTGTTGCCTCAGCGGCCACCATGGTGGAATTGGGAAAAGACAAAAAGAACCCAGATGAGTTTGCTGAAGCTTTGGATGAAACCCTGGGAGACTTTGCCTTCCCAGATGAGTTTGTTTTTGACGTTTGGGGCGCCATCGGAGATGCTAAGGTTGGACGGGTGTAAGGAGAGAAACTAATGGAGCAGGGCGTCCTCGTGTGTGCGTTGCACCCACGTTCAGCACTACTACAAAACATAACACTACCATCATGAGTTTGATTTTACTCCTGTGTACACTCCTTCTATTTTTTTGCGTTTCTACCTTTTTGGGAGATCAAGTGGATGTTCCAGTTCCACGAAGAGGAAGGTGACTTCCAAAGTGCTTTTATTTGTCTTCCAGCTAATTTCCAGAAACTCTGAGCACGCTGATGAGCTTCTCCTTCGGCCGCATTACATCAACCTGCATGTTGTTGTTGTTGTTGTTGTGGCTGGCAGCAGAACACTAAAAATGATTTAAAATGGAGGAAATGAAACATTAGATTCTTGACATTAAAGATTTTATTTTTCTCCCCCTTTCCCCCCCCCCCTACTTTGCACTGTGTTGAACTGCACTGTAAACCATCAACAGAGGTGAACATAGGTTGCACTGTACCTCCCCTGGTGAGTTTTTGCACAGTAGAAAGCCTCCCTGAAGTACAGTGTCATCGTGACCCACTTGATGTTACTGTTATGGATCAGTTTAACAAGCATGTGCTGTTACATTTTTATTTTGTCATTATGAAATTGCTGGTTTTAAGTTCTTTTCCTTTTTTTTTTAAGGTCTTGAAAGTTGTTGCAGAGAGATAAAAAGTAAACTGTAGCTCTTGACTAAAAAGATCAGTGGTTTTTCACTGGTAACACACCCTGTATTATTATAATGATGTTAGCTGTGCAGACAGCTGCACATTCCTGTCTTTCATAGAATCCACAGTGTTAAAAAGAAAATCAGTGTTGGGATGCTGTTACTGAAGGTCAGTACACAAGGATGAGAAATGGATTGGTTTCCAGGTTTGTGGACTGTGTTGACTTATTTTTTTTTTTTATAGCTAGTGTTTTTATATAAGGTGATGTGATATCTATTTTAAAACAAAATTTGTGTAACATGAAAAAAAAATCCATCCTGTGTTGCAACTTTATAACAGAGCAGTATTAAAGAAGAAAAAGTAACGACTCCCAAGTAGTTGTGTTGAAAAACAAAACAAAATGCCTTTTGTTTTGTTGGTCTGAAGTCAGATGTGCAGCATTGAGGACGAGAAGCAAACGGATAACCTTCACTTTGCTTCTGTTTCTTCTGGTTCTTGGAAATAAAGCAGCAGGTGATGTTGCACCAACTACTCAGTTCAAGTCTTTTTAAAAAAAGAGAAAAATATGGTGTTAACCTTTTCAGTATAACCAAATGTATGAAGCTATTTTGTAGTTTTTGTTTCCTTCATCAAAGCTGATGAATATCTATATGAATGATGTGAAGAAATGACGCTGAAACACAAACACTGGGAAGAATGTGTTATTTTGGTTTTGTATTTACACTGATGTCCATGTTGAAAATATAATGCGATAACACCCACAGAGTGGTTTTCCTTCTGTTTGGTCACTTCACTGCCTTGTAGGTTTAAGAGGGAGCCATGCTGAGAAAATGCTCTGTTTAAAATTCTCCAGCAATTTTACCAAGTTTTCCTGTTTTTCGAAGGAGTTTGTTCTCTTAACATTTACAGAAACGGTCACCTGATGTTTGTGTTTCTTCTCACTCCTGTGTCCTCCTGAAATATAGATGTCGTTTAACTAGACAGTGAAATCACTGGGTGTCAGTGGGCTGTCGGAGGTAACGTAATAAGATCCACCTCAGTTAACTTGATAGTGCTGCTCGACCTTGCTGGGGTCACTTACAGGCCTCCATCAGGAAGGCGGCAAACTGAAGGACTACCAAGCAGTTTGATACAAAATACAGCAGCAGTATGTTTAGATTGTAAACAAAGTTACGACTAAATGAACAAAAGCGCCTTAAGCAACCTTTTTTTTTTTTTCTCTGTGACGAAGGAAAACTGCGCAGGAGTGTGTGAAGTAAACCAGTTTTTCAAGTATTTGTTGTTCTATAACCCTGGTTGCACATTAGACGTGCACAGATTACTCTCTGGACTCGCAGTAGAGCACTTCTTCTTCCTAACAAGCCACAGACATCCACAGATACAGGAAGCAGCCATGGCATTGCGCCCCCGAGCTTCCTCCCAGCCAGGAAAACTTTCCCAACTCCAGATTCCCAAGGTAGTGTCCACTCTTCGACCGCGGTCTGTTTCTTCCCGCTCGGGCTCCATGCTAGAAGAGGAACTGTCTTGTTCCGTCTGCTGTGAGATCTTCAAGGAGCCTGTGGTGCTGAAATGCAGCCACAGCTTCTGCCGGGCCTGTCTTCAGCAGTTCTGGAACAAGAAAAAGGCCAGACGCGAGTGTCCTATCTGCAGGAGGAAGTGCTCTCTGACGGAGCCCAGAGTCAGCCTGGCCCTGAAGAACGTGGCCGATACCTTCCTGATGGAGCAGGAGCGGAGAACTGCCGTAACTGGGACAGGGATAGGAGCCGGCAGGACAACGGTGGAACTGGAGGCTATGGAGGAGAAGTGCGTCACACACTGTGAAGTTCTTAAACTTTTCTGCCTGGATGACTTTGAAGTCCTTTGCTGTGTTTGTCACACCTCCAAGAAGCACCAGGGACACAGAGTGTGTCCCCTGGAAGAAGGAGCCCAAGATCTCAAGGTAAAGTAGCCATTTGTCTGAAGGGTTTAAACATCACATTCTAGCAACTTGAAACTCTGAAAAGTTGTTCCTCTTGACACAGACTATTAGTAGTTGTGCAAAAAGAGAAATTAAGCAGCTTCTACTTTGCTATGTTCATTATAAAGATGTGAAAACATTCCATTTCTCTACTTTTGCCCCTCAGGCAGAGCTGAAAAAAGAGCTGATTCCTCTGAAGAAAACTCTGCGTCACCTTTACGAGGCCAAGCAGGAGTGTGATGACACAACTGTGCACATCAAGGTATCAATAAACACAGATCCACGAAACACCCAAAGACCAGCATAATGGTTGAGCAATACTCCTGTTAGTGTGTAAACACATCTGTCAGCCAAGATGTTAGAAAGACTTTGTTTTTGAGCTCATAGATTGGATGAAATGTTTTTGTACAAAACATATGAAGGCTATAATAAACAGTGTCAACCGCACGGTTGTGAAAAAGAACATTTTGTGTATCAGGACATTATAAAAATAATCTGGTTCACAAACAAAAGGCAACACATGATGTCACGTTGGGGAAATCTGCGTGTCTGTAGATGCTGCACTAATCTACCGGTCAGCCTCTAATCATATTCTTTCCACAACTATGATGCAAAGCCTCACACATTTAAACCAGAACTGGGATGAGCAATCCATCCTTTTTGCAGCACACAACAGTGGCCTCAGTGTTATGGGAGCTATTTCACACTTATGAATGCTCCATACTTGATGTGGAGCTGTCTCAGAGCAGCTGGAGGTCACTGCTTGAAGAAACCAACACAGTTGCAGCGTTGGCATGAAAATTCTCAGCCTTAAGTCCACAGAACTGTAAACTTTGCAAGCTTTAGCTGACTTTATACCTACAGTATCAGTCAGACTCTTCCTCCAGGTGTGGAGGAATCAAGCAGTTTATGGGAACATTACTCCTAAAGCTGGTTCCTTGTGATCCAATCCACAACAAACATACTGGAAGTTTTTCACAGCTTGTCTAACTCATCTCCTAGTATCTGACAGAGATGGTCCCGCATTACATAACTAGGACAAGGACAGATTCCCCGGTGTCATCATAGACTTCAACTGTGCTAGATACCTGGGACTTGAACACACAGAAACACACACTTATCACTACCTAAATCATGTTGCTGTAAACATGAATGTAATTATGTTAAAGTAAGAGTTCAGCAAAAACAGGTGGCCCCTGTAACAGGAAGCCTTGAAGCCTTCCAGTGTTGATGTGGATTTATATGTGTGCTAGAACCAAACTCAAGCCACTGAGAAGCAGATCAGAGAGGAGTTCGAACAGCTCCGGGAGTTTCTCCAGAAGGAGGAGGAAGCACGTCTGGCTGCTTTGCAACAGGAGGATGAGGAGAAGAAAGAGCTGATGAGGAAGAAGTTTGAAAGCATCAGCAGAGACATCCTCACCTTCTCCCATGCTGTGATCGCCATTGAGAATGAGATTGCATCCAGTGATGTTTTGTTTCTTCAGGTGAGTATTTATTTTTTTTATGAAGATTTTTTTCCTTTGGGTCCATCTGAATAAAAGAAATATTTTTCATTTCCTCTTAGAATTACACCAACACAAAGAAAAGGTGGGTGTGTTTTTCTTATTTCATTTTCTGCTGAGATAGTTTAACTTCATGTTACTTATTTTAACATTTCCCCCGTTTTATTTTTTAATCTCTGTTTGTCATCCAGAGTGAAAATCACCCACAAGGATCCAGACAAAGTGTCAGGTGTTCTCATAAATGTAGCCAAGTATGTCAGTTCCCTTAAGTACCATGTGTGGGAGAAGATGGTGGAACTGGTTCAGTACAGTAAGTGCTCTCCTTATTCTGCTTTTACTGTGTTACATGTGGAGCATGACTGTGTGAAGCGGTTAAGTTTACCTGAAACATGTCTAATGTTGGATAGTAAAAGATTTAGTTAATTCCTAAGTAATGTTCTGTATTTCCCTACTTTCAGCCCCCATCACTCTAGACCCGAACACTGCCTACCCCTGGCTGTCCCTCTCCTCAGACCTGACCTCTGTAGCTAACAGTGGATCCATAAAGCAGCTCCCGGACAATCCTGAGCGTTTCGGCCACTTTGTGTTTGTGCTGGGATCAGAGGGCTTTACCTCAGGCCGCCACGCCTGGGAGGTGGAGGTGGGCGACAAGGTGGATTGGATGTTAGGGGTGGTCAAGGGGTCTATCGACAGGAAAGGCCGCATCTCAGGCTGTCCTAAGGGCGGCTTTTGGATGATCTCACACTTTGAGGGTGAGTACTCGGCTATGACGAGGCCCAGCACCACTCTCCATTTGCAAGGGCAGCTGACTCGGGTCAGGGTGCAGCTGGACTATGAGTCAGGGGAGGTGGCCTTCTCCAATCCTGTGAGCATGACACCTATCTACACCTTTACGGACTTTTTCACTGAAAAGATGTACCCCTTCTTCTGCCCTGGGGCCAACATTGATGGAAACAACCCAAAGCCTCTTAAAATCTGCCCTGCTAAGGTTGCTGTGTGGAACAGCACGACCTGGTGATCTTGCTTTAGTAGAAACTACAAATCTGTGTATGTTTGTGTGTAAAGTTAACATAATACAAACTGAATAATCACATGACTGATTTGTTTATTTTACTGGGGTTTATTGAGCAATTGACTAAAAACCTATAAGCAACAAGTGACTCTTTAAAGCAGCAGATGATAGTTCTGTCATCATATTTGAGAAAATCTCCACTCTACCTCCCAGTCTGGAAAACCAGCAGTTGTACTCCCATCATGAGCACCAATCTCCCCCTAGTGGCCAGAAATGGACATGAGCACTCCACTGACTATATTCCTGTTTCCATTAGTTAAGAGTTGAAACAACATGTCTAATAATGCATAGTAAGAAAAAGTTTACTGATATCACAGCTACTTTTACATGTTCAAATCATTAAGAACAGTTTTTTTTTATTAAAAAAAAACAAAAAAACTTGAACATATAGTAAATATACACAATATACACAAATTAGAAACAGGGCAGCAGGTTGTTATGCTTTGTTTGGGATGTGGATGACTGGGGTTCACTTGCAAGAAAGCCATATTCAGAAAAATAGTTAAAAACCAGAATATCTCTGTGTGTGTATTTCCTGTTGTCTCTGCCTCTCAGTTAATAAACTGTTATTGAGAGCAGACTTGTCTTTCTATACATTGTTTCACTGCATCCTTATGGAGGGGCAGTGGAAGGCAGTGCTGACTAACCTCTCCTCCACCCATGTCAGTGTGTAGCCAGGCAGGGTGTTGCATTGAAAAGGAGTAAGTGTGGTTGAAATAGGAAGAAAACAGGTAAAAAAAAAACAGCATGAGCACAATTGAGGGTTATAGAAGAAACTAATTCATGTTGAGGATGCAATTGGTGACTGGAGTGGAAAAAAAATCAGCAACACAAAGAATAAATAAAACTTTTAAAAAAAAAAAAAAAAAAAATCTATTTTAATGCTATGTAAAATTTAATTGTTTTGGAACCAACATGACATTTAACACGGTATCCTTATGATCATGTTCACAAGGTCCTTGACATTGTGTTCTGCTGAGTGCCAGTGACTGGGAACCTTGTTCACCAGCGGGTTGAGACCTCCTGCTCCCAACTTGCTGGAAGTACTGATTTGTGCTACAAAGGTCAGAGTTGTCTGACAAAGAGAAGAGCATCAGCAGCAGACAGTGATGGATATCAGATGAATATCAGAACATTGAGCTATTTGTGGAGGCTGGCGCTTCCCAAGGCACGGGAGCAGGATGGAGATTGTAAGAGTGGAACAGGGCGCTTTTATCCCAACAGGTGATAGAAATGCTTCTTTATCAGCGTTTGCAATTTATATCAATTTAGAGAGAATTGTTTTATTATTTAAAAGACAAGAAGACTCCCACACATATCTTTTTTACTTTAATTAGTGCAGGGATTTTGCTTCTTCCACAACTTTATTCTTATATACCAGTTCTAAAGTACAAAGTTTGGAGAGCATAAATGCAGATAATAGCCAGTAACGGAGTAAGATGAGACTCTTACCTCAGTGATTGATTTGGATCCCTGCATCAGTTTTCCAACTGGCTGGAGAGAGGTCTACTATATCCATGCCTCATTGTCTGCTCATTCAGCATTTATTTTTCAGCAGTGTGCAGAGTCTGACCTCAGATATTCAGATTCAGTTTGATTGTTTTTCCTCAGCTTGTCCTGACATCATGGAGGTAAGGGATGCATTTCTATAAAACTGACTAACTTTCAGAGAACCAAAGAATACTCATGACTACAAAATAAAGCATATAAGCTGGTATTTGAACTTGAGATATGACGCAAAAAAGCAAGCTTCATCTTTGCTTTTCTAAGCAGTGAAAAGAAGAGTACAAAGGACTTCCCAGTTAAAATAAAACAGCTGCAACAAAATGACCTTATTGTGTTTAAGAGTATCAACAGGCCTACGTGTAGAGGAATTGTGTTGTTCTTGGTGATTTTGAAGACGTAACTGAGGATGAACTGAAGCCATTCAGTGTGAATTCTTATCAATGCATCAAAGCAGAAATGGCCTAGTAATGTGAGCTAAGTTAACACAAAACATACACAGACAATATATGGCTGATTTGAATATAAAAATTACTTGAATGTGTTCATTTAAAAAGCTTCTTCACAGGAGATTTCACTTGAAGTCGTAAAAATTGACGCTAAAACTGCAATAAGGTGATAACAAGCTCTATAGAGTGATTTTAATATGCACAAATTATCTTTTTCTGGTATAATTGCACTGAAACTGCAATGGTGCTGTTGGCAGGGATGTTGTATTCCCGCCACATGGCTGCACCATTGTGGAGTTAAAAACGGCACATTCTGAAGATCTGGCAGAAGATTTACAAAGGCTTGCAAGTCCTCGATCAGACAAACAAGTGATATAATTCATTAAAATTGCACAATTGCTAGAAATGAGAGACTCTGAAATAAGGCTGTTTTTAATTTGTTTTAAGAGAAAATGTGACTGAAAACCAGTTGTATTATTTTTTAACTCTCTGAATTAGCAAAACAAATAACTTGTTAATTTAATGGGATGCATTAAGAAATAAAAAGAAGCAACATTTTTCTTGCAAATCTTATAATTCAGCATTAAAAACGTAATCAATCTTCTCTGACAATAGCCTTCGCTGGGTATTTATTTACTTCAGAACAGTTGTACTGGATGGTTTTAGATTACAGTTTACTGTCTGTTTCTCTTTTTGTCCACTTCCTGCAACATGCATGCCAGGAAAAAACAAGTTAGTGGCAGTACAGCTCAAACTTACTGAGAGAAACAGATAAGGCAGGATGTTAAGAGTAAAATCTGCCAAACAAAACAATAAACTCAGGTCAGGAGCACAATTAAAAAAAAAAGGACCTTTGTTTCAAAAAGAAATGTGATTGAATGCCCTGCAGTGATAATGTTAAGTTTGCTGCCAAATGACTCCCATTACTGAGACCAGTGCTCTTTGGGTTCATCTGCTGCTGGTGAACATAAAAGGACTGTTTAAAAAAAAAACATAACATGGGGTGCGTAGACTGTGTCATTTTCAGATTTACTGAAGAACAGAGTGAAAAAACACATCTACGACACAGGACAAAACAAACATCCCTTGACTTTTCATTTGGCAGCAGATTCCTTTGGCTGTCCAGATAAAATGGCAGTGTCTTGCTCTGAATCCATAAGCAGACATACACACCCATCCACACACTTACACATGCACACAATACATACAGTAGCATGCAAAACGTTTGGGCACCTTTGGTCAAAATATCTGATACTGTGACTAGTTAAGCATGGGAAAGATGACCTGATTAAGCAGGGAATAAACTTCTAGATGGTTCACTAACAAGCAGCAAGAAAGAAAAAAGAAATTAATGCTGTAAGCAGCGCTATGTTTTGACATTTGCCTGGGACATTAAGAATATGCTGCTCTTCTGATGTCATTTGGAAAACAATTAATGCAAAAATGTATCTTTTTTACATTTTACTGGTATAAACTGACATTCTCTTCCCTCTACCTGTGAAATGTCTGCTGAACTCTTGGTGGAAACAAAAAACACAATCACCAGACATGTCTGCCCCTTTATGCCGCTTTTTGTTTTTAAAAGAGACCTTTGCTTCCTGTTCCATCAGTAGTTCCTCACAAAATGCAAAAAAGCTTGTTCTGATTTGCAAACTGCTGACATTGATCTTTTGGGTTAGTTTGCAAAAATGTTTTTCTCTCTTTCTCTCTTTTATTTAAAATCTTCCATCCACTTTTATGGGTCTTGTTTTAATCCTCGCTGCCTTTCAGCAGGAGGCCAGTGATTCTTCATAGTTGAAACACTTGTGTAAGCACTAGAATGGTGCATGAACGCTGTAGCATCTGCTAAATCTTTTTAAAGGTCTTCCAGGTCTCATCTGTTTCCATTAACAGTATCTTAACCTTTGAAAACCTGAAGTCCCTCAACTGGGGGAAGCTACAGCTGCATCAGCTGCAAATGTTTATTTAGCTAATTTTATTTTTTTTAAGGCAAGATTGATTTTCTTTTCATTTGTGGTAAGTGCCTGGATTTTAACACATGCAGTGATACTCACATAACTTAACTAATCTCACAAATTTTCACGTTACTGTGACTCCAAAAGTATTCCAATAAACCTTATGGTTGCTTGTTGGTTATATACTAATTTTTGTGTTAATATGTGACAATATTGATATTCAGTTTTCAAGCAGAGGCCTAAAAAATAGGCACAGAGCTCAAAGGGTAAATAATTTCTGCTGAGATGGCTTCTGCAAATTGCAAAAATGAGAGTTAATAAAGCTTGTTTATTACAGCTTTTTTTTTTTTTTAAATCAATTAATAATTATATAATCCAATCCAAGACTACAATTGCTATAGAGAGCCCAACTTTTACATGCTGTTCCTTTCTTATACTTTTCAAATGCATAAATAAAGTAGAAACACTAATATTTTCTAAAACTATGAAAAAATCTGACTTGTGTAACTGTATGAGATCAGTTCATCTTCATATCAATGAACCATGGGCAGTAACAGAAATATTTTGCATGCGACTGTACATACTTACACACTGCAGGTGTACAGTACATGATGCAGTACATAACATGCACATACACAGATATAAATGCAAACAGTTTTGAATTAAATGCACTTCTGTGTCCACAGTTCTTCACTTTGAAAATAGGAAGGTGCATAAATAAAACATTCCCATCTTTTATAGAAAAGGTTGATGCATGTCTGGCAGCACAAGTTGAAAACAGGAGGGTTTTGTGACACTTGTCTATTTTCTTTCTCACCATTTTGTGAATTTTTCCCTCTCCGTTATGATTGTATCAACATTTCTTTTCTCTCTCTGGTGGTTTCATGACAGCACTTCAGTCTTTTCTCATTTTCTTTTTTATTTTTGTTTTGTTTAGTCTCTCACAGATGGGTGCTGTCCTGCGTATCAAACCTGTGACTCTCTGATAGCCCAGCGCTGCACTTCCTGCTGCTCCCCTGATTGGGTACTAGAGAGAGGGGGTCCGGTCTGATCAGGTACCTGCAGATTGAGCACAGACAGGGGGGCAGTAAATAGACATCTGTCATAATTGCAGTGTTTGTGCTACAGTGCTATCACTTATAGATGGTGTTCACTCACACAACATCGTGCAGCTCCAGTCTGGTGTCTGGAGAGGGGTTGATGAGGATGTACGACAGTCTGTTCCCTTGATCTGTCATCCCATCTGACACAGGAAGAAAAGAGGTTAGTAAGGCAGGAAATAAAGTAGGCACAGGAAATAGAGAAGGCTGTGCTGCGTCCGCTCACACAGCAGGAGGATGACAAAATGGGCCGAAGCTGGAAATACAAACATCAAACAGATCTTGTGGAGCACAATAATACAGCAAAACTTCTTCTAGACTCTTCATCATAAGGAGATATTTTTCCACACTAGAAGCTGACGACTTACTGAATCCAGTAGGAGAAAGGCCCAAATGTTTCATCCTCGTTCGTACCAGCGCGTTGAGTTCCTGCCGTTCTGAGCGTCTGAACAGGGTTAATCTCTGCTGACTTATCCTTTCTGCCGCGCTGCCTGGACCACCTTTGGCTCCACTGGATCCACGACCTCCCTTCCGGCTCAGCCGTCGTGCCCACTGCATGCTCTTCCTTCTGAGCAGTGGGTGGTCTGAAGAGTGGGAGGAGGTGGAAATGGGTTCTGAGGAGGTGGAGTTACGGTGTGCACCAGTGCGGGACAGGAGAGGTTCTCTGGGTTCCCTGGTGTCCTCGTAGTCTTCAACTGTGATGGATACCTGGGACTTAAACACACAAAAACACACCTTTATCACTACATAAATCCAACTGCTATACAGATCTTTATGTGGTATAATCCTCCTGTTACTATAAAGCTTCTACCCAGATCCAGAACATTGCTGCAACTCACAACACAAAACTAAATGGATTCTGTTTTTTTTTTAATTAAAGCACAAAAAATTGTGAATGACAAGTACACTCTTTGTTCATGTCAGTGTGGCCTACTTTATGTAACTAACCTAACCCTCCTGCCACTAGAAAAAAACAAAGTTAGCTTCATGTCAGCATTGCTGTAAGACCAAATTCAGTTCTTATTATCTATCTCATATTCTCACAGTTTTTTTTGGCCTTTGCAGTCCTGCAAACCTTACTGTCTGATATGTTCCATAATATGTTCCAAGTCATGGGTAAGTTAAACAAACATTTAGATGTATTTGTTTGCATTGCCTCAGCAAAAAAAAAAAAAAAAAAAAAAAAAAAAAAGCTTTTTATAGTTTATTATCATTTTATGTAAGTTATCAGTCATTCTCTTAACCGCTTGTCCAATTAAGGGTTGCAGGAGCCTATTCTCGCAATCACTGGGTGAGAGGCAGGGTACACCCTGGACAGGTCGCCTGTCCATCACAGAGCCAACACAGGGACAACCATTTACACTCACACACACTCCTATGGACGATTTAGAGTAACCAATCAACCTAAAATGCATGTCTTTGGATGGTGGGAGGAAGTCAGAGTAGCTGGGGAGAACCCACGCATACATGGGGAGAACATGCAAACTCAGAAAGGTCACTATTCAAACCTCTTCCCAGCCAGGAATCAAACCAGTGACCTTGACCACCATGCAGCCATCCTTTTATGCATAGCCTGTTATTATTTTTTTGTTATTAAAATCTTTAGTCTTAATATAAAGTCCACTAGGGCAGGGATCCTCAATCCTGGTCCTCGAGGACCGGTGTCCTTCAGATTGTATGTCCCCGCTGCAACACACCTGATTCAAATCAACGTGTAACTAGCAGACATGTGCAGAGCTTGTCGGAGTCTGAGTCAGGTGTGTTCCAGCAGGAACACTTGGAAAACATGCAGGACACCGGTCCTTGAGGACCAGGGTCGCGGATCTCTGCACTAGGGTCTCTTATAATCCATTACATGGGGAATTTAACAGACCTTCTGTTTTATATTTCCGGTGCTGTCAGACTGTTAGAAGGAAGTACGAGTTAGACAAACTGAGATTTGAACCTTTACATTTTTTGCCATCCAGCACCAAAGCTAGAAAAGAGCTGTGGCTGACCTCGGACACTGGAAGCTTGTGTGCTTCTGTGCGGTAGATTCCTATAGGAATATCTCCAGTTGAGGAGCAAAGTTTCTGGTAGAGTCTGCCATAGGTTCGGATCCACAGGTCATCCTCTGTGATTTTCATCTAGAAAACAGATGCAACTATCAACCTCTGAGGCACCTTAGGTTCCAAACAAGCTGAAATCAGGCTGATTTCTTTGGCTGCTTACAGCACAGAGGAAACCTGAGCCAGGCATGGAGTCCAAACCAAGCAGCAGCCTGGTGATGGAGATCATGTAGTCCTTCACAAATGACTGGCAAGACATCAAAACAAACAAGACCACATAGATCATTATTGGCATTTTGTAGCAAAGGGAGGTGGATCTTTGTTATTCAGTGAGTGTATGTTTGAGAAACCTGGTAGAGAAGTGTGTCCAGCATGCTAACACTGAACACTTTCCCAGCGGCAAAGGGCAGGCGAAACATAAAGACCAGGTTGGATCCCTTCTCTCTCTCTTTCTGCAGATCAAACACACAAAGACACACAGTTTGCTCCATATCACACAGGCTGTCTTTGGAGATCAGAGGAGTTTTTAAATTCCTCAAAGGGGACATAAGAAAAATAAAACTTTGGAGCTATTCTTGGTTGTACAAAACAGCTAAATACTCAAAAATAACACAACATTTCCACTTATTTAAAGGATTCTTTGACTTACATATTTGTCATTTAATGAACCATTTTGATTTGAAGGCTCCTCAATTTAGCATTATGCTGCATTCACTGTACCTGAAAAGTAGGGAGTGTGAACTCTTCTGCTTTAGCTTTGCTTTAAACAGTATGACTTGAGAAAGAAACAAGGTCGTTATGATCTACAGTTATTTGGGATTTTTGGTGAAGCTGCTCCCGCCACTACCTAAATCCAGCTGCTGTAAACAGATGTTTATAGAGATGTTAGAAAAGGGGGCTGTGGGGCATTTTTCTTTAGTATTTTGATCAAAGAGTTTCTGACATTTCATTAAGTCTTCAGGAAATTGACCCAACTTGTGATAAATTGACACGTCTCCTGAAAACTGATATTATATTCAGCCTCCTTCAGAGAAGGCACAGAAAATTCAAGAATTTGATGCTGAAAGAAATAATATTAATCTTCATGGCCAAATTAATCCTCACTGCTGCTGATGCAGTGTGGTATTGAAACCTTCCAAGAAAATGCTGGATTTCCACCAAAAGTCTTTAGAGTACTCTGAAACAAGGCTGTTCACACGATATTCACGCACCATTTTAAATGAGTTCTGAGAATTCATGTTGTGAAGCTGCCTAATTTAATGCTTTGTTAAACGTTATTAATGCCCAAGGCAGGTGTTATAATCAGCCACAGAAAATAACATTAATAACAACATCAGCAACAGATATTAAAAAAGGCAAGTAGCAAGGTGACATGCAATTATTGACCATTAATCTTTTTTTCAGAGTTGTAGAATAATTTTCTCTTTGTCAATAAATGGGTTTCTAAATCCACTGAGAGTGGGAAATAAAGAGAAGATTTCGTAACGCAGATCTGCCTTTTTTTTTTTTTTTTTTAACGGTTTTCTTTTTATAACAATGAAATGTGGGTGAAGGGAAATGAGATAAAAAGAAAACAGAGGCTTTGAAGCTGTGATGCCTTTTACCTTCTCCAGCTTGGACAGAGCCAGGGAGTAGTGGTCTTTGACTTTGAACTGCATGAAGCGCATGTTGGCGGGATGTGTGAGCTCCGTGATGATACTTAGAGCTGGGAACAGTCTGGGAGGAAGAAGAGCAACAGAATGCTAAAATAAAAACAAACATTTCAACTGCAGTGTTTGGTAGTTTGGAGATAAAAGAAAGAGAAACCTAAACAGGGTTTGGACGTTGACGATGGTTTTGGCATCAGCCATGTAGTCTTCTTCTGCAATCATGGAGCTCTCTTTGTCCACCACCACCATAGTGTTGGCAAATGTAACGCCGCATCGTAGCAGACTGTCCAGACTGTGGAAAGAGAAAGAGAAGAATGACCACCACTGAATAAAAGAAATTAAAATGTAAGGAAATGTAAGGTCTGTCTTACTTGTCAATGGAGCCCACTGTGTAGAAAACCATGGGGAACCAGCAGATTGCTTCCAAAAAGTCGGCTTCAGGTCTAGACCAAGCAGAATACCAATAGACTTGAAAAACCTACCAGTAGAGATTTATACATGCCACGATGAAGCTCTAAGATTTCCACAGCGACAGACTGCACTCTCTCAGTCTTAAAAATACAAAACGGCTGTAAGGCTTTCTGAGAAAGCTGAAAATAACAGCACGATGCCAGAGTGACTCAGCATTTTATTGACTTTTTATTGGATTCCATTCTCATTTGGCTTGCTGCGTTTGTGTATCAGCCACAAAGCACTGCACAGAACTGCCTCGAAAGCATTCAATATTTCACAAATCATGTTCAATGTGGCCTTAAAACGCTCAGTTTTTCTCCTCCATTTGCTATTTAAGGAGGAAGCAATTTTACTATCCTGTTCAACCTACATTGGTAGTGCTGCTTTCATGCTCACACCTACAATTATGGACAACACTAGCATGCAAGTCGTTTCAGTTTGAGGCTGAATTTCCAACAACAGTCACTGAATCAGAACTATAAAAATGTCCTCACATGCTCTCCAGCAGCAGCACAATGGGGTTGAGCTCCTTCCTGGGTCGGTAGTAAGCCCGTAGAGGCACAATGAAGTTGTACAGGCCATTTCCTGCACTCTCCGCGGACACAATGATCAATTTGTTTTTGAAGCCATAGGAGCGGGCATCCTCAAAAGGGATGTGGTGACAAGCCTGAGAGAGAAAAGTGGTGGATGATGGCTATGCCATTATGTATAAAAAGGATAACAAACCATGTGAATGAAATACCTTGTCCATGCGCAGGCAGCAGAATGGCATCTTTTCTTGTAGGAGATGGCACAGCGCAGGTGAGCTGCCAATGTATGGAGAGTTCAGCGGGTATCCCTTCACCCACCTGCAGCACAAGCCCACACTAATCTCTGAACTGAACTTAGTTCAGTATCTCCACGTGCACACACTCGAAAACTTTACTTACTCGCAGTGTCGGCCCCACCAGTGGGCGCTCTCATCTCTGTCACTATCATCCTTGCCTTCCTCTGCTCCCTCATCTTCTGACTGATCAGCCAGCAGGTCAAAGGAGGGGTTATTGACACCATCCACCAGCTCCAGGACAGGGGCAATGCTATGCCGTCTTTCCTCTGCTGAATCTCCCATGGCAGGCAGTGCCAAGGTGTTAGTGCCCCCCATCTCTGTCCTGGAGCTGCTTCTGCTTCCTCTCCCACTGCCGAGCCCCGTACTTCCAGGGTCCTGCCCTTCTGGGCTGCTATCACTGGAGTCCTGCAGGTCGATGGCCACGGTGCCTTACACATGCAGACAAAGATTAAGTGATTATAAACATTGGGCTTCTAAGAAGAAATCACCCTGTTCAGGAGTGAGGACACTGAAAAACAGGGAGATGGACAGTTTTGTTGGTGTCCACTAGGTGGTGTGTTTGAGAAACCACAGAATCTGGGATTTGGCAGCTTTCAAATGTGACTTAGAATCAAAGACACAGCAAAGCAATGAACACTTTTTGATATTCAAAGTAGGATTCAAATGTGATAATCTGAGACCTGCAACCATACTGCTGTTCAGTGACAGGTTTGCATGTGATGTGTATGTTTTATGATGTTACAGAGCTGACCCATGCTGGCGATGATGCTGTGGACGGGCAGGCGGGTGAGTCCATGGTAGATGCTTTGATGTACTCCTCTGGCATTTCCCCCTGTGCCCCCCCATGATGGTTCTCTCTGCCCCCTGACAAATGCTGAGTTCTCCTCTTTGGAGATGTTGATGTAAAAGCAGGTGTCAGAGGCCCCCATGATGTGGCATGGTCCAGGATTTAGCAGAATGTTGGTGGTGTCCAGTCTTCGTACTCCAATTAAACAGACTCCATACCTGTAGAAGCAACGAAGAGATCAACTCTAAACTGTGCAGCTTTATGTGCCATTAAAATGTATTTCTGGGTTTTGTTGACATTTCCACTTACTTTTTATGTGCATGAAAGGAGGCAAATGTGAAACTCTTGCCCTGGTATTCCCCAAAGAATTTACTTTCTTCCAGGCGGATGTGATGTACCTCATTGGCTGAGCAGCGCCTGTAGGTCCGGTGCCATTGATCCGCTGAACTTGCACCACCTTCCCTGAGATGGGAAAAAACCAAAAAAATAGATTGGCCATGTGGGGAAAGAGTGACCTTTAAAAATGTATTATATGAAGAATCCAGTTCTATACCAGAGTCACCTTAGAAGATTTTCCATCAAGGCTGCATTTGTAACATCTAACATCTCTAATCAATACTATAATCAGTGCATGGAGAGAGATGAGAATGCCCAGCATGACTGAAAAACATAACCCAGATTTACTCATTCACACAGCTGAGAGGACAGCAGCTTTCCCCAGGGGGATATGGCTTCAGCCGTGGAGGCTAAAGAGGTGATAACAGGAAGCAGGTTTATGGGGGCAGTGTGAATGTGGGTAGCTTGCAACAAAGGCTGCCTTATATAAACAAGTGTTATGGCAAATTTCCATTTTGCAGGGCAGGGGAGGAAGAGGGCTAATTCTGGTCATGGAGCATTGTCACATCCAACGAACCAGATGGTATCAACTCAAGATAAAAACAAGAAAAAAAAAAGCTAAGTTAATAATCACCTCAACAAGTCAGTTCTGAAGAAGCCTATTTAATGGAAATACATATCCTCTCCAAGAATATCTATATTATAATGCATTTGCTAATAACGAGCTTCTTTCTGTGGCCGTGACTTATCTATATCTAAACAGAGCAAAATTTTTCTTTGGTTCTCTTTTATGCTTCATAATATTTTATATAGTGCTTTGTTCACAAAATCTTCATACACAAGCTGATTTATAATAGCACTTAACATAAATGTATTGCAGAGTGTCAGAATACAATATATTAAATATATTCTACCTGTTAAGGGCTTGAAAGGCTCCTGCACGCTGTTTGAACGCCTCTTGGGGAGCCGTTCTAAGAAAAAAAAACAAAAATGATTGACAGTGAAGATACAGAAGCAGCTGGGTCCTACTGGTTAAACCTGTCTACTGTGACAATCAAGACTGTTCGACTGAGTTACGTTGGATTTAATGAATGACACGAGGGAAGCGAGCCAGCAAACTCACTGTCCTCTCGAGGAGTGGATTAATAGAGTGATTAGAGTTGAGGTACCAGGGCACACACAGTTTAAGGCCAGCATGGCATACTTAAACTCCTCTTCACACACAACATGATCTGCAGGAGAGAAAGAGAAGAAAGAGAAGAGGGACAAAGATGATCCCACAGTAAAGCACAAGCATTTATCTCGATTAAATGCCACATCAATAATCTATGTGGCACCCAAGTCAGCGGCCGGGTCAGGAGCAAATAATCGGGTCCCAAGATAATGCATAAACTATAAAGAAGATGAATAGATCAAATCATAATATAATTTGTTCTTTGTTACCAAAAATAGCACCGTAGTGTCATTGTAGTGTCATTACAATATGTTACTATAGCAGTATCTGGTTTGAATTGTGGCTGGTAATAAAATTTGTGTTTGACTGTAACCAGATTTTGTTGATGTGATCATGCTGCAAAAGTCTAAAACATAATCATGAATCTTTGTGGTAGTGATAAAAATCAAGGAAGGTTAAGTCAAGACATAGTTGCAGTCAAAGCAAAAGATCACACATAAATCATTTCAGGACAATGACTTCATCAGAAAGACACAACTTTCATGTTTAATGAGTTAATGGTTAAGACAGGAAACATGGAAATACGGGACATCAGGTTGATTTAGCATGAAACCGCCCAACGTTACAATGTAGTAGCCCATGTGTAACTCTGAAGTTACAAGTATAGAATTTAGCCTTGTTTTGACTCATAATTTATTTTATAAAATGAGAAAGCTTGATTTACAGCTATACCTTCTAAAACAATTTAAGAACATAACCTGGATTGATTTGAGATGTTACAGAAGCAGCCTCATCCAAACCAGCAGAGAAGTGTTTTTGCCTTCCCATTGTCCAAAGTATAAGTCCGTTTTTTCTGCTCTACCTATTTATAGACAAGAAAAACCTTGAGCAGTGCTGTAAATGATTGATTCAGTCATGTGGTGGTTTGAAAATAGATCACTACATCAAACTAAAGACAACTATTATTGTGTTCCCCTTTCATAATGCATATTCTATGTCACTAAATAAGAGCTGATAAGTTTGACCTGATAATGCTTTTGTGACAGTTTTTTGTAGAATAGTACTCAGGCACTCAATCATGTTGCAAGTATACACCATATATATATATATATATATATATATATATATATATATATATATATATATATATATATATATATATATATGGTGTATACTTGCAACATGATTGAGTGCCTGAGTACATATGTATATATATATATGTATATATGTATATATATATATGTATATATATATATATATATATATATATATATATATATATATATATATATATATATATATATATAAACTGCAGCAAAAAATGAAACCCTAGCACATGTGTTTTTGCTCTCTGTGTCACTGGTAGAAAAAAAAACCCAAAATGAGCTTCTGTAGTGTCTGTTTATGTTGCATGTCTAATATTTCATTAGGAGTTCTGTAAATTGTCTTAGATTATTCAAAAGAGCATTATGTGTCTCCTTCAAAGAGCAACAGCACTATGACAGGTCACAGGCTCTAATAAACTTTTTCCTCCTTGCATCCCAATCCTACACTTGTTTTAATTTGAGATATTTTCTAAATTTTTGGTACAGCTTCAGAAATCTTTTGTGTAACAGCTAATATGAGCTTGTTGCAAGTTGGTAATCAAAGTTAATTACTGTATGAAATGTCAAAAAAGGGAGAAAGACATCTAGCGGCATGCTATCAGAGTTCTATGTGATGTGTCTTGATGTTTTTTTAAAGACACTCTTTCAAATGTCAAAATACAAAAGTAGGAAATGTCAAAATGTTGCTTGAAATCGGTCAAACATTAACTGGCCCAAACACCTGTGTCATAAATCCTTTTGCACCTGCTTAGATATAAAGCCTCTCCTCTCAGAAAGGACCATTTTCTTGTCACCAGTTAAGTTTGGGGGAAGATGGGAAGACCCAGCAACAGGCTGGTGATTCAGTGTCTGATTGTGCCACCTCACATCATCGAACACCTCACACAGTCCCTGCCTCCGGCTAACCAGCATACGGAGCAAACACCCGTGATACTCTTGTTTACCTGCTACCTCACTGCCTCCTCTTTGAAAGGAAAATCCGATAGAATGATTAATGTTTGTAGAAAGCCAATCAGTGTTTCAGGCCAAGGAAAAATCTATTTCCTGTGCTACATAATTCTTGATTGCATTGTCTTCAGCTTAATGCACCTGCATATCAGGCTACTTGTTTAGCAACAACGTTGAGCTGGGCCCGAAAAGAACAGTATGTGCTCTTTTTTAGGAAATATTTGCTGGCAAAACATCAGAGCATGTAAAATGAGAGCTAAAATCAATCTGCTGCCAGTCTAAGAAGCAAAAGAGCAACTATGATGTAAGTGCAGTTTATACTAATTTAATGAGGTGCTCATGTCTGATGGTGCGCAGGTGATAAACATGTCAATTAAAGCTCTTAATGTGATTCTTCTGTCTAAGTGCCAATGTTCCTCTGGCTCAGAGGAACATCATAATGTTGCACATCATAATGCAGTTCACACACAAAATGCACGAGTTCTATTGCTATTCAGCCTGTAAGTTCATTTTAAATTCAAAGCTCCGATAGAGTAATGGGCATCTAAAACCTGCTGAGGTAGAGGCAAAAACACTCAAACTGTTTTTATGAAGGACTAGAAGCAAATGGAACGCACATTCCACCCAATATCCCTGACTCCAAAAGCACACAACACTCACAAGTTATTCCTTTCCCCCCTGTAATCAATTTCCAATGTCCTTTATGTGTCTCTATTCACCGGAGTGATTCTTGCACTTCCCATCCCCTTTCCTTTTTACCTTTCAGCACAGATTCCCATCCTTCACACACCTGAACTATGACCGAAAGAGAAACCAATTACAAACTTTGACACACTATAGCAAACACGCACGCACATGCACAGATCCCATTCATATCCTTCTCACCCCTAAGAACGTGGGGTTTTGAGTCGTGTCTTTGGCCAGCTTGTTTGCTATTACAGACTGGAATCAGAAGTGTAATCACCTGTGTGTGCAAACATGCATGTGTGGGTAAGTGTTGTCATTTGCACTGACTGAAAAAAAAAAAGTGCAATTACAACCCGACCACAGGTCCACCGGTTGAGCTAATTAAATCAGTAAGCTGCTATTGCATGCACGCTGTAAGTGAGCTGCTAACAGCACTGTGCAGCAACAATAATCTGAGCTCAGGAGGGCAACAGGCTATTTTTATTCAGACATAAAATAGAAAAATAATCAATTGATGCTCTAGACCAATTTTTCTTCAGATGGCAAAAAACTTCACAAAAACAGCTGTGCTGCTGCATAGTGTCGACAGTCCTTTTCTAATGAACGTTCAGCTCTTATTAAACTATGTTTGTGGATCAAATTAAATCTTGTATCTCTTGCTCATTAATGCCTCCCACACCATCACTTGTTGAGTGTATTCCAAGTGGTGTCAAAATATGGCACCGGTACTCACAGTAATGCCCATGTGACAGCACGCTGGGTTGCTCTCTTGAGTCGAGCTATTGTGACTCCATGAATTAGAGAGCATTAAACTCTGGTAATTATGAACTTTGCTCCACTAAAAGTGTTTAAAAGGCATCCTTTAGAAATCCATGTAGTGCTTCCATGTATTGATATTCAGCACAGAATAGCTGTTGTGGTGACGAATTGAACAGCAGTAGACTACTTAACATGAAAAAGTATCTGCGACAAAAATGAAGGGACATACAAATATACTTCACATGAGCATGTAAAACTCCATGTATGTGTTAAAACATTAAAGAAACTCACATGCACACAATAGTTGTAATACTCCCAGATGAGCTGCAAGATATTCTCTGCAGAGCTCACTAACAGTCTTGTAGAAGTGGTGTGATAATGGTTGAACAGAATACTCTCCTTTTGCCTAACGATTCCTGCCATCTTAATAACAAAGGCTCTGGGTCTGACTGTGAGGTGTTTTAACAGCACTACAGGAAGATTACCCTGAGGGAGAGCTCGTCTGCCAGGTTAGCACTACTGCAGAACTCATCAAAAAAAGGGATTTTCTTTGCCAAGGTAGCAAAGTAAAATGTTAATCATTGATAGAGACAGCTGGGATGAGGGCGGTGAGCTAAAACTGAGTTCGACATCCTCCAGAGCTGTGGGCAGAGAGATGTGTGAGAGAAAGGACAAAGTGAAAGAGAGTCTGGGTCCTCGTCTTTCACTCACAGATAACTGACTGGAGTCTTCTGCTGAGCAGGAGGACACGTACCTCCGAGAGGCAATTCATAACTCACAGAAGCCCCCAAACGGCTTAACAACAACCTGCTCCAATCTGTCCCACAATTCTTTGGAGCTGGGAGCACAGGGAGCTGTGCTGCTCCAAAGCCCTCTGATAGAAAAGACATGTTTAAGGCCACGATGGCTGATGGCACTCTGCAAATCCTCATCTAGTTATAACAGCTCAGTATCTGCTGCAAACTCTGCAGCAGCAAAATAAAATAACCCTCAGTCCTCATCACGACTGACGACAACACAATTACAGTGACAAACCAAAAGAAATCAACTGCCAACTTGCACCAAAAAGATATATCAGGTAACAAGAAGCACTGAATTATTTTCTGCATCCAATGAAAGCAGTTGCATCCAAACAACACCTTTAACTGACATCTCAAATTACCGTCAGCATGCTCTGATTTCACACTTGCTGCCCACCTGCAAACTTGACGTGGAACTTGTTCTCCGGCTTGAGGATCTGGACGTAAAGAGGGCGATTTGGAGCAAAATCTTTGACTGCCCAGGCTCGGAGGATGGTCTGGTGATCCTGACGTGATAGAAGACAGCGTGGAGTGAGATAGGCAGTAAAAGAAAGAACGGGTAGAAAGCTACCATTAGCAGAATTAGGTTGCAGCTTTTTCGTAACAATCCTTTTAAAACCATTTATTGTTTGCTACTATATGCTCTTAAAGAGTCAAAGTAATAGTTCTGACATTTATTGATGGGCTGTGGCAAGGCCATGATGGCTTGCTGTGTAAAGCTGGGTCTAAAATGGGTGCTAAAAACTCAAAGGAAAAAAAAAGAAAGCGGTAGTCGTAAAGCTGTAATCTGTCTCTTCCGTGATATGACCTGAACATTTGATAATTCATGTTAAAATCCCAATTAAATGAAATTTGACATGTTAAGGTTTACTTTTTAACCGATAATAACAGAGCTCGGGTGGCAGAAAGTGCTTGACTGGGCCACAAGCGATGACCAATTAGAAGAGACAAGGCGTTTCAGAAGAGGGGTTCATCCATGAAGTTGTTAAAGTGGTTGTCATCCAATCAGAAAATCTGTGTTCGATTTCCGGGCCCTAGACGCGTCAGTGTCCCTTAGTAGCCGACTGAACACTGAATACTGCTCTTCAGTGAATGGTTGTAGAACACAAAAAGCACATCATTTACAGTGTGCAAATCAATAAGACTTATGTGAGTGGATGAAGGAAAAGCACATTATATAAACGTTTGCAGACCCCAAATAAGGTTACATTTCTTTTAAGGTCTTCCACTCCTCTTTTAATGTGATTTTACCCAGTTATTAATGCTTATGATTTTCTGGAGCGATGACATGTGAGAATGTAAAAGTCTGCATATTAACTACAAAATTTACATCCTGGCCTTCGTCAAATCCATGTTTCATCAATGAGACAAGAACAATGTATGCATGTGTCAGCACACATCTCCTAAAAGTCTCAAGTGTTCATGTGTGAAAATGCTTTAAAAGAAATGTTTAAATCATAAATCAACATGTGGAAAACAGATTTATCCCAAAATGAGCTATAAGGTTATTATTCAGAAATCAGAAAATCAGAAAAAGGTTGCCTCATGGGGTTATAATTGGTTTTAATATGTTTGTTAGCGAAGAAAAGAGTTTAACTTGGCTTTTACTTAGAAAGGATGTTTTGCTATGTTGATATAGAAAGATTGGGAAGGAACATACAGCAGCAATGCGGTCCACTTCAAACCGGTTGCTGAGGATAAAGCAGGCCTCAGCATCGTCCATCCTGCAGGTGGTTAGTAGAGTGTGTAGCCACAGGAGCGACAGAGACAGACCCAGTGGGAGGGGAAAAAAGGAAGAAAGAATTGGGGGAAGCCGTGAGACACAGGAAGGAGGGTGTTGTCATGTTATTGAGGGAGAAGACTGAAGAGGAAAAAGTGAAGACAATGGAACAACAAATGTACCGATGTAACATTCAAGCCCACACGATTTAAAGATAAGATAGTAGGAGGCGAGAAGATTAAACAAGGAGGCTTTTCCTTTTCTTTCTCTGTGTAGCTAGCATGAGGGGCTGTGTGTATTATCAGAAGGCAGGGGGGCAAAAAAAAGCTTAATGACTCAAGCTGTAATTACAGCTTTTACATCAAGGCTGTAGGTATTTTAAGATTTAATTACAGCTCCATCCTTCGACATGTTATGACTTCAAATCAAAGTGTTTTAATTCAAGTCTATTGGAGCTCGACTGTTGCAGAACGACTGTGATAATAAAGATCTTAAAGAAGATAAATAGCCACAGTGACTCACTTGGCCCTCATCAGGTCTTGGTCTTTGAGGGCAGACCCCTGCAGGTAGATAACTCTCTGGGCCCACAGGGGGACATGAAGCACCCTCCGAACCTGGACATCCATCTCGGCCGGGCAGAGGATCACCACATAGTAGTCCTACCACACACAGTTTGTGTTATGACACAATGCAGCTAAGAATCAACAATAAGTTTGCAAGAAATCCTCTGTTTCTTGTAGCAAAACTCTCATGTCTGTGTTGCCAAGCCGTACTCTAAAGCTTCTTTTATCTCTTTGAATAAATGTTCAATTTCCAAGAGCAAACTATAATTGCAGGGAATTAATAAACATCAATATGGAAAAGTCATTACGATTCATAGAAAAAAAAAAATTCACACCTTCAAACAAGCTCACTCACAAATGCTCCAACATGAATAAGAAAGATGTTTAATCTTTCCTATTGCAGAAATAATACTCTGCTTTACCCTCAGTCGCTTGGGCTCCTGGAAAGGATTATCATTGACAACCAGCACACTTACAAACAAGACCCCTCAGCACCTTCTTGCCCTACTTTAAAACCAGACCTGCAGCCGGGGGTGAGCGAAGAACTCGTTGAGGAAGTCCATGAGGAGGTCGATCTTGAGACAGCTGACACACAGCACCACGTGTTTTTCCGTCTGTGCCCTGTAGCGACTATAGTTGCCCCCAGATTTCTGCCGCTCCATCCACAGAAAGGCCAGCTGCTCAAACTGCATTTAGGGCAACATCCATCACATTCAACAGATGGAAATGGGATTAGGTTAGATAGAATACAGCAGAGACACAGGTGGTATATGAAAAGAAAAGGATGCCTTGTATTGTATTGTGTTTCCATTTGATTAAGGAGAGTGTTTGGGGGAATTAAGATAAGTGGAACATTTCAGAAGGGTGGATGAATGAAATGTGATAATGGGCACTAATAGGAATAAAGGTAATGGGAATTATAATGAAGCCTAAAAAGAAAAAACTTCAGACGTGTTGAGCATATCAGGCGGATAGAAGAATAGCAGAAAGTGGCAACATTGAAAAATGAAGTGATCCAAGTGTAACAGAATTTCAGATAGATTTACACAGTAAAAAAACCCAAAATGAAACAAGCAAAAATCCCCAAAACAAAACAGATATTAATGACTTAACAGGGTGGTGGGAGGTGAGAAGCTGATGGACTGAACTTTAGGCCTGCGGAATTGGATCTTCTGAGCTCTTAAGTAGTTGTTGCAATAAAGAGCTGCTAATGATTCCAATGTAGACATATTTCATTTATTCATTTTCCTAACCGCTTAACCCAATTCAGGGTCGCGGGGAAGCTGGAGCCTATCCCAGCAGTCTTAGGGTGAGAGGCAGGCCACACAGAGACAAACAACCACTCACGCCCACTCCTAGGGGCAATTTAGAGTACCCAATCAACCTAACATGCATGTCTTTGGATGGTGAGAAGAAGCTGGAGTACCCAGAGAGAACCCACACATACACGGGTAGAACATGCAAACTTCACACAGAAAGGCCACTGACCAAACCTTGCCCCAGCCAAGGATTGAGTCAGCGACCTTCTTGCTGTGAGGCCACAGTGCTAACCACCATTTGGTCATCCTTTCACCTCAGATAAATTCAGATGAATACTATCAGTTTCATGTTAAGATGGCACCAGCTTGTGCCCTTCTATAGGACGTGTGTGTTTTACTCAGCCATCATATGATGTTTGACAAGTGTTGTAAAAATCTATCTTCTTTTTGTAAATACCAAGATTTTTACATTAACACGGTAAAACTGGATTTTAATCAAGAAGAAGATTTTGAAAGTTGGCAGTTTATATTATCTTTTAATTAATGTAATCTCTCAAGTCAAAATGGCAGACAACCATGTTGAATAACATCTCTGAAAGTGTGATGAGATCAGGTAAAGGAAAACCCAGAGAGGCTGTAATAAGATAAAAAAAAAAAACTAAAAAAAACAAAAAACAAAGAAGGCTCAATTATGTTATGATCTGAGGCTCTGCGCAGCCTGGACTCTGCTCTGCTCATGGCAGGACTCAGGGTCAGACAGAGAGGCACATTCACCACACACACATGCTGGGGGCTTGCAGCGACAGTTTCTAAATGTCAAGGGGTATTTATGGATGAAAGATGGGGGAGAGGGAGTGGAGAAGATGAGGCGGTTACAGTGTCAATGATGAACAGAACATTATCTTGTTTTTAATGAGCTGACTTGTGCAAGTTTAGTGAAAGTATCCTCATGCTGATTTTTTTTCTTGATGCGAGGTCTTTGTGAAGGTTTTTCCCACCATACGGTCAAAGCTGCAGCCACAGCGAAAGCTTTATGAAAAGCTGGTTAATCATGTGCATGTAGGATGCAGACCCACACCAACAGTTTCACCAGCAAACACATCAAACTAACAACAGATAAAAAAAATTGGTATCTGATTCTTTGAAGAATTTCTGATCAAAATCAATGCTTAGTTCTCAGAAATACAATAAAACATATCCTCACATTGTTTGAGTATAAATTGTATTTCAACATGTTTTGATTTTGATCATAATAATTAATTTGTGGATTGATCCTGACTATGGATACTGCCTCAGTCACCTCCTCTACAGGGATGGCATCAAGCTGTACGCTAGGAGTGAGCGAGACCTTCACTCACTCATTTTGATCAAAATAATCAATTAGTTTTCAGACATGAACTCTTTTAATTGCCCACTATCTAAGAGCAAACATGATGTGCAAATATTTGTTATCCATAATTATTTTTATTATCCACAAGGATCATATAATAATATATTATTCTTCCTTGGACAAATGACATAATATTCCTAGTCATGTATATTAAGGTTTGAGCTGTGGTTTTTCTGGAGTTTGCATGTTCTCCGTGTATATCTCTCTGGGTACTCCGGCTTCCTCCCACTGTCCAAAGACATGCATGTTAAGTTAACTGGTTAATCTAAACTGTCCTCAGGAGTGAGTGTGAGCATGAATGGTTGTTTGTCTCTCTTGGCTGACACTATGATGGACTGATGACCAGTCCAGGGTGTACCCTGCTTCTCGCCCAATGATTGCTGAGATATGCTCCAGCTTCCCTGTTGTAAGGTAATGTTCCTTTGCATCTTTAAAGCTCTGCATCAAAAGAATCAGTTATATATCTAAAATATAAATTAAATATGAATTTTATGGATTTTTGTATAAAGTACATCCGTAAGAGTTTTCTATGTTAATACAGTAAAAGTACACATCCAGGAGGAATTTAGCTTTACACATCCGTAATTACCTTTTCAGCATGTAATCTAGAAATTTTAATGTATTTCCTGAAAAAAAATACATAGCAGGATATTGGAGCCCCAGACAGGCTGCTAGTTCATCAAAAAAGAAAAAAAGCTAAAAAAAACAAAAAAAAAAACATCCATGCTCCCTATTTAAGTGAGTTTAAAATCACAAATGAACAACATGAAGCTGTTTTTGGACTATCAGAGGGTCATAGTACTCAAAGAACCCTCACTGGCAAATGACATGCAAACCTCACAGAGGAGTTTAGCCCCAGCTGAGATTTGACCAAGGAACCTTTTTGCTGAGAGGTGACACTGATTACCGCCACAGCAGTGTGTCGCCCAAACTCCAAATTTATCCTTGTGAATAAGAAAAGTGTCACTGCAGGTATAAGACACATTTACTTTGAATAACAAACAAATATGCCCAATAAAGCTATTGAATCCAGATTTAAAATGTTAATATCTAAAAAAAAAAAAACATGTAAGAATTAGCCAAGCCTGTAGCGTATTTAAGAGATATCCTGCTCTGAAGGAACTTCTCTAACTGCAGGTACAACAAATACAAAGAGAAAATGAATGCTATTGGCACCATCATATGTTTTGAGAGACACACAGGCAGGGCTCTTACCCCAGGGATACAAAGGCTTACACAAATATGACACAAATATGAAGAGCGACTACTGGGATACAGTCAAAGTGATGCATTTGTCAAGGTGTTTTATCAGTCCCTGAATGTGTGTAAACAGCTTTTCTAGCTCTGTGCCATGAATTTCCCTCTGTGGAGCAGCAAAAAGACAAGAGACAGATTTAAGATGGCAGCGTGCATAGATGCAGCGGTTGAGTGCTCTTTCAGGAACTGAGTCAGTACAGAAGACTCTCATTGCTCTCTGAATAAAAATGGTGTTGTAAATCAGTGCAATATGCAGTGAGATTGCTGCATGCAAGGGAAAATACAAGCATTAGTGGTGGTAATGGGGGAAACTTTACTCTTATTGAGCTTATCAAAGAGAACAAATTAGCTTTTACAGGTGACAAAACCACACCATTCATCATATATAACTTTACATGCGCTTATGTGCTTATTTGAGCTGTGATTTGGAGCTGAGGGTCAGTTTAGTAGAGCTCTGTCTAAATCATTAAAGGTTTGATAAAATATAAGATGGACAAAGTGGGATTTTGCTTTCAGGTCTCGTCAGTTCATAAATCAATACAGACTTTAGGATCATGATTTAAAACTCACTTTCAAAGCTTTATGTGTTGAAGGGATAGTCATTTTTAATCTTCTTGTTTTAGGCTTATTTTGAAGACGATCTCCGTAATCTCTCACCTGGATGGGAAGCACAATAAGTGCCACAAAGATCATGATGACTACTAGCAGCTGTGAGGGCCAGATCCGTGGGGTGACATCTCCAAATCCCACTGTGGAGAAGGTGACCACGCAAAAGTAAAGCGAGTCAAACAGAGTCAGGTTGTTGCCGGCACGTTCCAGGTGCTGGATGCCGCAGATGCTGAAGGAGGTCAGTGGGATGGGAAAGATGAAGGTGATAAGAAAAGCAAGAAAAGTGAGCATCAACAAGACTTCAGGAGCTGTGTGAGGTATAGCTGCTTGTGTGTGCTTTTGCCCACGGGAACCTGCTTTTTAAGTGCTAAATCTGTGATTATTTCTTTATTTAGTTTTTATGCAGATACAAGAGGATGCCTGCTTGAGGAGATATGTCACAAATTTTTGTGCTGAAGTATTCAAGCTGTGGATAGTACGGTAATCTTTAAAAGACAGCTGAGTCAACAGGCAAAAGTCAATGCTTGAAATGGTCAGAGAGCTTAAGTCAAGCTGTGTGTGTAGGATCTGGCTTTTGCACCAGACATGAAGCAAGTTGACACATCCTCCACTGCGCTGAAGCAATCACCAGCTGTCATTTAAGAGCACCATCTCCCTCTCACGCTAACCAATTACTCCTCTGCTTTCTGCCATTCTTTCTTTTGGCTCCAGCAGCTGCATTTTTCATTCCTCTGTATGAATTTTTACAGCATGTATCACACCAACACCGTCTCATCCTTTCTCTTTCTCACTGTCCATGACTGTGACACAGTTCACTTCCCAGACTCCATCTAATATCTTGCTTTCCTTCACACCTCTCAGTTTGGCACCAGAGCTCAGGGTACTCACCATGTAAACATGAGACAAACCAGAGTGCTGATAAGTATCACCACCTGGTTAAACATGGCCGAGTGTGTCCGTTGGATCGCCCTGTGAAGATCATTCTGGGGATAAGAAATAAAAGTTATATGGAAACGACCAAAAAAAGAAAAAAAAAAAGAAAAAAAATGCTGTTAAATAATAAAATGAGGATGAAGCTAGCTAATGAAGGGCAGAAAAAAGGATGAACTATTAAGATGAAATACAGAATTTGATAAAACTTGCAAAGTATTTGAATATTTAAAGCAGCAAGGGAGAAAGCCATTTAGGTAAGCTGGATAATGTGGGACAAATGGAGGCAGAGTATTTAGAGATTTATGTCTTCTGTTTGAACGTTTTCAGACAGATTTACCTTCACAGCAGACTTTTAAAGATAAAACTGGTGGGCTGAAATGGGAGGGGGAGAGGGGGAATTGCATGCCAATGAAATGGCATAAAAGAGATGTTGAGACGACAGCAATGGAAAAACTCGATAAGGAGGCAGCATATCACTTACTATCATGTTCTCCAAAGCGTGTTTGGCCAGCCAGCAATTGAGAAATACTGGTATGAAGAGATTTCTTAAGGAGGGCAAAATCACCTGTCAAGAAGAGAGACGATCACTTGACATCAGTTTTTTTATATTTGCACTTTCATGGGATCTCTTCCAAAACACGTACTGATTACGTCAGTATGTGTCTGTTGTTATATTCTCTCTGTGTAGTTGTATCAGCTGTTAGTGTGTTGTGTCTCATGAAGGCCAAAACAAACAGCTGCCTGAGTGTCTTTATCTGTGCTCTGTAACACTTATCTCTCTACTCACAGTGATCATGAAAGGAATAGCGCTGATCATCTCCAAAATGAACGGGACACGTAATACTTGCTCCCAAACGTTGCCCTGGAAACACAAACCACACATAGGGGTCAGGAAACTCCATTGTCTTGGTAACCTTTTGGGATTAGCACATAATAGGCCTACTGCTGAGTATAGAAAGGGACAAATTGACAAGCTTTTGCTCCATAGCATTGATAGGGATGTATACGTGTTATACAACTCCCTTGTGTTCTCTGAGAGAAGAAGCAGCATTACTCAGTTTCCACTAAGCCTTGCTGTTCAATTAAGATGTCAACCATGGCTGTTTTTATGTGTCTGCTGCCTGGATGCAGCTGACGGGAATCTGACTAGTGTAGGTGGACATGCACAGGGTATGTCCACAGGAATCAGTCAACTCTAAATGCTAGGGCCTCTAGCCTTCAGAATAATCTGTAGAGTGAGCCCTTCATAGGCTTATAGTGTCAAGTACATCAAAGGCAGGGCAACCTGGTGATGGATCGGCCCCTCTTTGCTTCAACGCAGGGTCCTCCCTCTAAAGTCTTTCTGATCCATAACCGAATGATGTGAGGAAGCCATGAGGCCCCTCCAATGGCAGAATTGGTGGAGAAAGTAAAACATTGGTTCCGTGGAGTGAACAAACAGAGGAGCACAAAGTGGACAAACAACACCCTGAATAATGTCACATCCACCCACACCCACAGTCTTCCCACACATACACATCACACATGTGTACATCAGAGTCAGAGACAGCACAAAAGACTTCAGAGTGGCCATTCAGGACCATGGGAGGCTCACCTTGTAGCTGAGATACACAAGCAACATTGTTTCTGAGAAGCTGATAAAAGCCACAAGCACCTGCAAAAAAGAGGGAGAGGAAGAGACAATGAAGTCAGGAAAAGACAAATGTTCAGACACGGAGCGAGAGTAGACAGAGGGAAGGAGTCAAGATAGTCGGAGAGAGACCAGAGCAGAGAGAAATTTGGAGTCGAAGAGATGGAGAGTGTGGGTGGAATCAGTGGGTGTGCTGATGTTTGTGCTTCAGAGGGAATAGGTTTAAATGAAGCCAGAGACAGCCTGGTGTCTGATTTTATACCCATGTAAGTGTGTAATCATTCTGAAAGTGTAAATTCATGCCAAGCACAATAATATGAGTTCAGTGTTACAGCTCTAAAAGGATGTAACATAAACTTAATTGCAAATAAATCAATACAGGGAAAGCAGACATTTTGGCATGGGTCTAAGTTAGCTGTAACAGCACTGACAGGTGAAATGTGAGACTTTAATTATACAATAGTAATGCAATAGCCTGCGATAAAACTTTTGCTCCTGGCATTGATGTGGATGTCACTGTGACACGGACATCTTGCCATGACAACAGCACTCCCCCAACAGAGCAATCATGACAAAAGCTGCTAAGGAACGGCTCAAATAACCCACACTGATGATCCAGCTTTCGAATTGTCCAAATCCCAACCTGACTGATGCTTTGGAATAAACCCAGCCCCAGTGGGTCAAAACTATTTCAGCAACAGGTGGTTTGAGTGTTTTGGCTGACTGGTGTATGTGACCGAGGCTTGTTTTCACAGGAATGTACTGATATATCTGACCTGCAGTGCCCACAGCGGTAGAGGTCTATCAACCCAGATGATGAGTTTCCTACAAAGTGCAGGGAAAGGAAAGAACAGAGAGTAGAACGTTAAGATGTGGCAAAGATGGAAATACAAATATTACAGGTGTCATTAAAATGTAAAATATATAAAGCTCTCTATTGTTGAATACAGTGACAAAAAAAAAAAAAAACGTGGACCATGAATACAATTCATGTCAAAGCATAAAATATGCTGTTTACAGCAGAGCCACAGTGTGCTTACATTGGAGGAGGACAGTAATATTCAGAGTCAAATTTACATCCATATTGTGAGATAAAGGCTGCTTTTTTCCTACCATATAAGATACCGTGGGGCTTATCACGGCTGTTTGCCATTTCCACTGATGCTATGAGTCTACTGCCTGGAGCAGGAAGCGACCTGCCCCTTTCCTGAGCTCACTCTGTCAGACTCCTTATTCATTTGGAGCCAGAGCTTAGCCGGTGTCATTAGCCATCAATTAGATCAATAGCTCCCTGAGCAGGAGACATGTCATAGCCTCAGGTCCATGTGTGCTCTCTGGTTTTCTTCTGCCTCTGTTGTTGTATATTACATACTTTATCTCCACTAGATCGCTGCTGATTAGGCTGCACAAGCACTACATACATATTATGTTGACAGGTAATCCATGAAGCTGGATTGTGACAAATGAATGTGGATCTGTGTTGCTTAATATCAACATTGTGGATTGCAGCAGTTAAGTGATGTTACATTGATTGTGTTATACAACACTTCCGACCGGTGAGACGGGGTCGGGGATGTCAGTCCTCCAGGGTGTGTGGTTTCATGGTCGTTGTCTGCCGGCAGAAGCCATCACTCCTAATTAGAGGTATGCTTACCAGTCAAACTCGCTCCAAGGACGGGAGGATGTGTTTTGTTTGGTGCAGTTAACTTCGTTAACACTGCAGGAGGGAAAAACAACAAAAATGGCAACGAATGTGACTTCCTGGTCAAGCAAATATGACTTAACTTTCTTAATTACATCCTACCACAGTGTAATTTCACAAGCAGTACTTTTATGGGATGCTTTAAATCTCATTTATTGTCCCTGTGCTTTTGTTATTGCTATCAGGACCTGATTCTCAGAGAGACGCTGTTTTTGCCTCATTAAGTCCCTTTTATAAGAATTTTCTCTCACCAGTCCTGTCTTTCCTCTTGTGGGTTGTCAAGCAGGACTCGAACAATGTAGAGGAGGCAGCTCAGCACTTTCAGAGCAAAGTTAAACATTCGTACTCGCAGACCTGTGATTCAAAAAGAGGATAATTGGCCATTAAAAAAAATCAAAGAAACCCTTAACTAATGGAGCACATAAAATAAAGGAAAAAAAACTGACTGTGAATAAATTGGTACCTTAAATACTTAAGGGTGGAAATAAATAAACTGTATTGTAATCCTAATGACGCAGACACATGACACCATCACAAGGAGAAGACAAGCTGAAAAACGGGTGATGAAATGCAGAGAAAGAACAACCATGCTTTAAACACTAAAAATAAACACTTTTCTTCCACCAGAAGTAGGAGCAACTCATGTAGAAACAAAGACAGCAAACAGAAAATTCCCTTCTCATTACACGCAGAGAGGGTGTGATCTTAAACACGGGCAACTTACTGGATCTTTGGTTTTTGATGAAGAAAAGCTTGAGGCGCTCTTTGAAAGTGTTTTCATTCACATAGAACTCTACTTGCACCCTAAGAAAGGGACGGAGAGACGGGCAGAGTCAATAAGAGAGCTAAGGTTAATGAGAGAACTGGAGAATAAAGAAGAATGACACGCAGGAGGCGCTTCAGGTAACTGATGTGAAGTCAAGTGAACAGGTGAGAGAACAAAAGGTGGGGGGGGGGGGGGGGGGGGGGTGCACTGGGAACGGAATAAAGTGAGGAAGAGAAAGTACACACTTGAGTATATTGGGGATAGAAAAGGTGATAATGATTATTTGAACACAGAAAAGTATGGAAATAAGGCAGTGTGGCTGGCTGCTTAAAGACTAATGGGTTTTGGAGGAAATGGCGCTCCTTCTTGCCTGCCTGCCCATAGGCCCAGACAACTCCAGTCGGTCTCGTTATCTCCACTGATTAAATATAGAGCAACAAATTACTTCCCTCTGATGTTTCTGCTGAACATAGGAAGCCATAATTACTGCTCTTTCTGCCTTTTCAGTTCAGCACCCTCCTGTTGGAAGGACACAATCTCTCTCACACACACACACACTTACACCTTCTATACAAACACAATCCTAAGTACACATCGGCTACCAGGTCATTAGTATTATGAGACCACTCACATTCCCACCTGACACAGATTGTCACGGAGAGATGTGACTGAAATGACAAAGAGCGACTCTTCTGGCTGCTTCGACTTGTTCTTATATGTAATCAGACAGACTGCAGGTGACTGTATTTCATGTCTGATCACATCAGGCGGGAATTCTCCGTGACTTTCCTTTCATCCTATGGAAGGAAGAGTGGATGACTCAGGCCAGGGATGAATTATGCCTGGCCCGACACACTGGTCTCCGTTCAACACAAAAACAGATGAAAGAGAAGCAGAACAACTGCTGTCTATTCTCCTGTTTACAGGAAAAGAAAAAGGTGGCACTAGGGTGAGGAGGGGTCTTTCCAGGTTTCTAGAGATGTTCTACCAGCACACATGGTCTGACAAACAGAGCAAAACCAAAACCAAACCATCACACTATCCGAGCAACATTTGGGGGTGTGGGGTAACTTTCCTCTGTTACTATAGCAACATGGAATCTGTTGTCTTTTCCTTTCTCTCAAAAGAGCAGATGTGCGCAAACACATGCTTGTGAACTGTGTTCAGCCATTGGAGCTGATGGCCCCACTGCAACTTGTTGACGGCTCCCTCTGCTCTGCGCAGATCTCTGACAATAATGGTTTTGCACACGTGACGAAAAGTGGAAAAGAACACAGATCTTCACAGCTCAACCGCTCAAAACAGCCCAAGGGTGGGTAATTACACATTTTGATTGGAAAAATCCTTCATATTATCCTTGGGTTAAGGAGAACTTGTTGAAACTCTAGCTTATGCTTAGCCAAAAACTTTATGTTCAATAAAAGATCAAACCAAAAACAATAAAAAAAAAAATGTATTCAGAGTTTAAGTTGATTTGCTGTCTTAACCCCAGAAGAATCAAAAAGTAACATAAAAACAAAACTCATTAACTATATAAATATAGTGACAATGAATACGTATGTGTTACTGAAGGGGCCGGAGGGGGGACCGGGAGCAAAACCACAGCAGCACTGGTTAAATATGAGTGGTACTTGATGATTTTACACACTGCAAATGTAAAACACACCTATTAATTTGCTTTATTTTGTAGCTGCTGTACATCATACTGGTGAGACTCTAGCTATGGTTTTTAACATTACTGGGATTGCAAATTCTGAAAATGGACTGGTATCAACATGCACTTTTTCATATTTAGTAATGTATGAGTGTTGTAAACTGAACATTTGTTTGAAAGTTACAAAAATTATTAACAGGCAATACACATTTAGTGTAATCAAGTTGACTAGTTTAATTAGCGCAAAAAATGCTACAAAATACCTTAAAACTGTAGCCTTCTGTCCTTCGACAGCTCAAATGAATCTCAAAATGAATCCTCATGCACCGTATGACAAATGCAGCTGCCATTTACAGAAATAAATAAAACCAGTTATCTTCATGGTTAACACAGGAGCATGATGTAAACAGTAACATTTTCCATAAACACAAACACACACACACAGACACACACATATATATATATATATATATATATATATATATATATATATATATATATATATATATATATATATATATATATATATATATATATATATATATATACACATATATTTATATATATATAATTCTCTTTTTCGTAGTCATAGTCAGTCTATATGTATATATATATATATATATATATATATATATATATATATATATATATATATATATATATATATATATATATATATATATATATATATATATATATATATATATATATATATATATATATATATATACATATTGGTCACACTTAGAGGAACCACAAGGTCACTGTGCACCTGAAGAACCTGATCATTTTGGCACGCACAACTAATTTAAGACTGCAGAAAAAAAAGAGAATTAATTAAATTTTCTAAACTCATTACACTCAGTTTCTTCTGAACATTACAATGATGTGGTTTAATAGGCTTTCTGTTCCAGGATCTTAATTGCCCAATTATAAATGATCCTAAATGGCTTGATTGTGGAAAATGCTGCTTGTAGCCAAGAGGATACAAAACAAAAAACCACAAGATATCATAGAGTCCATGAAACTATTTACAGCATGATATGACATTGCCTTTCATGGCAGCTCACCTTTATCGTGTTTCTGAAGGATTTCATTAAAAAATTTCAGCTTTCTATCAAGTCAAGACAGTTTTCTTTTGCTACATGTTTGGTATGTGACCCAATGATCTGTGTTCTTACACAGATACCAGAGAATGAGAATGAGAATGAGATTGATGCTGTTTTTCTAAAAATTTATTTACTGATAGGATATTACAAACCATGTAATGGACTTTAAATGGCCTGAGAACTGTGTATAGACTTACATAACCCCTCTAAAAGTAATATAGCACTATACCATCTGCATACACTAAAAACCTGCACTATGACACGACTTTTTAAATTGATAAGAGCTTTTCTTTTGAAAATTTTATTTACTTTTGTTAAAATTAATTTATTTTGGGATACATTAATGGAACAATTTAAAGAAGTACTTGTATGATGTAGATGTTTCAAAGGTGAAAAAGAATATTTCCAACCAAAACACTGACATAATGCAGAGATATGCATACAGTGTGGTTTTTAAAATGTGTTGTTGTGTTACTGTTTTCGGTCTGTTGCACCTGTTAAAATCCAATTAAAAGTTGTATTGTGCCAGCTTTCTGTTTATATCCTCAGAAAAAGGAGTCTTTTTTTTTTTTTTTTTTTAACAATGACATCAAACAGAAACTGCACCTTGGTATCTTCAGGATAACATTGTTTTTCTTTCCCTTGCCACAGTTTTAGCTTATTTTCTTTGCCCGTTATTATTGTCTAAAGGTTGTTTGCTGATGTATGAAATCAAACTGTGCAAACTTTCTCCAATTTTCAACCCCGCATAGAGTCATTGAGGAAAAAAAACTGTCATCTCTTCTAGATGTTTTTTCATTTCTTTTCTTTTTTCCTTGTATTTTAAAGTGGGTACTGATCCACTGTAACAGGACGTATAAAGGGATTTGGAAATATAGCCCAATAAAGAGTTGAGTCATGGGACTGACTGAATTACTTTCAATGAGCCATGTGTTGAGATGTTTAATCTAAGAGAAGAATAGTGAGGAAAAATATATTAAAATGCCATAAATTATATTATTTCTAAACAAAAGAAACTCCATGATGACGCCTTAGGGTAATAACTTCACAACAGGGTCCAGGACCATCTTTAAAGCAAAAGCAAAATAAACAATTTAATCATTGTTAAGAAAAAATAAAGCCGAAAGTGAAATAACGGAAAAACTATTTCAATATATCAAATTCCTTTTGAAGAAAAAACCTGCAAATCTTTCTGAATTTTGTCTGTGCAACTCATCCAAAACTTCATTTATCAAACTAATCATTCAGAGCCAATACTAATGATTTCAGTATCTTCAATAAGATAAAACTGACTCTTTAACAGCAGTAAACAAGATGTCCTGTGGGGTCAGATAGATGGGCAGATGGACAGAAGGAGACGTGGAGGAGGACCTTAGTGAGAAAGAGATTGCTGAACCTTGTTCTCCTGCTGCTTCCACCCATGCCTGCCTCCCATAATGACACAGCGCTGGACATCTAATGACACAGTGGAAAAGACAAAAGAAACCCAAATCTCTGCATGCTGAGCAGCACAACGCTGCCTCATAACCTCACTACTGAACTCATAAACTACAGTCACAGCGGAGATGTAGAAAAAGGAGAAAAAAGGTTATCAGGTAAAAGAATATCATATATTATTGCAATTTATTCTGTTCAGCAATTAAAAAAGGTGGAAAATTCATAAGGAAAAAATCTTGATGGGGATTTTTGGGTTTTGAACAAATCTCCTGGTGTCTCTACCAACTGCAGTATGTGTTGCTGCCATTTACCTTTCTTTAATATTTGGATGTGTTTTTCTCAAATAGTTGAGTGTGTTATTATTAGTGAAAACATTTGCATGCTTTCAAAAGGCTTTCAGATGGTGAAAGTTTCTATATGTGAGTTATGCCAGTTCTCCTGATACAGCATCTGTTATAGTTGTGACATATGGGTTTGTCACCACTCTGAGCTCTTTGCTGCACTGTTTGAGCTGTCTCTAACAAGTTTGTGTGGTTTGAAGTTAACACTTTTCCTTCTTACCAGGGGATGCTCACATTAGGGTATGTAGCAAGCATAAAGTGTATAATTATTCTGGAACAGTGGAAAGTAGAAAGTACCAATCCTTTTAAATGTTAGGACCCATGATTTCTCGGTAAAACATTGCATTATGACAGAATGATTTATTTTATTCCCTTCATCTACCTGTTATTCTGTAACAAAGCAGCCAAAATAAAAAATAAGTCAGGGTATATTTTGATCTTTAGATATTGGTCAACAAACATAGAACAGGTCACAGTGTATAAGTACAGGGAGGACTATGCAGTTGGGTTTGTGGCCTTCAGATGGAAATGGAGGGTTTGAGCAAGCGAACTTTCAATAAGAGATTGTACAGGATTGTTAGCCTGCCGCTCTATTAAGTGAAAAATCACACAGTCACTGTTGACCATTTACAGTTTGGAGTGGATGCAGTAACTAGGAGGGAGTTCCATTTTTATATTTCTGTATTTATTTTTGCTTTTGGCATTTTCAGTCCTTCATAACCTGTTGCTTTAATATCATGGTTCATAACTTTTATTGGTGCCACTTACTATTTGTTGCAACTAGCTGCAAATTAATGTTAGTGTTTGTACTTTGTGCATATTCTGTACTTTGTGCATATTCAGAACTCCAAAACACAGATGCTAAACAATCCATGTGATGGCAATATATCTTTAGAGCATTGTTTTCCGTAGTATAGCAGCTGCTTTGCAGCTGGACAGTGAGTACATATCGTTCTGACCATGTATATTCTTCCAACTACATATTTTGTAACCCTTAAAACTTACCATGCATCTCAGATATAGGCCTAAACATCTGACTCCTTACTGTAACCGTTTAAGTGAGAGACATGTAGAAAGTGATAAATCCCAGGTCAGAGGGAAGTAAAGAGAAGTGCTGTATGAAACAGTTAAGAGAGCTGTCAAATGCATCTTACATGGATGTCAGTGGAGTAATGCCATCCACAAACCTATCTCTTTACACGCAGCTCTGGCTAAATCAGCAGTGTGGAAGATGAGGGAGGCGATTGTGGTGACACATGTAACAAGACGTTAAATGTCTGGATGTCTGGAGCTGCTTAATAGTGACATGATGATGAAGCTAATATGAGTTTAAGCTCAGTGGAAAGGTAAGTGAGGAAAGTTTAGTAATTTTACCTCTTTTTTGTCTTTACAGAGAGAATGCATTAACCGAAATTGCGTAATGCCACATGTACTGTCATGAAATCAGCTGGATCCCAATCAATTTCTTGAGATCATTTATTAGTGTCGGTTTGTCATTGATCTTCGGACAGAAATCCCTTGCTAATATCTGGCATGTAGCCTGCATATCTGAGTCTGAAAAGATTTGGGAACAGCCACAACTTAATGACTCTAGTTATTTAACATTATAATTATTATAGACTTGAAGGCTCTCAGTTTTAACTTGAGGGTATTCATATCCAAACTGAATAAGGGGTTTAGGAATGAAAGTTCTATGATAACTAAGCTCTTTCTGAGGGGTACAAATCTAATTGGATAAATTAACATAATCCTGAAATTATCATGATCATGTTCATTTTCAATACTTTACTGACAATCATTGTATGTAATGACTGCCTGAAGTCTGTAACCCAAAGAACTGTCTTCTTTGTCATTTCTTTACAAGATTTTTTATTGCAGCTATCTTCAGTTTTTGTGGGTTTTTCAGTCTTTATTGGTCTGAAATTAGCATGTTGGAGAAAATTCCATTTCATTATCTTTTAAAGACTTTTTCACTGTATGCCTCATGTAATTGTCATTCAAAACTACATCAGCGTCCAAATATTTCTTGACCTTACACTCTCTTTTAAATAATGGATTAGATTTCTACAGTACTGTTTCAAGGCACCCGAAGCACCTTACAGTCAATCTATTCCTGATTCATACTTAGTAATGGTGAGCGCCACACGAAGCCACAGCTGACAGAAATGTTGCAGCCAGTCTCGTCCAACAGCTTGACTGTGGGAGCGGTACTCGAACTGCCTTCCGGTCATTGGATGACCTGCTCTACCACTTTAACCCTGGTGTATACAGTCACATGAATTCACACAATCTGTCTTTTTAGACCTTGAAAGCATAAATTTACTTGGTATATTATGATGCTTCCCTAGGCATTTGGACAGAGATTTCAGCAAACCAGAGCATAAAAAATTATTTAAATACGCAAAAACACAGAAAAAAGTCTATGTCAGGATAGAAGTTTCCCTTTTTTTTCTTCTTTTTAAAGCGCATATTTAAAAATCTACAATCTATGCAATTTTCAGTCATATTTGGTTCTGCACCTCGATAACTGAATGAGTGGTGTTCTTTTTATTCATTGATTGTATATTTAAAAGGCTTCAAATTTAAAAGTGCACATGAAATGCTTACATTTATAAAAGAGAAATTTAAGTGATGCAATAACTCTATAAAGACATATTGACTCATCATATGTGTAATTAAAAAAAAAAAGGAGACAAACAATAAAAAAAGGCAAATAAATTCAGTCAAATGTAAAAGGGTAAATAAAATTGCACATCCCACAGGGCTGCTCTTACATCTTAATAGAGGCGAGGTGTACGCTGCTTCATTCAACCAATGGCCAAGAGGACAGTTTGTCCCTGACCCAGATACACAACCATCACATACAGAAGTGAGCAATAATGGCAGGTGAAAAAAGACTGTGTGCACATATCTTTGTTGAGGAAAAAAAAATCTTTTCTTTTGTTAAAAGGCACATATTTTTCTTTCAGTACTTGCAAAGCAAAGGTTTGTGTGAATAAGGAGTCAGAAGAAATGAAAAGCACTTGTTCAAGAACATTTTCTGCTATAATGGAATTCATTTTAATGCTTCATGAAGCTGGTAAGCACTTCCATAAAAACACAGAGATGACTGAAGCCTTCACAAAGGATCTTATACTCTTCCTTTATATACCAGAATATAACTAAGAAGAAAAAGATGTCTTGTTACTGATTTATAACACCGCTGCAAGCATTTTTCCACAGTCACCAGCAAATGCTCTTTACATTCCACTGGCCACAATTATTTACAGGAAATGTGTAATTTAATTCAAAGTATACTTGCAATAAGTACACATTCATGGCAGCGGATGCTCCAAACCATTTCCTGGATTACCTTCCCATAGATTAAAATGGTTCTCCAGCCATCGCCCACAACTGCACCCTGATGTAACTGACCTTGCCTCACTCTCCCTTTAGATTATCATTCACTGTGTTTATGATTAAAAGAGGATCTGCTGCTACATTTGCACAGTCTCCTTTTGATCACCCCGAAGAAGGAACTGAATACAATAGCTGATCCAGTGGATTACAGCGGCTGTTAACAGTTTAACTCATAAAAGCACCACCTGGACTTTTATCTGATTTAAAAAAAAAAAACCTTGTATTCATTTTGTTTCACATCATGAAACAGAGGGTTGGATTTGGAGCACAGCTCTGCTGACAGTCATCATATTGCACCTGCATTAGCTCCATTTCTCTATACATTTAACATTTAATTGTATTATCGTGAGATTTAAATCTTTCTTCACAGCAGTTTACAAGTCACCTCTTTAGAGGATAATGTTTGAAGCAAAAGGAGTAAAATGTGAGGAGAATCCTCTTTGTCTGTCCCATGTGTCTCTGAGGGTATAAGTGTTGATAAGACCATTCATGCATACAAGGTTTGGGGGTAAATTTAGCACAGCAGTTCTCTGCCCCCCACTCTACCGCCTTGGGGCCTTCCAGTTAAATTGTGCACCGCAGGATCCCGACGTGGTCAGGCTAGTTAGCCCAATGCCTATGCCACCATCCAAGGCAAGACATGTTTATCTAAATCTAAGAAGCTTGTTAAGATATTTGATATAGAAAGCTTATGAGGGCCTTGTGACAGCACTAAGAATGAAACAGACAAACCCTGCACTAGTTTTGTTCTTGTTGCCGTCTCGGGTTACTGTTAATCGAGAAAAATGAGAAAGGGGGCATCTACTATAAGTCAAAAACAGTATGTGTTTCAATCTCTTATCTTCTAAGTTATGCCCAGTTACAAGATGGACAGGTTTCTGGAGCCCAATACAGTGACTGTAAACTGACTGTTTAAACGCACTGTCTCTTACTCTGCCATTAGTCTTTCTTGTGCAGAGCTTTTTCACAGAGAGAACAGTGAGAACTTGCATTCATAACAACTCTTTGCAGTCAGATCCTGCAGAGTGAATGTAAGCCCTCCCAACTCCTTCTCATTTGTTCTCAAACAGACCTATCTTTGATGTTAAGCCCTACTTGCAACCTATCTCCTTCACCAACACCCCTTCACCAACAATAATTAGAATGTCATTTTTAGAAGGTAAAGATTTGTGTTATCACACTGTTAAAGCCTCAAAGCTTCCCATTAACAATGCAAATCCCTCAATTAATTTTATTAGCAAGTGGGTGTCTTTCATCAGACCTGTCTGGATGTTTTCTGGGAAAAGATGTACACAAGACTCAAGAAGGAGGATGTTCCCTTTTTTACCTATCGTCACACACTCAGACACATCTCTTTACTTTCAAATCAAACTTTATTTATAAAGTGCTTTTCCTGCCAAAGACAACACGAAGTGTTAAAAACAATTAATGCATATAAAAAAAAAACAAGTTGCCACACAACAAAATAAACAACATAGCAATTTAAAAAATACACTCATAATCTCTCACATGCAGTCACACATACATCAACATGCATGCACATACATGGCAGCCTCCCCCCATTCTACGCAAACAAGAAATCTCCCCAATTTCTAGTTTCTGTCTCTCAGTATAAAGTAATAAAAATAATAAACATCTGACCAGACACATTGTTCATCATATGCTCCATGTGTATTGATTAAAACGTCAATGCAGCTCAGGCTTGGCAGAGTAAAAAATTGATGCATAACAAATCTGAAAGTCCACATTTCTGGACACAAACCATCAGCTTTCTGAAGAGCTGCACGACTGAATCAACATGAGACCTGAAAAACGCACTAAAGCATTGTAAAACTCACTAGCATGAATATTGGCAATATTGATGGATCATGCTCTTAGTTGGCTTCACTAGTTTAAGGGAGAATTAAGAGTGTGGAAAAAAAGGATTGTGCAGAGCTGACAGAGATACAGTGAGGGAGAAACGATGTGGAGGCGACAGCCAATAAGAACTTGCTTTTAGGACAAAAGCCTGTAATTTGTATGGAAATCCTGGTAGGCTCCTACTGAGAGTATTGCAGGAAAATTGTTATATTTCCCATTTTTAAGAGAAAAGTAATACAACTGATTCTTTAATAGCAGTCATGTGTGCATTAATGAGCTGCTATGATCGTTCTATTAACACAGACAAGACTGATTTACCTACTGCGATGAATCTCAATATGTAAAAATTAGTCAATGCATCTGGGACAAGAAGCAGCAGAATTTGAGTGACATAAAAAGGCAATTTTCTGTTAATTCATTAGAAAACACAAAAACCAACAACCAGCCAGAAAAATCCATTAATTTCATGGCTTGCTAGGGAGTATTTCAGGGAAAAAAAACCCCAACTTCCTTTGAGTGTCAAATTCTCATCAGCCTGTGGTGAAGATCTGCATTTGATTGTTTAGTCATCTGGCATTTTTCTCCAAACAGAAGCCTCTGACTCACTGCCAGAAAGTATAAATGGGACTGGTGAGATCAGAACAGGCTTCAAAATGTTCCTACTTCTTTGTCTTAGACACATTTCTGTAACAGAAGGACAAACATTTACATAGAGATCAATTACCAAGCACAACCTCAGCCAGTTATGCTTGGAAACAATATAGGTCAGAAAAACTGGCTGCTTCAACCCAACTTTCACCAGCAGTTTCTGTGTCCAGGAAGATAACAACCCGATTTACTTTTCTTTTGCTCCAGTTTGGCAAAAAAAAAAATAAATAAAAAAATAAAAAGGAAAGAGAGAGAGAGAGAGATGCAACTAATGATGAAATGTCATAAAAAAAGGAAAATAAATCTAAGATGTTTCTGGTTCTGAAGGTAAAGTGAACTGCAGGCATCAAATCAAATGAAAAGGAGATCGATGTGAAATGAATTATTAAATCAACATTCACCTCGCTTTGCTATCTATCTATCTATCTATCTATCTATCTATGGCAACATTCTCACACACAGTCACGCCCAAACAGATGCGATGCAAGATGAGTGGAGAGAAGACTCCTAAAGTGTGACAGTAATATTGGGCTCAGTACATTATGTTCCTTCTAGAGCAGAGTGTAATCATACGTGTTGAGGAAATAAGTTTAACATATGCATAGAGACCCTGATGTTTGAGCCACTGTTTGGTCATGCTGTATAAGTATGAGCACCAGCACCACATAGAATGTTTAAGATGATCAGGAGCTTCCCAAGATTTATGGAGCATGGCAGACAAACTCTGTGTGATTCAGCTGTAATTAAACTTCTGTCACTATCAATCACAGCCCTGACTTTCTGTCCAATCAGTTCATTGCACAGCTGCTACTTTACAGGCAAAAAAAGAGGAAATTCATCTTGACTGCTCCCTCTGCCATAAGTGTCTGAATATCTGAGGATGAAAGCTGTTGTGCACAAAGTGGTAAATACACACTTTAAAGACAGAAAGAGGCAAATTTCCAATTTCAGGAGCTCATTTTACTCATCTACAAACTGAACCTGTGACAGATTTAAGAATTAAATAAATTCACACATAAATGATTGACGTTTTTCATAGATCAAGGTGGCATACTTGAAAGTTGTCACAAGAGAAATGTGACAATTTTCACTCCTTTATTAAATAAAAAAAAAAGCAGATGGTAAAATTCTCTTTTAAAAAAAAGAAAATACACTCTTGACTTCAGAAGCTAGTAATGCCCTGTTTGAAAAAGGTCATTTATACGTATTTTGTATTGCTATTAATGAGTATATGACATCTGCTCGCTCACACTTTTGCCAGTTGTCTGCAATTTTTAACTTTTTTTTCCTGCAAAATTTACAAACAAAAAAAAATCGGCAAAATTTTTTATTCGGGTGCCAAATGTTTAAAGTGGAACTATTTTGTGTATTTCAGGATAATTTATTTTTATTTGTGACACCAGAAGGGCTGGGATTGATCGAGTTATTGTCACAAATCGCTTTATTTACTTCAGACTGACCCTCTCCGTAGGCTGTCAGATCAGCCTGTGGGGTAAACGAGTGGATTGAGACTCTTCCGCATTAAGCCCCGCCTCCCGCCACCGCACTACATCGGGAGCGCACACCGCAGCTGCTTTCTCCGTCATTGTAACATTTCATAAACAGAAGAGTTAGGCTAATACGAACTCAATAAAAAAAAAAAAAAAAAATACAATGTCAACACATAGCATACAGCCCTACATGTTGGAACCTGAATCAGACCCTGAAAACAAAGTGGAAAATAGCAACCCACAGCAACGAATGCAGCAGGATGTCTCTCTTTGGTAAACTCACCAGACATTGTTGGAAATAACTTTATGCAACGTTTTCCACCTGCCTGATGTATTTGTACATACCCTTGTTAACCAGTAGAAGGTAACCAATCACGGAACCTTATCCCCCGGGACGTCACAAGGATTTTGAAGTAGAAAAAACTCTCTAAAACGACACGTTTTTCGTCGCCATGAAAACCGAACGGAGCGCATGCTGGAACTTAAACTCAAACTCAAACATGCGTTTAGGTGATAAAGAACGGTGCCACTCACATGTCTGATGAGCATTCAACACTGTAACACTGTAGAAAGCTCAGAAAACTTGAAATACCATAATAGCACCCCTTTAAAAAAAAAAAAAAAAAAAAAAAAAGGGAAAGATTTGGCTACATTGAGCATGGCAAACAACATTTCTTTTTCTTTTCTTTTCTTTTCTTTGCTATAAGTCTTTCAAAATTGACCATGTAGCATATTTCTTTTATAAATCTCTGTTGGTAGACATTTGCGCTTGACGCCATTTACAGAAACTCAATGAAACTCCCAGGTTTCTGAATGTCATTTTTTGGCCAGATAAATCTTTATAAACTGTGAGAAACTTTCTTTAGCCAGACATTGTTGTTGTTCGGTTTTTTTTTTTGTTTTTTTAAAAAATATTTTTAACAAGACAGATAAGGACCAATAATTGTCCTTTTATGAAGGTCTAAGAGCTTCATTTGACAACTTATTCTTATGATTTTCATTCACCTGTGAAGGAAACTTAAAAATGTTTAATTTCTTTGACTATAAATCTATTATTAAAAGCAACTGTTACAAAGAGAATTCAGAGCATGAGAATTAAGATATGTGGAAAACTATTTCCACAGAGTTTTTTTTTTTAATTCCCATTCATTTTTGCACCTGGCTGCAGGGTATGTACTTAATTTAACAGCTCCAGAAAGGCATCACATGAATATCTAACCAAAAGCATAACGACCATGTACTGGTAACTCTTTGTTTTTTAGATCCCATAAATCATGACAACCAGGAATTTTATCCTTCCATTTTCTTGCTGCTTTTTTGGGGTCGGGTCATGGAGGCCTAAGCAGGATAGCCTAGACTTCTCTCCTCCTGGACATAAACTTTCTGTCTTGGTTCTGTTGGATCTTAATGCCATATTTGACGCAGACCACCAGATTTTATGAACCTGACTCAGAAGTCTAGAGGTCATCTCAGGTACTGCTTTTAAATGGTTTGACTCCTATCTCACAGATCCAAATTCTTTTGTAGGTTTGGATACATTCTCCTCAGGAAACCATGAAATCCAATATGAGGTTCCCCAAAGATCAACTGTAGGCCAAATACCTTTTACTCTGTACATGTTGCCATTTGGGGACGTCGTCAGGAGACACGATGTTGCTTTTCACAGCTATGCTGATGATACACAGCTTTACATCATCATGTCTCCTGATGACTCAGCCAATTAATACTCTTTTAAAATGCATTTTATATATTAAGGATTAAGCTCTACCTTTTCATTTTAGGTTTCACTTGAATTTTTAAAAAAAAATAAAATAATCTGCTAATTTATTTATTCACATTTATGTTTATTTATTTGTTGATTTTTATCTTTTATATATTATTGTCGTACCTGATGTTATGACATATATTTATATTACTTAGGTTTAATGTTATTGTTCAAATTATTGATTTACAGAATTATGGTGTATTTTTCTTATTTTGTTATTTTGTCTTATGTTTCTTTCTTATTTTATCTTTTTAACTTTTTAGCTCCAGTCTTTTCCTCATGAGGATCCTCCTTGTTGGGGGCTGTGCCTGTCTGATCAGAGTGGTCAGAGGGGTCGTCCTGGCCGGGGTTGTTGGTAGGGGTTCACCACTGCAGTCTTTTGGCTGTGGTGTGGGCCGTTGGCCTGCCCTGACATGGACGTTTCCTGTGACTGTGTCTCTAGTGGTCATTCCTGGGGCGGCTCCTAAAGTGGATGGATCGCCCAAATATTGTTTCCATGCAGCAGTGATAAGCCAGATACAGAGATAGAATCCTGAAGGTAGTTTCATTTGGGTCAGAGGAAAAGGAGGGTTGTGTGTTTGGACTACATGTGTGTGCATAAGTATGAAATTGTTTTTTATGTTGTTAAGCACTTTAAAATGCATCTGTATGAAAAGCGCTATATAAATAAAGTTTGATTTGATTGCTTCCAGCTCATCTGGTAGGATCCAGAGGCATTTGCAGCCCAGCTGAGAGATTAAGTCCCTTCAGTGCATCCAGGGTCTTCCCCAGGTTTTCCCTCTGAGATGGATGTGCGCAAAACACAATACCAGGGAACCGTCCAAGAGGCATACTAACCAGATGCCTGAGTCACCTCATCTGGTGCCTCTCGATGCGGAAGAGTGAGCTTCTCACCCTGTCTATTCAGGAGAGATATGCCACCCAGCAGAAGAAACTCATTTCCACTGTTTGTGTTTGGGGTGGGTTGCTATAGGTGAGGGTAGGAACATAAATCCACTGGAAAATCAAGAACTTTACCTTTTGGCTTTTGGTTCTGCTTCTGGGGGTTGTCTGAGCCACGCTTTGTCTGGTCCCTCCTCTAAAGACTTGTTAGCTATTAATGATCTCACCAGTGGCATAAAGCCCCCACGGCATTGCCCCCAGGATCATCAGAATGCACAAACTCTGCGCCGCCATAACGTGGCAGCTCAGGAAGGGAGAACTTCAGGAATTCCCAAAAACCAAATAAATCCACATCATGTGCCACAACACTTCTGACACTCGCTTGAACACTGTCCTCTTCATCGGTCTCAGCAGCCAAAAAACATTACATTTAGCTCATACAGTAGCTACAAACCCTCTATACATCCCTTCCCTTTCTACATGAAATTGTGTTTTGATAAGTTCTTGTTTCTCTCTTTTTCCCCCTGTTCTTTCAGGAATGAGGAAGCTGCTCCTATCAGAGTTTTTCATGGGTTTCCAAGAAGCAAAACATTTGTAATCAGGTGACTGAGGTCACACTGCACAGGAACAGGAGTCCTTGGGCAATAGCTGACAAATTACAGAAGGCCACTGGAGCAAAGCCAAAGAGACCAGACTCATTTAGGCTTCGAGTGAGCATCCTGCAACCTCTCTGCAGGTCACGGATGAAACAGACTTCATCATAGTGTTTTTATAGCTTGAGAAGATTATACTGAGCACCTAAAGCTTTACTGACAGACAAGACTCCTATTACATGTCATGAACAATGTATTAACCTTGCCTGTGTTCTAAACACAGTCGGTGTCTGGACCTGAATCAGTTACCATACATTCAGGTTTCCCCAATTATCTGATGTGAAACACCCACTCAAGTCCACAAGCAAGTGTTTTGGGTCTCATTTCCACCCAGCAATGAGAGACATCAGGCATGAAATGGAGGTTAATATTTTCTATTTGACAGCATGATGAAATGATCAAATTAAGCAATGCATATGATGCACATCCAACCTATAGTGCCCTGTAAATGGAGTGTAAGCAAAGCTGAACAGTCAGTTACTGAGAGCCCCCTTATGGAAATTCTGGCAGATAAACTCACTGTAAATCTCTGCTGAAACAGGCATGAATAAGTAACACTGTGGGAATCTCCTACTGTATTTATTCTTTGCCTCCTTCTTTGTGGATTCCACCGATGACTTTTTGATGATTCATATTTGCATATTTGACCAGATTGGCTTCTTGTATTATAACAGAAACAGGCCCATTAGATGTCACGATAGTTTAATTTGCCATGTTGCCTTTGGCTTGATAGTTTCCATTTTTAATTAGCAACACTCGCTTGAGTGCACACATAAAACCTGTTGCAGAGTCCATTACAAGCTCCTTTCCAGACAGGAACTATTCTGGCATTTTTATACACCTGAATTATTATGATCAGAGGCAGAAAAACGCAAATAAATACTTTTTTCATGGAAAAGTGTTAATGCTCTTTTAACTCAACAGATGCGCAAAGGATTCAGTGCGCCGTGCGTAAACGCTGCATTCTTACCTGTCATCAGTCTGCCAGTCCCCGAGCAACAGGTCTCGGAACCGGTACCGAGGGGGCAGTGGGAGCACCTCCTTTTCCAGTTCGACCATGGTCCTCCTCCTTAAAACACAGATATCGGGACAAATACCACCGCAAACCGCACCTCCATGCAGAGGAGGTGGTCGCCTCCTGAACCAACTCCGCTCCTCTTTTAACTCTTATTCAAAATGTAAATTAGTTACGAATGCACTGATGAGCCTCATGGCACAGTCTTCAGTCTCTCTCCTTAAACAGGGAGGGGGAAAAAAAAATCTATGTCTTCTTTTATCGATTCCAATAACACAAGCTCTGCACTTTTCTTCAAACCGAGGCAACAGGTCGACGGTGTTCATCCGTCGGTGTGTAGGGAAGCTCCACTTCTAGAGTACTGACAGCTGGAGATCAACTGGTTGTCTTTCCTCACAGCATCCTCCCTGCCTGAGCTCCACACAGACTCACAGGCTGCAAATGTGTAGAGAACAGTGTGTAGTTGCCTCGACTTTCCAAGAAAGCAAAATAAAAAACTATCACTGAGCAAAGAAATACTCTGATAACGATTCATAACAGTGAACAATGAGCATTCTCCTCCATCTGCACAGAATTATTAAAGTAATACTATTCTCCAATCTTTCACACACATACACGTGATCCCCTGAAGTGGCCATCATACTGTGTGCAGACCTGTGCGGATCTCAGTCGTGAGTCTATAAAGACTCTTACGTGCCTCCTTGTTATTACCCCTGCACGATGAGATATTGTTTTTCAAATTAAAAGAATGTTACCATAAATATAACAGTGATAACTTGATGAAGAGTGGGTTCAAAGAGGTGTTTGTTATGTTGGAAGCCACCTTGCTGAAATATACAGAACACATCCAACTGATTCCGTGCCACGCTTTGGTCGTGCATATTCATTTTGAGACATTTAACACGATTCTGCACGGCTTGCCAACTGAGCTCAGATTGCTGCTACTCTCTCATCCATATGCTAAATATAATTAAGATACACAGGCGGAGCGGAAGATTCAGAAACAACTAATATTCATAAAAAGGATTTTTTCCCCCTTCAGAAACAAAACAGCAATGCCCCCGTTTCTGTAAATATGTGCCTCAAAGTTCCATTTGAACAGGTCACATGAAATCTGTATTTCAGAAGTCTCTCATATTAATATTCTCTGCTGCTCCCTGTAACTAATGAATAAACACATGCAATTATGAAAACATCAGTTGAAAACTCCTGCCTGCCACTAAGAAGCATAGCCACAATTTGGAGAGCAACATTGCATTTGTGTGCTATATACCAGTTTGTTTGCTACTCAAAACATCAAATTGGATTAATCTTGCAGAGCCTCTGGTCATAAGGAGTAATGAAATGCAAATGTGATGCTTACAAAAACAGTTGACTGGATGCTCCAGAGGACAGGTGTGATTTAAATGAACTTCCATTAATTAATAATCATCACCCATGACTTAGCTTTGATAAACCAGACCTTCTGCCAGGTCCAAACAAAACATTTATGCAAAGCTGAAAAGGTTAATTGCAAGCTCGTCTGTTGAGAAGCTCATAGATCACCAGTCATTTACCATTTTTTTTCATAAAGATGCAGGTTTTGGTGTATAAAAAATGTGATATGTTTGATCCCGCATCAAATTTGAAATCACATAACCCCCTATGGCAACTGAATTGTGTACTTACTTAGAAAGAAGCAAACCTTCCTTGTACTTTATCATCAACGTACACCACATACCGTTCATGTTGCATCTATTTCGCCCTCTGGTGGTGATCATGAAGCAAGCACAAGTTGCAAAAAAGTTTCTTTATCAGTAAATTCTGAGTTCACAACAAAAACGGTAGGATGCAGGTTAAAGCATTAAAACAGATAAAATTGGTTTTTATCAAACATACATACATCTATATATATGTGTGTGCATATGTACCCCTTTAATTAGTTGGGGCACCCAAAAAAGGATGTTGACAGCAATGTAAAAACATTCCAAGGGGGTAGGTATAGCTGTGTAGCCATGGTAATGGCAAAAAAAAAAAAAAAAAAAATGCCAGAGCATATCCGCATACATGGTTCATGAACTTTATGCTAGTGTATAAACACTATTTAACCTGAAATGATCCAAATATGAACTGTGAGGACAATTAAAGTAAGTTGTTACAGATGAAAATAAGGTTTTGTTGCATCAGATTGTCACCTGGAACGAAACTAGGACTGCATAACAAATACAAACAAACAAAAAAAAAAAAGAGTAGAAAAACAAGTATCCATAAAAAAAATTCTCTTAAAAAGATATGAAAGCTTTTAGTCTCTATTTGACTCTCTCCTCCATTTAGTTTCCTTTGAATTTTTAGTCCAAAGTCACATTGACGGATGCTAAAGCTTCCACCGCCCAGCCAGGGTACTGATCAGAAGAGGGAAACATTCGCTTCATGAATGTCCGTATAAACTCAGGGAAGCGGCCCTCCACGATGCTCTGTCTCACAGAGCGCATCAGAGTGAGCTGCAAAGAGAAATGTTTGATGAATTGAGGAAAAAAAAAAATCTAATGTGATAACTATAGACCTGCAGTAGGAAATGATCTGATGTGCAACGTCAGAGTTAATGAGGTCAGCTACAGGTCAGCATCCTGTGAGAATCCTTATTTTTGTACAATCCTTTCACTGTGGCAATATGTGGAAGTGGTCTCATATGACCTAATAAATACTGAGAGGACATTAAACTGTGGATTAAACAGAATGAGCGTCAGGAGAAATGCCTGGCTCATCATTCTCACTTAAATTGGAACAGATCTGTCAAAAGACGAGGCAATGTTAGAACAACAAAGCAAGTCAGTACCACAAGAAATCTGCGAATATAGAGAATTAAACAGCCATAACAAAAGAAAGATATAATCATGCAGCATCCTCTGATGAAGTTGAATATTTTAGATCAAGCCTCTTAAGAAGTAACAAGACTTTACATTATGATGACATGTGGCCTAATGTGAGTCATAGTGGCAGACTCTGGAAATCAAGTACGCATGCAGAAAGCATCTTTGGAAATTAAAATCACTTGAATAATTGATCAGTCGAGTGATTTGCATAGATTTTTCTGATACTAACCTGGTAGGCAATGTTGTGGATGGTAATATGATGCATGGCTGCAGTGTCACTCTTAAACAGAGCATGCAAGTAAGCCCGACTATGTCTGAAAAACAACAAAAGCAGATTAATTAGATCCAGGAGCAACACATTTAAGAATCGTACACACACAAATCACACTGCCCATGTTTTCAAGTTTAATCAAAGTAACTATTCATTGTACAAACCCAATTCCCAAAATGTTAGGATCCTGTGTGAAATAGACATTAAAACAGAATGTAATAGCAAAATACGCTCCATGTACTACATCAATCCACTTATCTCTAACGCTCGCACAGCCTTTGGCCCTTTTGCATTTCAATTTGCAGCTTCTAATGACTGGAACCATTTACAACAGAATCTAAAACTCGGCTTGTTCATTACATTTTCTAACAAACTTGCAAAAATTGTTTGTGATTGCTGTTCCTGCTGCTCTTTATTGTTTGTAGCCACTGTGTGTTTTCCCAGATTGTGCATGTTGCATTTCATTTATTGTCATTTCATTCATTTAATAATTTTCTTAACTGCTTAGGGCAATTACAAGGGAAGCTGGAGCCTATTCCAGCTATCATTGGATGAGAGGCAGACCTGGACAGGTCACCAGTCCATCTCAAGGCCTTTTGCAATTTCACTCATTGTGTATTGATGCATTTTGTAAGTTAAATGTATGTTTTATTATTGCCTCTGACTCTGGTTTGTTTTTGTTTTTTTGTTTTTTTTTGCAAATGAGAATTAGTTTTCAACTGACTTATCTGGTTAAATAAAGGTTATTATGCAATGATTTGAAAATCTCATGTATTCATTTTCCCCCAAATATAACATAAGTGACATGTCACAGGTTGAAATTGAGACATTTTACCATTTCCTGGAAATATTAGCTCATTTTCAATTTGATGGCAAAAACTAATCTGGGAAAAATCTGGAGCAGGATGATGTTTACGATTGTGTTGCATCCCCTCCTCTTTTCAGTAAGTTAGGAGAGTGGTTGCTGCGGTTTTTAGAGAGAAGTGTTTTAGGATTCTAGCTGCTCGACAGTCCTGGACCTTTGATGTCTGATTTGTTTCATGGTCTTCTAATGGAGAAAGGTCTGAACTACAAGCAGCATAGCTCAGCACCTGGGCTGTTTTCCCACATGGCCATGCTGTTGTGATGAATGCACTATGTGGATTATAATTGTCTGAGTGAAATATGCATATATGTAACTTTCTACCCTGTAAGAGACGTTTTGTGGACGGGAGCAGATGTTTTCAGCATCGATGATACCTTCACAACTGTACAAGCTGCCCATGGCACAAGTGCTCATGCAAGCCCATACCATAGGAGGTGCAGGCTTTTCAACCATCTGATAGTAGGCTGGAATACCACCCAACCACCTTTTTAGTCTACAGAACAGTGTCCATAGCTTCCAAAATAATTTAAAATTTGTATCCATCTGAACCAGCTTTTTTATTGTTTTTTTTTTTTTTTTTTACCTCAGACCATGTTATTTTAACTCTGGTCCAGAGAAGATGGCAGAATTTCTGGGTTGTGTTCCATATGGCTTCTTCTTTGTAGGATAGAGCTTTAACCTGCTTTTGTGGATTGCATGGTGAACTGTGTTCACAGGAAAAGATTTCTGGAGGTGTTCCTGAGCCGATGCACTGATTTCCAATACAGAATCATGGCTGCTTTTAAGTCAGGGATATCTCAATGCCCAAAAATCACAAGCATCCCATTTGCTCCAAAGTGTCTGAATGCAGTTTGTTGCAGGTTTTTGAACCTTTAACCATCTCGACATCTGAGAGACACAGCTTCTCTGAATTATTTCTGTTATGATCTTACTGACCTGCTGAAAATCAGCCTAATAGATGTCAAATGTTCCTCCAGTTTTTTTCCCCAAGTTAGTTTTCTTGCCTTTTGCTGACACTTATTTTCTTTTACAGTAATCTTTAGAACTGCTAACAAAAATGAGGGCACTTTAAGGAAAAGGTCTTATTGCCACGATGAATTGTTAGTTTGTTCTCCAGTTACCTCTTGCACGTGGGACACTGGCAGTCTGGGTCTATTGGCTGAAAGTCCTTGGAATACTGCTTCTGCTTTACCTGGAGAGATCCCCAAGGTACCAAAGCAGAGCCAAACCTCTGAGAGACAAGAAGCATTATATTTAAAATACAATTGAAATCCATCATGTGTGAAAAAAACTATTTATAAAGGATTTCTCAACACTTAGGTAAATAAAGCTTACTGCAGTGCGTGTTGGGAAGACACAGTCAAACATATCACATCCCAAAGCGACGCAAACCACCAAATCCACAGCGTACCTACAGCATGTGATGATCATATAAATTCTTAAATCAGTTTCTGCCAGCATGGGAGGTAACAACCACAGTTATGATGAAATTTCATACCCAACTCCCATGAGGTAGCGAGGCTTTTCTCGTGGCAGGTGGTCAGTGCTCAGAGTAACCATTCTCCAGAAATCATCCTTCTCCTCTCCTCCACTTAAGCCTCCAATGGCAAAACCAGGGACATCCCGTTGAGTCATTTCTACAGAAAAAAAGGAAATGGCATCTAAAGAGTTGTGCCTCAGATCTGTATTTTTTAAATTTGGTGATTTACAACTACAATTGAAGTTAAAGCGTCAATATGTTTGTTCCCATTATGCCATTTAAATTTGACAATAAATGGTGCAAAAAAAGCAGAAACCCAGTTATATTTTGATTTATCTAATTTAATAATAGAAACTGTTTCAAAGGTATTTGAACATGTGACTGAGCCTATTTCACATGTGAATAAAGTAGTTGATTAAAAACATGGTACAGGATTTTCACCATCTAAACAGGCCTTGCGCAGGTCTGCATCAAGTCCTCCTTGGATGATAGCAAAAAGATTCTGTTTGTCTGGATTTTTATTTGCTGCTATGCAGCGATCAAGCCAACGAATGGACCGGTGCATTGCTTCTTCTACTCGTGGTCCCTTCACCGTACTGCTGACCACATCATCCAACTGCATCATGATGTCTGACCCTGAAAGAGGACAAATAAACAAAGGTAGACTGTTGGTAAGTTGCTGGAAAAATGAGGGGGAAAATAAAGACAAGCCATTTCAAAGTAATTTGCTGTAAACTCACCCAGACTGTTCTGTATGCTGATGGACTTCTCCGGACTTAGCAAGATTTCTTTGCCATCATATGGAGACTTGAACTTGACTCCTTCTTCAGTAACCTCTGAGAGCTCAACCAGAGACACCATCTGAAATCCTCCACTATCCTAAAGGATGAAGAAAGACACAGGTTCTTTGAAACAAAGCTCATCAACTCATTACTGTATATCTGTAAATATAAAATCTCGCCATGTTGCAATTTTTTTCCTTCTAAACTTCTACTTACAGTTAAAAGATTTCTCTTCCAGTTCATGAACCCATGTAAACCATTCGCTTTCTCGATTAGATCAGGCCCCTGAGTGGTGCAAATAAGGATGAAAATAAATTCATTTGCGAAACGACCCTACAAAAGAAATTTGTTATTATTTCGCATAGTCACGTTTTAAAGTCATACAGATTATGTGTGATTCTAGCTGCTGTTGGACCTGCTGGACCTACCGGTCTCATGCCAAGATGATATGTATTTCCGAGGCAAATCTGACATCCCAGACTGTCCAGCTGATCCACAGTGATCCCCTTCAGGGTCCCCTGTGTGCCGACCGGCATAAACACCGGGGTGCTGACATGAGAGTGTGGCAGTATTAGATCACAAGCTCTTGCTTTTGTCACTGGACATTCAGCAACTATCCTCAGAGTGAGAGGGGAAGCTGCAGACACAGCTTTCATTAAAGACATGTCTTTTTCTGAAGTAGATTTGTCTACCTCTCGTTTTAAGGTGGCTTCCATATTACAATAACACGTGATGTTGAGTGACTATGACTGACACGGAGTTTGATCAATTACAAAATAGTTGTTTGTTTAAGGTGGCGAACACGCCTTTAGTATATCCAATCAGATCAAATCTTGATAGAGAGGTTGCGTGGTTAGCCAATAAAAAACTTGTTTAGTGAAAAAGAGGCGGGTGTTAGTGCACCGGTTTCATCGGATGTCGTCTCTCCTGACCGGATGGCGTTTGTGTAGAGGAAGTTTTGTTTTGCGAGTTTTCAGTCCGTTTCGATTGAGATTTTAATTGATGTGAGGAAAAAGAACACGGAATTATGTTAGCGTGAATTGCATTACAAGTGACCGCTCATTATTTAAAGAAATAATACTACTTGAGCGGCTTGAAACGGCGGAACTCAACACTTTAGTAACCCGAGAACACCTTGCTGCTAAGCTAACGTTACCAAGCTAGTTAACGCGGCTAGCGTTAGCCTCCGGTCTTTGCTGTATTGAAGGGTCTCTCCAAGCTATCGAAATCATGGGGAACCGGGGCATGGAAGAACTGATTCCCCTGATTAACAAGCTTCAAGATGCTTTCAGCTCAATTGGCCAGTCTTGCAATTTAGACCTTCCACAGATAGCCGTGGTCGGTGGACAGAGCGCTGGAAAAAGCTCTGTCTTAGAGAATTTTGTTGGCAGGTAAGTGACAATGGCTAGTGTCGTGTGTTGCCATTATTTACTCCTCTGTAGAGTTTCTCTTGGTCTTTGCCTTCTCAGTGTGTTTATATCAGCGTCTTACGTGTATTTAGACATTTAATTTTCCATTGAGTTAAGTTAACGTTACTTACTAGGACGTAATGTCAGTTGTGAGTTACGTACATGTCGTAAACCAGCCTTGACAGAAACGTACAGCTTTCTTCAGCAGCTTGACTCAACAACGCCCTTTACGAGGCGTTTCATCAGGGACATTATGTTACTGTTTATACATAATTATAGAATGTTTTTAGAAAATTTTTAAAAGTAGCTTTACTCATCTTTATAAAGATGATCATTTGCATACTATTTATTGGACTTTACTGATTTACTTTATAAACCAATACCACTCCTTGAATGTCATATAATGTATATTTGCCAATAACATTTTTCCTCATGGTCATTTGGACTGACTTTTTTTTGTTTGTTTTTTTTTTTAATGTGCAGCCCATCCTGATATGCTGGCTCGATGTTCATGATATCACATCTGTAATAGACTTGACTTCCCTTATCGGCTTCCTTTTTTTGTTTCTGTTTTTGGTTTTTGATTAGAATTTAAGGAAACAGTCCCGACCTCTCTTCACTGTTAAGTGTGATGTCTTGAAGTTACAGTGCTTCTCAATGGCTCAGCTCTATCTTCACTTCCACATCAGCCGTCAGCGAGAACACTTTGTAGATAAAGACAAAATATGTTTGCTCTCAGCCGCATCACAGCTTGTTTAGCAGGTTTCCACCCCATTGAATTGCACTCAGTCTTTAACCCAACCCACATAGCAATCTCACAATCACACACAAGCTAGCCCGCAGTGCAGAGGAGGCACGTTGGCCATTATGATTGCACGCACACCAGTGTTCAGTTATAAACACACTCCAAAGAGCATGTTAAAACTGCTCTCAGGCATGACTAAACTTTCGAATTGGACTATCGCTTAGAGTAAATTAACTCAAATGAGTGGGACTTTTTTACCTTGAAGGTGCTTGACACATATCAGCGGCAATTACGAGACACTTCATGGAGACAGCAATCTTACAACCTGTGTTGTCCTTCACTTTTTCTACCTGTTTTTAGGACTAACATGGATCCATTTACTGAAATATTACTTCAACATTGCTGTGACCTAGATCCTTTTACATAGTCATTTTCATATGAAGTATGTGAGTGCCTCATTTTAGAGTTCATGATTAAAAAAAAAAAAAAAAAAAGTTTTATGACTATAATGTTTACAAGTTTCTGGCATGCATTCAACTATAAAGGGAGGCAAAAATGTCAGAAATCAAAGTCACACCTACAAGGTGGAGTCTTAGTTCCACCTGGTGTTGCATGTCATTACAACAATACGCAGACTCATTGTTGATAAAAGGGTGCGTTTGCTTAGGAGGGACCAATACCTTTAATCTTTTGCATATTTTCAGTCTTTTTTTTTTTTTTATTCAAATTTATTGAAAAACACTTTACTGGCTTTCTCTCATTTATGATTGTTCAATAATAGTGGCTAAGATTTTTTTTCATCTGGGTACGTATTGTGTGTGAGGAGCTTTATTCCCATGTCCTCGGGGAAGAAGATAATCCCTCATTTACTTTCTGCAGAAACAACAGCAATGGAAACTGATTCGCATAATTCAGGAAGAGGCACATCACCGACAAGAGACTGAATGATTTAAAGTGAAATGCCCCTCCTTTTGCTTTTTACTCTCATTTAAACATCATACTGACATTATAACATGACACATTTGCCGAGTGACTTGACGAGTGACTGTAGCCAGTAAATTTTTTGTCGTCACTGTTTTGTTTAATTTCCTGGGAACTACGGAGAAAGTGGAACAAATGGAAAGAGCATGTTTGTATTTACCATATCTCAGTCCTGTTTTTCAGCCTGGGTTATTTAGGGTGTACCTGTTTGTTTTTTCTTATTCAGGTTTGCCTGCTAAATAACACCACAAAGATGTAATAAAGTTTAAGAAAACTTTGTACTGGATTGATTATTTGATGGACTGTAAAGGAATATCAGTTTGATGATAAGACTGTTGAGACACACCCTTTTCTCTATCTTTAGTGGCGCTGTTCTGTGTGGTAATTTCATTGTCCCTTTTGGGAGTTGAGACGTCATATCTAGCACTGCAAGCTGGCCTGGGTGGAGGTAGTTATTAGCTCAATGGCAGATCTTTAAACAACATGTGAATGCTCTCCATTTTTATTTATAATTGTTGGAACATGAAGTATCAGCAAGTGTAGTGAGTGTAAGTTTACAGTTTCTTTTATGAGATTGCCTGTAATCCCATGCCATGTTTCCAAAAGTAGGGGTAAAACATATCACGTTAGCATAAAAGCACACTCCTATTTGTACTAAAGTTAGCATACTATTGGATGACTATATGGACGTATGAAGGAACCAATAAATGTTCACCTTTCTTGATGCTTGTGAGCATCAAAGTGTATGAATGGCAGTGATTGATGGGATTTCCCTGAAAGCGTTTTGGTGGTACTTGTAGGCACTTTGGATGCTTATTGGACAGGCTACGGTGGGGAAATGTGGGTAGCCATAATTACATGTTCTTTGCAACTCCATATACCCTTAGAACAAGCTCCACAAAACCACCAACACATTTTTGTGTACTACCCTCTCTTTTGAGAGTTTATGACCTCAAAATTTCATACTCTGGTTTCTTTGTTGAAAAGCATGTTCTGCCCAAGCTTCTTCATGCTCAAATGAAAGGAGGATCAGCTGTGAGCAATGGCTCCACAGAGTTGCTCTGCCTGTTTGTAAGACTCTTTTAGGGCAGGCAGAGAAGAAGGGGGATAAGGGCTGACATTCTCTCTGTGTCCTACTCTCTGATTTTGCTTTCTTAGAGAGAGGGAGGCAACACAACCGCCGCTCTTTACTTGACCATGCATAATGTATGAAATGATACACAATCTGCTGAGCCTCGTCTATCATTTAACACATCAATAATAGAATCCAGGCCTCTCGCCTCTTTTCAGTATGCCACTGCCTTTTATCCAGTTCTGTCTGTAAAAACTGAGTGCTTCCTCTCAGTCTTCACGTTTGCCTCTACAACAAAAAGGAATAAATAAAACTTTTTAATTAAATCACTTATTTATGTTTTCCTTGAAGTAAATATTTTTGGCACCTTATATGAGTGATGTGAATGCTTCACAAGAGCCGCTTGATAAACCAGTTTGTTTGGCTACTAAGAGACATAAAAAGAGACAATGTCCTGTAACGTGAAAACACTGAGGGGCTTTAACAGTGGAGATAGTCAGAATTTATCATGACCTTTTAATTAAGCCATAACCAAATCGGAAAAAGCCAGAACGCCATCACCTGGACACTTATGGCCTTTTTTCATTCGTATCAGCTTGTCTCAACTTAACTTGCCTTGGCTTGGTTTGTAGGGTTTTTCAAACTGAGCTTAGCTGAGTTGGGTTGTGACGTCGCCAGACTGCATGCCGCTATTGGTTAGGGGCATGGCCAATCAGAGGTCAGGGATGGATTTCACTGGAAGAGCGACTTCTACTTGCAAGTTGTTTACATTATGCAATAAGAAATGGTGCTACAAAAGTCTGTTTTGTGGTCCAACACTTGGGTGGAGACATTTCTTTGCTTGGTTGCTGAGGAAAGGATACAGAGGGAACTAGATGGAGTCACACGAAATGAAAAAAATCTATTAAGAACTTTCCAACTCAATGGCTATGGGTAGCAATAGAGTTTTCAGCAGTGTCGAGAAGCTGAAAAAGCTCAAAAGTGACTATCGGCATGTCAAGGACCACAATGGTCGGAGTGATCAAACAGACAGATCTGGAAATGGTTCCAACAAATGGATACAATTTATGGTCAGCAACCAGTGAGCCGTAGACCAAGTAGCAGATTACCTCTTGGTCCTGTGTTGTTATAGAGCTTGCCTTGCGCAACACTGACGTCACAGCGATTTCACACAAGCCCCGCCCATTTTAGACCTGGTACTAAATTGTAATGGAAAAGAAACAGGATCAAGCTAAGACGAGTTGAGGCGAGTTAAGTCAAGACAAGTTAATACTAATGAAATAGAGGCATTAGGTGGAGTACCCCTGTATACCTCTTCCTTAATGTTTTACTGTCCTATGATTTCATGCTGAGCAGTGATTTGGACTGCGTAACAGCAGAAACGCTGATTTAAAACATTATGTAGTGCTTTGTGTTGGTACATTTCTTCACTGGGAAACAAAAGGCCATTTGAACAAACAGAAGAACCAAGTCTTTTAAGAAGTGTGAAAGTTGTATGACTCAGTGTTATAGGGAGGAAAAATCAATTTATTATATTAATGATTTCAGTCTTGATCACAATATTGTTTGTTGCTGTTCATTTAAAAGTATATTAATAATGACCACAAGGGGCATTATATCTTTCATGGAACTGCTTTGTAATCCCTCTTATGGTTTGAATACTTTTCATATCAGCTTGCACCATAAATGATGAGATGATGCTCTTGTGTTGGATGCTTGCATTGGAAGAAATGGTGCACATTTGCCTGCATAGGTATGCTTTCTGCACAGTCACTGAGACAATAACCTTTTCAGAGGATTAGATGAGTTATTTCCAGTTTTACTGTTCACTTACTTGTATAAAACCCCTTTCATGTTCCTGCTGCAGTCGGGACTTTTTAAAGCAAGTACCTAGGAGTTTGGGAGGAAATCTGAGTTTCAGTCTCACTCCACATATGTGTCTCTCATCAGTCACACTTGTTCTTACCTATGCTTCTGCTTCATTTCTTTCGAATGAATGCTGCTACGTCTTTGCATTTTGTTTTGTTTTTGTTTTTTCTTTTTCCTTTTCATTTTGTTTGTTTTCATGGTGGTTAACGACCAACTTAGCAGTACCTGAGTATCGCCACTAACTTTAGGAATTGATTACACTTGATTCACAACAGCCAGATTTGATTTGATTCAAATTAGATTTAAAATGTGTTTAACCCGTCTGACAAAAGAAACAAAGAAAATGTAAATGAGAACAATGGTATAGGAGTAGCTGATAGAAACTGGAACCTGTGCAGTGTGCCTAAGCCTTTTTGAGTGTCATTGAGCACATACTTGTAAGAGTGATTTAACCCCCAACTAGGGCTGGGCAATTAATCGGATTTTAATTTCAATTACGATCTGGGTTTTCAACGAGCATAAAAATAAAAGGGTGTGATTATTTTTCTCTTTGCAGTTTCCTCTCCTGCTGTCTTCAGTTGCTATTCGAGCATCACTGGCATTGCAGCGCTGTGCTGTAAACTCCTCCCACAGCTGCTTTGGTTTCATTCAGCCACTGTTGCCAACTTGGCGAGTTTCTCTCTAAATCTGGCAACTTTTTTTGCCAAAAGCGACTAGTGATAAATCTAGCAACTTTTACTGGAGTTATTGGACTTTTCTGGTGTTTTGGTGACTGACTTGAAGGCACATATTGTTCTGCAGTTACCTTAACGGACGAACAGTAGGAGTCTCTCACCGTCCTAAAGCACTCCCAGGCGGCCAGTTAGTCGGCTCCGGCTGCAGGTCAATGTAGAATAACTGCAGTAGGTTGTGGAAGTTCACAACAACATTGTATACCATTGTCAGTGAGAACTGGCTGCATTATTTTCTTATATATAGTTGGGCGAGTTAAATCACTGTAATATCCCACCATCACAGTGTGTTACCATAGCAACTTGTTAATCAGCTGGTTCGGATCAGCTGTCTTTTAACAGGTGAATGAGAAATACACGCTGTAGCTTGACAGCGGTTGTTTGGCATGAAACGTACATCGCGGCCAACATAAAATAGTTCCTATATAAGCGGTAAAAGCGGATTAAACAACTCGGAACCGTGCATTAGACGGTTATAATGTGCGACACGGAGTTGAGAACACCACGACACGCAGCGTTGTTTAAAAATACTGGATAATTGTGTTAAATAGTTGAGATCTCAATTTCAGTCAAAATAATCGATTTTTGTCATAATCGAGCAGCCCTACCCCCAACTTCAGTAGTGTTGAAGTGTGGCTTCAATTTTATGCATTTTCTGTCAGAATAACATATTTATGTGCATATATAAAGTCCACTTTAAATCTAAAGGACACAATATTTCCATTCTTTCTAGACTTATGTAAAAATTATTCAATGATGTAGTTTAACCAGCCAATAGGTCAGTTTGGCTTGCACAGTTTTTGACTATTGATAGTTTTTCAAGAGGTCATTCTCGCCATAATCTTTGTATTATCATTTTATCGTTATTTTCAACATCACACCCCTTATTTTCTTTTCCTGCTGCTTGAATTGGGTTTATCCCTTAACTCTAACTCCCCTCTCTGTGCTGCTCCCAAACGTAGTCCAGGGCTTTCTGTACCATCTGCTATGGTGACAAATGCCTGCATGCTCCACATTATGTGCATGACACAGCATCAGTTCTGAACCACAAACCTGTGGACTTTTGCTGACTTGTGGACCTTTTCAGTGGTTACCATCCAGTATGTTCTCCACTGTTTAACCCCAGTGCTGCTGTTTAGCAATTGCAAGCAGGATGTAGTATAGAAGCTCTTTTCTTTTGTCTCGTCTTGTGACAGACACATTGCTTTCTGTCTGAAATCAGCAAGTGCCTAAGCATCGCTTCAGTTTCTTTGGGCCTGTTGGTCTGGCATTGTTAAAGAAGAAAGAGGAGGAAATGTGGGTTTATCTCACGCTCAGCTTTCATGAAAATATTCCATGACTGGGAATTCTGATTACCACCAGATGTGTGTTTGTACAGAAGCAGATTAGGAGGAGAATAGGATGGCCTAAGACTGGGTGGAGGAGCATCAGCTGAAGGCTGACTAAGCAATGCAGATGATTTTATTAAAGATATTGGTACTGTCTCTTTAAGAGCAACAGACAGACAATCTGTGAAGAGAGTGGTTGATGCTTCCTGTAAGCTTGTCTCAGTGATGCACAGTTGCACTAGAAATATCTGCTGTTGTTTATTTGCCATAACTTAATGTTTTGTGCGCTGCGGTATGTTTTGCAATTGATATTTTGCAAGCATTTAGGTGAGAATATGTATACCAGGACGATAAGAAGTTTGAGACCTGAGGCTGTTGTGGTAAAGGTGCTGTAATGTCTTTCATCTCCTGTATTGACATCTCTGCCTCACATAAAAGAAGTTGCTGACTGAAACAATATTCCCTGCCTCTGGATTTAATGCTGTACGTTGTTGAGCTTGACAATATGACCTAAAATAATATCCTTTTTCTTTTTTACGCCTCACGCATTTATGTATGTATTTTTGTATGTATATGCATGCATGTAAGATATGCAGCCATTTTATGATGATTTACAAGCTTTTTCTCTGAAAAAATTAGCTTGTAAATAATGTCATAGTGCATTCACGTATAAATCTGATGCATTATCCTGTATAGACAAGTGCAACATGCTGCATCTGTGATCTCTTTTCACCAAGATCCTATAATTTTCCAAAATAAACAGTATATTCAAACGACAAAGGGGAATTTAATGTATCTACTGTCGTTTCTTCCACCCTACAGCATGTTTTCTGTGGAAATAACTAAGTTGTTCTGCCATGTTTGGTATAAATAACCTCCAAATAAATTCTCTAATGGGGAATAAAATAACTGTTTCCGAAGTCACAAAAAACTGGGCAAGCTTCTGAACACTGATAACACTGTACCTGTTCAGGACTGGGCTTCTCAATTCTGTGTTAACTTTTGCCCAGGTGTGTGTGCACACTTATGTGTCTCACTGGGAGACTGGTGGAGGGAGGGCTGAGCCTGCTGCTAACTAGGAAAGCACAATGAGAACATTTGCAGTGCATATAAAAGGGTGAAAAATACAGATTTTCATAGAAAATGGATAACCAATAAAGGAAAGTTTTGAATTTATCAATTAATTGACAAGTATGTTGTTCTTGGGCTTTTGATAGACTATGTTCACATTAAGTTGTGTGAAGTTCAAGCAACTGCTTTCTTTCAAAAGTATAACCGTTGATTAAAAGTAAAATTAAATATGATTTTCTCAACCCTTTTTTCAGTTAAACAAAACTAACTAGTCAATATTTGGTTAGAGCCCATAGGAAAACAAAAATTGTATAATTTAAAAGGAGTTATGAAAAATCTGCATTGAAACAGATTCATGCCAACAGCTTTATCCCATCATTGCCTTTATAGATATGTGTCATGCATCATTATATACGGGGGTGGATGACAGAAAGTTATTCACCTTAGCTGCACACATCATCTCCTGGTGATAAGATGCAGATCTAATCAGTATAACAGCTCTTTTTTAATGCTGTTGTCATTTGTTTTATTACAGTTAAAATTAGTTTACTTAAGATAAATTCCACCAACAGATCTAAGTAACACAGTAAGCAGAATTCTGTTTATAGATTGTAGACACAGCTTGCTTTGTTACACACAAGTTCAAAGCCTTGACAATCTAAATTTAATGGTGGTTAACCAAAAAGCAAGCGTTACTGAAACAGAATTGCAAAACACTGTTTAAGACAGGAACTGAAGTAGCAGTGCATACCCTCAAAATGCAAGCAAAAACTTGCACTAAAAAACAAGCAGTGTAAGCACATCAAGAACAACAGTCATGCACTGTGCTGGATCCATGCCATCATGCATTTGGGTGAACTGATTAAAATCGGTTTCCTAGGGAGTTCATCTGGAAAAAAAACGTGTGCCAGATAACAATGGTTTCATAATGCGTAAGATGTTGTCATTCATTGATGGCATTGTGAAGACAGAATCATAAATGCAGTCTGGCTATTTCAGTGTTAGAAGAGAGGTTGTGATCAAATGAGCAGCAAACTGAAGTGTCAAATATTGCATGTGTAACATCTGTGAAGTCAGTTTTAAGTTGAATGTGTGTATGAGTTAAGTGCTTAGAGAAGGAAATGGAGTGTGGTTTCTCATTTGCCTGTAAATTTCTAAGAAGACATACTGTGACAAAAATGGACATTGAGTGTGATGAATGAAGGAACATTATCCTTTACTCTTTGGCTTTGTCTCCTTTATTTTTTGTTGCTTTGTCCGTCCAACCCATTTCATCCAACATTTTTCCTTTGCTTTGATTTCTTTTCATCCCTTTTCATTCTCCACGTCCGCTAATCATGTTTTTTCTTTGGTTTTGTCTACCTACCTCTCTCTCAGGGACTTTCTTCCACGTGGATCAGGCATTGTTACCCGCAGACCTCTCATTTTGCAGCTGGTCAACAATAAAGCAGGTGAGTTTGTCTATCCTGTGCAAAGCCCCATCCCAATTTCCTTTTATGAGTGCCCTGCATATGGCATCTCTGTCATGTCATGGTGCCTTAAGCTAGACACACTATTTGTTGCTTTCATCTCAGAAATTTAATTTTCTTTTCCTCTCTCTGTCTTGCTCTTATGTTTTGTCCCTTCATCTACTCTTCCCTTTCACACTTCACTTTCACCCCATGTACAGAATATGCTGAATTCCTGCACTGCAAAGGAAAGAAGTTTGTGGATTTTGATGAAGTGCGGGCGGAAATTGAGGCAGAGACCGACAGAATTACGGGATCGAATAAAGGCATCTCTCCTGTCCCAATTAACTTAAGGGTCTTTTCCCCACACGGTAAATTACACTATTTAGTCTATTAAAGACACATTCATAATTACCTTTGAACCTTTGTGTTAAAATTAGATTAGTTTACGTGGTAAGAGATGAAGCTGCCAGGGGTTTTTTGCTCTTGTTTATATTGCAGAGTCACTGTCATATCCTGTCACTGTCACATGTTATACTGTTATAGCTGTTTGATAGGCTGTTAATGTTTGAGTTCAGTGAAATACACATTTGCTTTTAGATATTTTATAAGTACACATTGAAGTGACAACAACCTGAGAATTCATATAGCTTACAGATCTTAATGGAAACTGGGCTACAGTCTGCAAACAGGAGGATATTTACTTAACATACACCCACTCATGCAAATTACACTTAGTTTTGCAGCTGAACAAAACGAAAGCATTTCTCTTTCCACAGAAAAGCCACGGCTTGAGATGCATTTTTGAGTAAAGGTGCAGATTGCATTACAAAAAAACCCACGCTGAGATTAACTTTAGGTGCACAGTCCAAATGTGTGAAATGTCGAACTTAAATTTAATATTCTGAAATCTTATAAAAGTTTTTGAAAAGCTAAAACATACATATAAAAGTGTTTTTAGTGTAGTTCATTTAAAATTGTGTAGTTTTTAAATAGTGCTGGGCAAACATTACAATTTTAATCATGATCAACCACGTTCAACAAAAAATTCAATGAGATTCAATATTGAATTTTTATTTTTTTTTAAACTTAGAGTCAAATGACATCTTTATGAAAAAAAATCAGTGACTTGGTCTAAAAATACATTTTGTAGAAACAAATGTGCTTTAACAACAGTATTCTCTTACAAACTAGTCATTATATTTCTTATAAATCTCAACTTAAACAATAAGGTAATACAATTTTCAGTCATCAGGTGTTCACTGCTGGAACAGAGAAAACAGAATTAACAGTTTTAGAGAGTTTATGCCAGTTTTAAATAAGTTAAATATATCTGTTAATATGACATTTATTTTTTTATGTAAAACAGGACATGATGACGTGTCTGCTATCTATGAGGGCATAAAATATTAACAGTATTTAAGAGTTTAATTACATAAATCTTTACTATGAACCTGGGCAGGATAAAGGTTTTTTTTAAATTGACGTGTAATCCTGGGGATCCACTGAACACGGAAGTGTTGCAGTGCGGCTGTGCGGCACCTTTGCAGCTGATTGTGGCAATACCAGTAAAAAGAATTGGTTTTATCAGGTGCATTTCTGAAGCATCCCAAAAGCGTTGCTGCTTTCTGCTTCTCTAAAATACTTGTCGGTTCTATTTTTTCCACTTTGAAACCTCTTCAATCTAGAGCAAAGCGGATCATTCAGACAGGAAATCATCTGATGAAAACCAAAGTGTATCTGGTGGATTTTGCCAGTAAAAGACTACATGTCCACTTTGGATGCATTTTACTCTGAATCATCAACATTTCTTCTTTACCAGCGGCAACAGCACCAAGTCATAGGAGTGAGATGGTTTCACTTACTTAATGACACCGTGGAAAACGCCCAGTTGTCTTGGATGCGCGGTTTAGATGTAACGGCGTTTTGCAACATGTTTTGACACCACACATCCCTACTATAAAGAAATAAAGAGCAGCACGTGAGACGCTGTTGAACTGTGCCTGCGTTTTTATTTGCTAGTTTATATTTCACTTTAAAGCAGTTTTATAAGCATTTTAGGTAGGCCTACACCCACTATGATGCATGATTACGCAATCCTTGTGTGAACCATGACACTGACGTTCCACTTTGAAACTCCGCTGGTAAAACAGGGTGTTGGGTGAAAGCTAGGCACACCCGCTCCGCAGTGCTTCCACAACGCTTCTGCATTCAGCCAAACCCCAGGGTAACACATCTCTCTGTTTTTTTTTTTTTGTTTTTTTTTTTGCGTTAATGTGTTTAGTCTGGGTGCTTCACAGAGGTGAACATCTTCTGCTTGGACTACATTTGAAAGGAAATGGTCGCTAGATTTGTCACCGGTAGCGGCGCTGGTAGCATTTGAAAAAACTATATCTATATCTCAACAGAGTTGGCAGCTGTGCAAATCAAAATCACGTGCAACACTCAAGTTTTACTTGCACAAACTTGCCCATGCACATTGTATTTTAAACCCTGCACTAATCTTTAGGTGAAACTGAAAAAATTGTTTACTTAACCACTGCTAATGGAAAAACATACTCATTTGCATTGTTTATTTTTATGACATAGTGCTGAATCTGACGCTGATCGACCTTCCGGGTATGACAAAGGTGGCTGTAGGAGATCAGCCACCGGATATTGAGCATCAGATCAGAGAGATGCTGATGCAGTTTATCACCAAGGAAAGCTGTTTGATCCTGGCAGTCACCCCTGCTAACACTGACCTGGCTAACTCGGATGCTTTGAAGATCGCCAAGGAGGTGGATCCACAGGGTAAAGCATGCTTAATATTGTTCTGCTTAGAAAAGGTCAAAGACAAGGATATGTGTCACATGCTTCTGTATTTTTATTCTTCTTTATTTTACTTAATATGAAAACTATGAATAGATATTTATACTTTTTTTTTTTTTGGCAGGTGTGCGTACTATTGGTGTTATCACAAAATTGGACCTGATGGATGAGGGCACAGATGCAAAAGACATCCTTGAAAATAAACTTCTGCCACTGCGTAGAGGTCAGGATTATACCAATAAAGAAACATTTTACAGAAATAATAGGTTAAAAAACATTAGTAATCTGAAACTACTGTGTTTTTGTTTAGGTTACATTGGTGTGGTTAATCGCAGTCAAAAAGACATTGATGGGAAGAAAGACATTCGTGCTGCTCTGGCTGCAGAGAGAAAGTTCTTCCTGTCTCACCCTGCTTACAGGCACTTGGCAGAGCGTATGGGCACGCCACATCTTCAAAAGACCCTTAACCAGGTCTGCAGTAAACTTTCTGTCTTTGACTTGAAATGGTAAGATGGCATTTTCTTTTTGCCATCACGTGTCTTCTCATATATCTTACCACCACCTGTGTTGTTTTAGCAATTGACCAATCATATCAGAGATACCCTGCCTGGACTGCGTAGTAAGCTGCAGAGTCAACTCCTCTCTCTGGAGAAAGAGGTTGAGGAGTATAAGAACTTCCGCCCAGATGATCCAACTCGTAAAACAAAGGCATTGTTGCAGTGAGTGCATATTTACATTGCTGTACGCTGACATGCGTGTTAAATAAAAAAATTTAAAATCCCATTTCGTGAATTGAAATGATAATTAGATTTTATTAAACAAACAAACACAATGTTAGGCTCTTTGGAGATCTGTATATGTTGCATCTGATGTCAGTAAATTAATAAACAACTAGGAGATTGTTCATCTTTTGTGCCTGAACAGGATGGTGCAGCAGTTTGGTGTTGATTTTGAGAAATGTATTGAGGGCTCTGGGGACCAGGTGGACACCAACGAGCTATCAGGTGGTGCTAAGATCAACCGCATCTTCCATGAACGCTTCCCGTTCGAGCTAGTCAAGGTTAACATTGACCCTTGTTTCATTACACTTTGAGATTTGGAGTTATTAGTTTTTAATTTGTTAAAGGTCTGCATTTTTTTCTTTCCCCAGATTGTATTTGATGAAAAGGACCTAAGGCGGGAAATCAGCCACGCAATCAAAAATGTTCATGGTGTCAGGCAAGTAAAACATAGCCATTTTCTATATGAATTATTTTGGCACAAAGCTTAACACATGTAAATTCAGCAGACAAAAAATTATTGTAAAACTTAGACTGAACACATTTTTCAACAAGCTCTGTCACCATAATAGCAACAGGCTGAAGCCAAAGCAGATTTATACCTGTCCTGTAGAATACATAAAATAATCCAGAATATCAATAAATAAAAGACCAAAAACTCTGATGTAGATCTATTGTATGTGACCTATGATTTTTTTTCTACTGTTTCTCCGTTTTCTTTTTTCCTTTATTTTTACAAACTCCTAACTGAATCGTTCACTGCACACCACCCGACTCCTTTCACATTTCTATGGTGAAACGATCAGTTTTTATGAGGTTTTGTGTAACGTGTTTGTCCACAGTTTGTGTTTTGCTTTTTTCACTCCAGTTCTATAATCTAATCCATTGGTGTATATTTGTTCTTCGACACTTCTTTTCTTTTCTTGTCTTGTTAGTCTTTTCAAACTTTGTCAATAACTTTTAATTTCTTTCCAACCATCTGTTTTTTTTCCTGTCGTTGTCTTTCTATCCATGTTTTTTTTTTTGTCTTTTTCTTTTGGCCCATATATGTGTTAACTGTTCCATCTGTCGGCCGCTGTGCCTCTGTCTCTCTGTGCATCCTCAGAACGGGGCTGTTCACTCCAGACCTGGCGTTTGAGGCCATCGTGAAAAAGCAGATCGTTAAGCTGAAAACGCCCTGTCTCAAATGTATCGATCTGGTCATTCAGGAGCTCATCAACACATTCAGGCAGTGCACCAACAAGGTACTGCAGGTGTCCAGCATCTCCCGACTCGGCCCAGCCGCAGGGCAGGGGTGGTGCGCAACCACGGGTGCGGCCAAGGCTACACTGCCAAGCATCTTCCTACATGTGGAAGTTTTTCTTTTTAAAGCTGCAAAAGACAATTTCTGTGCAGTTTGCCCTCAGCCTAGCCCAACCCCATGAGCTCTGTGTGCAGGCAGTGTTGTCGTGTTGTGGAGTGTTGTGACGGGTGACGTGCTGTCGTGGAAAAGAGATGTTTCGAGGGTTGAACATCTTTGGTCTCTCCTGGACAAGTTGCAGGTCTCAAAACTCAGTGCACAGAGCCAGACAAAGATAGAGCAGCCTGTAACCTCTATGTTGGTTTTGAGTTGTGAGTGACGTCAATCTCTGGCATATTGTCCTCATTTTGGAGGAACTGGCTTGTCAAGGAAGAAAATGTGGGGGAAAAAACCTGCAGCTTGTCCTCCACTGTTTGAACTGTCTCTCAGCAACTACAAATGACTAACTGAACAAAAAAAAACAAACACTTCTCTTTTTATTTTCTTTCTCCCCCCCCCTTCCTGTCTTTCCAAATTTTCTCTTTCTTTAATTTCTCTGTCTCTGCCTCTGTACCACCACAACAAAATGCAATCTGACCCCATGACCTAACAGAACAGGGCTCTTCACCCCTGACCTGGCATTCGAGGCGATTGTCAAAAAGCAGATCCTCAAACTCAAAGAGCCCAGCCTCAAATGTGTGGACCTAGTGGTGTCTGAACTCACTGCACTCGTCATGAAGTGTGCTGTTAAGGTAACCAGGGAGATGCATACTTCTATGAAAAGACGAAGAGTTTTTTATTTTGTTTTTATAAATGTTTATTGTTGTCATCAAAGTATAGTTTTCACCACTATAAAATAAGACCCAACCATCATTTGCCACTTTGCGCCCCTTGCTTTGGATGTGTGCATTGTCCCTTCCACCTTTCCTTCGCAGCTCTGGAAGTTGCCTTTCAGACTGAACATTTACAAATTATGTCTGAAATTTTAAGCACAACTTAAAATTTCCAGTTTCCTGCTCCCATGTGTTGTTTTCTTTCCCTCAGCATTACCTCATTAAAGTATTTGTTATTTTTTCCTACCTCCCCACCCTCCCTCGCTGCCTTTTCGCCAGCTCGTCTATTGGAGCAGAGCTGACCCACATTGTAGACTCACCTTCTACTATCTGTTTAACTGAAGGAAAGAGACTTATGTGGGGGGCATGGGAATGAAGCTAGTAACTCATGGACGCAGTGATGTCTTAAAATGAGGGTTTCCATAGCAACAGTACTTCACTACCATCTTGTGGACATGGAGGACACTGCACTGCAAGGAATGTGACATAAACTCCCTAAAGCAGACATTTTTCTTTCTCTTTTGAGTTTCCCTGCCGTCTTCCACTCTGTCATCTATTCTTCACTAACATTGATTTATCTGAAAACTTTATTATCAGCAAGGGATGATCACATTCGATATTTACATATAATATTAGGACTGCAGAACTATATCCCTGGCTGATAGTAAATTCCTCACCGTCCTCATGCAAGTGATAATTGTTAATAGAAATCTGTCTGTGGTTTGATTGTGATTGCTTTAATATGTGTGACACTAAATTGTCACTTGACTATCTTTTACTCTTTTCTTTTGTTTCTATTTATTCTCACTTCTCACTCGTGTTTCTCTTTGATATATTTTGGTAAGTGTCATGAAGCACAAGCTCACATATAAGTGAGTGTTTGCATCTGTGTTCAGTGCTGCAGTTATGACTTGTTGTTTTTCAGCTCAATTCCTATCCCAGACTGAGAGAGGAGACTGAGAGGATTGTCACCACCCATGTCCGAGAAAGAGAAGGGAAGACCAAGGATCAGGTGTGTTGCTAGGTTGTTGGTTTAATAGACCATTGGCCCTCAAGCCAGTAGAGTAAACTGAGGTCAGCCTTTGATCTTATTTTAAAAAGCAATAAATGTTTATACAATATATATCCAGAACATGCCAACTATGAACTATTTAATATTATTATGTAGTCTTTATATGATGATGAGTGGACAAAGCAAATCATTCAAAGTAACTTTAACAATGAGAATATCAACTATAATATTAGTATGAACTAATCTGTGAATGATAAAACACATGCTTGCTGTGACTCATCACCTGACATGTTAAGCTGGGGTTGTACTCCTGCAGATTCTGCATACGGTCGGGCCAGCTAGCAGAGATGTGCTCTTGCACTCAAACGTAGGGCTGTGGTGTCATGTTGCAGTTTCTTGTCCGCGTTTACTGCACAAACTCAGCGACAAGTTCCAGAAATCTGAAAACCCGTATCACAAACTGACTAATCACAAAGGAGTACCTCTGCGTAACAGTGATGCAAGCAGGGGTGCACATCAAGTCTTAAGGAGGTGCACATCGACCCTCTGTGGAGCTTTTCATAACATGTGGTGGTGACACCGTAACCGACCTTTCGCAGGCGCTGCTTGTATTAGTCATCACTTAGGTTTCACTTTTACTTGTATCCAGTGTATGGCAGTAGAAACTCATAATACGTTTTAGTTGAACTAGTCAGAGCTGCCTACCTGGTTTTCTTAGTAATTAGGTGTCAATGCTTCTCTTGTTTGGTTGTTTGCTTGGTGTGTGGGTTACAAGTCAAGTATCATTTATCTTTTGTATGCATCATCCAAAGTTTCCTTAGACTTTGTCAAGTCTGCCAATCTTTCATGTCAAAGTTAAAAGCTATTGAATTATTAAGACTGAATGGATTTAAAAGTATTCTTTTTGTAAGGGACAGTTTTGTGAGTTAAAACCAAAACGCTGGTTAAGTAAGATTCTGATTTGAGAGACAAAATATGTAATCAACTACAAATGAAATAAATTTCCATCACACTGCTTTATTTCAGTTCTTCTTACATTCCAAGAGAATAAATGTTAATATTTCTCAAAAAAGAAGTTTGTAGTTTTGGGGTGGAAACTACTCAGTTCTCTGGAGACATGGCAAGAAAGGCAAGTAGGTAAACTTTCTAGTCTTTGATGTTTTTCAGCATCATAGGATGTAAATAAAACACCCTAGTTGTCATGGCTGAATGGCGTTTTTAAGAAAACTTGACAGCATAAACTCTGCAGAACACTGATGGCAGTAAAAGCAGGCACATGTTAAATTCTATGGTTTATAAAGTGAAACCTTTGAGTAAAATCCTGTTCTCAACTTCACCACAATGCTTCAGTTGCAGCCTTGGTATAATCCATCTGATAGATTAAATCAGCATGGCCTTTTCTGAATTTTGCTGTAGCTTTCAGGTCGGCCTTTTTCAGTTCACAAGTGTGTCATATCAGAAATGAGAATTTCCACTTTCTCCCCTCTGTAATGTGTTACACATTTGTCAGGAGTGTTTACTTGAGACCTTTCCATCCTAATCACAGTTTTCTGCTTCTAAGGTCCTGCTGCTGATTGACATTGAGTTGTCCTACATCAACACCAACCATGAGGACTTCATAGGCTTTGCAAAGTATGTACCTCCCTCCTTTTCATTCTAATTAACAGCCTGTTGCCATGACCTTGGTTGCAGTACACAAAGGGTGATGTCCTTTAAGTTTGTTTTGCTATTTATCAGCATTTATTTATCCCTAGAGTTACAAAAGAATGACATGCAATCCCTTGATGCTCAACTATCAATACATGTGCAACTCAGCTGTCTGAGAATCTGGACCATCACCTCATAGTCTGGGATTAATGCATTACCTATTTATTACACACTTGTCGCAAACCTTTGTTGTATCAGTTTGACTTTTGCATGGCAATAAGTGATGAGCCACATCAGAACATGTTCTCCCTCTGGAGGAGGTGGGTGCCAAAATGATTAAGATCTCATTTGTTGCTTACCTCTCTTCCCCAGCATGAAACAATACCGCCCCCTTCAAAACAAAACCAGTCAAGCATGCTGTATTGCTTGGCAAATAGATTTTCTTCTTGACTGCACACTGTAGGAAAAGATCTGTGCTTATTTCCCTGCCTTTAGCTGCTTTGCTTTAGAAACTCATCTAACACACTGCAAAGCATTTAGGTTATTTTTGTTATATTGTGATGCAGTTTAAGAGTGTGAGGGTGGATTATTGTACCCCCTGGTGTGGTAGTTACAGTAACTTATAGCTGAGTGGAGTTCTTCTCATGTTTGGATTCTGTTTTTGTGAAAGTAACAAGGCAAGCCCCCGTGTGAGCATGAGTTAGATTTCATGTCTTGCCTCTGCATGGCAAGTGGAGTTACGTAACATCTCCGAGGTCAGCAAGGGCTCTTTAATGGTTCTCATGACATCACTTTCAGTCTTGACTACAGAAGGCTGGATGATGGTAGCTCCCCAGGGTACGGCAACAACAGGTGGGCACACAGAAAAGACTGAGGGTTTTGTGTACAGTATGTCTGAGGCTGCTTGAAACTCCATGTGCCTTTTCATTGTATAATTATAACCTTGTTCTACTGAAGCCATATATTCACACTTAACTAAATAAATAAATAAATGCTCTTGGATAAGTTGAGTATAACCCCCAGTTAGGTATCTTTTGACATATTTTGCGCTTTTGTGGTTTCTATATATGAAAAGCCGATGTGGCTGGACACGAGTCAAAATACCCCCCTAAACATGAACCCAACATGTTGTGAATGCAGTTGAAGCAGAGAGCCAAAACGCACCGGCTCTCTACTACAAGAATGCCTGGTAGCCAATGATTTAAAAGATTATAACCTAAAAACAACTGGAAACTTTTCAGGATTGCCTGCAATAATATGTTACGCTGACATATGAAAATGTAACAGATATTTTTAGGAGATTGTACTGAGTGTAGTTTCATTAGGACTCTTTTTTTTTTTTTTTTTTTCCCTTTCCATGTACTGACAGTGCTCAGCAGAGAAACACAGCTGCAAATAAGAAGAGGGCGATCCCCAACCAGGTACGTTTTATCACTCGGCTCTGGTCTGTCCACCAATTCCAGTTTTATACGCTATCTATAGTTCCTGTAATCAAGTCTATTAATTAACCCGATCAACATTCCTCAGCTATTAATGTGTGCCCTTTAATCGTTAGGAATACTTTCAGTACATTATCCTTTGTACAAACAGTGCTGAATCCTAGTCTACTTTTTGTAAAAACTGAGTTGACCTAGTGTGTTTATAAAGGTCAAAAGTTATCTCCTTTTTGTTCAGATGGATATTTAGCCCTTTGTTGATGTTTGTTTATTTAAGAAATATCAACATACATCAGTCATGTACTACTTATTCTTGAACTGAGAGGAGGTGCCTTAGCCATTTAAAAAGAAAAAAAAAAAGACCCCTTTCCCTCCTCTTTGATAAGCGCTCATCTTTGCGCTGTTTGCATGTGACCAAAGCGTCTTGTTCTGAAACAGGCCAGCAATTAATCAAATAATAATGTTGATTGTTTTGCTATTAACTCACAAGCATCTTTGTTTTTATTGAAATTCAGAGTAAGCATGGACTTTGCACCGATCAACTGAGCATCATATGACATAACCAAATTGTGACTATATATTTGAAGTAATTCTAAATGCATGTAACTCTCTCTTGCTCTCTGTCTTTTTGCTCTGTTCACCTGCCCTTCTGGCTGTCTGTTTCCTCCTCTCTTGTTCCCTCTCACCTCTCACTTTTACCACTTCTTCCTTTTCCCCTCCTTCTCCTGCCTATCTTTCATATGTCACCCTTTCCTTCCTCCTTTATTTTACAAATGTTTGTCCATTACTTTTGCTTCCTTACTTTCTCATCTATTTTGGCTTTAATTTTATGCTGCTACCACTGCTTAACCCCCCCCCCCCCCCCCCCCCCCCCCCCCCCCCACATTCCCTTCCTATAACTGCAGGGTGAGATTCTGGTAAGTACCCCATAGATTTAAATCACACCCTGCCAGGGGCAGCAGGGGTAGACCATGCTGAAGAACTGAAGCCGTTGTACTAAGGTCAGCCAGTATGGTTACAGTACTACAGATGACTAGTTGAAGGTCGGCTGCTTTGTCTACGTGACGACGTGATATCTTCACTGTAAAGAGTTGTTTTACCCCTCTGCAGCTTGGTGTACTAGGAGAGGTCCAAGAAGAAAAGGTAGAGTCTACAGACTTGCCAAAGTCATGTCTGTTGTAATTGGGTACAGTTGCCATTAATCTGGACTGTCCACATGGTAAAACCCAACATCTTTGCACCTGTAATTTTTCACTTTAATAAAACAGTAATTTTCAGTAATTCTACTAACATTTTTGTCAAGTGAATATTTAGTAGTAGGTGGATGTTATTTTGCCAACAAACCGTTGTGGCATGTTGCCACATGTTTTCTCTCTCAGTTCTCCTGTCATTGGGTCTTTACCTCTGCTGCTGCCTCATGCACGGTGACTTTGCCTTGTGAGAATCGTTCTACAAGTCACTGGATATAAAAATTGGGAGAGTGGGAAGCGATTAAACTACCTCAATTAAATAAAGTGACATTTTTATTCTTTAATAGATTAAAATTTACATCCAAATAAAATCTCCAAAATTGTTATTTCTGCAGAGTTAACAAAATGACCTGAATTTGATATGGTGATTGGTCATGGCTTTGGGATGAATATCAATAATTTGGTCAAAATGATCTGTTTAATTGTCTTCATTTCTTAACATGGTGTCTATCAGGGCAAATTGAAATAATTGTCTCTAATTAAATCAATAACTTTCCTGCTGTTTTTATTTATGTAAACTAACCGTTAACAATCATCAAAAATATTTAATATAATTAATTTAATGTTGGTGGCTTTTGTCTGTTTCTTGTAACATGTAAAACAAAAGCATCTCACCTGTGACATCCTCACATTAGAACTAAGTTGATGTTAAAAGTATTTTTTAGGCGACTTTAATGCAGTGTATCTAAAACATTTTCCTGTTTCTCAAAGTAACTATCAGCACAGTACCTACGTTCTTGCCTCCCTTGTCTCCCTGCAACCCTTGTCTCTCCCATGTTTATATTAACTAATCAACCTTTTTTCCCTCATCTACTCACTGCAGCTCCTTTCTGTTAGGAGAGGAACTGCAGGAGATGGAGGTCTAAAACAGGCTTTGAAATGGACAATTTCCAGTTATCTTTACATGGCACAGAACCCAAATTTTTAGAGATGATTTTTAATATTATAAAGAGTAGTATGGGAGTCAGTGCAAGAAAAAAGGGAGACAATAGTTTTGTTGGCTTCTATAAAAATGCATGACTTATTTTCCCTGAAGTGATTTACTCAACGTAGCCTCTAAGCCTGACATTTTCTCTTTCCTCTCTCCATATATGATTTCCTCATTGCTGTTTTAGAGTTTCATCCTTTTGTTAATACACTTTCCTCTCCATTTAATTCAATTCACTATATTTCTTTTCACCTCTTTTGCCTTGTTATGAAATCAAGTATTTGCCTCCTGTATGAGTCCAGTTAACACCAGTAACCCAACTGCTTTTGAACTGCCTAAACACAAACTAACTTCTATGGACCCGCTGACATTAACACACCGCCATTGACCCTTGATCTTTGACTGAGTCAAGGCAAGCATTATCTGGAAAGCATCTAGTTTGTTAGTTTAATGTTTTTTTTTTTTAATGTGAGGAAACACTACAGCTTCTGTTTCTTTTTCTTTTTTTTTTTTTTTACTGTTTTTACTGGATTTCATGTTTTCTTTTTTTAATTTAGTGCAATTACGCAGTATTACTATATATATATATATATATATATATATATATATATATATATATATATATGCTTTAATCACTTTGCACTGTATTACTTTTTATATTTATTCTTTGAAGCTGTTTTGCAAAGCTTTAAGTAAAAGGTGACTGACAGACATCTCTTAATATTTGCATTTAAGTAAAAATATAACTTACTTTACTTTGATCTCAGAGGTAAGTGGGTAAGATTTTCTTTCTATCAGTCCAATTTGACGATCATTAAGCTCTTAATTGAGCCCACATTTCAATAGTGCATAAGTCTGATTGTTAAAGCTGTTTTCCTCCATCCTGGTATCCCTCTTGTCTATCCCACACATTCTTGTCATTGTTTAGGTAATCAGAAAAGGCTGGCTAACCATCAACATCAGTATCATGAAAGGAGGTTCGAAGGAGTACTGGTTTGTCCTGACAGCTGAGTCCCTGTCCTGGTACAAAGACGAAGAGGTGAGTAAAGCTCTTTTTTTAATCCTAATAAGACAGCAACACAAACATTTACAAAGATGTGGGTAATGTTGTTCACACGTCATCAATTTATCCTTAATGGAGGTTTAGTTCCATTACCATCAGAGGCAGGAGGTGTTTGCAAATCCAAGCCCAGCCTAACCAATGTGCAGACTACTGTTCAGCTGTATCCTGAGGAACAGGTAGTCTGAACACTGGGCAGGCGGGGAAGGGGTGTGAGAAGAATTCTGAGAGGAAGGACCCAGAGGTCATTGTGTCTGCAGGTCGCTACCCTTGGACTGTAGGACAGATGATACACAGTGTAAACATTACCTCCGTGTAACAATTGTACATTTAACCAAAGTCAGGTACACAATATCTAAATAACAGAATTTCTAAAATGACACATGCTTATATTGTTAAACATAAATTTTCTTGAATAAACCAATTTATAATCCTTCAAATAATAATCAACTGCAACACAAAAATTAAGCCAGTATAATGCAGATAAGTCTCTCTTGGCTAAACAAGCAACATGTTTCTGGATTAACTGAATGAAAAGGCAGAAACTATGGATTGTGGACTTTTTCTAAATCAAATCCCAGTTGTTTTAATTAAAATATGATGGAACAGTTCCCTTACTTACTGTTTGATCCATTTTAGGCTTACTTTGTCCCCATTCTTCTGTCAAAAAGAGCTTGGAAAGATGACCTCTAAAAAAATGATGTTCTTGCCAGTGGCCTCGCTTTGCCCAAAAACAACCAAGATGGTTCATTTTTAAGTTGGTCGCCTTTTGCAAAAAGCAAAGAGAGTGAAAATCGTAGGATGGTGTAGGCAAACTGACGTGGCAGGCGGGCTGAAATGTTCCAGCCGGGATCTGACTTTGGAATTTGCAGGAAATCGTACTGGGTTACTGGGGCCGAGGGGAGGGGGCGATTGTGTGTACAAGTTTGCATGTGTGTAGGCGCTTGTCCACATGAATCCTCCAAAGCGTCAGTCATATCTTTACAAGTGTATCTTTATGCACACCCAGAGTCTATGTTTTGGCTGTTTGTTGAGCTGATTGACGGTCGTATTTGTCCATCCACATACAGTTAAAGGATTTGGTTGTGTATGTGTGTATGTGTGTAGATGTGTGGTGAGGGTGGGGGATTGTGGAGAACTGAGTGATGCAACCTTTGGGTCTGCGCCACTCTGTTAGTGCAGACGTAAATGCTTCCAGATGTCTCTGCTCAACAGTGAAAGCTGCCCCCCCCCCCCCCCCCCCCCCCCCAGAACTCTCCATTCTCCTCCTTTTATTCCTCTCTTCCTCCCCCTTGCCCTTCATCAAGCAGTTCTTCATCTCACCAGCCTGGTAGTCCTTCACAAAGAGGAAATGCATTCCATCATATCTGCTTAGTGTTGACAAAGAATTATAGCTGCTGTCTTAATTTTCATTTCCATTACTCTGACGCTGCAATTGTTAAACATTCAAGGCTTCCTGAGTTGTTGTTTTCTAATTTCTGACTGTGGCCCCTGTTTCTGACATAGACATGAAGTAATTCAATTCATGACCTTTTCTGAGAAATTAAAACACGTCTTACTTGCTAATAATACTCGTAGTCAGCTGCATCAATTGCTTTTTTAAAAATCTAAAATCATTGCATCCACATATCTGGGCTTGTCCACGTAAAATGTTCTTTTTAGTAAATTAAAGGAAAGTAGATTTTGTAGGACGGAGGCCATAAAATCCAAACCGTATTTGACGTAGACCATCTTACCCATCTTTAAGGTGGTTATTAAGTTTCTAAGCTTCCCATTTATGTGTAGGTAAAAAAAAAAAAAAAAAGTCTTAAGGTATTAAGTTGTCCTGTCACATGATTTATATGTTTTGGCCACTTTTCACACAGTTGATATAACTGCATGTTTGATAAGTTGAGTGTAATTGGACATATTGGCTCTGCATTTACAGTACTTTTAATAAATGCTACTTTGAACTAAGAGCTTTAGTCTGTGGATAACACGAGTAGATCGTTGTTAATGGATTTTTGTTCACATACAAATGGAGCTAGTAGCTGTGATACATCCTGTACTGAATTCATGAATGTGTTAATAGCTTCAGATGAAGTAGTCATGAATTTCAACACAAAGTTGGTTAAAGATCCTAATTGTTAACCTTATTTTTCATATAGATTCGTCTTTTTTTGGCTTTGCATCTTGAATTTGGACCATAAAAAATGGACTTTTGCTCTCTGTAAAGACTGGGTTACCTTATTTCATTATTGTTTGAAATGAAGTTGGTTAAGTCCAGATTGCAGAATTTTGAAGAAGTCTGTGTGTCATTAAATTGAGTGAGCGAATATCCAGATTTTCCCTCACTGAATAGATAGATTTTCAATAGATAGTTTTTCTTCTCTTTAACAGGTCAGAGAAAAGTTGTTAAAATGCATTAGTTTTCCCCAGACAGATGTGTAAGCTTCTTGAAAAGTTCTAATTTAGGTTTGACATTATTACGTTAATATAAGAAATAAGAGTGCTAGAGAAGTGAGCATGTCATGCCTGGAAACCTGGAATATCTGCTGTTTAAATGTCTTTTTTTTAAAAAAGCAGAATTTAAAAAAAAAAAAAAAAAAAAAAGTCTCCCTAAAAATATGCAAGATAGTTCCAGATGCTTTTGAATCAGTTTTTAGAGCTGGTGTGTGATTAGGGATATTGTGACTAACTTTTGGATCTGAGTTATATAGAGCTGTTCTTATGGCACAAGTGGGGAAAAAAGTGTATTATAGGGACAATATTTAATCCCTCCTGCGTTGACGCCAGATGAAAATCTCTTCAAAATCCATTTGTGGCTTTGAACAGCAAAATATTTTGAAAAGGAAACTTGCACATGAAGAACAGAAAATTCCAGTTAACAAAACATCACATGCTTGTGGAAAAAAAATACAGACTCTGAATGATATAACATGTTCCTTGTAGGACTTTTTGCTACAGGAGTTTGACTACCTTTAGTACTGGTGTGTTCTAAAAAAAAATAATCTTAAGTATTATGAGGTTTTTGTCCCTATTATATAAAGTCTGTTTTATGATGAAATACACATTACATCTGTATTCAAACTGCCTTAATGTTTGCTAATACACTTTCTCTCTGTGTTCCAGTTTTCAGCACGGTCTCCTTTATTGTTCTGTCTGCCATGTAAACATTTTTGGTCTGTTGTTTCAGGAAAAAGAAAAGAAGTATATGCTGCCACTGGACAACTTGAAAATCAGAGATGTTGAAAAAGGCTTCATGTCCACAAAGCATATCTTTGCCATCTTCAACACCGAACAAAGGTCAGTTATGTTAATAAAAACACGAGTTGACCAAAGACAATTCTTATGGTCTCCATACATGTCCTTTTGTGTCAGAGAAAGATTCTTCTCACATATGCTTGATTTTCCTGTCATTCATGTGTACAGAAATGTGTATAAAGATCTTCGCCAAATAGAACTGGCTTGTGATTCTCAAGATGATGTTGACAGCTGGAAAGCATCTTTCCTCCGGGCTGGAGTTTATCCTGAGAAGGACCAGGTATGAATCACAAATGGTCAGCAGTCTAGACTCTGTTGTCTTAGCAGCTGGTGTGCTGTGACATTTTTCATTTTACTAAACTACACCAAGAAAGGCAAGAGATTTGCAACAATTCCAGGCTTGTAATTTAATGTTTTCATACAGATTTCTGTGAAGCAGTTGCCTGGATTAGATGGTGACTCTTTCTTATTTTGGAATTGTAAATTAGTGCCACATTAGTTAAAACTTCACACTCTTGTCAACAATATATAATTATTTTCATTGAGAGAGGGATACTATTTTCAAGACTGCCTTGAGGAAAACCAAAACATTAGAAAAACCAACATAAATAACCCTGCTAGAGCTAAATAAAAACGAGTATTCCCAAAAGTAGATGGAAGAGTGATGCAAACCTACTAGAAATTTAGAAAAAGTGAAAAAAATGACACATTGACAAACGTATTTGTATAAAATTGTATAAGAGAGTACATTAGTTTGTTTGCCTACAAAATGTGCATCATATTTCAAGACGCTGAGACTTGCAGTCATTTTCTCTCTCGTTTTAGGATCATTGACATCATGGCTGTTTTTACAGAGTAACACTATGAAGATGTTTCTATGATATACTGTAAATTAGCCTCATGTTTTGTTTGTCTGTTGTTGCTAAGGTGGAGAATGAAGAGGTCGCCCCTACAGACACATTCTCCATGGATCCTCAGTTAGAGCGGCAGGTGGAAACTATCCGCAATCTGGTGGATTCTTACATTTGCATCATCAACAAATCTATCAGAGACCTTGTACCCAAGACCATCATGCATCTCATGATCAACAGTGTGAGTCCAGACATCGCAAGCAGCAGACAGAAGTCAATAAGAGTCGGGTTCTGGTTTCTGAGATGTAGGTAATGCAAATATACAAGGGACTGGAGGTAGAATGTCGTCTAACTACAAACCATAACAGTATCAGGGAGATGTACTATTAAAAGGTGCACAACTCCCTTCTGTTGAATGTCAAAGGATCAAGTTTAATGGCACACAGTTCAGGCAGAAACAGTAATCCTACTTTTAACAGACAGTATCTTGCCTGAGACTAACTACATAATTGTACACTGAGAGTCACCCATTGTGATCGGTGCTTTACATCCCAGGTCTGTTAAATATTAGAAGTCAGCTGCTTGAACTTCAAATGTAAACAGTACCTGTTGTTTTGGCCTAAACTCTGCAAGTGAGAATGAATCATTTTCTGGTGTTCTGCAAACTATGTGCACCTTATGCTGCAAGGCATTCATACGGGGTAAAACACAGTTTTGTACAAACTCTGTAAACTATAAAGCATGGATGTAACATGCTTCCTTGATATGTTGATCGTCATGTTACTTTAAGCAAGACAAATCCAGCAAACTACACGGTAGGTGTCAAAACCTACAGTTTCTCAAATGGCCATTGGAAGATGTCTAATTCTTATAAACTATATAAATGCCCAAAGTTACCAGTTAATTAAATTTGTTTACAGCCTAGTGCAGAAATTTTTTTGGTTTTTATATTTATAGTAAAATGTCCTCGTGTCTCAAGTTGGATCCACCAGTTCCTGACTTAAAAAAAAAACGAAACTTTGATAGCGGTAGCGAATCGCTGACCTCAGAGCTCTAAAATTGCAACAAATGAAGCAAAAAGAAGCAGCACATAACTTTTCCCATATTTTATGTCCAGCGTTTGAGCTAAAACATGGATCTTAGAAAGGATCAAATATGCTGTATAAGGTATAAATTTTCCTGCAGCTCATGAAAACAGTTTTCACTTGTCTCATCCTTTTTAGTAGCAGATTTGTTTGTTTATTTATGGTGACCAACAGTCATAAAATGAAAGCGTCTCATTAGGAGAATTTATGTTGCTTAGAGGGACTTGTCGACCATCTGTTTAAAATGCTTTATTACAGTGTTGAACTCTTTTTATGTCTAACTACAGTCCAGCAATAACACACTCTGCTTTATACACACACTCACAAATTTATGAACAACACTTCACAGCCGCTGCACATCATGCCTGATCAGGTTTGTAATTACTAAGTTTGATGAATTCCACATAATCAGCCCTTGCTGTCATACATATATTACATATGATGAGATTTTTTGTTTCGGCTTTTTGTTACACCACTTTAAAAAAAAAAAAAAAAAGTCTGGGTCGCCAAAATCTGCTTTTTCCAAATCTGAACTCTTTCATACAGGCGAAGGATTTCATCCACTCGGAGTTACTGGCTTATCTTTATTCATCTGGGGACCAGAACAGCCTCATGGAGGAGTCAGCTGACCAGGCTCAGCGTAGAGATGAAATGCTGCGCATGTATCATGCGCTCAAAGAAGCACTGCACATTATAGGTGACATCAGCACCAACACCATCTCCACCCCTGTACCCCCCCCTGTAAATGACACCTGGATCCAGGAAACCAGGTGAGGGAGAATTGGCATCTCATTATGATGCCCATCTTGATGATCCCCACAGTATCATCAGTGTTTTCTTCTTCAGAAGTGGTTGACACCCTTCCTTTATAGCTAACATTCATGTTGTTGATGTTGTTATGTTCAGCCCAACCCCTCAACGCAGACCGCCACCTGCAGCAACGCAGCCACCCAGCCGCCCGCCTGCCGTTAGGGGCCCAACACCAGGACCACCCATGAACCCTTCTCCTCCCTTTGGAGCGCCGCTCAACCCTTCCCCAGCATTTGGCGCACCTCCTATTCCTTCCCGTCCCGGCCCACCCATGAATGCCTTCAACAGCAGTCAGGATCCCTTCAGCGCACCACCACAGATCCCCTCCCGACCAGCCCGTGTCCCACCTGGTGTACCAAGGTATGGCTTCCCTTTTTTTTTTGGCATGGTGGTAATATCTTTTGTATATGTTAAGTTTTCATCATTCTGTATCTGAAACACTTTGAAACCAGCAGATGGTCGCAGGCATCATTTCTTTTTCTCCTCATTTCTACTGTCCTCCTCCTCCTTCGGTTTCTGCTTCCTTCTCTGTCCTGGTCCCCGTCTTTTTTTTTCTTTTTTTTTTTCCATCTGGTGGTTTGGGTTCACAACTGTCTTTGTGAGCATGTCTCACACCTTATCCTGTATCTTCTCTCCTCGTTGCAGCCGAAGACCCCCTGGTGCTCCTTCTCACCGGCCCACCATTATCCGCCCTGCCGAGCCCTCCCTGCTAGACTAAACCTGTGGCCAAGCCCACCTAAGTGCTTGTGTCTGTGCGTGGATGTCTGTATCTCCACACTGTTGGCCAGGGGCAGGGGCTCGAGGGGAGGGGCTGTCTCGGAGTGGTGCATAATGTGCATCATCCAGCCGCAATATGTTCATTTAAGCAACATTAACAAGCTGCTAATTCTGTGTGTAAGTGCACAGAAAACAAAGCTCTTAACCACTTGAATATTGCATCTTACTGCTGTGGAAAACAAGGTAAACAGTGTGATGCATGCTCTTCTAACAGTAGAAGATGATGTATCAACATTTGTGTAAAAACGTTCCCTTTAACAAATAGTTTTCTCCTTCCTCACTTGGTTCCCGGCATAAAATGATGTAAAATAAATAACTTATTAACTGGTACAGGCTGGCTCTCCTCTCCCCTCCCTCCCTCCATTTTAAATAGGCCCCGATACACTTGGTGTATTATGCACATTTAATCTGTTGGTAATGTTTTACTGGGTTTTCATATCTCAACTGATTTCATACAGAAAAACAGTACCTTATTATCACTGTTATTTTTTCTTGGTGTCGATTATATATATTTTTTTCTTGTATTTTATTTGAGTGATTGTTCTTTTAATGATTGCTATCAATGTAGCTTTAAAGGAAATCTTGATTGCAGCAAAGCATGAAGACATAAAGCAGGAGTGTATGAGACTGAGAGGCGATCTTCAGCTTCCACCCCCCCCTCTGTGAATTATCCTTCCATAATCAAAAGATGTCAGCTTATCTGACCAATGTAATCCATGCACTTCTAGCCATCTAGCCTTACAGGAAATGACTCTTAACAGGGATGTTGTAGTCCGTTACAAAACACTATGCACAGACACCGGGAAGGCAAACGGTCTGCACTTTGTGGGAAGCTTTCTCTTCTGAGATGTATAAATATGAAACATTTTAGTGTCAGTTGAATCCAAGTGAAGCTCGAAGCCTTCGAGTAGACCCCGCTAGTTCCTGGATTAGAGGATTCAAATAGAAAAAAGCACACGGCTCAGTTTTCTCTCAGAGAAGATAAAACTTGATCTTGATGGTTGTTAGCTGAGGACAGATCTGTTATAATGTATAAACATGGAGTTATGAGTAAAGGTCATGCCACATCTTCCACCAGGCTTTTAAAATACATTTACTATTATTATAGTAATTTACTGCTTTACTGCTTCCATGCGTTAAAAATATTGTATATAGCTGGCCTATACATTATAGTTGTCATATGCCTTATTTTGTGATGGGGCTCATGACGGATACATGCTCTTAATCATAATAAAAGCCCAAAGCATTAAAACAATTATTTTTCATATTAAAAAGAATCAATAACCCTGTCATATCATTTAACTCCAGTGTAGGGAAGGGATTGGTCTGCTCCTCGAACATTATTTATAATTTATAACCTGGGCATTTGTCATATCTTTCATGGTTTTGATGAAAGTTGTATCAGCTCCATACAACCTTATTCTGCTCAGTTGAGTAGAGTCATATAGATCAGATTCTGGTTCTTCTACAGGGTCAGTGTGTTAGAAGCGAACTTGGGTCTTGACAAACGCAGCTGTGATTATTTGCTAATGATTTTTGATTGCTCTTTGAGGGTTTGTTGTTTTTTTTTTTTTTATTGAAACATTTTAATCTCTTTCTGAAACATAAGGTGTTTGGTGGGGGGGGGTGTGAGGTTAAGGTGGGAGTGATGATGGGCTACTTAGACATTTCCTGTTTGGGGTTTGATCAGTTGTTTTAGTGAGTGGGTGACAGGAGTTGTAGTGTAGAAATGCACATCCTGTCTCGAGCAGCTTTCTAGAGAATAGAGACTAAATTGGACAACCCGACAAAACGAAGAAATTAGCCCTTCAGAAATATGAAATGTGAGACTCCTGAGACAGAATGTGCTTTTTCTTCTCCTGGTCTTGCTTTCAGTGACAGAACTGGGTAATTTTTTTAAACAACTTTTAATCTTTCCAATGATTACCTTTCACATTACATTTTTCGCACACCAATAGGTACGCTAAATTTAGTAGTTCCTTTGTTTAAATGTGTTGAAGTTCCAGTGTGCCTGTCACCTCAGCTTGCCCTCGAGAAGCCAAGACTGTTAATGCCTGTCAAACATTTACCTGTGGGACTCCTTATGTATCCTCCTTTCCTTCCTCTTTCTTCCCCCTCTCTGAAACTGGAGGAAGGGGTTGGAAACAAACCTGCAAAAAGCCTTTTTTTTTTTTTTCCTTTTTTGTTTTGCTTTGCAGACCCTTGTAAAGTGCCTCTGTAGCAATTATAAATGATTTGAATAAACATGAACTGATTTAGCAAGGAAAGTAAATAAAGAGGTGTTGTGTATAATAAAGGGACTGGCTCTGGTGGTTGGTGTCTCTGTGTCCTGTGTGATGCACTTTCTTCTATTTCTCTCTTCGGCTGTGTTTATCATAGTTTTTCCTGCTTTTCTCGACATCTAAACCAAACACAAATCCTAACATGTTCCCATGGCAACATCTGCATTTTATCCACATATGTAGTGTGCAACAAATACTCCATGCCATGTTAATTATGATGTTTTCCTAATGTAGTTATTGACTATTTTCATTTATTAGAACTAGAATTCCTCATTTTATATTTCCATGCCAGCTGAAGTACATTTAATGCAGGGGTGTACAGCTGTAGTCCTTGAGGGTCACAATCCTGCAGATTTTCCATGTATCCCCACTCCAACATGCCTGACTCAAATGAATCGGTCATTGTGCAGAACTTCATAGGCTGTGGGATCCATTTAAGGTAAGCTGGGTATGTTGGAAGAGGGATATATAAAAAAAAAACCTGCAGGACCTCCAGGACAGACTTTGGACATCCTGATTTAATGCAACCGTGCATCTCAGTTCAGTGTTGCTACAATTTATATATTTTTAAACAATTACCAATATAGAGCCAGTAAACGTATAGATACATGTCTAATCTTCCCCATTCTTAAATTTGGTCAAAATAAGTCAAGTTTTTCACTTTGAGCTACAGAATAAACCATTTCCTGTCTGTGCTCCAGTTGACATTTTGCTTCTATAAAGATGACCTGTGTTCTGATGAGTGGACCTTGCCGTATTAAATGTCAAACGCAATTCTTGACTACATGTTACAAGGTCAAGAGATTAATGTTGGTTGATTGTTCCTGAACAGGCGCCCAGCTCCTCGCCGAAACTAGTGGTGACCTTGACCAGCAGACAGCGGGAACCGCCTCACGCCACGATAGCAACGGAAGCAGAAGAATTAAGCTTTTTAATGTCTTGAATGGCTAAAAAGAAAAGTTGCAACACTGTAAGAGGCCTTTGCTTTGATTGTAATCCTGCCAGCACAATTTCAGGATTTCCACTGAGGCGTCGGGGTGTATTTAATGTAGTAAGTGTTGAGTTAAATAGTTCTAGGAACTTTCCCAAAGTTAAAACTATTTCAGATGCTATGTAATAAAAACCTAAAGGAAACGGGGCTTTGTGCCAAATCTACACAAAGTTAAGCCAGACTGTTCTTGGCTATTTCAGATTATCATTACTTAAAATGACAAAATGCCAGCAATGTATATAAGATGTTTTCAGTATAAAGCGAACAAAATGCAGACTGATCTTTGTCTGTCATTGTGGCTTTAGGCTTATTTAACTCTAGTAACAATCATGTAAACTGCTTTTCTGATTTTGTTGATTTTTTTTTTTTTCACCATTAATTTTTATTTTAAACATTCATCATAGTAAAATAAAAGAAGTTACACATACACTGATGGGTGAGGGGATGATATAAAGTTAATGGTTTGATAAAATACAATCAAGATTGTTAAATGTGTCTGAAACTGAATAAAACCTTTGAGTGCGAACGGCTGCTTCTAGTTTCTGTAATGACAATATTGACAAATGTCTGCTGATTGATTGCATGTCTTATTTCTTTGTACATCTGGACTCTGTCTGCATGCACACGTTACTGTGATTTGAGTTCAGGTCTGAAATAAATATTGAAGTTGAAATTACAAAACATCAAAGCAAATGAATCACCCCCTTTAAATTCAGCTCATAAACTATGTGTCATGTAGGAGATGAGATGCTCATCCCAGTTATGGAGTACTGTAGTCATGTGCAGACCCGCTTGGTGTCGTTGAAGAGGCGCCGCAAGGTGTAAATCTGAACAACAGCAACTGTTAGCATGACAAACAGGTTTAGGCAGGACCAGAAGGAAACTCTCCACAGGTTGTCCTCCAAGAGGTATCGGTCTCTTGCCTCAAAGGCTCGCAGCACAGTCTGAACCTGACGGCTCTTCTCCAGGTGCTGGTAGACAGAGTCCATTCTTGCCTGGATGATGATGAGCAATGGTCCAACAGATGGAAAGACATGGTCAGAATCGGTGAACATCAGGCATGATATCACATGAGGTTTGGCTGGGTGGGGAGTTCTACTGTATTTACGTCTCACCCTGATGTCTTCTATTTTGTACTCCGCCATGCTCTCTGATTCAGCTATTTCTGCCCAGTCCCCTGTGCCGCTTTCGCTGTTTATGGCAACTTCAAAGAACACCATCTTCTCCGATATTTTACTGAAGCTGTTGTCAAAGCATAACCGATAATCTCCATCTTCTGTAGCATCTACCCTGCAAGAGGAGAGAACAAAAAACAGTGGAAATAACTTCCATAAATAATTTCTCTTTCAATCCTATGATCAAGCTTATCATAGTGTTAGGAAGTCTCCCTCTTTCCTGATCTTAATATGTTACTGAATGTGCACAAAGCCTCATTGCTGCACATTAAAATTAACTTTATAGGTATAAACACACTGCAGTAATTCCAGTGGGGGCAGGATGGGACTCTTCACCAGAAAAAGAACTGTTATAACGGTGTAACATCACATCAACAGGAAGTGTTCAAAGGAAAGAATTCTGGAGACCCACATGTGGATGCCATCAGACCTCCTGAATTCAGAGATCACCCGGTATCCACTGGGGGAGATGAGGGCAAACCCAATATCCAGACCTGACCCTGCTATCACCTGTGAAAGAAACATGGACTTAGGTAAGATCATATAGATTTCTGTTCACAGATATGTGCAGACATCCTCACAGATCCACTTTTATCCTCACATTCTCATGCCAGCCATGTAGTTCACTGCTCAAGCCTTACTCACTATCTACACAACAGCTACCTTATATTCAAATAAAGGACCCAACAGTCCACCAGGTAACAACCAGAGTATTGTGTGAGAAGGCAAGTATGGCTCAGTTAGAGTTGACAATCAGCGATAAAATGTTTGTGACTTTCTTAACGTTTATAAGCTGCAGTCTGAGAAGTCTGATACATGGACTGACAGTCTGCTTGTACATGCATGTGTCATTTCTGCTGCAACATAATACACTCCCACACAATGAAGCAGCCTTCAAAGCATCCACTGTCAGCTGTGCAGGTGAATCTGCAACAATACTCCCATAGGGCCTCTCTGATTCCATACTCAAGAAACAAAGGCTGTGCCAAATAAAGTAGGAAAAAGTTTTGCACCAACACAGATGGTGGACTGCCAGAATGCTGACTGGGGTGTGATGAAATGCAAATGTGGTGACCATAAACTGACTGCTGTAAAACACATTACTCTGGACGTGTTCTGAATTGAATTTAAAGTCACTGTTAAAATGAAGTAAAAACTACAATTAGTCAAGTGTCAGGATTTATTTTTTATATATATATATATTTTTTTTATTTGGTGATAACCATTTGAAATACAACATGGTTTACGTTCATTTTAGGTGTATTTACAATGCCAGTTTTTTTGTTCTTGTACAGATGCCAGTTAGATACTTCTTGGTTCTTTTTTTTTCTTCTTTTGTTTGTTTTGTTTACTCTATATACCACTCTCTCTTAACAGTATCCGTGGTTCCTTATCTCTCCCAGAAAGACCAGAGTCCAACCTGCTCTTTCATTCGGTTTGACAGAAACTTTCAACAAGCGTTTCCAAACATTAAACAAAACCAGAAACTTAGAAGAGACATAAAAAAAAAAAGTCATTTATATGCTACTTACCTGGTATTCAACTTCCATGCTGCTGTTCTTTGTGGTTGTTTGGTAAAAGCACTCTGTGCTGCCCGCAGGTAATATAAATGTAAACTCTTGGTTTGGTCCAAAACCAGACGTCAAGCCTCCAAACAGAGTTAAACATGTCAACAAACTGAGCCTGGCAAACTCACTCATCATAACTGCATGTCACTTCCACCACGTACGGCCAACTTTCTCCCATGTAACACCCACATGTACGATGTACCAAACTGTGTGTGTGTGTGTGTGTGTGTGTAGTGCTTCCTGTCACAGTCCGCAAGCTGAAGAGCCGCCTGGTATAAAGACTCTCCACGACACAACGCTGAAAGTGGAGCCGCTGTGTTTGGATCGATATCGCTCCCAGGTCTGGACTCTAACATTTCATTAAACTAACGAGGGCTGTCAGACTCTGATGTGTGCATATGTTTCTTTGACATGAGGTGAAGAGTTTGGTGAAATGACCGCAGCCATAAGATGATGAAGACTTCCATCCTTTAGATGGCGCTGTGCATATACGAGCCACGGGTGTGATGGCTGCAAGAGTGTGAGCCTGAATCACTGTTATTATGTCCACGATTCATGATGAGAAAATGAAGTAAATGTGTGAAATAATAAATTAGTGTTTCTTTCCAAGACATAAAGCCCGAATGGATTTTATAATAATTAAACAGTATATGCTTTTTTTTTTGGGTCACCATTGCTGCGTGGTTCAGTGGTGGCTTATTGTCACATTTCAAACTTGGGAAACAACGTGTTTTTGTTTTGGTTTTTTTTTTTGTTTTTAAAAAAAAATTTTTTTTAAATTATTTTACTATATGAATATTATGATTGTCACAACATGTTTGTTGTCACTCCACAGTGGTTTGTCTTGTAAAAGGAATTTCCCAGTATGAATCATGGAATGGAAGCTCCACATGTGAGTGTGTGGCTTGTTAATTTCCTTTCCGATCCAATACCAAGTAAAAGTCAAGCTGATATAGACAACACTACTACAATCACAATACTTGTAAGAAAAATTTGACGTGTTATGACCCATTTCCAATGAAGTTGGGACCAAACAGAATACAATGATTTGCAAATTCCTTTTAACCTATATTCAACTGAATATGCTACAAAGATGGTGAAGATATTTCATTTTCAAACTGATAAACTTTCTTTTTTTTTTTTCTTTTTTTTTTAAATTTCACACATATTCGTTTCGTCTTCGTGCCGCTTATCCAGGGTCGGGTCACGGGGGCAGCAGCCTAAGCAGGGAAGCCCAGACTTCCCTCTCCCCAGCCACATTTGCCAACTCTGCGGGGGGGATCCCGAGGCGTTCCCAGGCCAGCCGAGCGATATAATCCCTCCAGCTTGTCCTGGGTCTTCCCCGGGGTCTCCTCCCAGAGGGACGTGCCTGGAACACCTCACCAGGGAGGCGTCCAGGAGGCATCCTAACCAGATGCCCGAGCCACCTCAACTGGTTCCTCTCGATGCGGAGGAGCAGCGGCTCTACTCTGAGCCCCTCCCGGATGACCGAGCTCCTCACCCTATCTCTAAGGGAGAGCCCAGCCACCCTGCGGAGGAAACTCATTTCAGCCGCCTGTATACGAGATCTTGTTCTTTCGGTCACGACCCACAGCTCATGACCATAGGTGAGGGTAGGAACGTAGATCGACTGGTAAATCGAGAGCTTCACCTTCTGGCTCAGCTCCTTCTTCACCACGACAGACCGGCGCAGAGTCCGCAGACGCCGCACCAATCCGTCTGTCGATCTTGCGCTCCATCCTTCCCTCACTCGTGAACAAGACCCCAAGATATTTAAACTCCTCCACTTGAGGCAGGACCTGACTCCTGATCTGGAGATGGCAAACCACCCTATTCCGGCTGAGGACCATGGTCTCAGATTTGGAGGTGCTGATTCCCATCCCGGCCGCTTCACACTCGGCAGCGAATCGCTCAAGTGAGAGCTGGAGATCACGACCAGATGAAGCCAGCAGGACCATGTCATCTGCAAAAAGCAGGGACCCAATCCTGAGGCCACCGAGCCGGATCCCCTCAACACCTCGGCTGCGCCTAGAAATTCTGTCCATATAAGTTATGAACAGATTCGGTGATAAAGGGCAGCCTTGGCGGAGTCCAACCCTCACCGGAAACAAATCCGACTTACTTCCGCAATGTGGACCAAGCTCTGACACCTGTCGTACAGGGACCGGACAGCTCGCACAAGGGGGTCCGGTACCCCATACTCCCGGAGTACCCCCAACAGGAGCCCCCGGGGGACATGGTCGAATGCCTTCTCCAGGTCCACAAAGCACATGTAGACTGGTTGGGCAAACTCCCATGCCCCCTCCAGGACCCCAAAGAGGGTATAGAGCTGGTCCACTGTTCCGCGGCCAGGACGAAAACCGCACTGCTCCTCCTCAATCCGAGATTCGACTATCCGGCGGACCCTCCTCTCCAGGACCCCTAAATAGACCTTACCAGGGAGGCTGAGGAGTGTGATTCCCCTGTAATTGGAACACACCCTCCGGTCCCCCTCTTAAAAAGGGGGACCACCACCCCAGTCTGCCAATCCAGCGGCACTGCCCCCGATGTCCACGCGATGCTGCAGAGGCGTGTCAGCCAGGACAGCCCCACAGCATCCAGAGCCTTAAGGAACTCTGGGCGGATCTCGTCCACCCCCGGGGCCTTGCCGCCAAGGAGCTTTTTGACCACCTCAGCGACTTCAGCCCCAGAGATAGGAGAGTCCACCCCTGAGCCCCCCAGCTCTGCCACCTCATTGGAAGACGTGTTGGTAGGATTGAGGAGGTCTTCGAAGTATTCCTTCCACCGACCCACAACGTCCCGAGTTGAGGTCAGCAGCTCCCCATCTCCACTGTACACAGTGTCGATGGAGCACTGCTTCCCCCTCCTGAGCCGCCAGATGGTGGACCAGAATCACGTCGAAGCCGTCCGGAAGTCTTTCTCCATGGCCTCGCCGAACTCCCTCCATGCCCAAGTTCCTACCCTGGCAACAGCCGAAGCCGCACGCCGCCCAGCCCGTCGGCACCCACCAGCTGCCCCCGGACTCCCACAGGCCAAGAAGGCCCGACAGGACCTCCTCCTCAGCTCGACGGCATCCCCCACCGCTGGCGTCCACCAACGAGTCCTGGGATTACCGCCACGACAGGCACCAACGACCTTACAGCCACAGCTCCAGCCGGCCGCCTCAGCAACAGAGGCACGGAACACAGCCCATTCGGACTCAATGTCCCCCGCCTCACTCGGGACATGGGTGAAGCTCTGTTGAAGGTGGGAGTTGAAGCTCGCTCTGACAGGGGACTCAGCCAGACGTTCCCAGCAGACCCTCACAACACGTTTGGGTCTGCCAGATCTGACCGGCTTCCTCCCCCACCATCTGAGCCAACTCACCACCAGGTGGTGATCAGTTGACAGCTCCGCCCCCCTCTTCACCCGAGTGTCCAAGGCATGTGGCGGCAGGTCCGACGATACGACTACAAAATCGATCATCGAACTGCGGCCCAGGGAATCCTGATGCCAGGTGTACATATGGACACTCTTATGTTGGAACATGGTGTTTGTTATGGACAATCCATGACGAGCACAGAAGTCCAATAACAAAACACCATTTGGGTTCAGAGGGGGGGGACCATGCCTCCCAATCACTCCTCTCCAGGTCTCACTGTCATTGCCCACGTGAGCATTGAAGTCCCCCGGCAGAACTATGGAGTCCCCAGAAGGAGCACCCTCCAGCACTCCCTCCAAGGACTCCAGAAAGGGTGGGTACTCTGAACTGCTGTTCGGCGCATAAGCACAGACAACAGTCAGGACCCGTCCCCCCACCCGAAGGCGGAGGGAAACTACCCTTTCATCCACTGGGGTAAACCCCAACGTGCAGGCACCAAGCTGGGGGCCGATGAGAATGCCCACACCTGCTCGGCGCCTCTCACCATGAGCGACTCCAGAGTGGAAGAAAGTCCAGCCCCTCTCGAGGCTACTGGTTCCAGAGCCCAAGTCATGCGTCGAGGTGAGTCCAACTATATCTAGCCGGAACCGCTCAACCTCGCACACAAGCTCAGGCTCCTTCCCCACCAGAGAGGTGACATTCCACGTCCCTAGAACCAGCTTCTGCAGCCGGGGATCGAACCGCCAGGGTCCCCGCCCCTTGCCGCCGCCCAGCTCACACTGCACCCGACCCCTATGGCTCCTCCCGCAGATGGTGAGCCCACGGGAGGTGGGACCCATGTAACCCTTTCGGGCTGAGCTCGACCGGGCATTCATTTTTAATTTGATGCTTGCAACGTATTCTTGGAACAGGGGTCCCGGGGTTCCTAGGAGTCCGAGGGGACAAAGGAATTGGGGTTGTTTGAAGATCAAAATTAAAAGCATTGCTAGCCCAGAGCACCTGTCCTGTGTCTTATCTGTCAGTTTTCTCATCATAACCTGATCATATTCTGTGCTGTGATTAAAGCCCATATGTCGAATAAGGTTTGTAGTGTTGCCACAAGACCTCTCTCTCTCTTCCTACACAAACCTCATATGGCGATGTTGCTGATTGTGGAGATGAAATATCTCTACACATGTCTATGCTTGGATTCAGCCATTGTTATCCACTGGGTCAACTGGACTGGGTGAAAACTGAACAAGTAAGTGAGGAACGCACTGCTGATAATCACGCTGTGCCTTATTTTACACATGACTGTGGAAGCTTTGGAGAATTAGTTCAGCATTGATGTACACATCACTACAGTTTGGGCCTAGAAAGGTGGAAAGTTCTAGAGTTTCATAGCTAGCTTCCATAAACAATTAGGGTTGAAGGAAAGATGGAAAGAAAGAAAATCAACAAAACTTTCAAGAAACTTTCAATCAAAACTTGCAGTCCTAAATCCAGATATTTCTACGTGGGCAGTGAAAAAGCACCAACTACAAGAGAAAGACACAAATTTGGTGATGGGTGGACAAACCTCGCTCTTTATCAGTCTGAACAAGAGTTGGAATTGTCTGTAACCATAACAACCATCTCAGTACATACCATATGAACAGAGCTGACCTTAATGTTAAATACATTGTATGAACTGAGAAATAAGTCAACTTCAACACAGGCAATAAGGTAAAGAACTAAATAAAAGATGTGAAGAGGTGCTCTAAATGCCACATAGACTCCCAGCTGCCTTTTGCAACTTAACTAAGTGACCAAAGTGACAGTTCAGGAACCAGGTGGTGTTACTTAAACTCCAAAAACTTTTCCATCCATCAAATTCCAAATGACATCAAGATTCACAGCAAAATTAAACAAAAACAAAAGGCAAAAAGATCTGTTTTTTTCTATTTCAGGAACCACAATAATCCCTCCAGTCAAAATGTTCTGATAAAAAAAATATGGTGCCAAAGGTTCTATAAGCTATGATAGTGATAGGTTGTTATTTCCCAAATATGTTTTTGTAACATGATACAGGAGTGTGAGGAATTAAATGAATGAGTGCCACGCATTACAAAGCTGCTGTGTTTTGCTATTCGAGCTATACAAGCTTCCACTTCTGACAACAGTTCTGTCACTCCCACTTGTTTTCACTGCAGTTTAGCAAAGACAACTCTTTCAGAAGGCAAATCAAAGTGAAAGTTACAAAGCAGTCAAAGATACACCTAAAACACAAGGAATACATCAGTGTCTTATAGATAAAAAGCAGTGAAAGCCCCTCCACCTTTCTCATTTTCTAAAAGTTTAAAGCATTTCCTCCAAATGCAATCAGCTGGAATGAGTAGTGACAGCATTCAGCTTGTGCTGACAGAGCAATGCTGTAAATGTGCCTTATAAAAAGGTGGTTAAAATGAGGATCTTGAATGTGACTTCATCTATAACTGCTATTGATACAGTACACTCAAGAGAGGAAGTGTGGATGGAGATCTTTTAGCAGTGCTTTTGCAGTGAAGTGGGAGGGGTGTGAAGTGGAGATTGAAAAGCAATGAGTCTGGGCTTCCACCCATTCATTGTGATCTTCTACTTAAGATTCATCCAGTTAAGAGTTGAGAAGAAAAATGCAGACAGTTTCATTTTGATGCCACGTTTACAGTGTTTCCATTACAGTGAGCCTGTGGAAGGCCTTTGCATGTGCTGAGGTGATGCATCGTAAGATTTCTAAATGTGAATCTAGTCGTCATCTGATTGCTTCCTCCCCTCCTGAACAAACCAGAAGTGAGCCCACCCATTTGCAACTTTTTCACACCTCTCTGTCTTTCAAGTTTCTATTGATCTCTGCAGCCCCTTGAAGCAACAGCCTCAACCTCCTGAGGATAGTTACATACTGAAATGTATTCCAACTCTCCAAACAAGATAGAGTGTGTGCCTGAGGGTGGTTGTCCCTCTGTGTATGTGGTGGACACCCATGCAACACACCACCCAATCCCACCAAGGCTGAAGAAAGGGAGAAGGAGTTTCACTCCGGCGCAAACTCTGTTGTTCTTGCTTGTGAGCCTGGCGTTGTGTGGCATGGCTATCGAAGCCTGTTTTATCTACCGCCTCTACAAATCTGAATCTGTAAGTATTACCTGCATATCAATCTCATCTTGTGATACTCTCATTTTTTTGACTGTCATTCCATTACACCTTCATCTTGAGCTGAATTTAAGTTTTTAAACCATTCACTCAGCCCTACTCTATATCTTCACTTAGATTTTTTATCAGTTGCTTTTTCTTCTTGTATTATGTTATTGTAACTGGATTTATATAAAAAAGACATTTAAATTTCCCTTAAATTGTAGCCGAAAGAAGTGTTCATCAGAATCCAAACGTTCCTTAATTATTCTAAATCTTGTAATATATATTAAACAATGCAGTGATCTGACTTTATATCATGAAACAATTAACACGGAACCTTAAAGGATGCCATACATACTTTACCCACATGTGTTACAGGCCACATGATAAGTGTGGAAATGGTCGGCTTCACCATCATGGTTGTATTTTCAAGGTGGAAATTCCAACCGCTCAAAAGTCAGTCTGAGATCACAGATGCCGTGTCAGTGTCATGGTGCGATGTGGCTTTATTGCTGTGCAGCCGATTGCTCACAAGACAATTGCACACAACGTTAACAGAAAGATTCAAATGCTCACAAATTATGTTTAGAACATGATGGTTATTGATGATAACTGTCTAGATTGTGAACATGTAAGGATTCTGGGGATGAACAAGTCTCTTTTTGTAGAGAGCATCATCAGACAACCAGACAGCATTGTGGGAAAGTTGATTAGGATCAGTCCACCACAAACACAGTTTAGTGTTGCAATGTTTTTTTTTTCTTTGTTTCTGAATTGGTTTATCAAAAGGTGTCCAGTTTAACTGATGTTGCTTTATACAAGCATAAACTTGGTCTCACTGTTGAGTGAAATGAAGTGACCTTAGGAGTGATAGAACTACAAAGGAAATCAATTTTATAGACATATTTTCTAGAGCATTGGCGTTTGAAAGTATTTGCATTTATTTTATAATTATTAATAATATTTCATATTTCATAAGTTAATGTTTGTATGCTAACATTTTTTTTTTCGCTCTAAATATTGATTTTGAAAAAAAGTGTGTCTTTTCCTTTTTCCTGTGCGGAAAAGGTCTTGAGAGCAAATGTCATAGAGTCAGTTTTGATGTAGCAACTACTTAATATTTATGAAGAAAGAGTCCAGTGCCTGGAGTGGGGTCTTTATTTCTCTTAACTTTGGATTTGAATCCTCTCCTCATTCTTAATATTTATGTCTGGAGAGCTTGAAGAAAAGCTGACAATGAACTGAAGCTCCCTCGTGACAAAAAACTCTAGATGAAGTTTTTTCACTGCAAAGGGGAAGATTTCTAGCTTATGTTCAGAATTTTATTGCCATCTTTGAGGTACAGGGACATGCACTATTAATACACCGTAATCACAGATGGTCATTCGTTCCTATGATGCTCTGATGGAGGTTTTTTTTTTCAGTGCTGGTGATCATTATGAGGGAAGAAGTCGCAGGACTTTGGAACTGGGGGAGGGTAACGCTGTCTATACTGGTGCAGACAGTGCGTGCCGTGCAAATACAGGATCATGTAAAGAAGGAAGTGGTCTTTTTCTTGCACCATTTAGCCTTTACAGATTGAAGAAGAAAGCCCTGTCCTACTTTTCAAAATTGCCCTGAATAACAATGACATGCATTCAGTCTATGATGTAGAGAAGAAACATTTCATTAAGATAATCAGATATCTGATGTAGTGGTTGTTGATCTGACCTTAACGTAGGGATTTTTTTATACTTGGTCACATTTCCACAAAAATGATGCATCTGCATTTGCATGCTTGCTTTTGCAAACATGTCAACATACAGCTGAACCACTGTGTTTCATTTCTGTCCTCCACTGCAGGCCACTGAGGCATCATTATCCTCTATGCTCATCGCAAGTAGGTCTCACTAATTTTGACACAAATCCCAAATATATTTTGTTTCTTTTTCCACATTTTTGCTTTTTATGCCTGCTGTTCACACAGGTGCCCCCACTAAACATCCCAGTTATGATGTTCTTCCATCCAAACCAGTTGCACACCTTACAGGTAAAACCACTGTTTATACTCACTACAGCACTAAAACAGTAAATAAACCCTCTGACCTACCTATAAGTTTTTATTTTCTTTAACCTATTCCAGATGGACAAGACGCAAATCACAACAGACATATCATGGCATGGAGCATGAGCGCAGACCCCCTGCTCTATGAAATGAGCTACAAGGACAGGAATCTAATCATCCTGAAAGAAGGTTACTATTATGTCTACTCCAAGATTTTCTTCTCAGACAATGGTCTTTCCCACCATTTTGTCAATAAGCGCTCAGAAAGGTATCCTGGGGGATACATGACCCTCCTGCAGTCCAGGAAATTCTCTCCAGCGTCAAGCACAATGCGATCCAACAGTTATCTGGGTGGTGTGTTTCACCTTTTCAAGAATGATGCTCTTTACGTGAACGTCAGTAACACAGCAAAAATAGTGCGATCTGGTCCGTCTGAGAATGTCTTTGGTGCATATATGATATAAATATCGGGGATATTTGTACATGAATCAAAATGCTTAGAAAAATACAAAGTTAGAGAACTATTCTCAGGGTTTTTTATGTTATCTTTGAAAATGGCGAGAAAAGGCAGGTATTAAATGTTCTCTCTGACTTTGAATGTTATGTGGAGCTCAGCCGTACTGGTCGCTTCCTGTGTGCTGGTTAAAGGTTTCAGCCTCAATGCTGACACAAAACTTTGAAAAGCTTTCTTCAGCTTGCTTTTATATCTACTTAAACTCAAATACTTCAACTTTAATGACAGATTATTTACAGTTTGATCTTCATATTTGCAAAAAAGAATATATACTGTGTATAATCTACATGTTTAAAACAAAACCCAAAAGAACAAACTGTAATCTTGCACAGTTTAAAATATTTTCTTCAACATAAAATGCACAGCACTTATTTATTGCTTCAAGAAAATGTGTGAAATGTGCTGTATTTATACAAAAAGATATAATAAAATAAAGTGACGATGGATTGAGAGTCTTACTAGGTTTTTTTTTTAAGGTGTCTTTGTTTGGTCTTGCATCTGAAATGAATTCACTTCCTGTCATGTCAGGCAAGGCTGCACTGAAGGCTAAGTGGTCTCAGTAGCAGCAAATGTGTTACATACCTTTGCTAACCACAAAACAGAGGCTGTACACAGTGTATTTTTTTTTAACCACAGTGACACATATCCCTAATGTTTTATAATACCACGTAAATGTGTTCTATCTGGAGTGGTCTTCACAGAGAAGCAGTTCAGCATGGATGGCAAATTTACTTCTCTTCATTTCCAGGAGGGTCTGTAGGTCTGCTATGTGGCCTCAACTCATTTGTGAAGCTAAAAAATATAATTAAATTAAATCTCTAAATGCAACGGTCGACAAACGAGCTGACATTATCCGTGTGAACAAAAAGCCTCATCACCTTTTTCAGGAGTTTTTTTTTTTTTCTCTCGCTTTTGCATCTGTCACACTACCACTGTTACACTTTCCTTTCATCTGTGGCTGTTCGAAGAAGACGCTCATGAAAACGCCCACAGAGTTATATATTTGTATATTTGTAAACTGAAGAGGAAGTGGTAGTGCTGTTTGGGGGAGAAGAGGGGGGCAGATTGTCAGCAGCGGATTGCCTGATTCATTTTCCAACCCCAGACCTGAGGAGTGATGACTGGTGAAAATGTTCTGTTGCAGGACTGTGAGTGTGTATGTGTTTGAGAGAAAGTATTAAGAGGTGGGTGTGAAAATTAAATTAATTTCCCTACATGTAATAAACTGTGAAATCAAGAACCCCCCCCCACACACATCTGTGTTAGACATCAGTCAGCAAAGTCACATCATGAATTGCCTTAGCTCAGATCTTTTGCACTGTCTACTTTAATAAGCACAGATACCTATGAGTCATAATGTTCCAGTGCTGGCTGAACTGGGAGGTGTGCCAGACGATGCTGATGAAGGAGGGAGTCGTAGTATCATCTGTGTGGTTGGGATTTATGCCATATTATCGATAAACTTTAAATAACGTCTGACTTTTACAGAGAAATTGTGTGGGATGACAGTTTTCGATCTTCAGTTACATACCAATACCCGAAACTCACTTCCATACATGAAAACATTTTCCAATAAAGCTGAGAGAAATCTTATGAGATACTATTAATCTTTCTACACTGCTATGATATTTAGAAGCTTTTTTTTTTTTTTTCAACATCCAGCTTGCAATGACTGCATTAAAATAAAAACAAAAGTAAAAGAGGTGGCTTATGGTAAACTGAAAGCAGTCCCCAGCTAAATGCTGTCCCCTTGTGTTGGACTCTTGATGACAAAACAGCAGACATTATATTTGAAATGAAAAAAATATCAAGAGGTTCAACTTTGGTGCTTAATTTACTGCATTAAAAATCTTTTCTGCACTCAGTAACTATAATAATCAAACAGCAGGATTTCTGATGTTGCTCCTGCCAAAGACATTACAGACACTTCAAACTCAAAACATCAAATATTTTATTGCACCTCATATCATTTCTATAAGTTAAGTACAAAGGAAATTGGTCCTTGACTGTCACAGCATCTGCATGTGGATGTTAGTCTCACTGCCTTAATGCTGTGGAAAGCAAGAGTAGGAACAAACCATAGGGTGCAAATGCCTCTAATAAATGACACAGAGTGGGCGGGTGAAAACTGGGTATTTCTGTGATAGGCGTTTAAATTGAACATTTTGGACCTCTGTTCGGTATAATCGAAAGCTGTGGTGGCAACAGATAAGTGAGCAGCAACTGATACGTGGCTGTGTCTGAGATCTGACAAAAAAATGTTTTTAGATGAATCTTGGAAAATATGTCTCTTGGCTTTCATCACGAGTATCATGTTCCAGTAAACATTTCTGTAACCACTTTTTTTGTCGCTGTGATGTGGGTCAGTAGATTTGATAATGGGTACTTATGTAAAACAGAGACATTTTCCTTGTGAGCTGTCTGGTTGGCATGTTCTTCGACAGTATGAGGCGAAGCGGTCTCTCTTTGTCTTTCTATTAGTCGTTCATCAGCATTTTACTGTTAACTTATGACCTCTCACTTTCACTTTAAATCAAGGGTCTCAAAAGTGACTCACAATCGCTGAATCAGTGGTAAGAATTTCACTTTTCTCTATATTTAGAGCTTTTAAGATAATCAAGGTTGATGTGCAGTGTACTGAAAATAATTTTATTCATGACATTCTTACACTTTTCTTATCAGCAGTCATGTACTCTAACAGAAAAAACCTGCTCTACAATTTTCTTAAAAGTAGCAATTAATTAATTCTTCCAAACATTTGAGAATCTGCAGCAAAACCAAATATTCTTTTCAACATATCTTAACATATGAAACTTTCCACATTAACCACCATGATTTCAGACTTCCTGTATCATAATGTGTTATCCAAGTACTGAATTTAGATTTTGAAAGTTAATTTGATCAAGTAACTCCACTTAAATGAGTTCATTCTTAATCATGATGGAGGGCAATAAAATAAAATAAAAATAAATCTAAATACAGAGTGAAATAAAAGAAAATCCCATTACATTGTGCCAAAACAAACACAATATTCTTAAAAAAAAACAATTACCAGTATTTTCCATTTTATACACTTTAAACTCTGTTCCAGCGCGATGAGGAAACATTGTAAATATATTCCAAAGACTGACAAATAAAGGTGACATAATGGATCCTGCAAAGTAACACACTATGTTAGACAGTGTCAAACATTTAATGACTGTTTTCTGATCTGCCACTGGAATTATCCTACACACAATGACTAGGCTGTGCATTTCAGTCCACAAATAAATAAAAACAATATAAATATAGGAAAATGTCACAAATCAAAATATATTAAGAAATACATTCGAAATCTGAAGGACTAAGGTGTGCAAATAAAAATGATTTGGCTGAATAAATATAAAAGCTTTCCACCAATAAATCTGATACACCCAAAATAATACATTCTTCTAGTTAAGTCTTTTAAACATAATAAATTCAAACCAAGAAATAAAAGAATGAACCTTTTACAGCCCAAGGTCCACCAACTGGGAAACTATGAGAACAAATGGTGCCAAAATGGCTGCATGGAGACCTGGATGCTGTCTAGACTATAACCTCTTGAACAGTGCTTGTCTTTGTTGAGAAAATGTTCACATACTCATTGTGATTTGATGGAATTTTGGAAAATACAGCCGTCTTTATTGTTGTTGTTGTTTGTTGTAGAAAAAACTTTAAATCTTTTTCTGTTGTATGTTACCTTCATCTTTTTACCAAAACACATATTTAGGCTTTTACTCATCTTAACAAATCTCACCAAAGTTTCCTTTACAATGACTCTAAAAGTTTTCTAATGGACCCTGTGGTTGCAGAGACGTACTCTATTCATTATGAGTTGACAGTTTTACAGAAGCGGTCTAAAAAATAAGCACAGTGAGCAATGGATTAAGTGATACTAGTTCTGATGAGATATAAAACACTACAGTTTTGTCTGTTCAGTCTAGAGACATGAAGGAAAATCCCCAAAACATTCAACAGACTGCATAATATTTTTACGGAACAAAAGTGAATTGATGCATTTTTATATGTTACAGATTTGTAGTGATGAAACCAGCTTCAGACTAATACTGGAGGTGCTGTCCAGTAGCATCTGTTTAGTCACAACAATTAGACAGGACATAAGTTTTATAAACCTGTTTAAAAGTGGGAAACATGTCAAAATAAACAATAACAGAAAAAATTGACATTAAAACTATTGATTTCATTCATTCTCTGATACTTACTTGTTTGTAAAAAGGCAGTTTAGTGATTTAATTATCCAAAATGAGAGACAGTCTGTCGAAGTCCAAATAAGTACAATCAACCAAGTGGGCATGAGAGCATGATTACTGTAGGGAGGATCCAGAGATCATGCCAAGCAGGCCAATAACATAATAACTACATATGAGGTTTGTCCATAAAGATGATTCCCAGGTGTGTCACTGAATCACTGAGGTTAATATATTCAGTTGGAGGGTCAATCTTGACCTTTAAGTACGCTCCAGCAGACAGTTCGTGCATCTTGCTGAGGGCGCCTGTGCTGTTTGTCTTTGTGTTAATCCAACCTTCCAGCAGAACCTTATCTTTCGACAAGAGCTGCACTGTATGTTCTTCGTTTCGACGCGTCAGTGTCACTTGGAGATTGAGGAAATAATCTCCGTCCGTTTGTATGAGAAGACCATTTTCTGAGACTGAGATGACACTTCTAATTGAACTTGGTGAAGCCCAGGTTACACTATGAAGAGCTGCAGATGACAACAGAAAAAGCTGTTGTTATTTATAAAACTGGCTGCCTTGAAAAGTTCACATTTTGTGAGAAAATTCCACATAAAACATCAGCTAACTTTAATTATTGCTTGATTGCATTTGACCAATCACTTTTAGCTTTAATTGTGTTTCTTTGGATTAAAACTTACCTTGTATTATCAACAAATTCTCTCATTTTCACACAATATTTCATTACAGTATAAATAACAGTTGGAAAGATTTACCTTTAGTCGCTACAAAGTTGATCATTTTGCCTTTGCCTAAGAGAAGTTCACCACTGGAAGGATCCTGTTGAGGTGACAAAAAAACACATTACTTTCAAGATACCAACTTTAAATGCAGTGCATTTAAGGTTTCCACAGTGACACACAAACCAACTGAGAGTTCACTTTTATTTATCTTGGTGATTAGACTAACACCTCCACTTTCAAAGTGAGAGCAGAATACATCATGTACTATCTTCAGAAGGAAAACAAGAAAAAAAAAGAAGAGACAACAGTTTAGTTTAGTGGCATTTCCCCGAATGTGGCAATGACGTCAGTGTGCTTCCTCCAAGAGGTGAGGAGGGTGGTTAGGCCAACGTAAGAAACTCAAAAAGAAATGGGAACAATTTGAGACTGATCTGTTTGAGCTGTGGGATTTGTTTGTCTACAGCACCAGGAACTCTATATATAAAAACTTAAAGAAGCGGCTTGACATTTTGAACAGCAAGACAATATTTATGCACACTATTACAGTGTATAACTGAACACATCGAAGCCAAGGAAACACAAACTGTGACACCGTAGTTCAAAGAAGTATTGCATACCTGGGATTGCGTATTGTGCTTTGGTTCTATAGTGCTACTGTAGGTGCTACAGTTCAGGGACTGGAAGAGGAGACAGAAGCACAAATATACTCAGAATATATGACACAAAGGAAAAATGCCAACAAATGAAAGTTGGTCTAAACTGTAGGCCCAAAAAGTCAAATCAAAATCTCAAAGCGTCATTGCTAAATGCAGCAATTACATGTGTTTTGCCATGGAAACAAATATTCAGTCTACTATTAGAAACACTGCCGAGAGAATCATTTTCCTGTAAAATATTTTCTTTAAACACTGAAACAATTTGGTTGTAAGGCTTCTATAAATGCTTAATTACCTGCAAATACTTCACTACTACTTTGCTTTTGTATTCCTTTTCATTTTCTGTGGAAAAAAGATTGATCGAAAGCAAACTTTCTTATCTGAACACTAAAAAAAAAAAAAAGCCCCTTTCACTGCGTTGGAGTTATGACAAGGGTCTGTAACCAGCTGCAGAGCACATGCACAGGTGTTTTTCTCACCAGCTGTGCTACTAGAGAAACCACATGAAAGCACAGATCCACTAGACAGGTAATTCAGCTCAGTACTACACTGGGTTTTAATTCATTCAAATGTGAAATGGCTGTGAGAAAGTTTCAACCATATTTAGTTCTAGTTTTATATTTCCTCATTAAACATCCTCATACACTGTAACAACGATGTAAACTGAATGGGAAGATACTTTAAAAAAAGCCTCACCAGTTCATTTCGTCCCACTGTGAAGAAGAGGCTGATGAATATAACCTGGATTATGGTATTAAGGGTGGTCCACATCAGCAGGACATAGACCAGGGAATGCTGTGTATGCTGTGGCATCGTCCGTCCGATGGTGATGTTCAGAGCGGTCTGAGCCTGGGGAGCGCAGGAAGACAGATGTTAAGATATGACAGATGCACAGGTCCCGAGTTTCCTCTATTGTGCACTCAAGCAGAGTGTGTTCGCTTCCTGAGCTCAGTATGTTCATATAATGAGGATGTTTTAATGTCTGACTGTTTTCTGCAGTGCTCTGTAGAACAGAATAATCCAAATGGTACTTTCCCCTGTATGTGAGAGAAGGTACACACTTCAGGCTGAGATTATAAAGCATGTTTAGGGGTTGGCCCTTTCCTCCTACTCACCCAAAAAGGAGGAACAATTGTAATGACAGGGAGAGAAGGAAGGAGCCAAAAACTTTGACACTGCTTTTGTGAACATGAAAAGAGATGATAGAGTCTCTCAGTTCCTTATTTATCATGACAAAAATCTATGAATAATGTGTGTTGTACTAAAAAGTCGTTACTTACTTCTTGTTTTCATTTCTTTCCTTCCTTAAACATGTGTTTTTATTGAATAAAGTTGCTTAAATTATCCTGGATCAAGATAATACAAAGATGGTTGATGGAGTCAGTTACACAATAATCTAATGAATTAATCCAGCATGAAATAATGATCAATTTCTAATTTTAAAAACTATTTATAACAACATTTTTTTTCCCTGTACATTCTTCTTTTTCATTCTTTGCCACTACTCTTATTCCGGTATTATTATAGTAGACAAATTATGCAGCAAAAAGCCTAAAAGTGCTAATCAACCAGTTTATTTGTAGTGTTGTAATGACAATATAGCTACATAAAACATCATAAATGCTCTCCAGTATCTATGTCATATCTCTCACTCCAAACTGCAAGGCAGCAGAAGAAATGCATCCAGCTAAATGTCAGATAAGCAGTGAAACTAGCAAAATGTGACAATATGCTGTTTACTATTTGCACCTCCTGAAAAGTCCCACCTGCATCTAATTCTGCTTGAGGTCAGTAAATGTGGTTTCACTTTCTCCGTTTGCTCTTTGTTTGGGGAAAGTTTCATGGCAGCAAAACAGGATGGGCTCTGGTTTTAGGTATGTGTCATCACACTCCTCAGGTTTGTGTTGTCAGGACAGTGCAGTAAGGAACCTTTATTCCTTGCAATAACTAAATGTCATGCCCAGACCTGTTACTGACTTGAAACTAAAGTAAACGTATTTTCTTTTTTATTGGTTTGATAATTGGTTTGTTCATCTGTTCATTTCGGTGAAAGTTAAAAAGAAGAAGAAAAGAAGTTGCATTCCTGTGAGTCAGCCATATCCAGTCATAGCGAGAAGTTCCTTATGTTTATCTTTAAGCAAAATAGTAGATGTGAGAAGGCAAACACATTTGTCTCATTGCTGTTTGCAGCTTAGTTCAGCATTTTCAGGTGCTGTAAGAATTTCCAAAAAAAAAAAAAAATCTACAGCGAAAGGTATTACTCAGAATTAATCATGGTTTCATTTGACTAAACAGAAGCAACCAGGACAGAGGAAACCACATGATCCAAATGTTTAGAAATAACATCCAAGCCGATAAATAGTGGAGCAGTTGAGGACGATGAGGATGGATAAAATATATATTGGTAACAACTGGTAATAATATTAATGAGGTGATGCAGCACCAGCATGGAAATGTCCCACGTTGCCACGGAAATGAAAAGATATACTAAGAGAAATTTCTTGATTAAAATTATGTTTAACATTGTGTTTCTAAATGCATTGCACCAAATGGTACCCAACCTCTGAAAAACAGCTAATCTTTATACCCACAGCCATTTTAGACCCACTTCTCAATGAATCTTTCTAATACACAATGCAGTAACTTCCTTTAATTATGTCTCTGCACTATGATGATTTACAGCCATCTAGTGGATGAAGGGAAGTAAAGTACATAATCCAGGCGTGCCGTATCACATAACAGAAGCTGATATAAAGTAATAATTCACCATAATTTGTGAGGTGTAGTCAATTTTTTAATGGGACAGGAAGTGCAAAACTGTAGGACATATATGTTCCAAAAAAAAACCAAAAGAAGAATTTCCAGTCATTAATCATATTATTGCAATGATGAGGAATTTCCAAAAGACAGCCCACAGCTGAAGCTACATCAAATGAGTAGCTGTAAAAAAATAGGTTTGGTCGACATACATGATCATAAGTGACCCAATAATGTGTTGAGACAGTGGAAAAAAAAGAGGATTTCTTTTTGTTTTTTTGTTATCATACACAGATCAATCCCTCTAGAGTGGCTGACAACGAAAAATGAAACTATAGAAGCAAATTTAACTAGAAAACTAACCAGTGAATGCATTGAAAAAAAATCACTTCCTTTTTTTCTTTATTTCCCCCTGACATTTTCATTTTCCTTATCTGAGGTCCAGAAGAGATTTAAATTTGATGGAGAAAGTACCGCAGCCCACAATGGCTTTTGTGAAATGCATGATCACATTTTGATCACATGTTTTTCTCAAATGAAATCATTGCCTCTTCTTTTCTACTACTGGTGAAAACTAAAGCTGAATAAATCTTTTAATCACTTTGTAAAGCAAACGTTTTAACCTTCTGCACGAATTATTGAGAATCAATGCCACATTTTTGCACATGCAATATTTTACTTCTACTGACAAATAAAGACAACTTCTTTGTCTTTACCATTATTTGAGTTTTTATTTAGTTTATTTATTTAGTATAACTGATGTAATTTATTATCTAGTATAATTTATTTTGCATAATTTTCTTGTCCTGTATATCACTGACGTAGTCAGTAATTACATGTATGTGCATATGAAATTGTGTAATATATATATAGATATATATGTATATCTATATATCTATATATCTATATCTATATCTATATCTATCTATCTATCTATCTATCTATCTATCTATCTATCTATCTATCTCTCTCTCTCTCTATATATATATATATATATATAACAAATTAACTGATGAACAGATGGGATTCTGGAGAGATGGGTTCATCCCTGAGAGGAGAGCTGGGCTCAGGAGTGGAAAGGATGGAATGATGTGCTGTGATTCCAATGATCAACTTCATTGAACACTTGTAGAATCAACTTGGTCATGATGTACTAAGCTGTAACTACTCATGGTTGAGCAATGGGATCTCAGTGCCCAGGAAAATGGAAGGCTGGTGACAAACATGAGGAGAGGGTCCCAAGGACAACATCGTTATATGTTGGCACATTCCTGGAAGGCACTACACACAAGCCTGCTGTGTTGCTCTTTCCACAGAAGCACAAATATTACAAGTTATACCACATTGTAAAGGTGACTAGTCAGGCTTTCCAGCAATGTAGTATATAACGGCAGCTGATTCTATTAAAGAGGAAAAATAAATGAGGCAAGACAAAGCAAAGCACTTTTTTTGTACATGTAGAAAACAACCCAAAATGCTTTCCATAAAAACATCCAAACCATTACATGTGGGGGTTCAGGAAGCACTAAAAACAAACTGTAAAATAGAAATAAAATACAAAGAAAAAAAAGGGCATAGAAAAAAGTTACAGTGTGAGAAATATTCTGATAAAAGGCGGCAAATAAAAAAGGTTTTAACCTTGACTTGAAACAGCTGATCGTTTCAGCAGACCTGCAGGTTTCTAAGAGTTTTTTCCACATGTGAGAAACATAAAAACTGAACGCTGCAGCTTCATGTTTAGTTCAACAGAAAGTAGCTTTGACCCTGATGACCCGAGGAATCTGGTTGGTTTCTAACCTACCCGAAGGTCCTGAACCTATTTTGGTCTTAAATCATTCATTACTTTATAAACTCACAGCAGGATTTTGAAGTCAGTTCTTTGACAGGCGGGAACTAGTGTAAAGATCTGAGGACTAGAGTTATACCATCCACTTTCTTGGTCTTGAGGAGTTGAGCAGCAGCGTTCTTGACTAACTGTAGCTATCAGATAAACTTTTAAGAGAGACCTGTAAGGACTTTTGGAAACAATTGATCAAATGCAAACCCATTATTTTTGTACTAAGCTAGTTTTTTGTCCCCCATATTATTTCCTTCATCCTTTCTGGTTGGAATTAAAGACCTTCTGGACCCAGCTTGTACAAAGGCAGTTTTAAATGCAATGAAATTAGACCACCATATTTACAGCTGAAATGATTGATCAGATTATTAACACAAATGAAAAGTGATCAACAAAAACTTTGCTGTGAATAGGAAAAAACTAAAGCTTGTTCCTATGTTCCACCAAAGTATAGTCATTGTTTTTTGTTTTTAAATCCATTTCAACATTTTAAAACACAAGGATTTATTTGATCAAACAGTCATAAAAATACATTGATTGTGAATATTGTACTGAAGCTCCCACTATAGCATTGTGCAACAAACCAGAGCCACTATGCAACGGCCTTTATCTTTTCAGCAGGTGGCAGGATAACTCCAAATGTCCATAAGACTCTAAAACTAGACTTAGTGAAAGTTAATCAGAAATATAGGTTGGTTTAGATCTTTAAAATCATAGTACTGTGAGTAGAATTAGGCCTTAGTGAGTGTATTATAGAATTGTGTTTATTGAGTGGAATTGAAACATTCTGTAGAAATCAACTTGTTATAGACTTTAAATGCACGGGTTAAATGCTTTCTTTTAAATTTAGATTTAAATTAAACCATGTTGTATAACTCGCAAATTAATGTAAGAGATACATATTATGTTAGTTATATTATGTTAGTTATTAACTAATCTGTCTGATTAAAATCAATCAATCAAACAACACAAACTAAACTAAGGGTTTTTCTTTGTGTTTTTTTTTTCTTCTTCTGCTGGTGTGTTGAAAAGCAAAAGCACGGGTGGCACAGTTTCATGCCTGAGTGGACAGCACCAGTCACGCAGCTGGGAGGTCGGGTTGTAGGTGGAACATTAGAGTCTCGGTCTGATCAATACACATCGATTTTAAAGGTCTGCATTCAGACCCTCAGTTTGAAAACAGGCGGTGCATCAAGTCCAAGGCTACTGAATAACACAGGAAATAATACAATTTTTTTAAACCAAAATAAATGCTGGGAGGAGCTTTAATCAACACCAGCAACAAAGGAGCCTGCGTTTGCGTTTCAGCTCCAAAGTTCACTCTTTCTAATGTCTTTAGACATTTCACTGTAAATTTCGGTGTGTAGGCTACATGAGGGCAGCGTGCTCCCACTGAGGAATCTGTCCTGGGGGTCGGATGTTCCCTCCTATTCCCAGTCTGTCGCAGCTGTCTTTTTCCCCCCCTACTCTCCGTATTGATGCCGGAGCGGCCGCTCGCTGGGCTGGGTCGTCTGACCAGGATCTGCTGCTGTCAAACTCCACTTGACATGGATTTGCTGCACGAACTGGCGGACTAAGAAGTTTGGAGATTTTCATTCTTTCCCCTGGCTCAACCAGACAGAGAGGACAAACTGTTGCTTCTGTTGTTCAGCTTGCCATAAACTTTCTCAGCTGAAGACATGCAAAAGTTCAACTCCACCGGAACGCACAGCAGCACGCTGCCCCGGGACGCGGAGCTCCAGCAGCGGTTAGCTGACAGCGGAGGAGCCGGGGAGGGCAAGGAGAACGGTGCTGGGAAGCACTTTCTCACCCAACCTCAGGAGGAAAGCTGGTTTTGCACCAGGAGGAAGATGCTTGTCGGTTTGGATGTAATATGTCTATTTATCGGTAAGATTTACGCTCCCATTTGAACGCGTAAACATCAGTTTGTTTTGCAGTCCAATCTTTCTCCCCACAGGGAAAACTATCACACTGACACAAGTATTTTCCAAACGTTTATTCCAGTTAATTTAGTTTTAATGACTCAGCTTTGTGCTGTTTTATTGGGGAATGAAAAACTCAAGCAGAAAAGTAAAGTGGACCGGGATTTGGTACAGGTTTTTCCAGAGGTTCCGTGGAAAGTGATCAAACGGGAGGAAAACTTCAGCTCGGTCTCCTCGTAGCACGTGGGGGAAAGAGGGAGGGCAGGATAGGCGGAGGGAATGGGGGGGCTCAGCTGGCAGCAGCAGATTTGTCCCGCGAGTTCATCTGTTCCCATGGTAACCCTCAGAGTTCCCGGGAGAAGAACGTGGGAATATGGATAAAAAACATGCCCCGCGTTTGTGTTCTGGTGCCGAAAATTACCCCTGTTCGCTGAGCGCTTTAGCCTCTCTCACTGGAGGATTACTGACTCTTATCCTCAGTAATTTGCCATGCTCTGTTGAAAGACCACGCAGGCTTATAATTCAATAAAAAAATAAATAAATAAAAAAAAAAGTGGCAGAAGCAATTGAATATCAGTAACAACTTGACTAATAACTGTATGGCACACAGCTTTAGCTGTGATAAAGTACAGAATGAGGCATTGCACAGAGATGATCTTTGGATACCAGATTAAAATAATTTATGAAAGATACTAAAGACAAAGAAAAATTATAAATGAACATTTGGAATAGTCTGTGTTGCATTTACTGTCTAAACTGTTGTATGACACATGTATAACAGGCACTCCAGCCCTGAGGACCATTCTGGAAACTGGAAGTTTCCTTGCTTCACCACACCTGAAAGTTTGGAACCCCTGATATAAAAGCAGTTTAAAGATTATTATGTTAATTCTGTAAAAGATAAAGCCAGCAAATAATAAATTAGAAGATGAAACATATTCATTGTTAATGTTGCCCATCATATGGACATAAAAGATTAAGTTCAATCATATATTTTGTGCTTTTATGTGATGAGGTGCAGCATTATTGTTATTAGGTTTTGCTGGGATACAGTTGGAGATTACATAAGAGGCTTACAGTAATATGCTTAGAATTACACATAGCTATTTCATTGTGCCCCTCAGTTAATGTATAATCTTAATAGCAATCCGGACATTTTATTTGTAAGACTAGAATAAAAAATAAGCTAGAATTTTACACCTGTCAACTTGTACAAGGCTCAAGTGCATCACATTAGTACATTCTGTCACTGCAATTTGGAGATAGAATGTCTCTGATGTCCTCTAAATTATGTACATCATTTATTAGGATAGGATTTCCTGCTTATATACTCAAGTAAAATTTCCTTTTAGTTTGTGAAAAAGAACACTTCACCTAGTTATCAGTATCTTAAAATTATGTAATGGATTTGCTAAACAATGTAGTAAATCCACTTAATTACTCTTCAATAGAATCTCCCAAAATCCTCTAATGCCTGATCACCCCACTTGCCCCCCTTGTGTTGATCTGGCTGAATGTTTCATGACATTATGTCATATGACAATTACAGAGAAATGAGCACCACAGGAGGGAGTGGGTAATTGTTAGTTTTAACAGTAAGTACAAGAGGAGAAGAACACGTATGGGCAGACTGGCAGGTCTGATACTTATTGGCAGTTAAAGGATAGGAAATAACACCACAAACACAACAGCAGTGTAAGGCAGAAATATTCACTAACATGCAATTCTTAACCCCTGCAGGTATGCAATTAGCTGTTTGCTTTCTAAATTTCTCAGCCGCTTTGGTTTTTGGCTGAGGATGTGGCCAATGACCCATCATCAGCCAACACAATGTTTTTCCTCCCCGAGATACAAGTTAGAAGTTAATTTCTTTCTAAACTTGACCATTACATCAATTGCAGACTAGATAACTAGATAACAGGTCTGAGACAGTGTTACTGACTGTCCAGCAAGAGACAACTGGGAGAATTATTGAGCTTATTCCCTTAGTACCAAAATGTGCCCATTAGGTTGATGAGTAAGTCCAAACTGGCATAAAGACATAGGAAGGAGTGCATTTATTAAAAATCACAAGTAGGGAATTGTCCAGTGCATTGGATGAGTTAATATGAGTACATGCTTTACATGTATCAGTGTTTCTAATGATTTTATTGGGGCATTTCAATCAAACTCTTATTGGTCTGCCTGCATCCTGTCCTGGTAACCATCATGCTAGTGATCAGGAGATAATCCATGAGCTTTGTATACTGAAAGGCATCGCTGATCAGGAAATAACTGGGCCATTTATTTCCCTCTAACCCTTTATTGACTAACAAAAAAAAAAATCCCTAAAATTGCGTGCATCACATCTTCCTCATCTATATCTGACCTGGCTGCATTATTCATTAAGTAAAAGGGCTCTTTCACTATTGTAACTGTGGAATTTAAGCCCGAGGCATGTGATCATCTGAATAGACATTAGACAATTTTCTGTGGTTTCACAGCATTTTTGGTGAGGCTTATTAAAAAAAATTAAACCTTGGTGTGGCAACATCAAGTTTGTATGTTGTGGTATTTTTTAATCTGCCTGTGGAATGCTGGGATATTGAGGATATTAACTGAGGCTTTGGCTCAGTTTACTTGATCTTATTCTTACTCAATGTCAGGTTCGACTAACGTGTTTCACAAAGATGAATTGTTCTGGTTGAGCTCAGCGTTATGTGAGCTGAACACTGAAGAAGTCTGGTCAAGCAGTTTGCCTGTGTTTTAAGATGTGTATATGTAGTCTCGTTGGGACAAACTACGCCCTGTGGCTGCATCAATTTGGGATCTAGCCACCCAGAGGTCAGAAGATTTCAGGTGTTTGTCATTTCTGAGGAGCATGCATGGACAAGCCCTCCAGTCTGCACTTGCTGTTTCCCTCCTGCACAACTTTTCTCTACTCTGTCATCACCCCAATAAAGTCTTTTAAAAAACTCTCACAAGGATGACTGGGATATGAATGGAAGTGGGATTTGGAAACCCACTATTAGCTCATACTTGAACATTAGAATTACCTGTAGGCTTGACCTTCTTCTAGAGGTTAACAACCACTAAACTGTGTCAATTTCATACTTAACTAATGTATAAAATATATTAGCCAAAATTAAAAGACAACAGAAACGCGTGAAATCATTTTAAATACACGTTTGTGAGTGCATAAATAGGAACTCTTTCTTCACAAGTAGTTTCTCTATATAGTTGAAAAAGAAAGTTGGGTCAACTCGATCACCATTGTGTGTTTTTGTTCTAGACATGAAGCAGCTTGCCAGGACTCGTATCTACCTTTTGGATCAGAATTCTGAAAGCGCTCCCTTTCTTTTTTTTAATCTCCTGTAATGCCCCCGTCTCTCTTTCCTCTGTTGCTCAAACAAACTACTTTGGGACAAATTCTTTCTTGCTCGTCAGGTGTATTTGTACTTCACATTTTTAAAAATTCTTATAATCTGCATGTGTCTTGGGGCGGGTGGCGGATTTATGTTGGGAGTTTTCTGGTTCTGTTGTTTTGGCAGAGAAAGCTGCCAAGTGAGTGAGGTGGCCAGAGGCCAACACGTCACAGCATGCGTGTGTGCACAGGCCGAGGAATATTGAATTGTGTCCCATGTGTTTGTGTTAACGTGTGTGTACGTTGGAGCTGGTTTTTGAATGTGTATGAGTCATACGGTTACCAAAGCAGAATTTTTACTGCAGCTGCCATGTGCTTGCTGTTTGTTGACAAATTTGCTGGTCCCGTTTAGCTGAACGTCTTGGGCCTCAACGCTCTGAAGTTATAGAACACATTGGCATCTCTCCGTGGCTGACAGATGGAGAGCCATTAGAAATGGCTCAGCTAACTCATTAGCCAGTGGAAGACATGGATTTGTGTACTGTCCTTGTTAGCATATTAATGGAACTCCTTCCTGTTTGACAGCAGTGTAGCGGTTCAGGAGTCCATTAGGTGCGTCCTTCCTGAAACAGACCACATGGCTCTCATTTACTGTACGTTGTTGTGATTCTTCCTTCACTGATTGGGATGTTACTGTCTGCTCGGGCCTCATAAATGGAAAAGATGCCTAAAGGTTGATGGGCAATTGAGAGCCTTAATGAATGCATGAACAGCCCTGGAGAGGGATATGCCTGAAGATTTACAGTAGGGGTCAAAGGTCAGAGCTTTCAGTGTCTGAGGGAACAGCTGTGTTTTTATATATTTGTGAAAAGGCAATACTAAGAAGAAGATAAAAGAAAATAACCAGGCAGCAAACAGCTTCAAATACACTTTTAATGAGACAGCTGCAATCTTTTTCTTGATGACAGTTCCATAAGTGCCTTGGGTGGTCCATAGGTATTAGCCATAATGAGCGAATAAAGATGTGTGCAGCGCACTAATAGTTGGTGCTAATTAGCGAGAATAGGCCTGGTGAGGCTTAACATCAGATTTTCTACCTGATTTCAACTACGGATGGCTTTGGTGTATGTCAGAACTAATGATGTGTCCTCTTCTGTCTGTCCTTCTGCAAGGAGACTTGGACAAACCCTCTTTGCATCATTTCAATGTTTCCCATCGTCAAGAAATCTCACCTAAAGAAGATAACCCTGCTTTTTTCCTCACAAGCGCCACTCTAAAGTTGTTCCAACTTCATGTTCTGCTGCAAACCTGAACATACTGACAAAACAGCATTCTACCTTCAACTCTTTCCATACAGCACTACCACAACCAGTCTACCCAATACTAAATGCATCACTTGGATTATAAACCACAACTCTGTGTCATTCTCACGTTGCAGACTTGCTGCCCTCACCTCGCTGTGCTCACTCTTTACCTGCACCACAAAACCCACCAGAGAACTCCCTTAAAGTTTCCAAGGTGCATACCACCGTGGTGTGTCCTTTATGTTCCTGCTGAATCAGACAAGCAGGCAGACAGCCCACTTCAAGCCTCACCAGTCATGCCCTGAGCTCCAGAGCTGAGCTCCAGGAAGCGGGGCAGTGAGGTGTGGAGAGAACAGAGGCAGCTGTGGGAAGCATGTCTCCACTGACTGGTGGCAACAACAACAGTGGAAAGGGCAAGCAAGATCTTTCCTGCTGGTCTGGTTGCAATTGAATAGACTAAAAGGCAAGTGGAACTACCTTGCTACCCTCAAAACTTTTTTTTTCCTTTTTAGTTTTGGTTGTCTTTTATTCTGTGTGAGTTAGCACTTGGAGCTGTTTCAGTTTCTATCTGGGCGTTTACTTGTTAATATGAGGTGAATACGTGAGGATAAATAAAAGTAGAGTTAATCTTTGAAGAGTTGTATTGAGCCCCGCTGCAGCAGATGTCGAAGATAGCAGATGGTTAAGAATGTTGTGGCTCCTTGGATCCCCTTTGTTCTTGACTGATAAATGTCTGTGATGCCATCAGGGCAGACAAAACAGATCAGTCTTTCAGAACAATAGAGCCAATTTTGAAGAAAAATAAAAAAGCGAGTCAGACAGCACAGGATGTCACCATTTTCTCACCTCTCCATCACCTGGATTAGGTCACCAAAAAGGGAAAAGAAGGTTTCCATGCTGACATTTATACACAGGTCTTTAATAGGTTTTGTTGTAGTTTATGGCTGTTATAATGGCACATTTATTGCAACTGAATATAATTGCATATTTAGTGTTTTGTGTTGTGTGGTAGAGCCTGTTTCATAGCCTTAAGAGTCTCTTCCTAGATCATCTCTTCAAGCAAAGTATTTTTGTATTGACTTTTCTATAAACCACCCTACTCAGACTGAACAGGGATTAGCTTAAATAGAAGATCAAGAGTCACTTATAGAGACAACTTTGTGGAGTTAAAGTCAATATTGCGCAAATACTTGCATAAGCATACCCAGTGTAGGTTTGCACTGCCATTTATGAGCATGTTCCTCCTTGTGATGTTTGAAGGGGTTATTTTGCTGACTCAAATGATTGAAATAACAACATCGAATGATTCGGTTCACCAGCTTATTTTTTTTTTAAAGGTTGACTTGAAGGTAAACAAGCAGCTTAAGATTTAGTTTGGAAATGTTGGCACTTGTAAGCAGGTAAGGGGCCCAGTGAGGATGGACCACCCGGGAAGGGTGCAGTGCAGCTCAGGCTCAACCCATTCCCAAGCTGCAGGCCAGATGGACCCGTGTTGACAGGTCACTTATTGTCTGCCCTCCGTTTTCTGTCAAAGTGTAAATATAGAACAAGGCCTGTACAGTCAAATATTATTGAATGTGATGGCCTAGATGACTGTTGGTGTTACTTAGATATAGCTTAAGGCTGTGTCATGCTAATCTATGCGGGTGCACTGACTGTATGTCAGACTGCAGCAGCACCAGCAGGAGTTTAATTAGGCCTGTTATGAAAAGCTGTTTGCCTTGATTCATGTGCTTGGTATTATATTATTTTACGTGGTCTACTAGCTCTGGTGGTGGTCTGCTTTTTATTGTTGTTTTTGTAAGTTTTGTGGTTTGTTTGGTTATCTGTTAGTCTCTGTGGTTGGGGATTTGGTGTATTTGAATTTAAGAGTGGTTTATATGTGTATATGAGCATGTTGAGTGTATATGTTTGTTGGGGGGGGTATTCTGTTGGTTGAGGTGAGGTTTTGTTTACAGAGTAGGTCCCAGCAGAGCCCACATCTCTGACCCTAACATTCCAAAGCCACCACTAATCGCCTCCGTCTGCTGAAGCCCTCACTTCATCTCCCATGGTTCGATCTCCCCAGTTTTCTCCATTGGGTTCTCCCATTTTCCATTGTTCTAGCCCCCTGTACTAGTTTGACTGACACTGATCAGTTGTGCTGTAAAACCGTGGCAATAACTATGTACCTTCTGCTTGCTTTATAGTCCTCTTTTTCAAATCACTTTCTCCAGACTTTTTCTTTTTTTTAATTCTTTCTGTTGCTTGTTGTTCTCCTCTCACAGTGAGCTCATTCTGGGCTGCGGTCATAGATGTGTAAATTAGAACCAGAAGAGTTTCTCAGAGTGAGGCACACATCCCCTCCTCTCCTTCCTCTCTCTTTTCTTTCTGTCCCTTTTGACTATTTGAAAGCATTCCTGCTTTGAATGTCAGGCCCAGTAAGCAGCACATTTTGGCCCGGCTCTGTGAGCCGACCCATTTCCCTGCCTCCTTTTGGGTCCCCTTGCAGGCCCTCCTGGTCCGCCTCTTTTTAAAGCATGCCTTGGCCAGGTGGAGAGGTTTGCTTACAGCTGCTTGATAGATGATGTAGGAGTCTCTGGAGTGTTTCCACGTCTTGTTGTGAAAACAGTTTTAATGTAAAGTGAAGAGGTTTCCTGTGACGCAAGGGCTTGTGACTTGTACAGGACTGTGCAGATAGTCAACAAGTTTGCATTCAGTTGATCATGTATGTCCTTTGCCATGCAACTCAAGATGATAGCATTTTAGTTAGAGAGATTATGAAATTACTTTTTTATAGTTAATATTGGTTCATACTTTTTCAGGTTTTTTTTTCATTTGTTTTTCATTTAAATGTTCAAATAAAAACTTTCATTCATTCATTCATTCATCCATGCTTATTTGAAGCAGTTTGCACCAAATACAAATATCGGAGCTACAACACAAGCCATCTTTATTGGCAGGCATTGAGTGATAAAGTGCGTTCAGCGCTTCATGGGTCCCAACAGACAGTATGTATTGAAACCTTTCCCTGAAGAAGTCCATGTTCATAATGTATCTGCAGAGTTTTTATGGCTCTAATGGAGGTCCGATCCATTATCTCTCCGTCAATGTAGCAACATATTGATTACAGAGAGAGGACTGGCCATATGGTAGACTCGGCCTAGAAGTTGGTTAGGCTGTTAATGGGTTGAATGGAGGGTAAAAAGGTCTCTGCTCCTCTCTCTATTGGAAACTGGCCCAGTTTCATTTAAAAAATTGATTAATTATGAAATCCTGAACTCAGCAACATTTCAGATTTCAGAAACTATGAAGTCAGAACGCATCTCCGAAGCAAATGCAGCATGTCTGATCGGATCTGTATTTACAAATTATTTGAAGTTCCTTATTTTTATGTTACTTTAGTCATTTAAGTAGTGCTGGTGGTGTAGTCCACTGGTTGTACTCAAAAAGATGAAGGCGGAACATGGTGGTGTGGTGTTAGGCACTGGTGTGCCACTGGAGGACGGTTCCCTGTTTGAAAGTCAGCTATAGTCTTTCTCAGTGGTGTTTCATGGTTTCTCTGTGCATGCAACAGTTTTCTCCAGGTACTCTCACTTCCTCCCCATCAGTATGAGTGGTTGTCTCATTTGTCTCTGTGTTGGTTCTGTGAGCTGACGTCTGTCCAGGGTGTACCCTGCCATTCACCATATGACAGCTGGGTTATGCTTCAGTCCCCCTACTGTCCTGAAAAGGATGAAGCAGGTATGAGAGAACAAAAAGTGTTTTTTTTAATATAATATGGCTATCCCTGCAGAAACACAATGTTCTATGCTTGACACACTCCGTGTGGAGACGTCTGTGACATCACAACAGTCTCAGGAGTTAAAAGTGTTCACCATATCCAAGATAATAAATATCACATTATTTAGGACTGTTTAATTAACATCATAGGAAGGACCTAATAAACCTGCAACAATATTTGAACTGTGTGACTTGCTCTACATGATCTAAAGGAAAGAGACCACACCAGGAAATCAAAGTAGGTGATAAAGGGATTCTTGTAGAAGGTATGCGCGAAGTTCTTACTGTAGATGTGGTGACAAAGTGAGACGAGTGAGAGATTGGGGTCAGATGAGTGGTGTCTCCTCGCATATCTGTCTCCTTGTCTTTGTTGGCGTCACAGCCTCTCCTATCTGTCTGCGGTGCGTTTCCCTCTCTCCTTCCCTCTCACACTTCCTGAGCATCTCTGTTGTTTCTTTCCATCAGGGCAGCTTGACTTTGGATAGAGTTCACTAACGAACACTTTTTGCGCACTACTGGACATTTTTTTATCCAAAGGAAGAGGCAGGACTAAATTGCAGCGATTATCACTCAACTGTTAGGTGTGTTACTAAACTGAAACTCTTCATGTATTTTCCTGCACTGATAGCCTTGAATTGATTGTTTATTACCTTGGTTACTATCTTTATGAGCTCTGTGATGTTAAATGGATGGCTTGTGTGTTTTGCTAATAAAGTACTTAATAAAGTATTTTTAATTTAATTTCATTAACAATGCTAGCATGCACATACACATACATAATGGCCAAAACTAACACAAAGCCAAAGTCGGCGCTAATATAAACTGTTTTAATTTCTTGCATTTTGTCTGTAAGATCTGTTGACGTCATAATTACCTACGTTTTAATCCCACTGTTTGTGTGTTTAAGCGTGTATTTTGTTTTCCCCTTTGGCCTGATTTGAAATGTGTATCATGTGCACAACTCAGTCACGTAGTCTGAGAGATTCCCTGGCAGGAGGAGTGTTTTGGCCTGGGTGCGTTCCAGCCAACCAGCAGGCCTGGGATGAGAGGGAGAGGCACAGAGGTTAATGATTAGTCCCATGTTCTTGCTGCATTCCATGGGGTGATGAGGGGACATGGGATAAGGGACAGAAAGCATGCTGTTGGGCAAGACTTCACATGGTTATTTGGCTGCTATTTTTTGTTTTAGTACAACGCATAACAAAACTTAAATCCCTGAACTCACTGGGTGCACACTACGGCCACCTTCTCTCTACTTCCTGGTAAAGCTTTCCACAACTTTTACCCAATGAACTTTTGCCATCAGACTGTGAGATCTGTTTGCTTAAGCGAGGCACAGACCTTGACCTCTTTTACCCAATTCAGAGCTCTATAATCAGTGACTGGCCAGGAAATGTAGAGGACAACAGTTAATGTAAGTTTAGATGGATTAATCCATGAGTCACTCTTTTTTTTTTTTTTTTTTACCGGAACAAAGAGTCTTTGTTAAACTGTACCTTGCTCTTTGCATACTGATTTTATTGTTCTTTAGTCCACTGAAATATGTCTGTGCAAAATGGCATGTAAAAGCCATTCCTCCTTCCTGATCCTTTCCAGGCTATCCTTATATCTCCGGCGTGTCCTTTTTGTGTCTGTCAACCCCTCTTCTACTCACTGCCCCTTTGGTGAAGGCAGCTATGAGTGGAATGCTTGATCCCCAGATAACGGCAAATCATGCACCCAATAGAGTGACACATGATATTGCTGTCCATCTTATTATGCTGTATCTCATGATGCTCTCCTGCGAGTCAAAAGAAGACCACCTTTATGTTAATAATTAGCTCTGTGTCTATGTGTGTTCTGCTCCGTCTGTATCCTCTTGTGATCTGTGTTGCACAAACCACGTCCCAGACATTCATCAAGAAATCTTTTTGTTTTTATCTGCCTCCCCTCCCCCTTTTTCTTTTTCTCCTCTTATCAGCTTCCATCCCATTTTTTGTGTGTGAACTGAAGGCAGTGACCCCGTACAAGCGAGGCTTTTTCTGCGGCGATTCCAGCATCACGTACCCCTTCATAGAAAGAGAGGCCATCCCCGACACCCTGCTCATCGCTGGCGGAATCGCCATTACTGGCATAACGGTAAGGCGATGATACCTGTATAACGTTAGTATTGTGATTTAAAGTTGACATAACGTAAATATGGTGTGATATAACAGGAACGCAACCAAACTATGATTGTTCCAGCATTAGTCATAAGACTTATGTTAAACAGTTTCTTATTTATTTTTCAGATTGCATTGGGGGAATGCTATCGAGTGCGATTTCGAGGTGTATACACACGGGCTTTTGTTCGAAACCGCTATGTGTCGTGCCTGTACAAGGAACTGGGAAGCTTCCTGTTTGGCTGTTGTGTGGGTCAGTCTCTCACCAACATGGCCAAGTTAAGTGTGGGTCGCCTGCGACCCAACTTCCTCTCTGTCTGTAACATCACCTATGAATCCATTAACTGCACTCCTGGCAGCTACATCTCCCAGGTCGCATGCAGGCAGCCAAACCAGAAGATGGTGGAAGAAGCAAGGTGTGTTCTTTGCGTGCATGCCGGTTTTACTTCAGAAATGATTTGTTTACCAAGGGTGGGTTGTTACAGTAAGTTTACTTCTGTAGTTAATGTGTAACCTGTGGCATCTTTTATTGATCCTCTCTTTCAGGAAGTCCTTTTTTTCCGGTCATGCTTCCTTTGCAATGTACACCATGCTCTATCTCGCAGTAAGTCACACACACTCGCACAGAAACACATCAGGAATGTGACCTTCAGCTCCACCTGAGCTCACGTTGTGTAATTACAATACCCGGTGCTGTGTTTAAAGTTTTCTGGAAATATAAAACCTCTAACTTTTTTTCTGAGGTGTTAAACACAAGAGCTGTCTCTGGAGGCCAAGGAACAGTGTGTGCATCTACCTAATTAAACATGCACAAACACACACACACACACACACACACACGCACACAGACACACCCCGAGACATGTGCTGTTAAATACATTTGCTCCTGATTGTGAGTGAGGAGATATTTGAGAACGGCAGTTCCCTGCTTCAAACTGAAAGAGCTGCTGAGACAGAGAGATTGTGAGGAGGAGGAGGAGTGGGGTGAAAGAGAAGAGAATGAGGGAGACTGTTTTCCACAGGGAGCATGAATAGATGAAGAGACTCCACAAACAGAGGAGGCCTTGTTGTGGGTCTCATTTAGAGGGAGGGGTGGAGGGCTGAATATGCCTGCTGAGAGATCGACAGGCTTCTTTCAGTAATAGACACCCGCTCACCCCCCCATCTCTTTATTTGCCTCTCTTCACCGCTTTTACCCCGTGATCATGGATGCATTGTGATAGAGCTGTGACAGTTTAAGGGAGACAAAAGCAGGTTATTATCTATAAAATGTTCCCATTCCTTATGTATTCCTCCATCATTGATTCTTAATAAATAGCTTTCCGGTGACCTAGATATTTTACAGCTACAGCAACTTGTCTCCTATTTACACTTGTGCACCATAGAAGTCCAAATGAAAAGCTCCTTTCCAACCACAAAACAATAATGAGAATGGTGGGACTGAATTAGAGAAAAAAAAAAGTGGGGAAGAAAACTAAAGGAAAGAAGCTCTCTCAGAGGGCTGCAGTCTTTGTAACTCCAGGTTTTCCTCCTCTCTCATACTAGGATCCCCCCCTCCCCACGCACACACTCAGACCTCACACTCACACCTTCCACACAGACCTGCAGCTAGCTAATGTTTCAACAGGCTGTAGACAACCTGGAGAGAATGTGTCAAACCTGTAGCTACACGCCACCCGGATCGTGGCCAGCTGCTGATGTTTAGAGCAGGAGGAGGGACACCTGCTCTCAGTTGAGATAGCAGAAGTAGAGAAGAACCGGTGGAGGAATTCAGGCCATGTGCTCCCCAGTGGCTGATGGGTCCAGACAGACTTCCAACTACCTCATAAAGCTCATAAATGGCGTCACACTCGCCCTGTGACCCCATTTTCGTAGCCGCAAAAATTTCATTCCATACTGTAACACTGATGAAGGAGGAGTAGGGTTGAGTTAATTTTTTTTCCATCTTGGAAGCAGATTGAATGGATGCACGTGCTTTACTTACAGAATTTTTCCTAAGTTAATAATTGCGAGTCATTAAACATAATCAGCAGCTTATGTATTTGTGCGATATACATAAAAATGATGCTCTAGTTTCAGTTTTCCTCTTCAATCTTACAGTTCTACCTGCAGGCGCGGTTGTCGTGGCGAGGAGCTCGGCTGTTGCGCCCGTTAGTGCAGTTCCTCCTAGTGATGATCGCTATCTATACCGGTCTGAGCCGCATTTCTGACTACCGTCATCACCCCACTGACGTCCTCACTGGCTTCATCCAAGGGGGGCTCACTGCATACTGGGTGGTATGTCCAAATTATTGTTATCTAAATACTCTTAAATAACAGTTATCTGTGCAATCACAGTATATGTTGCCTTCTGCTCTCTGTTGACTTAGTTAGCTTAAACAACACGCTCTTTCTCCCAGTCTTCTATCTCCTGTCTTTATAAACAGGGAATCACTGACAACATGTGAGGTATGTGTATATTTCATGACATGATTTTTTTTTTTTCTCCTGTGCCTGCAGGCTTTTTACATCTCCTCCATGTTTAAGCCCTGCACCCGTCCAGACCTGTCTCCTACAAGCATATCCCTGGAGAGTCCACTGTCCAGCCAGCAGACTGTTTGCTAGCAGGTGTGAACAGTAATTTCAGTCATCAGAAGATACAAACATGGATTGCAACTTGGAAAGTAAAAGCAGAAACGGACGTTAATGAGAAAGGGAATCGTTCTGAAAGAAAGATAGAACTAAAGAGTACAATCTAATGCACGCTCACATGTTCAAGCATTCTGATGCTCATGCAGGCACACAGCTCGAACATATTCACACACACACACACACATGAACTAATTAGAAGCACATTAGGCAATATATTAAAAAATGTTCAAGAGGACTTTTAGAAGCTGCTATTGTTTAAAATTTCCTACCCTCCGTCTCCACCACCACCACCACCCCTCACCCCCAAGGCCTTTAGCTTTCAAGACACAGCTGATCACTTTTTGGTCTTGATTGAAAGATAAGGAGGAAAATACCAGCCACTTCTTTTTTTTTTTTTTTTTTTTTTTTTTGAGCCCCTGCTTGCCTTGGAAAACATCAGCTGTGAACTGAGACTGTAAGACCTCAGATATAAAGATGTCTCTGTGAAAATTGGCAGACCTGGCAGATATAAGCGAGAAGCACCAGCTTCATCTTCTAACCATCTTTACCTCCAGTGCCCCGTTGTACCACTGCTCTAATCACTGTGCCCTACGTTGCTAAACTATAACCTGTGTTAAAACTGAGAACAGTATTTGTGCTGCAATACAGTGCTCTTATTTTCTGTAGAGTAACTGAGGCAGTGAGTGGAAGGACTCTGACATGGTAACCATCTTTTGTATTCACTGCTGTTTTTCCTGTACTAACCACTTTGACTGTGTCTCAGAGGTTTGACTGAATTTATGTAACCTTTGACTTCTGCCCTTGGACTCCAATCTCTGAGCTGCACCTTGATTTATGCCACTCCGACAGGCTGTGATCCAGCTGTCATCCTGTGCATCATAATTAATAGCACTTGAATATATAGTTAATGGAACCTTCTAACTATAATCAATATTATATATTTGAGTTCAAATAACCAGTGTTTATTTTGTTAATGTCAGACTCATACACTATATTTTCTCTTCTTTCCTTTTTTCAAAAAGATAATTATTCAAACTGAATGTAAATAGCTATATTGTTTTATAAACTACACAGAATTTCAAAAGTATTAGTTCCAAGTCTTGGACAGGTTTTACGTGTTTGTGTTTTTCCAGGTACGGAGAGCTGCTCTTGTACTTGTTGTAACTACTAGACTGAGCCACAGATATTATCAGAAAGCTATATTTTTGTGTTCCCAGTTATTGTTATTTGTTTATTTTGTCTGTGAATGCCGCAACGGCAGAAATAACCACTGTACTCAAAAACCAAACCATTAAAGTGAATGTTTTGAACTTTTTCTGTTTTCTGTTTTTTTTGTTTGTTTGTTTGTTTGTTTTTTTGTCAGCAGAATAAAAAGGTCCACCTTTTTCTGTCCGATGTCCATCAACTTTGAAGTTAAAAAAAAAAAAAAACAGCTACAGAAGCACAATGACAACAACAACAGCCTTAACACAAACCATAACTAAACAGAAACTTCATCGTTTCCCCTCAGGATACATTTTTCTCTTTTGTTTTTGTCATTTTGTGAAATAATGTCTTTTGTTGAATTTAGTATTTTCTACTATTTCCATTATAATGTTTTCCATCAAAAGGAAGACATGACAAGCACATTTTTAACATTTTATCAGATACATGCCATCATTTTCTATTATATAATTTATATGTAAGTTGTCAGTCTGTCATTTTTTTACACATACAATAATGACACTGACCTTGCAAGGCATTAAAAATAATTTTGAACTAAAATAAAACACAAGGAAATTAAGAGTGAGATAAGCAGATGCTTTGATAGGAGGTTCTTTACTCTTGTGGTTTTTTAAGTTTCCACTATCTGAGCTCTCTCTCCCCTCTGATCACCCTTCCTCACTGTAGCCTTTCTCTGCACTCCTTTTCAAGTGCATTGGAGCATGAGGGGGGGGGGGGGTGGTAGTGCAACCATGGAGATGCTTTTCCTGATACAGTTTGGGATGTTTGAGGCATTTTCTCTCATTTTCTAGTTTTCCTCTTTGCAGTTCACTTCTAGACTTGGAGAAAAGAATTAAAAGAGGGCAAGATCAGACAGAACTATGGCTAGGAGCGGGGAAAGCAATCCAGTAATGATGAGAACGCGTCAGAGAAGAAGGCAGAACAGACTGGGGCAGATCAGGATCAGTGAGGTTAGAGGGTGTGGGGTGTCATGGTGGGGAGGAATGTGATCCCAGCTTTTTTCTTTTTTTTTTTTTTTATAGTTTTTATGATATTGCAGTGAAGGAGCTGCGTTTCATTCCAGTGAATATGCCTGTGCTTGTGTGACAGGTTCCTGTCTATCTACGTCTACCTCAATACTTGTTTTTGTCTCATGTTTAGCTGAGTGTGAATGAGCTGAGTGAGAGGAAGGCTGCACTGAACTCAGCTTACACACCCTGTCAAACATGACATCTCGTTTACACTGTGGCAGCCGTACTCCTTACTGACTGACCCGTTTGAAAATGAAAGGAGTCAACAAGCAGAGGCAGATTCTCTTTGTTTAGATTACTGGGGTAGAGAGAGAAGGGCCTCACTATTTGCACCGAATGAGCACACAGTAGGAGCAGCAGCCCAGAAATGTGGTCATTTAAAATGTGGGGGTGTTTGAACTCTTATCTGAGCAGGTGAAAGCCATTAATTTCTACATGCTTCACTGTGAAAGAAAATGAAAGCCACATTTCACCCCACCCCACCCCCCTCCTCACACATTAACTTCGGGGAATTCTTTGATAAGATTCTGTGACGCTGGACAGGTGTAGAACGAGCAGGGCGGATGCTAGTACTGATCAAAATCAACACAGATGACTGTGCTGTGAAAAGCACGTAGCTCAAATTTGTGCATCCTAAGTGTTTTTTTGTCTGCTGGTGATAAAATCATTTGTAGACTATCTATTTTCTATTTTTAAACCCTCACACCAAAGTTCCCATCTCCACCAACCCCTCCCCACCACTACCCTCAACAAGATACAGCAGGTATGGAAAAAAAAAAACTAAATAAAAACCTTGCCCCTGTCTGGTGTTGCAAAAGCTTTTTAATGAAAATGTAATTCTTCCTTTTTTCCTCCGTGGTTCTCACCTAATACAACATATCTTTGTGTACCACTATTAATAGAAGCTGTAAATTGATTAATATGTGAAGAAAAAAGAAAAATTCCCGTGTGTAAATTTTCATGAAGTAAGGGCTTTTTTTCGCAGAGGGTCTCTGATGAATTACAGACTTATTCACTGGAACTATGTTGGCCTCTTATTCAGCTGTAGTCCAATTCTTAATAGAATTAAAAAGGATTAATGGCTTCTTTAGCATGCTCAAGTTCAGGCCTACTCCCCCAGACTCACTGCTTTGCATATTTTCAAATCTCCTATAATAATGACAATCCTGGAGTGCACTAACTAGCCATTAAGACTGCAAGTGGGTACTTTGTGTCCTAATATGAGTCTATAAGAAAAAAAACATTGGTTTTGCATGTTCCTGGCTCATAAATCATCTTTATTCTCCTAGTTCATTTTCTCTCTGCTCTTTGGGGATTAGGATTTGCTGACTTCCCGAAGGAGCATAGAAAATACAACCAAAAGTCATCCATGAAGAACAGGTAGGGAACTTACCGTGGTTATCTGGAAAAATACTCAGCAGGAGAAAGAAAATACCCTATGTTATAGGACAAGAATGTACAGTATGATATAACATCTGAATGCACCCATTTATTCGTTCCAAACTTTAGAGAACAAATGTGTAGGTGTGTCCAAACATTTCTATCTTCTGTCTGGTACAGTATGTACCCACAGATAGCCTAATACTATTAGATATGCACACTGTCTAATGAAGACGCCATCACTTTCCAGTTCAAGGCAGCGCTATGTGGGTTACAGCTTCACTCAGCTATGTATCGATCAGCCACATAAACCACCTTCTGCTGGTGGAGGGTGCTGTGGCCATGCTGAGCAACAGATGTGACCTGAATGCAGCTTAATGTGGTGACTGGTCAGTGATTTGACATATTTAAACCAGTCACCACATTAAGCAATAAAAGGGATCTTATTGGAAAAGTAAAATTTAATTAAAGCTGTAAGCAGCATCCATCGGGCCCGAGCCTCGTGACCCCCGCCACCCATCTCCTACACCGGTTTAGCTTTACTCGGCACAGTGTAATGTGTAAACACCTAACATATGAATGCTGTCAATTTTGGTGCAGATCCCATGTATTCCTATGGAGATAGGAGTAAATCATGTTCCAGGGTGAAACTTCTTTTTTTTCTGTGGGTAGCCATGGTAACACAGTTTCTATTTGAGAGATTTAAGTGGCATTTGGTCCCAAACTTGTCATGAAACTTCTAGTCAAATTTTGAGTGAATTGCATAAATCCCCTCAGACTAGTTTGTTCAATTACGATGCATGTAAAGTGAAAAAATGGGATTTAAAAAAAAGTCCAAGACAGTGGACATCCCATTGCTATGGTAACTGGTCTTTGATTTATTTTATTTTTTTGCTTGTCTTGTTTCACATGTTTGTGAAATTTTGTTGTACTACGTCAAAGTAGACATTCGGGACGTAATTCATTTTTTGGATGTTTTCTTTTTCTAGGTGGCGCTACAGAGCCATCCTTTTGGCCATACTTTCCACACTTAGAAAGTATGGAAAACTTTTCATACTTGGTAAGTAGAGCCATAAGTATGGCACTGATAACATTTTTCATTACAGGGTTTACAGTTAAATAGAAAAACAAATTGTACACGGTGTCATAGGAATCAAGTTTTCTTGAGAAAGAAAGGATCTTTGACACCATCAGCACTCACCAAAACATATTATACAACGACAGACAACAGATGTAGACTCGAATATATTACAATGAAAAAATGGAGTAAAATTTCTGATGTACGAGGACATTTTTAAACATTTTTATTTAATGATAAGACTGATCAATCACCTTGTTGGAAAGGGGACATGAACAGAGGGAGGAGATACGATAAAATTCCCTGGATTCTGCAGAGACAGGAAGTAGGACAGATTTCTGATTAGACTCCTGGACTATCAGGAAAATATGACAATGGAGGAGAAAAGAGCTGCAGAAAAGTCAGTCCAGAGGGAAAATGATAGAAGAAAAGAAAGTTTTCATGAACAGGGATCAGTCTGACGCAAAAGGGCACAAAGCAAGAACATAAACCAGAGAAGAGATGGAAAGATTGGGGTGAGTTTGACAGCATGGGAGGATTGAATAGGGGAGACAACGTCCTTACTGAACATATGTAAAAGCTTCAACACAAATCAAAATGTATGTGAGACAGGAGGCCATAAGGAAGTGTGACCTAATGTTGCTCAGCAACCATGGGTTGCACGACACACTGACAGTCTAACGAACATTTCCTTATGAGATAAATCATTTACTAATATATGCTGCATTTGTTCAAAATCTGCAGTGATTTCACCTCTTTGAAGGTGTCATGTAACAGAACATTAAGAGATACATATTTACTCTCTTAAAGGTCATGTTATTGCTGTTACATGGGTGAAGAAGTGTGTGCTTTGTGGAATGCAAGAGTAAAGGTTATCAGAGTCCAATATGTGTTTATGTTACATCAATGTTTTAGAACGCGCCGCATACCTGCAGCTTTTCCTTACAGAGGAAGAGGGATTCTCAGACAGGTGATCCTGCTCTTTCTGTTCCTCTTTTTAAAACAAACCAGGAGAAAAAAATATAAAACACTTTTTACATAGAACTGTATAACTCCAGTAATGATGTTACCCAGAATAATAAGCAAGTTGGACTTTGACATTGTTCACTAAGCAAGCTTATTTATCAGGAACTAGACAGGTCACGTTGTCAGTAGAGATACCAAACTACTTTGTTTTTGTAGTGCAGTCGGAATGATAACAGATGTTGAGCGTTTCTTTCAGTGAATGATTGTTTGTGTTCATATTGTGCCATAACTTGCAGCCTGCTGAGGGCAGATTGGAATCCCAAAACAAAATCACTGAAATAAAAACATTTACGAGGACCTGCGAGGTGTCTGTGACAGTTGCAGAGAAGAGGTGGGAGGAAGATCCTGGGTTCCAAGGTCAACAAGCTAAACTTCCTGCAACAGCACATTCACATGTGGTGGTAATATAATAGTGACATGACTCTTTGCCAGTGTTAGTTCATGCAGTGGGATCATGAAAACACTCCATTTATCACTCGCATTGCTTATAAGGTTGAATGTATACATCGGATCAGACTGCTCACTTGCAAACATAAGGAGCTGGTCTTAAAACTAGGTGTCAAGAGCAGTAGTAGAGAAAAACTCTTTGGGTAGGTTAGCAGCATTTCTCTTTATAATCAAATGGCTGAATTCCATCATCTGCATGCAACTGAGGCCTGATAACAAGGCAGTCATTGATTCAGGTTTATCGGAGAACGGATGCATGAATAAGTTGCAGGGTAGTAGCTCTTAACACTGGACTTGGGCACCCCTGCTTTAAACAATCAGTCATGGTTATCCGCACTACACAACATGTTCATGGCTTCAAAATGTAAAGACAAAATAGCTTAAAATTTTTTTTTGGTATACTTAAGAGGCGATTCTGCATGAGAATTAATGCTTTTCTTACACATACCAGTATACTCTCACATTTCCACCACTGATCCGCTGGGTTTCCCCTTTCACCCTCTGCTGCATGGGATCGATGTGAAATCTTGATAAAGAAACTTGGGAAAATTAAATCCTATGTATGAAACAGAAATAAAGTACAGCAAAAAAGAAGTGAAAAAATATATGACATTTGATGATGTCATAAAAAGTGGTCATGATGTAAAGTGAGTGAAAATGAAAAACCTGAAGTGTCGAGGAAACAACCCCGCAGTGTACTTATAGAGATGGTGGAAAGCCTATGTTTCAGAACATTTAAATACAGTTGAGGTTTATTTTTTCTACTCCAGTGTGTGTGTTTGTTTATACATCCTTTTATCTGTGTTGTGTGCATGAGTATGATGATAGCTTACTGTTGCTATATTATGTAACATGCACAAAGGAACAACTGCCAATTTTCCTCTTATTTCTTGATATGAATGAGTTGAACTAAGGAGTAATTGATGTGTGTAATGCTGATCCTCTAACATGACTTGCCAAGGAAAGCTTGAACATAATTGGTACAATGAAGACACTAAGTATAGTACTCAAAGTAGTTGACACTATATTTAATAGCAACAATGGCTTATTAAAAGGGCTGTTCCTCATACTTATCCTTTCTTCTTTTCTTATTTGACTCATGAAGTGAGCATTTTTTCCTGAAAGTCTTGGATAACAGATGGATTTTAACCACTTCCAACAAGGATTGTTCACAGTTAGTTGTAATCACTCCGCAATGTCGGCCTGACAGCCACAGGTTTGATGGTCCTCTTTGTCCTTCAATTATCTCCTTTCTTTACATTGGTTTTGGTAACAGATGATGATGGCAGAGGAAAAAACATAGACAGAAACCTCCTGCTGAGAGATACGGAATGACGGTGATGACAGACAGACAATGCCAGAACAAGAACCACAGAGCTATCTACCTGTCTAGACACTGAACATCTGCCCACAGCTGGAAGGAATGTTCACTGAAAAAGTGATGTGGATGATCATAACTTGTTGACGGCACAAATTAACTCTTCAGGAGGGGGGCTTTTTTCTTTTTCTTTGCAGCAGATATTTAGACTTTTAACAGCAGGAAAGTCACAAGTGGAACTAATAACCCTCATAATGGTTCTGCTCAATTAATGTGCCCCAATAAGACAGCAGGGCCCTGAAACTGGGGCACCTACATGACACATTGATGACATTAATTATGCCACTTGCTTTCTGTAGCATCTTCAGAACGACTGCCCCAGTGACACACTGGTTTTAATGAGTAATTTGTTAATAGGCCTTTTTTTTTTCCTCTCAGCATTTTGCATTCCTGCTCGCTTTACCTTTCTCCTCTTGCCAGTTTTTCAGGTGAGTTCTGTTCTGATTCACTGCTCAAACACAACATATCTTTGTTATTTAACAATAGGGATCAGTCACATGTGAGAAGCTGCACAAGGACTGCTTGAACAAGATGACATCGATAGATGCGCCTGGCGTTGATAAGAAACTTACGTCTAAAACTCACGGTCAACTAAAACTCCTGTTACAGTTTCTTCCTCAGAGTCGGTTGCAAAATCAAGAAAAACAGTGAACACAGTGCAGTTTGTAAACAAAATCAGCCAAATGGGTAATTTGATTTGAATTTCTTGCATACTTTCTCATGAATCCACCAAGTGTGCAGTGCATGCCACTGCTTGTGGATGTAATTGTGTGTATCTGAACAAATAGATGTGTTTTTGAATTGAGTTGCATTGAATGTGCATGCTTCTATGCATCATTGCATGTGTGGGTGTTCACTGCATAGTCTGTGTGAGAATATAAAAATAACAAAAAGCCGGATACAAAGAAAAAATCCTGATTGTCTCTGTGGATTATCCTTCACAATACATGGCTATAACAGAGAGGTAGGACTGCTGTAATAAGACACGCTGACTCTAGGTTTGCCCAGCCGAAAACAAAAACGGAGATTTCACTAACAAATCAGAAGGGGGGGGGGGGGTGCATGAACAACAAGTGGAAGACAAAGGAGTAAAGAGTGGACTTAGATAGAAAGTGGAAGAGTAAACTGAGGAGACTAAAACAATCAGAGAAAGCAAAAGTTGAACTGGAGGCCGCGCTTCAATGTTTGTTTTCTGACAGAGAAACCTCTCAGCAGATTGAGCTGGAAAACAGATTACACTAATATAGAGGCTGTCCAAGTTGCGCAACATGTGCCTCAGCACCATGTGAGCAAAAGCTGCTGTGCATCATGCTCTTCAGTGCTGTGACTTGAATGTATGTTATAGCTTAATGCAGCCTCACCAAGGCTTTATATTAAAATGCTGATACGCTGCCGGGCAGGGATTGATCGGCCAGCAAACATCTGTCAGATATTTCATGTTGGGCTGTGTGGATGAGAGGTGTTTTTCGTTGCATTGTTTTATTTGCTTCCTTTTATAGGGTTTTCTCAGCAGGATCAGGTTGCTGTACCCATACTAGCCAAGTTCTGGAAAGGGGAGCTGTGGTTTTGGAAGGGGAGCGCTGTCTCACTACAGAAGGAGCTTTAATGTGCATGGACTGCAGGAAATGTAGATGGGTTGGGGTGTACACTGTACTGTGAGAGGCCTAGTCGTTTTCTATACCCCAATGACAGTTGTGAATGAGAAGGATTAATCTTGCTGATTTGCTTTTATTTGTTGTTTATTTAGTAGCATGTATGTACTATATGGTGCTGTAGCCACATAGCATGATTCATGTTGCCTTGTTTCACACTACATTTGTGTAAGTATGTTGGTGTATGTTAGTGTTGGCAGACTGTCAACGCTGTCAGTCTGTAGATGGTTCTTTGTGATATCAAAGTTAGGGTGGTAGGGGTGTCAGATTTCATTTCAAGCCAGCTGGCCAACGGGAAGTTCTGCAACTGTCCCAGCAGTTTGCTTTTTTCTAGACTGGTCTTGTTCTCAGAATGCTTATTTTTATTATCATTTATTTGAAAACCCTCCTGCTGGCTCTGTGCTTATTCTATCAAACGTTGATATTTAATGAACATAGAAAACACAATTATATCATAGAATAAGATTTGTGTGAGCCACAGAAAAAGCCAAAATGGTGACTGTAAGCACATAAACAATATATTGTTTTCTTAGAAGGTCTCACTCCTGGCCCCTGTATGCTGTTCTGGTTCCAGCTGACTTGGTTCTGGTGTATCCTGCACCACTTGTAAAGCTCTGCAAACACAATCCAAGCAGAGTACCAGAGCAGCCAGCACTATTGTTTTAGACCTACTCAGGATTCTTGGTATGTAACTTTGCCTTTGCCTCGAGTCCCTGACTGGAAAACCCAAAAGGGTGCAGTCTGGTTTTGTTTTACACTGGGCTTTATATAAAAAAAGAGTTAAACAAACTTAATGGGAGTTAAATTTCTTGTTAAAACATCTAGCAAAAACCAGCGGCAAATCTGTGCTGCACATGGACAAAAATGAATCTTCCTCCCTGAAAAGAAGAGAGATTTATATCCCTCTGTTTTGTAACTGTTTTGTAATCAGAAAAAGAAGGGAAGAAATGAGACAGATGGGGCAGTAAAATTGTAATTAGTTACCGCAAACATTTTTGTTTACACCACGTAGAATTTACACAGACTTCAGACGTGAACATGTTCCTGACTTTGAGTTTTCCTCTGTCATCTCTGCACTCCTCTGTACGTACATGGACTCTGAGGAGACAGGGGGAGACAGTACAATAGCCAAACCTCCCACTATCACTGATTTGCTGTGGACATGGATCAAACAAATGGACAAGTTTTCTACCACACATTTTCCTGAGAAAAACAATGGCCAAAATAATTTATCACTTATACATGCCTTGTTGTGATGTTGTCATCTACATCAAGGATTATTACAACCAAAGAGACTAAAATTAGTTAGTCCAACCAAAATTTTACTTTAGGTCAAATCATCAGCTCACACATTCAAGCCAGTGCAAGGTGGAAACATGATAGTGGGTTTTGAAAGCACAATTTTAATTAACTTTTGTGGATTATGGCTATGTAAGAGGGTTAGACAGATACTGCGAGCGATGATGAGACAAAGGAAGCAGACAGTGTGGAGGAGATGGAGAGGGGCCCGTATCGAGTGGCACAGAAAAGGGTCTGTGTTTTCTTGGTGGACCAGAGAAGATGCAGTCTAAATGAAGCGTGCAGGACTATAGCGGCTTCTGCTTTATCTTGGCACAGTGTGTCAATGTGTGTGTGTTTTTTGCATGAAAGAGGAATGACAGAGGCCTCTTTGAGTAATAGAGGACTTTGTTCTGTCATGCTTACTATATATTAAGAGGACTGCTCCCTTCTGTCCACAAACTATCTCTGAAAAGGACAAGATTAAATATAAATATCATTCTTACTGAATAAAATTCATCCATGATTAAAACACAACAACTGACTCCATACTTGGCAGCAGCATGTGAGCAGATGTAAGCCTGTGTCTCTGACCCACATGACAAGGGCCTCCCCTTGTGTTTAGTGTGTAAAACAACAGAAGCATGAAGCTTGGTGGATATAATGTTTATGGCGTGAAAGATTGATGGACAGACTGATCTCATTAAGTCATTCATCAACAGTGGTTGAGGGATTCCTTCGCTGAATGGTTTACTGGTTTTATACATAAAATAGCGGAGGAAGTATCACTTGCCAGCATGTAGAGCCACAAGGACACATGGATCCAGTAAGAGACATAAACATTCAACTGTGGAGTTGAAATCATGTGGAATTGAAATCTGAGATAGGAAACAGGAAATATGGCAAGTAACTGAAGTTGTTAAAGAACAGGAACCAAGAAGTTGTGCTGTTCCTCTTAGCTTTTCTCCTTGAAGGGGGCGCCACAGCAAATCATTGGCTTCCAACTACCAACCCAACCACTTCCAGCTACTGAGCCTGTATGGAAGCCCTATTGGCATGTGGTACCAAGCCCAGATAAATGCACAAGAGAACACTTGTGTCCCCTAGGCGGTTGGGGAGCAGGACTCGAACTTTGATGTCACAATTTGATGACACCCAGCTGTACTACCTAAACTACCCCTCCCCCTCTTCCAACCAGGAAGCAACCATTTCCTGTGCTTTAATAACGACAGATCATCAGAAAATACATCTGAGAAAATGCATCTTAAAATCTTTTTAGCTGTGTTTGTGGCTATCTTATCATGCCAAGGAGAGTCTATTGGTAAGAAATGATTGCTTCTCAATAGGTACTTTTAATCCTGTTTTCAACGTTTTTGATCGTTACTTTACTTCCTGTAATGTCGGTTTCTACGATGTTGTTCGAGGTTTTTGTTTATGGGTTTAGTACAAATTATTGTAGTTTATTTTAATTCTCTTTCAGGTTGTTCCCACAGAAACATAATCTGTGGTGACATCAAGATTGATGAAACATACAATTATACATTTGGATGTCCTTTGAGAAGCAAGATCTACATAAATGATGATGATGAGGTATTTAAATTTGAATTACAACTGCATAGTTTTCTATACTTATTGTTGCAAATTAACTTTGTCAGAGGCTTTAAAATCTGCTTACTTATTTGTTGAAAAATTATTAAAACGTGAGAAAGAGAAAGTGAAAGCATACTTGTTTGGAATATTAAGCATAGGTTTAAGTCCTTTAACTTTACAAACAGTAACTTTTTCATCTCTAACAGACTCATGTGGCCTATGCTGTTCCAAGTGAACAGTTTTATAAGTACTTGCCTGTTGTATTAAAAATGGACAAAGATTCAGTCATTACAAAAAGCTGCCAGAACCTCACAGTAAAGTGCATAATGAACAATGTGAGTATCTCACTACATTTGTACTGAATAAATTAAGTCTTTATTGTTGTGTGAAATATTTATCCCAACTTCCTACAATATTTATTTTGATTAGACATCAAATGGAGCTGAGACTGTAGAGGAGACCTGTGCGCGTTTTGAAGTGACTACAGGTGAGGAAATTAGATTTTAACCTCTATCTTTCATGATTCAGCACAGCTGTATGAATATAAACACATAAATGATCCAATTTCTTTTTCTTAAACAGAAATCCCTGAAACAAAGAATCATAAACTAAACAATGATTCTGATGATTCTACATCATACACAGGTTAATTCTTACTGTATTTTCTTTGAATAATTTCTAGACGTACCTTAAACTGATTTGAAGAAATCAATTATTTAAATTTTAACTGGTAATACATTTTGATTTGACCCACTGACAGCAGCTGCAGCAATTGTTATAACCATCATCGGGGCCATCGTATTACTTCTCTGCTCTCTCATCTGGAAGTGAGTTTAATTGTTTGTATGGGGAACCATTAACACCATATTAAACATCTTTTCATTCATTCAGAAATGTGCATTTATTGTTTGTCTCTTCCATCTTATTTTTTATCAGGAGGAAGAACCATACAGAAACATTTTTGGGATTTATTAGACATTTACGGACCAACTTCTGTCTGGCAATTAGGTTAGTACTATTTTGTATAACTCGTTGAAACAAAATTTCACTTTTATAAATTTGTTCATTCTTTTTTCTTCATGCACACTATGGAAAAATGTTGTGTTTCTCTATATAAAACTAGAAAAGGAATGTACCTGTGAAGTGACTCAAAAGAACACATGACTACTTATATGATCCAAAACTAAAAGACTAATGTCTGCTTAAATGACCAACATCCTAATGTATTTTTGTTATTATGCTGGCACAGCTCTGGGGATGCTTTTTTTTAGATATTATATTATATTGTATTATTATAATTTCTAAGAGTGTAAACATGAATAGGAAGAAATAAAATAAGGGCTAAAAACTCTTAAAAAATAACAATCTAAATACATTTAAGGGTTTTATTAAGTTGTTTTATTTAACTTGTTGTTTACTGGGAGTGTTGAAAATAAATTGATTAAATTCCCTTTTGTAAATACACCAAAAGGACAGGACAGGAACTTGGGGCTAGTGACTTGGAGGCGATATTGTGTAAAATGATTCAACAGTTTTAAAACAGAGGTCAGTGAAGATCAGTGTATCATGTGAAGTGTCACTTTAGTCTTATGTCCTTTATCATAACAGGAATCTGAGTGGGAACTGTGAAAGTAACACTGGTCAAGATAATGCACTGGAAAACGTTGACAGGTTAGGCTTCAACAGTTGAACATGTAATCTAATATGACCCTGTTTCATGGTTTATTGGTATGTGTGTGTGTGTGTGTGTGTTTGTGGACGATATGCAGTCTAAAACCTGAGCCATGTTTGTCTTTGTAGCACTGATCCTGCAGCTGATGACATGACATCTCAATCTGAAAGTCTGGACCAAAATTTGAGCTTACAGAGAATCGAACTGACTCAGAAGTAAGAAAATGGCATACTTTTGTGTGTGTGTGTGTGTGTGTGTGCAACACATTTAATATTAGAAATTTTGTCCAAGTGTTTCTCTACACTGCAGGTTCAAAAATAGTGTTATTTTTTCAAGTTAATGTTTCATTCTCACTACAAAATATACATTTTTCAGCGGAAACACAAGAGTCCCTAACAATAGCAGTCCCTCCAAGCACAGTACCATCAACAGGTTTGCTATACATTTTTATTTTCCCCGTTCAGTAAAAATCATTACCTGATGATAACCATTGTGAATATCTATGTCAGGAACCTGCGAGACGATCCCGGGGGAGTTGACGAAACCACAAGAAGAGACTTTACAGTGTATGTTTGCAAAAGAGATTTTTTTATATCCTTATGGATGATGATCTTATGCAGCAGAGCTACTCAGCTGGGTCCTACAAAGGCCACGGTCCTGCAGGCTATTTAGTGGATCCCTGCTTCAAAACACCTGACTCATATGAAATGGATCCAACAGCCAATGAAGTTCTGCACAATGACTCGTTGATCTAAGTCAGGCGTGTTGAAGCAGCAAACATTGAAAAGCTGTAGGGCTGCACCTGTGAAGTAAAGTGTATCCATTTAAGACTTACACATGTATTCCCTCCAGACCTCCAAATTAAATATGTGCAAATGGTGTCCAGAGATGGTATCATGAAAGAATCTACTTAATTGAAATCATTAATATGCTTGGATTAGATTAAAAATTAAAGACAAAATGAAAAAAAAAAAAAAAAAGCCAAACAAACAGAGAATTACAACACTATCAAACAGAAGAATTAAAACCAAAATATACCATTGCACCACTTTAGAAACTATGTTAAATAGTCTGTTTATACAACTTTGGCTGGGTTTGGTACCTGATAATGACTAAAATGCCTCTTCATAATCAGGGACATGGACGTTGTTGATGAAAAGGCCAATGATCAGGAGACTGAAGGACAACCACTGCTGTCAGAGCCACGGTGAGGCTGCCTCTTGCTCTGTCACTGCAAATACATTGCAACTGAAAGTAGGAAAATTATCCTGAACTTTTGGTCAGTAGTGTAGGAGATAACAAAGTCACTTTTTAAGTCACTTATTAAGTCACTTTCCAAATTCCTTCGTACCTTGTTCAATTTGGCCCTGCTGATGTAGTTTACAGTTCTCAGGAGTAACTTTATGTACGTTTCTACACACTCCACTGCAAACCTTAAGGGCCAGTCTAAACTTCAAACTTGCCTTATATCTGTTGAAAAAGTCAGCATAAACCAAGTCTTGCTGTTGTGCTGCATTTCATGTCTCAATCCCTTCTTGTTTCTGTCTCCAGAGCTGCCAGCCAAGGTTTTGACATGACGGGCGAAGCAAAAGCTGCGGTGAACAAGTATAGCTCCGACCCAGACCGACTCAGCAGGTGTTCTACTGGACCAGTAAGTAGGAAAAACATCCATGTTTTTCCTTTTATACTTTATTGATCTGTTTATATTTTTTTTGTTAGACTAAGAAATGATCCATTTTTTATTTTTCAGACTGACGTGGAGTCAACATCTATTGAAGAAGAACAACAACAAAAATAATAATAACAATAATAATAATAATAATGATAATAATAATAATGGTGATGATAATAATAATAATAATAATAATAATAATAATAATAATAATAATAATAATAATAATAATAATAATAATAATAATGAGTGTGTAAGAGTGTGTGGTACATTCAAACATTCTTTGGGATGACGTTTAGCAATTTTGCTATAATTTTTTTTCTGAATATGAATATCTTTACAGAAAGAATTAGACAACAACTCGAGAATGAAATCCCAAAATATTTTCACTTTTTCTTCCAGATTTGATTTTAATAGGCTTTAATTCACATTTTCAACTTGTGACATAAAATGTGATTAATTTGCTGATTAGGAACAATCAGTAAAACAATTACATCTATCACATATCAAATTTGAATATTATGCAAAAGTACTTTGTTAAATGTCGGATTTCTCAAAGTAATTACATGAAATGGCTAAAATGAAAACACTGGTCTCATTTAGCTACATGATCTTTACCATGAGAAGTTTGTTTCACTAGAAACTAGAAACACTAGTTTCTGGCTTTTACTGTTGCACTCTATGGGTGAACTATAAGTGCATCAGTAAAGTACCACATCCTCTCTTATTAAATAACTTGCTATAAACACTTCTATATGACAGATATAGTATTATAATATATAATGTATATATAGTGTTTCACCCTTTTGTTATTCTTGCTTTCTTTGTTTCTGTTAATGATAGATTACCAGCATTTATTAAAATTATGTTATTTAGTTTAGCTTGTTTTGTTTTAATAATGGTATAGGTTTTTAATGTATCTGTTTAAACTACTTTTAATAAGCATTAGTTGCAATGTATTAAGAATACTAACTCCTCGCTTTATAGATTACCAGCATTTATTAAAATTATGTTATTTAGTTTTGTTTGTTTGTTTTAATAACGGTATGGGTTTTTAATGTATGTGTTTTGTTCCACTTTTACTAAGCATTAGCTGCAATGTATTAAGATTTCTAACTCCTCGCTTTAAAATGCTTTAATAAAAAACTTGCTGTTTTGATTTCAGTGCTTGGGTCACTCTGTTTCTTTTTCACAAAGCACAACTGTTTTCAGGTTTACCACAAGGGGGCAGTAAACAGTCGTGTTTCAAACAAAGGGACGCATAATCACATGTTTTATCACTATGGGCAGTAATGCAAATGAAATTAATGCATATTAATTCCAGATTTCACAAGCTTCTCCGATCAGAATTTTTTTTATCATTACGATTTAAATTTTCTATTCACAGACACTGTGGGAGCAAAGTCTTGTTTCACTAAATCAAGCCAACCCCTCCACCCAATTTGTTGATTGACTATTGTGAGGTTCTCCCATGCAATCAGTGTATGCATTTGGGTTATAGTGTTGTGCAGTGGTCTGAATTAACTGCAACATAGACGGTAGTGAACTGCACATCACTTGGTAATTAAAGTGTAAATACAATACGTTACAGCACTTAAAAGATCAGTTGCTCCTGTGGCTTGATGTATGGTAGTAATTACAGTAATACACAAACACATATGGGTTCAGACTGAACTTAATACATCTCCCCTCTATCTCTTGGGATCTGCTGACAGTTCCTGTGAGTCCTGGTTTGTCAATGTCTGAGTCTATTTTGAGCTTCCCTAAATGTGCAATGACCTTGAAAAAGCCCTTTTTTTACTCTCAGATGGACTGCGTGCAAGGAAGTGTGGCTGGGGTTACAGGATTTCTTGCTCATGTTTGATATGTTTGTGCATGAAAGTGTTACCGTAGCACTGGTGAAAGGGGGTGATTGAATGGTCAATGCCTTAGAGCCTTCTCTCTTGGGGAGTTTCACAGAAAGGGTATGAACAATGGCAATCCAGCAGCTGATGTGTGGACAGGACTGTGGATGAGTCATTGCATGTCATAAGACATGTACAGCATACAATATCGTCTATGTACAGCATAAAATATCATGTAAAAGCAGTTCGCCTATTGGAACTTTGTTCCTATAGGCCTTCTGCTATATAGGCCTATGTAGGAACAAGTATAAATATCTGTGATGCAATACATATATATATATATATATATATATATATATATATATATATATATATATATATATATATATATATATATATATATATATATATATATATATATATACATATATATATATATATATATATATATATATATATATATATATATATATATATATATATATATATATATATATAAATATAAATATATACACACATATATATATGTGTGGCTTATTAGACAATATATATATATATATATATATATATATATATATATATATATATATATATATATATATATATATATATATATATATATATAAATATAAATATATACACACATATATATATATATATATATATATATATATATATATATATATATATATATATATATATATATATATATATATATATATATATATATATATGAGACATATATATATATATATACCAATATCAAATTATTATTTGTGTATATATATATATATATATATATATATATATATATATATATATATATATATATATATATATATATATATATATATATATATGTATATATACATATATATATATACACATATATATACATATATATATATATATATATATATACACATATATATACATATATATATATATATATATATATATATATATATATATATATATATATATATATATATATATATATATATATATATATATATATATATATACACAAATAATAATTGGATATTGGTTACCTTATTACCAATCACACATGTATCTACAGTAACTGATCTCGCTGATCACATTTGTATGATAACTCTGTTGTGCACTCCTGGCTTATTAGACAGCTGCCAGCAAATAGTGTTGCATTGTGAAATCAGTAATCTATACTCATGCTGCTGTTATTAAAAGATTACATCAGGGATCCTACTGCACGGTTTTGATTAATTAACCTTGACTGATGCTTTAGAAAGCCAAACAAAACAGGGCAATTATGTCCACTAGTCTGCATGTACTTACACATATAATACTGCAGTTGGTCTGGGTAATACCTATTGTTATTGTAGTATAACAAAGCCTTTCTCCAGTTTGGTATAAATCCCCTTTTACTGACCCTTTCAGGTATAGTGAGCATGTTTTTGTCTCTATGCAAACACAAAAAGTGTCTTGCCTTCCTCTTTATGTTTTTGATCACTTTGCATCGTGTGTTCACAGACCATTGTTTGACTATATCATCATCCCAACCACTTAGGTTAAATCAGCATATGTAAGCTGTGGGGCTCTAAGGAAAGCTGAGTCGGGCAAGAATGGGACTGCTTGGCATCAGAGTCTTGCTTCCTGTGGTACTCAAATGAAAAAGCACAATACAGCTGTGACTAGCCAGAATGCCTATGAATAAAACATAACCAATGTATTAGTGCTCAGATATCTTTTCATTTCCAGTTTGAATAGCTATTTTGGTACTTTAAAGTTAATATGCATATAGGATAGCAGAGGATTAATAATAATTTATGAGAGGTATTTCCACTTTAGCACAAAAGCTCATACACAACCAACAATATGCAACTACACACGTACACACAGATGCACCAAGACTAAACAAATTCATTCTTTCAGGACATTTTTTGAGAAAGTTTTAGCATCACCACAGTATGTTTTCAATAGTTTTTTTTTTTTATTAATATGTGCTGATACAAGGTCAATCTGACCTGCAATGATGGAAACACTCACAGAAAACTATCCCCTTTGGCCCAGACTGCTGTCAAAGCAAAGACTGTACGGGGAAAAAAAATTAAATAAGAAAAATGAACATCATTCCTGCAAGAAATCAGAAACAGAACCAAAGTATTATGTTTACTTCAGGTTACAAAAATCTCAGCGGTACATGATAAATAATCCATATTACAGAAAAAGCACAGAAAGCTTAAGAAATGGTTCTATGGACCAATGACCATGTGAAACCCACTGGCATAAACTTTCTACTTTAACCTGTTATGTAAAACTGCCAGCAGCACCCAGTAATTTTATTCCTTAAATTTAAGCGTTTCAGGGATGTCAAATACTGACCAGGATCTACTTTGCTGAGTTAATAATACATCCACACTTTGCAATCTGCCAACTCCAGCAAGTTGATTGACTGACAACAGAGCATAGCAAGTTGCTAATTCTGTCTAATTCCAGGCTAAATTAATAGAGACCCTAAACTGACTCAGAATATCCCATCAAAACTGTCATCGCCAGCTGTTCTCTGACAGCCACAGACTGGATAAGGTTGCATCTTTATGTCTGATCATGGACGGAGATCATTGCAACCACTGACAGGCACATGTAGGCACATATCAGTTCCTTCACATTCTCAGAGACAAAGCAAGCAGTGGGAGAAAATGCAATAAAATCTTGTCTATAGATTCTACCTGCTGCTGCTCTGTGAGGAAAATAAATATAAATCTATAACATTCTCCACTCCAATGCATAAAAACCTATTTATTGGTGGGTGTTTTTTCAGTGAGAAAATTAAAAGACAAGTTTGTTTTGGATTTGGACCTTGGGATTTCTTTGAAAAAATCGACAAAGAAGTATAACTCTTGTACTGCCTCATCACCCCAAAATCTCTGTTGCTGGTCCCACCCTGCGCATCAAATGTTGCCTGTGTCCTGAGATGCTGGCACAGCTCTAGGAACACTTTTTCTAGACAAAGGGATAAAGACCAAAATCTTCATCATAACCCTGTACTGTATGTTCTCCATAACAGACTTAAAAATACTGTAACATAATCGTGTGAACATGCACTGAGAATTTAATAACAAAATAGTATTATCATTGTTCATATTTGCCTTTTAAAAATGTCCTTAGTAAAATCTTGTTGCACTTACAAACACACTTACAGTCGTGCTTTAATTAGCTGATGTGGCAGTGGCTAAATGTTCACATTCTTAGACTTAACCATTACATCATGTTCCTTCTTCTGCTTTGCTTTTATCAATTAGCATTAATTAGCTGGCTTGAACTGGTGAATTAACATGCCGACTCGATTGCCATAAATTTATAACCTCTGGCCTTTAAGCCATCAACTGAAAGCAGTTGGAAACAAAGTAGCGGGTCCATCTCCCCTCATATCCACATATAGTCCTGCAGAACAGCAAACTTTATGTATCTGTCACAGCTTTACTGATGTTGTCCCGGCTCTGTGTCCGCTTCAACCCTCTGCTCTTTTCTAAGCCCTCCTCCTTGTTTGGCATATACAAAACGTTTGTGTGGAAGGGTCAACTCTATGTGAACAGACTGCAGCCCTGCTGGGACCACTGTCTAATGATAAACTGATCACTATAGCGGACTCTCTTCCAGTTCGAAGCATCCCGGGGTAAAATAGAACTGTTTCAAAGACTGCACAGTCTCTTTTCAAACAACTTCCCACATAGCCACTGAAGCACATGCATGTCAGGTGCACCACTGTGGTGAACAGGGAGTATTTTCTTTCTGACATTTGCAAACAGAAAACAAAAGAATGGAGGAGAGTGAGTTAGTGCAGTAATTTAGCACCTACAGATTTATTATTGTAATCAGATGTTTGGAGGGCTTTGAACGGCGGCGCAACTCCCATTGTGTGAGACTCCGTCCGACAGCGTGGGCTGCAGACCTTCTACAATATAATCACTATCATTTACCACAGAGCAGCCCTCCTCTGTTTATTGAGATATTAATCTGAAATAAACAAAGCTTTTGACAAAACAAATTAACACGCTCAAAGAAGTGTTGCACTAATGGAGTCCATTGAGACTGATATTAAAATGTGGATGAGTTTAAGTGGATGAGAAAATAAATGGAACTGGGCGGTACAGGAATAAAGAAAAGAAGGCCCAAGGTGACGCACATTCCACCTCTCATGGGGTGGGTCTGTCTAAACAGTGCTTCTCCCCTGGTGTGAGTCCCAGCTGAGCACTGGAGATCAGCGTCAGCATGTTATGTCAGATACAGTGAATGAAGGATGGAGTTAATGATGATGCTGATGAGAAGAATGAGGATAAAGATAATGATGGCCATCTTGTGTTTCCCATTAACACTTTCACCCTGGAGTGAATTGTTTTTATCTTCAGTCCTGCATGCTAAAATACATTCAGTTGTCCTCAGTTGACTGGTGAGTGCTCCTTCTTCACGGTGCCCACACCACTGAGCCATAAGATCACCGCTCTACTTGTCCAGCACTGTGGCAGACTGAACATGTGCATATTTATCTTTTCATTTGTACATGCAGACAGTTCCCAAGTCCAGCAACAAATACGAGCCATGTACCATCAAAGAAGTATTGCACATGCTCCCCCTGTGGCTCAAGTGATGACACGAGCACCGTCTGTCTGAGGCTCATTGTACTCCATGGCCCATACAATGTTACTTAGGAAGGGGATTAGAATGACTAAAAGAAAATAGTGGCAAATCCTTGTAATCTCTCTCTTTTTTTTTTTTTCATCTCTCTTTAACTCTCTCTTCCGTTCAGCCGCAGGAGCCACAGCTAAAAGCTGTCCTTAAGGTTCTCTTAGAAGTGGGACACTCAGGCCCTCGCCAAATGTCACACTCCAATAGAAGCATCTATTTTCCACTCACGTCGTGTCCACATTTTACATGCTTTTGCTTGGTGCAGGTTTAACAGCATATAGTTTAAAAAAAAGGGGGGTGAGAATAAATTCTTAACAAATATTCTAAATATACTTATGTAATTAAAACAGATTAACTGATTCTGGCATACCCTAAATGAAGGATAAAAGGAAGCTTTCTCCCCATAAAAGGTCAAACAGATATGAGCTGTATATTAAAGGATATTCGTGAGCATCGCTCTTATGACAGCTCATTTTGCTTGCATATATTTGAAACGCGTTCTTCCCGATCAATGAACCCTGCATGTCATTTTCATCGTGTTACGTTGCCTCACGTCTCTCGAGGTACTCTTTATTTTTCTGTCCTCTGTGCACCTTAACATGGCGCTAAGAACAGCTTCAATTTGAGGCGGAAAAATAATGGCAGCTTTCTGAGACGAGTATCCCTCCTCATGTGATCTGTATTCAAGTCACGTCACCAAAAAAAGGAAAAAAAAAAAAACCTTTCAACGGTGTGCGCACTCACACTCACAAATCAGACGCAGCACACATAAGCAGGCCCACAGTTACATTCACACGGACATGCACACAAACACATGCATACAGGGAAATAATAAACTGCCACATTAGGCTTTGGAGTAATGCTGAAACTATCTTTAAGAAAAAGCAAAATGCAATATTCTCTGATAGCAAAACAAATGTCATTACTATACATGCTGAAAACCCATGTTCTTAAAGTATGTAATCTGGTTATATCGTCCAAATAATACAAGCACAAACCAAGTCCCTTTATAGATGCTGTTGATCACCCACAATGCTTTAGGTTGCCTGTGAGGCACAGACTGAAGATTGACATTTGACAACATCTATCTCACTTGCCCCGCACCTTCAGCTCCCGCTGCCTTTGGAAATTCAGCTTGAGGAATGTCAAAGGTCAAACATTAACCACATGTTATGGATTTATACCACATAAAAATTGAGCAGTTTATTCTTTTCATTCATTTGTGTAGATAAAACCTCCTGCACATCTTAATCTCTCTCATTCTTTGTCTAAGTCTGCCTTTCTTTGCAAATTAGATCAAACACAATAACACATAAAGAAAAACAAGCAAAAAAAAAAAAAAAAGCACAAGAGAGATCAAGCAGCGGGGGAGAGAGAGATAGAGTTTCATTCAGATAACAACTCCAAAACATTTTTATTCCGTTCTTTTCATATGTTTGTTGTAGTACAAGAAGTCATTTTTCATATTATTTATTACCTTTTGTTGCTTTTGATCATCTGGTGTCTATTTACATAGTAGGAATAAAGTAGATTCATGTGTGGTTCATATGTACACAGTTTTACCCATTCGTTGGCCAGTGTGTCGGTGACGTTTACAGTCCTGTTTGTCACAACGACACGCAAAGAATCAAGTCCAGTTGAACTGTCTAGGCTCTAACAGCGAAATACAAGAGGAGGTGGTGGGGGGGGGGGGGGGGGGGGGGGGGCACACCAATTCACACTTGGAGCCCCAGGATGTAGCCTCAGTCAACAAATTGAATATTCTCTTCAAACAACAGCAAGGCAGTCATTAAACTTTTCAAATGCCTGAAGCAAAACAGCCACAGAGAACAGTGGCAAGTGTTGCTCAGTCTTAGGGGTGCAGAGTATTCTGCTCTGGACGGGTGGTGCAGCGCCTCCTCAGTCTCTGTCTCCACCTCTACTCCACTTCTGTACAGTCGTCAATTCACAGCAAGAAAAAAAGAAGGCAACTACAAAGAATCAGCTCCCACTGCCTGCTTGGAATAAAAGCTCTTACTCACTTTTACTCACATGAAGTACTGTCTTCCCTTTTGATGCTCAGAAATTAGCACTTCTGGATGAATCCAGTGTGTATATGCGTGTGTGTCTGTGTGTGTGTGTGTGTGTGTGTGTGTGTGTGTGTGCCTTGTAAATGTTCTTGTTTCTGTTCTGGCTCAATAAAACATTTTGGCAACAATGAGGAGCTTTCTGTGAGACATTTTTTTTTAGATAATAATGGTGTACTATACTCCCTGTCTCCTCAGCTAACTACCCCTATCAAACGATGACTTAAAAAAGACCAAGAGATGGTAAGAAAGGGAAATGAGACAAAGTACAAAATAATATCCCCATCTCGGGAGGCAGGTATGAAGAGAAATTACATAAAAAACTTTAACAAAGTTTGAAAGTTTGAAATATCTGAAGGTAATAGGGGTGGATTGGTACATTCAGAGTGCTGGACTTGGCCTTAGGGTACCAAAGGAACTGGTGACGACTGAGGTTAGACAGAGCTGATCAACACTCTGCAGAAAAACTCTCATCATTCATCTCCAGAGGATGGGGGAGGGTTGATGTTAAAGGCTGCTTCTGCAGAGTCAGCAACAACTCCCCAGAAGGTCAATCTGTTTGCTCATATGTTAGTTAAATAAAAGTCAAGAGAAAGAAAGGCAACCAAACAAGCAGAAAGTGGAGACATACGAGAATAGACGAGCTAATAGGAGGCTCTGGTCATCACATTAGTCCCCAGGTTCCTCCTTCATGCTCAAGTCACAGGCTGGTGACAAGTTGCATATGTCCATCTCCTTCGTTGTGGGCAGGCTCTTGGACCGGATGCCCCTCCCCACTCGGTCTCCGGGGTGGGGCCTGGTAGAAGGTCTGCATGGGGGCCCCACGAGAGCCCAGAGCGGGCCTCCCAGAGCTGTAGTACAGCTCCTCAGGGGGCTGAGCGGAACGAGGCACCACCTCCAGGGGCTCAGGACTGCTGTCAGGGTAAGGTGAGTCTCGCAGGTTGGTGATGCTGGTGTACAGGGAGTCATGGGCAGGGGAGTCTGGTACCCTGTTGCCTCCCTGCCCACCAGCACTCTGACCACTGTGGCCGCTGTGGCCAAGGCTCTCTGTAAGGTCGGCCGTGTAGCTCTCTGACTCCTCTGGGTCACTCTGGTAGAGGACTGACTGGGCACGCTGCAACAGCAGGGGCTCCTCCAGAGCTTTGTATAGCAGCTCTACATCCTGTGGTGTTTGCTGCCGTGATTCTCTCAGAAACTCGTCATCTTCATCCATGCTCACTGACGGTTCTGGCCTGGCCACAGCTGTCCCCCGGCCAACCCCACTGTTGGGGGGTCCCCTGGCCAGACTGCCATATGCTCTGTCCTCTGCATCACCAGTACCTCCTCCGCCTCCCACGACAACACCACCTCTTAGGTTGTTGTGCACAAGCTCAGAGATGATCATTTTCTCAAAGGCCGCAGCATCAGAGAGGTTTCGACGGATCCCTCCTCCTCCCAGGGTTTCGGAACTGCGGGGATTGAACATAGGTGAAGGAGTGTCACCGCCTCCACTACTTAGGAAGTCACAGCTGCCCCCTCCACCACCCGACGGGCCACTGCGCATGGAGTAGCTGTTGTTGAAATTGCCATTCAAGGGAAGAGTTTCCATTCCACATGTGTCACGGGGCTTAGACAGTGTCGTCTCTGGACCCAAAACAGACAAGACAGATTATTTTTGCATTATTTTCATATGGTGAGATTTCAAGTGTTGGAAAGAAAGTAAAATGTTCATTCAACTAACTTGGATCACGGAAGGTTCCTGCACATCCATCAGAAAGGCATGTTGAGAGATGCAATAACATAGTAAGCAACTACACTGATGTGATACAGCTCATATTTTACTGGTGTAAAATATTCGTATAGATCAACTCCTCTCCAGTCACTCTCAAACTCCTAACATGCATTGCCATAATAACTCATATGTATGCACATTTAGTACAGTTTGCATGATACCATGTTGTACCAAGATTCAGAGAGCGTCTATGTTCCATGGAAATTGCAAATATGCATTTACCACCGTCAGTGAAATCTGCATGAATACTTAACCCACAGAATTCTTGTACAGTAGCATTAATATTTATTTGATCAATTCCCTTCTGTGCAATAAATATGTTGTGGGTTTGCTACCGAATTATCATCACAGCAGAGGAAAAAAACCACAGCTGCCGAGAAATTTAGAAGTGTGTTCATTTTTAATTTTTAATGTGTAGTTTGACTTTAATCAACGTTCTTCTTTGGTGGTGGTGCGGGTAATTAGACATTCTAATGAAGTGCTCTCTATCCTCTCTACCGCTCCCTTCTAAAAATGACTGGGCTGCCAGGCCCTTGGCCATCAAGCTTGACGTATTCTGCAGAGAGGCTTTAAAATATTTAACAGAACCGCAGCCTTAAATTTCAGTCCTCTGAAACTAAGCCTGATACTCTGCGGGTACAAACTCAGCCAGAAACCAGCCACACACGTAGACTTACAGCTCTCATTTAACACTGTGAATATTAGGACTGTAGTGGAGTAATTAACAAAATGTGTAGAAATCTCGGCAGTGTTAGGCATCCAGAAACTGCAGAGTGGGAACACGAGGGTTATTACAATGAGCGCACACACCTGGCTAACCTGCATCCAGAAGGCCTGTCCCTTGTCGCAGAGCTGTCTGATCTCTTTCTATAGCCGTCGTGGCTGAAGCCAAGAATTTTTGTAAGCCAGGGAAGAGGAAAACCATCCACAAGATTTCTGGCAGCCGCAGCTGTAGCTAAACTTCTAATCAATTTGTGGCTGTTCTCGTGAAGATTCGAGATCTGACCAGATGGCTGGTTAGGCTGTAGGCACTGTTTGGCTCTGTTCTGCTCAGCCTAGTGAATTTGTCTGACAGCTACATAGTCAGGGAAGACAAACACACACATACGTGCACATGCTCAATGGCAGTGAGTGCGCATATACCATGTCAAACTACTGACAGAGTAACAGAGAGACGGACAGCAGCGTGTGTGCATATTGCACACACACGCGCACACACACACATGCACATATTGACAATGCTGCATACACAGACTGACATGTTTATGAGGCACTAACCAGTAGAGTTGAATACACCGGGTGATGGCGGGGTGAAGCTCTCAGCCAGCAGCGTGTTGTAAGGAGACGTGCCAGTGCGAGTCTGTAACACTGGGTTCGTCAGGAGGTGATTGCCCATGGTTCCTGCGAGACACAAACATTTAAGAAATGAACATAACCATAAAGTCGATCATGAATTTTACTTGAATTTTAAGCAGAGCGAGAACAGAAACCAAGCAAACAATAAGTGTCCTGAAATTCCCACTCTAATAACATCTGGAATCATGAAGATATTTACTGTTTATTCAGATAGGGTTATTTTTTATTTTTTTTGTTATGCCATATCTTTATGGAGTAATGCATTTCACAGTGTTCCCCGCAGTGTTTATGCCTGCTGATTGTAACCTTTGAGCAAAAATACAATTGCAGGGGAAGGGTGCTGCTCTGAGCACTGCCATTCTTCTTCTTTTTTTTCTTTCCTTTTCACTCTTTCTCTTTTTTTTTTTTTTTTTTTTTTGGCTCCTTTGGCTCCTGACAATGTAGTCAGATGGGGGAGAACAGTAATGCGTGCCATTATGCAGTCTAAAGGTGCAGTCATGGAAACACAGTTAATTTCACAGTGAAATGTGAATGCCACTACAAGACAAATATAATTCAAAGAAATGGCACAGTGAGAATGTTGTATAATGCCCATGTATGGCTCCAGCCTGAGGCAACTCGAACAGAAATGCCATGAAATTAAAAATAGGACAGCATGACGGAGAGTCGTCCAAGGCAAAGTGCAACCTTCAGGTCCCCTGCCTGCTGTTTATCACACAGCAAGGGAGCAGAGAATTCTAAAAAAGTAAAATATGCACTCATACAAAGCTATTTATTTGTCATTTCCCCTCCTTTTACACTTCCTCTGTCCATCTTTCTGGCATGCCACACAAGTCCCACTCCGTTCATTTTCTGGCGCGCTTCGCTGTGTTGACTCCACCACATTTTCTTAGCTCCTCGTGCCAGAATCTTTTTCAAACACTACCAAATTAGTTGGGATTAGTTTCTGTGTGTACCTCATGGGGATATCTTGCAGAAAATTAAAGAAACTAGCTCTAACTCTAGAGAGAAAGTAGGGCAAGGGGAAGCATGAGAGGAACAGTGCATGCGTGTGCGCTGCATGCCTTTTCTTCTGGACAGATTACTATTGTCAGGAAGAGACTGCAGTTCATAAAGAAGTGAATTGGGGAAATCAAAGAGATCTTAGATGGCAGTGATAACAACGCAGCATCTCTCCTCCAGACTCTGCCTTTTTAATTATTTCTCCGTGATAGCGCCTCACTCTATATCTATCTCAGCGCTCGCTTTTGTCTTTCACTTTCTGCCAAACTTTGCACCGAACAGAAAAGCTTTAAAGCACATTTGTTTGTGTTTGACAGCAAATCATGAAGTAAATGTACATAGTGTGTCTCTTCCAGGCCCGATGATTGCTCTATCGTGAAGAAACCAACCCACCCCACCATACACAAACGCATACACACATACATACACACCTCTCATCCATCCAGCTCACTCACAGCACACCTCTTCCTCACCCCCTGCCTCGCTCCTGTCTCTCTCCTCAATTACAATAATTACCCCCTGTTCGCTCACACGCTAATCAGTTCATTAAAAACAAAATGGATGAAATTAGCATAGGGAGTGACGGCTGATTTAGCAACTGCCTCTGTGTCACGATCAACACCCCGCCAAACCCAATCTGGAACCTTAGCCAACCTTGATCGTCTCAGTGTCTCTGATTGCTGACACCACCAGTTGCTGCGGCTCAGACAATCAGTGGCACATGCATTTTTCATGTCCTTATGTTAAATCAGTAGCACTGCTTTTACAGGTTTTTTTTTTCTTCTCCAGTAACGGCACAAAACAGGTATGCATGTGAAATAGTTTTTAGATTGGTGATCAGATTAACTTTAAACTGAAAATAGTTTTTAATAAGGATTTGACCATATGAGAGGATGGGATATTGTGACGCTAATTGTTTGTCTAAATCTTTTTTCTTTTCTTTTTTCTTTTTTAATTGAAAAATGATCATAAAACACAAAGAAAAGTGAATAAACAGAACAATTAAAAATGTGTTTTGTCTAAAAAAAAAAACCAACTTTCTATTGGAACAGCCTGCAGAACTGCTTCTAATGGCAAAGAAAATATGAAAATTATTTATACTCTATATGCAGCCAAGTGGCTTCAGAGTCATTTTTCCTGGCTGATCACTTCTAAATTCACTTCATTACAAAGGCAAACCTCGGCAGAACCATTTATTTTACTTACATCTACACACATATTAGTAGAACGTAGCAGCTGAGTTCTGTATATTTTTGCTGCAGTTAAATACTTTTAGTAAAAAGCAGTTGCTGCTATTCAGTCATATATTATTCAATCTAAACTACTGCATTTGCTATGATTAACTTTTGTTTGTAGTTTGGCCAAGCGACAGCAAAGCATTATTAGTTAAAATTAAAGTAACATATCAAGTGGATGGCCACATACTGCATCAGCGTTCTATAATGTAATATGCAAACATTTAATGCTGAAAAGCAACATTTTCCTATTTTAATGAATGTTTTCTTCATGTGTTTAAGTATTTATCAGCATGTTATGTTTTTTTCAAGCATGCAAATAAGAATTACTCGATGGGGTGAATTAGAGCAGTGATAGTGGGAGGCCTAACCTCGGTTCAGTGTCGGGGTGCTGTTGATGTCTCCTGCCATGAAGGAAGACTCCGTCTGCTTCCGAACTGTGTCATTCCACATCCTACGGATCCGACTCTGGAGGAAAGAGCAGAGCGTTGTGAGTAGAGGCGAACACACAAAAATGTTAAATACAGAAACGCGGTGGGTAGATTTTGTAACTCAGTGGGGCAGCTGTAATCAAAACTGTGGGGCTTGTTCTAATCCAGAAGAACAATAGACAAACAGGCCAGACAAAGAGACTGAAGCGCCTGGTAAAGAGGCATGCAACTTTCCTGTGTTATCACGAGACGCATTAATAAGCTTGAGATGTGTAAGACATGATTGCAGTAGTTGATAGAGTTGTTTTGGGTTATTGCATTGTGGGAAATCTTGTTTGTTGATTGGGAGGACTAATTAGTCATTTTTGTGTAGTGTGTGTGTGTGTGTGCGTGTGTGTGTGTGTGTGTGTGTGCGTGTGTGTGTGTGTGTGTGTGTGTGTGTGTGTGTGTGTGTGCGTGTGTGTGTGTGCATGCGTATCACTGCATGTATGCCAGCTTGTGCAGCAGTTTTTGATAGTTTACATGGTCCCTGCATCTATATATAGTACACAGGAGTCTAACGTCTTCATTATGAGTCATCTACCTTGTGATACACAGAGCTGCCAACACTGTGGGGAAACTTTAAAGTAAAACATTCACAACAAATATGATCAGACCAGATATTTAGCATGATGATTAGATGAGCAGGTCAAATGGCTAATCATGATGTAACACACACCATACAGCAGTTTACCGCACCACTGAGAATAAACTGCTGTTTTATTTGCTGCACATATTCCTTGACCGTGGGCTGAGAAGCAAGTTAAAGAAGAAAGTTCAACTACTTTGGAAAGTAATCAGTGAGTCATCTCTATTGATCTGTAATCAAGCCCCCACATGTACAGTCATTTTGTATTTCAGAATCCCACATAAAAAAACCTTTTAAATAGAGAGAAGCTCTGCAATAGATGAAGAGCTCTATGATATTTCCCTGTATTTTAAAGCAATTGCACTTTGTTTTGTCATCTTTTTTGACAGCGGTCTAAAAAAGTCACATACTATCATGAGAGTCATTTAATTCACAAAATTGATATTTCATTTTGTTCCACTGAAACAAGCTGGAAAGTTAAATCATCTTGGTGCACAGGGCAAGAAAAACACAATTTGAAACTCATTGATGCTTAAAGACGTGTGCCAGTGTGGCTTTGTGTCTGCTGGTCTTTTATGTGTAAGTCTGTCTTGCCTGCACCTGTCTGTGGGCCGCCGCATGGCGAGCTTGGCTGCCGCTGTAGTAGCGATTGTTTGTACGAAGGCCCGAGTTCTTCAGGGCACCGTGGGAGCTGCTGGTGGATGTGCGGCTGCAGCAGTAGGAGTGACGCAGACATTTACTGTACTCCTTATGGACCTGTAAAAAAGGAAAAGAGAAAAAACACCACCGGAAGAGTGGGCTGCTTTTAAGAGTCACTCATAAACACAAACACTTCATTTCAATAGGCTGAACTGACTGTGGAGCAACAGAGCTTTTTATGGCATGTATACATGAATACCGAATGTCAATTAGACATGAATGTTCATTTATTTTTTATCTTCTCAACACTTCAATTGACTGCTCATAACAAATTTTTACAACAAAGCATTTCTTCAAAAATCCGCCTTGTTTAGCTACCTTCTTTTGCAGGGCACAGTGGAAGATGAAGATGAACATGCCCTGGAAAGCGTTGAAGGTGGTGAACAGATACGCCGTGATGACCGTATTCTCATTAATAAAGAGGAGACCAAAAGCCCAAGTTAGCCCAAGGAGGAAAAGTAGTGCGATTGCCCCTAGAGCCCATGACCTGATGAACGTAAAAATAAGAGATCTGTCAATAATTTGAGGTGCGGAATTGATTCTGAATACATTTTTTAATCCAAACATTTGAACTTACTTTATGTTGTCCAGACGACTAGAGTCAGGTTTGAGTGCTGAAGAGTTTCTAATCATCTTATGCAGGGTAATTGTGAGGAAAATTAGATTAAGCTGAGTACAGAAGACAAGAAGAAGTAAAAAAAAAAAAAAAAAAAAAAAAAAAAAAAGTATTTGTACATTAGTACAGTAAAAAAAAGACAACATATTGCTGAAGTACTTTTAATATGAGTGAGTGTTATTAAAATTAGGAGGGGAGTAATAGTGTTTGACAGCATAGCTAATACCATAATAACAAATGAAACGGGTCCAATGAAGCTCCAGATGAAGTAGTTATCCACTCGCAGCCAGCATCTGGAGTGGCACAGGAGAGGAGAGAGTTATATGCAACTAAGCCCATGAACAAACATACACTCACACACAGTGAGCCTTACACACACACAGGCATGCACACACAAGCAGGCATGCGCACACTTCTTCCCTGTCTCAGCGGATTATCTTATGAAGGCTAATCATCAGGCTTCGGCTAAGTGTGTTCAGAAAACCCAGTCTGTGGGGAGGCACAAGAGCCATTCACACAGCACTGCATATTACATTTCCAGCTGGGGGAATAACATAATCCTACTTCTCAATCTGCAGGTGCAAAAGGCCTGTCTTCACACGTACGCTTTCTTGGTCCCATAGCTCCTGTAGTCTATGGCTGCCGAGATGCCCACCACCAGTGCGGGGAAGCAGTAGCCGCACAGATAGTAGTATTTTTTGCGTGAGTATTCGCTCTCAAAGACCTCCACGAGCATGAGATAGAGCTGCACACCCTCCAGACACATCCAGGAGAAGGCAGCCAAGAAGAAGAAATGCAGAAGGCCAGCAAAGATGGGACAGGCAATCTGAGGGAAGCAGCCAGGGAGAGACCAGAGAGAGGAGAACAGCGGGAATGAAAATATTAAGATGAAGAAAGAGAAACAGTTAAGATTCAGGCATAAAACCAAGTGAAAATCAGAAGAGGACAGAGCAGAGTAACTATAACATAGTTTTACTGAATATTAACAGAAAAAAAAACTGAAAAGCTGCCCCCTGGGTGACTGGTTCTCTGCACATTATTGAGCGATAATTCATTACTCAGTGTGGTAAATGTTTTATAGAGGAACTTAATGACACGCTGCCTCAATTTTCAGTGTCACAGTTATTCAATAAAAACTTTGCAAGTGTTTTGCTGTAAATGTCACTTTCAAGTTAGAATAAATAATAGGCATCCTGACCTTGTGACTCACTTACATTTGAGGATTTGAAGAGGGGCATAATTAAAACATTAGGCTTCTCTCACTTTTGCGAAATGACTGTAAAATCTTTTTTAACTTTCAAGAAGACAAACAAAACCCAATTTCATGGAAAACCTGAAAAAGTTAGCAAGTAGAATGGGAATTTGCGTGGCTACAAACTCACATGGTATTCCGTTTTGTCGATGCCGATGAGGAAGAGCAGTTCAGCAATAAAGAGGTTGATGCAGAGGTTCTTGTGGATTGTGTTGCGGTCAGTCTGCAGGCCCCGCAGAAAGCAGAAAGTGGAGATGCAGATAGCGAGACACACCAGGGAGATGACAATGCCCACCCAGGTGATCACAAAGAGGATCAGTTCATGCATTCGGCCCTGGTATTGAGATTTAAGAAGTGATGGGTAAAAGAAAAAGATGACAGAAGGGAAGACAAAATGCAAATTATAAAAACAAATAGAAAGAAAAAATAGGATGTAGTGGAAGAAGAATGGTGGGATGGGAGATGAGCAGTAGAGACAAAAGGGGGATGGATGAAACGGGGGGGAGGGGAGAGAAAGAGCCAAATTGCCTTATTTAATATTTGTAAATATATGCAAGGAGCTAAAGTGTGAAGACAAGAGACAAGACATCCTGAAAAAAAAACATGACATTTAAATTCATGTGAATGTCAGCTAGAAGTACTGGGACATAAATTTGTAGGCCGGTGCCTCCCTGAAAGGAGTGAAAGGAGGAAAAGAGGAAAATTCAAAACAAAGAGCTTGTCAGCCTTCAGAAGGAACATTATTGTGCATGTGTGTGAGGGTGTGTGACTATGAGTGAGTGAGTGCTAATGCAGACACGAATGAGTGTCTGCATAAATTACCCAGCTTCCATTTAAACAGGGGTCTGCCACGCCCTTGTTTACTCACATGGGGCTCGTGGTGAGCCATGAGCACGGCAAAGTTGGTGAGATGGCTGCAGGAGCAGGTGGTGTGTGTGTCGTTTGTATCCAGAAGCCTGCAGCCCTGTGATGACCACTGGCCTGTCATGGAGCGCTCAGAGTAGTTCCAGAAGGAGCAGTTCGGAGTGTGGTAATCTTCCATCTGCCAGACAATAAAAAAAAAAAAAAAAAGATATGAGGGAAAATGTTGATGTATGTTTATGAGTTAAAACTTTTTCATTTGACTTGAACTACCTGTAGATGCTTGAGTGTGAAAATCACTGGCTGGGTAAGAAACACCCTGCTGGACTCTTTGTTGATGGAAGCAGCAATTACATGGGAGTTGACTGCAAGTTGCTTCTTCTCATGGTTCAGCCCTTCCATTTCCATTTTCACTGTGGCGTTCTCAGTGGATAGGAAGGATCCCAGATTTTTATACAGAATGAACACCACCTTTACTTGCCCTGCACAGAGAGCAGTGCAGAATAACCATGAGAAACAATGGCAGGACGGGAAAATTACAAACAGACCAAGTGAAAAAAGGCAGATGTTACATTAAGAGAAACTAGCGATAAGATGACAAAGGGGGAGGGGACAGAGAGAAGGGGGGGGATACAGAAATGAGGGCAAAATATGGTAACAGCAGCAGTGGTGGCGGGGATAGAGAGCATAAAGTGACAGGCTGAGTCAAAGGGAGACGGAGAGAGAGAGTTAGTGAAGGTTAGAGTGATGGTAAGGACCGTTTCATTTTGACTGGTGGAAGAGAGCGAGATTTAATGTGGAGGGCAATGGAACATTCATCCCTCAAGCATTCACAGATCTCTTATTATTCCATATGAATATTTCATGTGCGTTTGTTTCAATCATTCTAATCTCGTTCCCACTGCAGAGCCGAGCAGAGGCAGAAAACAGAGGAGGGTAGGGTTGAGGGACTGTGGAAGGAGGACGGGAGCGAGGGAGGATGACAGAGGGGGAGGAGGAGGGCTAGAAACAAGAGAGATGGCAGAAGGGGATAAGATGGTGGAAAGTCTGAGCGAGGGAATGGGAAAAAGAGAAGAGAGGGAGTGCTGAGATTGCTCTGTCAGACTGGGGCCGATTGTAATCTACACTCCTCCCCAGCTATTCTATTAAGACTGCTGTTAAGAAACCATCAAGAAAAGAAATTGTCTCAGCGCTTTTGTTAATCTGATTAGCCTATTATTATGAACCAATAACTTAGTCAACAGCATACAGATTGTTTTAAGCTTGCATGAAAATGCAAATGCAAACATGAGGGAGCAGCCTTCACACAACAGAGCCATTTTTTCCCCGTCCAAACTGTGAGAACGGTGAGGGGTGGGGGGTTACTGACCGTTGCGACTGTACTGTTTGATTGTAGAGGCTGAAAGCTGGATGGTGCTGTCACTGGCGTAATTTTGCGGGAAAGACAAGTCCTGCAGCTCCATTTCTGTGTTGACAACGTGCACCTCGAGATCTGATGGTGAAAACACAGCATGCAGCTTTCTTTTAAAACCTTTTTTGCTGTTAACGGTGCAAAAACACCCACGGGGAAATTAGAGTCATGATCAAGAGGCACAGTTTCCCTCACAGTGGTCTGAACTGAAGTTCATCCATAATTAAAAACCTTTAATGCTGTTCTCTTACCAACGCTAGGAGCTCGGTCAGAGAAGCGATTCCCGTACATGTTATTGGCCAGCAGGAAAGCTCCTTTTTCCAGGACGTCCAGTAGCATGGTAGCAGTGTGAGCCTGCTCTGTGCTGTTCATGTCCTGCCATGACTCCAGAGCTTCAGGACGGAGCAAGTTGTCCACTGTTTGGACCACCGCCTGCAATAATGACAGTTGTTTATTATAACTATCAACACGTAACTATAAGTAAGTCCTTAATATGTGACAAACTATCAACCAAGGGAACTATCTAGTTAGCAGATGGTTTGGGCACTCCTGGTAAAAATTTATTCTAATGTGCAAATAAGCAGCTTTAAAAAGATGAAAAATCTCGAAAAGGCATCAAAGTACAGTTTAGACATTCTTATAACATGTCAAAAAAAAGTTACATCCTATTTCCATCATTTAAACCTTCAAAATAACAGAAAACAAAATATGGCGTCTGTTAAAGTTTGGGCACCCTGCAGAGTTAGTACCTTGTACGCCCACAATTTGACAACAGAGACCTGACAGTGTCCTGGATTGTTTACAGTTAGTGTCTGGAAAGACCAGGTGATGTCAATCTCAAAGGTTTTAAATGGTCAGACTCATCTGACCTTACTTCAACAATCGGCACCATGGGTTCCTCTAAGCAGTTGTCAAGAACACTGAAACTGAAAATAGTTGATGCTCACAAAGCAGGAGACGGGTGTAAGAAAATAGAAAAGTGTTTTCAGATGCTAATATCCTCTGTTCCGATTGTAATCAAGAAATGGCAGTCATTGGGAACAGTGGAAGTTAAAGCAAAATCTGGAAGACCAAGAAAAATATCAGACAGAACAGCTTGCAAGATTGTAAGAAAAACAAGTCAAAACCCAAGTTTGACTGCACGATCCCTCCTGGAAGATCTGGCTGATACTGGAATCGTGGTGCACTTTTCCACTATAAAGAGGTACATGTACAAATATGGCATTCATGGAAGAGTCATCAGAAGGAAACTTCTTTTACGTCCTTACCACAAAAATCTGCATTTGAAGTTTGCAAAGGAACATATAGACAAGCCTGATGCATTTTGGAAGTTCTGTGGATTGATGAGGTTAAAATTGAACTTTTTGGCCAGAATGAGCACAGGCACGTTTGGAGAAGAAAGGGCACATCATTTATTGAAAAGAACTCTATCTAACTGTTAAGTATGGGGGTGGATCAATTATGCTTTGGGGTCGTGTTGCAGCCAGTGGCACAGGGAACATGTCACGAGTAGAAGAGAAATTGGATTCAATGGGATTTGAGCAACCTAATGCCATCTGTGAAAAAGCTGCAGTTAAAGAGAGGATGGCGTCTACAGATGGATAATGATCCTAAAAACACCTCAAAATCCAGGGTGGATTACATCAAGAGGCATGAACTGAAGGTTTTGCCATGGCCTTCACAATCTCCGGACCTCAACATAATTGAAAGTCTATGGATAGACCTTAAAAGAGCAGTGCGTCACAGATGGCCCAGAAATCTCAAAGATCTGGAAGACTTTTGCAAGAAAGAATGGGTGAAGACACCTCAAACAAGGTTCGAAAGACTATTGGCTGGCTATGAAAAGTGTTTACAAGCTGTCATACTTGCCAAACGGGGGAATAGAAGGTACTAACTATGCAGGGTGCCCAAACTTTTGCAGAGGCCATTTTTTTTATTTCTGTTATTTTAAAAGTTAAAATGATGGAAATAAGATCGAACTTCTTTTGACATGTTATAAGAATGTCTAATCTGTAATTTGACGCCTTTTGGAGATGTTCCATGTTTTGTTCGCTTCTTTTTGGCACATTAAAATAAATTTTTACCAAGGGTGCCCAAACTTTGGAGCCCCACTGTATGTGGTAATGTGTGAATATTTTATAAAGATATAACAATAAAGGGCTGATGCATTCTTAAAACACAGAATAATGTGTTTAATAATGGGAACGTGATAATAATTACTTTCTGGGTATGTGTCATTTAACACTCCCTTCTGAGTCAGCTTAATTCTAGATGACTAATTATTAGATTCTGGTTCATTAATACTTTTCCCAACAGTCTGTTCTTAGTTTGCAGGAAGTGCTGTTAGCTAGTCATTAACCATCACTAATTATCAGTTAGTTCCTGATTTGTTCATCAGTCTCGTGGAAATGATTCATTCTGTGTGCTGCGCTGTCGTGCAAAACATATTCCCTTCAACATAAAAAAGTCAACTATAATTCTAATTTCCTAGAAACTTGCTGACATCCGGATTTACATGTATTATTATTATTATTCTGTGTCAGACATATTACCTTTCTATTTCACACTTACAATTCATTTAATGGCAATTTTTGATGGTTGCATCAGCTATCCAATTTATTGGAGTAGCCTGCTTGATGAATCATGTAATTCTCTTGCTCAGGCCTCTCAAAATGAAGGATTGACTGCTGCGTGGAATAAAGACTATTGCTGTAAAGAAAACGAATTGAGCACCAGAATGTGCTCTGTGTGCTGCAGAAAAAAAAAGGCCGAGGGTGTTTGTTCTTTAGCCTTGGATCAGTGGTTATTATACAAAGCTACCTTGCAGCAAGTACAAGGTAGCTTACTAAGTGACACAAAATAATGGCTCAGTGACATTCTACACAGCAGGCTTTGCATTCATCTTGCACCAACTGAGATCACAAGATATAGGGTCATATTACAGTATGATGCAGGGAGGTCAAGGCACATAAAAGCTGTGCTGCAGAGTGCCGCATTTCATCATTACAAAGACGCATACACAAGGCCTTTTCTTTATATTAGATTAGTGCTTTCTCAGAGCCACATATATTGCACAAATATTGAAGAGCAGAGGGGTGTCATAACACAAACTGTTGCTTTTCATACTGTAGTCAAATTAGATTTTCCCAGAATGACAGATATTGTATCTTAGTGTACAACACGATAAGGCCAAGGCCGATATTATACATTTGCTGCAAGGTTGATCACAGCAACAAAGTCCTGATTGTGTTGTAGACACATGATTTCTCTATTAGCTGAGACTGTATTTCAAACGTAGTTTGTATTGGATGAGCCAAAAAAGAAAAGAAAAAAACCCTATAAATCAGCTTTTACTGATGTGGAAAATTTATGAACTTTCAGAAACTTTATAGGGTGTGTATAAATAACTCCACATATTTCACAAACCGTCCTTCAACACAAACTAGAAACTCTATGAGGCAAAATAAATTATTATGCTGAACTGAGGGAATCCACAAGAATTTATCTGCCCCAAGTTATTTTAAGTTACAGAGCAGATCCACTCTGTGAATGTGAAGCAGGCAGACAAAAGAGAAAAAAAAAAGCTACCTGGATAAATGCCCGGCAGGTCCGCTCACGTTTCTGGAACTGGGAAGGAGAAAGAAACCATACTAAAAAACCTGCATTAAACAACTCTACAAATAAACTGGAGCCTGAAAACTCACTGGTTCCCACATGGGGTGAAAAAATTCATACTCATTTCTAATGCTTGATCTGAAGATACAGGGAATGTGTGTGTATGTGATTATTCTACCTTATTGTAGTTTCGTCCTGCTGACTCTCTATTTCCAGGCCTCAGGGCTTGAAGTTGAGCATCCAGAATATCCAGCAGCTGCTCAATCAGTCGAACAGAAGAGCTAACATCTCCAGCTTGGATCCGACCCCGTGTGTGGTTCACCAACTCACCCGCTATGTTGGCAGCATTCTCTCCACTCTTTATCTACACATGAACACACATAAATGAACCCTCTCACTTGCATTCCAGGATAGTGCAAATATAAAATAACTTGAAATAAATATGCACACTATCATGATGAGAAAACAAAATGTTGCATTTATTTAGAATAAAAAACAAAACAAAAACTCAGTCTCCATGTTGTGTTGAGATTTTTTAGAAATCCTTCTACATAATTAAGCCCTTTTGCATCATTATAAACAGAGATGGACCTCGTAGGACACATCATTAAGTTTTTATTATCCCTTGCTCTGTTTCACTTGCATAATTGCAACCTTAGCAAACACATTGCAATTGATTTTTGCCAAAAGGAGACTGTATAATGGATTCTTCCAATGATGTTTCTATTCAGCGATGCTACACATCCTTCCAGGCACATGCACAACTTTACAATAGGTATCTAAGAAATCTTTATGTGCATGGCCAAACAAACAGGAACTTCTCCAACTGCAACTCAGCTGTTTGGATGAGTGTGTAACAGTGTAAATAAACTGGGATGCAATCTGTATGCATCACAGAGACCATGACGAGTATTACTGCACAGATATTATACATCTGAACAGACTTCAGTTCAGCTAATAGAAAATTAAAATGTAATAACTGAGTTCTGTGAGAGCTGTGAGACCACAGACCTGATTTTTAGGAATAATTTAGCCCAGCTGTAATCTAAGTATATTAGTGAAAAATAGAGTTAATTAAACATCAAGAGCAGATGCCTTGTAATAAAGGGTCAGTTGAAATGAGTCTGTATTTTAATCAGGACAGCCTTAGAGATATGTTAATGTCTTAGTGGAGGTGGACAGGGAGGCTGTCTAGGGCTGTAGGCTAGTGGAAAGGGACGGGCCCATGGTCACAGGGTACAGTTTCAGGTCTCACCTTCTGGGCCACCTGGTTGACCCACGGGGAGGTGCAGTTACTCAGGTCAGGACCCCGTGGGTTCCACATGACCTGAGCCGCCAGGCACTGAAATGAAGCAATGCCTAGAGAAAAGCAGAGGAAGAAGAAACAAGGTGAGGGCATTGAAGATAATAAGTATTAGGGGTCTGGAATTAAAATGGAGAATATGCAGGATGAACTTAAAAAGTGTGATAGTTAAAAGCAAAACAAAATAGATCAAATGAATTTTAAAAATGCAATACCTGACTTGTTTGAAGATGAAAAGGGAGGAGGAAGAGGAGGAGGAGGAGGGAAGAAGAGTAAAAGTGAGACTAAATGAGCCGGAAATGAAAAAGGTTAAATAAAATGTTGGGCGGTGAGGGGAGAGACATGGAGAACACGCTGCATGCTGACACACCACATAGCATTTGCTCTCTGTGCACAGGTACATCCAGACATCAGGTATGATCCCGCACAATAAAAGAAAAACACCTGAAGGGAAGCACCTTCCACTGAACCTTATTTCTTGTTGGGTTTCTGTGTTCACTTATGAAGGTTCAGAAAAAGGACACCATGCAGGGATAAAACCAGAGAGGGCTCTATCTGCAGTTCCTAACACAAATACCTGACATCAAGTCACAAAGACAAGGCAGAGAAAAGAGGATGAAGACCTCAGAGGACCGAAAGGGAAGCAGATCGGAAGAGCAGAGATGACAGAAACAATGCAGCAACGTGAGTCATAGTAGGAACACAGATGTGACTCTATGTTTCATTCATTTTTTTTTTTCACGCTCTGCTACAGATTTTTCCCCTTCTCTTCTTTATACGCTCCTTCATCGACCACAGAATAGGTGTGAGAGCTCTGGCAAGACTAGGCAATCAAAGCAGCTGCTAATTCAACTCAGAGAGGAGAAACAGTGAAAGGCATTGGAGAGAAGGATGCAGGGACATGTCTTTTTTCTGTGAATAGAGGGAGTTTTTATTTGATGGTTGAATGTTTAGTATGGCAGGAGTATGGCAGCTAGCATGAAAGGAGGTAAAGCCTGTGTTGTTTAGTCTTTCATTTCATTATTTGCTACTTTCAATCAGCTCTGTTTCTGTGGGAGATGCACCTTTCATTCGTGGAGGATGAGCTTTTATCTGCAAGTGCTCAGAGACTCTGCCCACTGGTGGTACCAATAGAGGGACAACAGAAAGGAACAGGGAAAAAAAAAAGGCAAGCGAACACAAACACACTGACCACTTATGCATGTGTGTGGATATACATTCCAAACTCTCACAATCATGGAGGATGTGCAGGATGAGGACACGTGAAACCTGTTTAAAGACAAATGAAATGAAATGTCCTTACCTAGAGACCCTTTGGGACATGGTCGATCTACTGTTTCGCCTCGCTGAGTGGTGGGCCACTGGACACCTCGGACTAGCTTAGCCTCACAGACAAAGCGCACTGGGTCTTGAGGAAGGCGGGGAGGCCGGCGGGTGACAGGCACTGTGGCTGTTATCGGACGCAGATCAGGATGCTTGTTGATAGATCCAATTGGGCGTGAGGTGGGGGCCAGAGGGCGAGCAGTAGACGGGCTGGCACTGGATGTGAACGGCTTCGCTGGAGGAGTGGTGGTCACTTGGGCGGTGGTCAGAGGGCCTAAAGTAACCCAAGTCATTCAGAGAGACAAAGGAGAAAATTTAGAGACCTATAGGAGAGGATAATAGACTTGTTCGAAACTGAACGGAGAAAGGCGACAAGAAAAGATCGGGAGAATGAGGGACACATGCATGTGAACATGAGACATCTCAGAAGCAGAGTTCTAAAGATAGCTTCATAATAATTGAGGTTACAAACACTTTTTTGAGCCTCTCAAAGCAGGCCCTCCAGAGAGAGGAGGAGAAGCAGGGGAGGAGATGGAGAGAACGCATCATCACTAGTTACGCCGAAATAAATAATTTATCAAACGTATCAGAGAGGTTCCCATCACTAATAACCAAACCTAATGCGAAGATAAAAGAAACACATCACAACTACAAAATCCTAACAGATCAAACGCAGAGTCAGCACGCAGCTCTGCGAGTGCTGCTGCCCCTCAGTCTCTGCCTCACGTCTCTCGGGGCCTCATCCCAGCTTCACACAAGCCTTTCTGTGACTTGGATTTACAGTACATCCAAACCGCACTCCCCATGGATGGACTGCTGAAATGGAGTGCAGTGTTCCCATTTCATGCTTCTCTTTTCATTTAAGAATGACTTTTTCATTATCTGTGACACTGTGAAGCTGAAATGACGAGCTACAATAGTCATACCTGAGAGGTAGCTCCATATTGTAACTATGGTTAGGTATAATAATTTGGTATCTGTAACATCCAAATGACAGATAAATACATTTACTGACTGTCTGATGTGTTCTTAGACTGAGCACAAAGAGCTTTGTTACAAGTTACAGCAGAGTAAATTACTATTGGTAATATTACCAAAAAGTGTGTTTGTCCAATTAAACACTCACAGACTAAGCACAAGATGTCCCTTAATAATTTAATCATTTTTTACAAAAAATAGATACAGGCATTGCTTGTACTTATATTTTATGTAAAATCATTCCTTACCAGTGGTGGGGTCAGGTGGTCCGAACTCTAGCGGATAGCGCAACACGTTATAGTTGTTCCACACGTAAAGTTGGTTGTCTCGGGGATTGTAATCCACAGAGGAGATGTACTGATAGGGGTTGGGGAAAGCAATGTTGACAGGTTCCTCACGTGCATGGTTGGTATTATATGCATACATGATTAAGTCGCCGCCCGCTTCACTGTCATCGTCCTGGTAGACTGAACGCACTGCGTAAAGCACTCCACAGGCCATGAAGGCGTTAGATGCCATCCTCTTGTCAAAGCTAGTCTCCCAGGTGCCTTCAAAGCGCAGTGTGTAAGGGTTTACCTGCGGATGAAGATGAAATGCTGAAGTTGGTGTTACTTTCAGAGACATTTCTATTTGTGGTTTCCTGTTTTCATCATAATTTTGGTCACAATTTTGTGTTTTTGGGATCTCTTTCTAGATCCATGAGCAGATTAAAAATATGTTAAAATAGCTCAGTTAATCTATTGCAGTTGTTTACATTTTTCTTGCTTTGTTCTTCCATTATGCTATACTCTAACATGTAGGCTAAACATTCACAGTTGTAGCTTCAATTTCCTGGTTATGTCAAATATCCATCATATCACTTTCTCTCATTCCGGGTCACAAGGGGGGCTAGTGTCTATCCCAATTGATCACTCTTTTTAATAGGTGCTTGTTTCCTTTGAGTGGATTTTGTATGTTCGGAAACAAAGATTTAATTAATGTTAAAATATGATTTTTGGTTTTTTTAACTGCAGTGATGCATCACGCTATGAGGTGCGTGAGAGTGTGCATGGCAAAGTAATTTGACTCTATATTACAAAAGATCAGCAGTACAATATGAATGAATGTCTTTAGATTAAATGTTAATAACATGTTTGAAGTCAGAAGAACTTTTTTTGGTTCCCGCATGGTAAAATGTAAGTCCCATATTTGCCTGACTAGAAGGATTTTTTTTATTTGATGGGATTAAAAATTAAGCCGTAAAACTTTCATATTATGTTTCTCAGCTAGCAACATCCTTCCATCTCATCTATCATACGACCTTTCGATTGACTAGTCGGATTAGATTATAACATAATTTACTCATGACCTTGTAATCCATATCTCATTCCCCGCTGTGACTACCCACCTGGCTGACCACCAGTCGTCCGTTGTTGGATTCAGTAGCGTATATCACCCAAAGGCCATTCTCATCCACAGCCAGGTCGATGTCTGACTTTCCTCCCCAGCGGTAAGGCGAAGTGTCATGATAGTTAGCATTTGTAACAATGGCTTCACCACTCTTGATGCGCGTGCGTAGGTCATACTTGACTATATTTCTTGTGCGTTCTTTGTTGTAAAACACCGCACCATCGTACACAACAAACCCTGTGCCATCCACTCTGTTGGGCAACCTGTTGAGAAAAAATAAAGTCATAACCTAAACGTCATAATCCAACGAGATTCACTCATAGTGAGTATTCGGTGGGACCATTTCACAATCACCATCCATATCTACATCAAAAGACAATTAATCAATACAGCAAACAGATGCCATTTGATCATCCAGGACAGTTGGAGGCACACTCACTTGTAGGTGGTGGTGGCTCGGTTTTGTTTGAAGTCTTCCCAGGAGGCATACTCATACAGCATGTCAGTGCGGTAGGGGGTCCAGGGCATGACGTACAGACGGTCCCCAGACTGCAGAGGGTCCTTGCACCATGCTCCTGCCTGGTGCTCTGCCTCCTGCTGAGAGCTGGGTACCTGCACCTGCAGCAGTGTCCCCGGGCACACGAATACTGGAGCAGAGGAGTAGTTTTTGAGCAGAGAGGAGGACAAGAGGGGAAAAGAAAGGCAGAGATAAAAAAATGAAAAGAAAGCACTGCAAATCTGACATCTTATGGAGATGGCAGGGGAGAAGGGGGGGGGGGGTCGGGGTGGGGAGGAAATTGGGAAAAAGTCACAGACCACAGAATATAGAATAGGAGAAAGAGACATGGTGAGGGCTGAAGAAAAGATCTGAGTAGATAAAAGCAAGTTTAGAACTGAAAAGGAGACGGTGCTGGAGGAGAATGGGAGAGAAGGGGGAAATGGAAATAAGGTGAGGTACATTATCAGATTTAAAATGAAGGAACATATAAAAGCTCATTTGTAGAACTTGAGCACTGTGTTGAAAACGCCTGAATATGATAAATGGGAGATTTCTGACTGCTGCCGCAGCTCAGATGTAGCCGCTAATCTAATTTATCTCGCCCTACTTTTTATTTGATTGTGCATTTTCTTTTTTAAAGGCCTCTGTGTCTTTGCTCTACTGGGTGGTAAAACAGTAATTGTGGAGCTTGTTTTATTAGGACTTAAATTTGGCTCTCAGTCAAGAGTAATGGCTCAAAGAAAAAAAAAGCATCCTGGGGTAAAAATGTGAGTTTGGCTAAGCTTGCCCTTCCTCTGCAACAGCTTCACACATCCACACAAACAAAAATAGTGACAAACTGCAGTACTTATTCCACGAAGACATGCAAACATGCAAAAACAAGCAAAAGTCCTAACACACAACCCATACATGCAAACAAACACACACAAAAAGTCTACTTTAAATCAGAGGCGGTCATCCACTTGTGTGTAAATTGGCTGTCTGATGCTGTGTGTCCCTGCCTGACAGAGAGCCTGCCACGGGACCAAAAGGCATGTCAGCTGATCTTTGAGGAAAGTTGTTGGCATCCTCACCAAGCTGACATCACAAACGCCCCGGCAACAGAGAGAGCAGGGGCAAGAGAATAAGAGAATTGGAAGGGCTACAAAATAAAACAGCTGAGTAGTCTCCATGTCCTTTCCCGGTTTATTAACATGTTCCATTAGCTTGGGGCTGCCACAAAACTAGACACCTGCTGGTCATCCCATGACTGAATGCATCTCTGAACTAATTAGACGCTGAAGAAACATTTGGACACAGACAGCACACACCAGTTCACAGACAGACACAGACTGCTGCCGTTCACACAAGAGTAGTATGCGATCATTCATGCATACATACCCTGTCACGCAGCCACTGTTTGAGTGATGGATCAGTCTAGGCTCAAACTGTCTTGACTATTGCATGGAATCTGGTAAAGGATGAGACTCCCAACAGAGAGGTGCAGGAGGAAATTCAGGCTTCCGGAAATCCAGCTCTTTCCTTTTTGCTTTCTGTTATGCTGTTGCTGATAGTGGCTGTTGATCTGTGCTTCTGGGCCTCGGAGGAATCAGCCTGTTCTGTCTGAGGGGTCCAGCAGGGATTGAGACTGGCAGCCAAATAGGACTCTAATCACTCAGGCACAAACAAACACTGAATACACACTCCTCACAAGGAGTAGGCTTGTCATGCTCCATTGTCGAACCAAAATGTTTCCTTGAAAAGACTAAGACCTGAGGTGTTTGTTTTGCAAATATGATTGTGGGTGGCTGAAATATGCAAAACAATGTTAAATATTCAAATAAAAGCAGGGAGTTATTTTATTATTATTTTCTTTATAGGAACAGAAAGCTGTGAGCAAGACAAACAACCAATACAAGTAGGACGCTACATCAAAACTACAATGGTACTGTAAATAGCTAAATAAACAGCATGCAGAAAATTTCTGCATGTAGGTGACCCATAAACAAAGCCAGCAACATTTCGCCTCAAGGTAGAATAAAGGACAAAAGAGAAACAAACACGCAAGCCTATCATCTACCTTCACATGAAAGATAACCTTCCATTATTTTGTCTGCATTACCATTCTGATAATATGTCTAAACTGATCCATATTAAAATGCAGCAGTGGACAGAGACATGCTGTGATAATCAATGAAATATTAGCAATCAGGCTTACTTAAAATAAAATCTATCACTTAGAAAATATCATACAGCCATACCACTACTGGATGAGGACAAATCTGAATGCTTTGATTCCACTGTGGGATGTTTCTGTAGCTATTTTGCTAAAATGACATAAAAATTACATTTGTGCTACAACAACATTTAACCACAGGCTGAACTGACTGCTTAAGTCATATCAGACTATTTGACTTATGAAACAATTCAACATTACTCATAAATACCAGATTTTGCTTTATTAACACCTTTTGTACAATCAAAAATTCAGATTGAGGATCTTGACTGGAGCAAAGTGGAGGAGCTCAAATGATGCTTTGCCAAGTCACTGACTGTAAGAGACTTGCTATTCCTTGAAGGTAAGATAAAGAGGAAAAAATGAGTTTTTATAGTTCAACTAAATACTAAATATATTTGAATATATCTGAAATAACATTTACTGGCAAGAATCTCTGCCAAACTCAGCATCCTTTCAGAAATACTAGGTTCATTATTGCGCCTGACCTAAATTGGCAGCAGTCTGAACTCTTTTGGCCTAATCAGCCCAGTCCAACGGAGGCTATCAGCTATCCGCTGACTTCTTTCTCTGCAATCCTGTTTTCTTTCCTTTCACACTCAATCAGTAAACTTTGGCTCATTTAAATAAACTCACAGTTGTGTGGGCCAGGTGTCAAAGGGGCTCATCAATGGTACCTAAGCTGTACACACATTTACGGAGAAACACGCACACACATTTAGATCCTTTCTCAAACACTCAAATGCCAAACAAAGACAGTAGCTACGTTTTATACTTGCAAACCCTGCCTAAGGGGCTTCGTTGAGTCCGGCTCGCGCTCTCCAGACTTTCTGCCTCCTTTTCTGTTTACGAGCTCTTTCTACCTTTCCGTTGCTTTGCCTCCCTTTCTCTTGTTACCGCGAAGGGTGTAACAGCGGGAAGCCAAAGCAGCCAAACCCTCGCTGTAGAGTCTCTCGTACAAGAGGGTATTGTGAGCATAGTATGAATGAGGTATTAGGCATTAGGCATTAAGCATTAGGCATAAGTCTTGAGATTAGGCATTATCTTAGTCTGGCTAGAGCAGGTTAGCTGTGGTAGAGCCATCAAGGATTACGCGAGATAGATAGATTAATTGATTAATTCCTTTTTGGTGCGGGTGGAAATCTTGGAGTCATGATCATTTCAGCGCAGTTACCATGCAGCACAGACACACTTCTTTACCCTAAACTAGCCAGATGGCTAATGAAACTTACCTTATCAGGGATTAAAGCCCAGGCTGTAGCTATCATACCCTAGCCAGCCAATTACTGCCTCACATACTGGGAAATTCTGCTGTAATAATTGACTATTTATCTCTATAATCCCTTTCCCAGGCACAGGTCAGCTGCTACTTGTCAATATAAGGCTGTAGTATAAAGTGATGAAAGCTCCAGAACTTTCTTGAAAATGACAGCAAAAACCTCCCATTAGTGTCTAGCACAAACATGTGATCGACTGGTAAAAGTGAACACTGACAGCTTGGAGATAAATTTAGACTTTTCATTTTGGCGGCTGTCTGCAATCCAGGCTGTTTTCATGTTTGATGTGACAGCATCATGGTGATGGTTAATGCTCCACTTTGATGATCTAAACACTGCCTGCCAGTGATTGGCAATTTTTTCTTAAGTTCTGCATGGTGTTTCTGCCTAGTTTTTGTTTTCTTTTTTTTTTTTTCATTGATTTTGTGAGGTTTTCTTTTTCTTTTCTTTTTTTTTTTATTTTTTTTTTATTTTTTTTTTTATTTTTTGGTCAATTCTATTCAATTTGTTACCTACAAGAATATGAGGGTTTTGCTAGTCTATCCCTTTGCCCAATCCAGTCCACAGTCATGGTGTGCTCACATAACTGACTGCTGAGAGCATGCTGCTCTAATTGAATCTCCCACCTGTTACTGGCAGGTGCAGAAAGCATTCAGCAGGGGGCAGAACGGAGCATGGCATACTAACCCGCATGCATGCTGGACAATTAATGAGCGTTTAGGGATATAATGTTTGCTTGGGTGTGCAGGGAGTCTTCCAATGACATGTTGGTGGATTCATTCACAAGTTAGTGTATGTATGCATATGTTGAGAGGGAATCTGCATTGTTTTGTGTGTGTAGGTGTATGTGTGTGTGGGGAAGGAGGGGCATGCATGTTTGCAGTTCAGAAACACAGAAGCATAAACAGAACAGAATCTGTGAAAGGGAATGTGAGTGTGTTCTGTTGTGTGCAAACAAGAAGAGAAAGAGGAATTGAATCAGAGAGAGTAAATAGGTTATTTCCTGTGAAATCAGAAGTAGGAGTGAGTTAATTTGCTGAGGATTGACAAATAGTGACAGAAAGAAGAAAGAAGAGAGTGGGGCTCCCATTGTGTTTCCGCTTCCTTTAAGACTATATTGGGTCTGGTCTTGGGAATAAAAACACAATACAACACAAACAGCCATACACAAAGATACACACTTAGGACACACACACACACTGTCCAGACAGTGCAAGAGGCAAGTATCAAACTGGCACTTTTATCAACCCAAACATTCACCCCAGAGAATACCCTTCACTGAGACCAAACGCAGACAACAGCAAGAGATAGTGTCTATTGAAATAAAAGTCTTATCTACCTCGGTGAAGCTGACACTGCGTGACAGGAAAGTTGATCGAAACATGGTTGCAGTGGCTACTAGATGCAGGTACAGTAGGAGAGACAGAGGAGCATACCTTATACTGGCTGACTGAGGCTTGAGAGGTGGGCTAAAAACATGGCTGTAACCTGAGCTGAGCTTGCCACCACCCTGAGTGTCTCCCCTCCCCCATCTTGCTCTAAGTCACATCTCTTATGTACATGATGCTCCTGAAACCAGCAGCTGCTTTTATATTCATAGCCACCTGCTTTAGTTGCTCAACTCTCTGTTCTTTGACTGTAACATTGCAATGACTCCCACATCAATCCTTGAACTCTTCTTCATCTCCCTATGCCTCTGAAAAGGGTGTCTGCGCTGCCTTGGTCACATGACTGCTCTTGTGTGTGGTGGGTCATTCCTAATGAGGGGATGCTGACTGACTCATCGTGTCTATAGCAACTGCTTTTTCTTCTCTTTTTCCATTCATGGCCACATTTTTTTTCCTGTCACACAATGCACTGGTTTCTCACACATTCACCTCTAACTTTTCCAAATGAATTATGGAAAGCCATTTACTTCAGGCAGGGTTTTGTTTTTATGCAATCCCTAATCCCACCCTCCATGGTAATGTTGAGATTGTACACAATTGTCTAACTGGTTCGTTTTCCTGCCTCTTCTGCTTTAGAAGTAAAACAACTGGAGGAAAGAGAAACACTCATTTGGTCCTGTCACTGCTGATAAAGGAAATATTGGGATGATATGGGCACTGAACACTGCTAGACTGTCAGCAAAAAGGGTGAGAATAGGGACAGAGGAAGTGATGGGATGGGAGATGCAGCTGATGCCAACACAGCCTTAAAATAGCCTGACAGTAGGTTGACAGAGCTTTGGAAATTCCTTGAACTGTGACATCATGTCTGCATGGTGTGCATCTTCTTGAAACTTCACTGTCAGTCGTCTGATTAATTGATAAGGATTAATTTGACAAAAATGAGCAAAACACAGGCCTTAAACAGAGAAACATGTTTAGCAGCAGTGGAGAAACAGATAAAGAATAAAAGGGCAGAAGCACAGACAAGGGAAAGGGTTTTTACTTTAATGTTAGTGAGGAAATGAAGGAGGGGGGATTATGATAAGTTACATGAGGTGGAAGCAGAAGGGTTTTGTCGTTTTCTATCCCACTACAAGCAGGAAGGGTGATTTAAAAGGGCCACTCGGGGTGGGAGGGGAATATTAAACAACGATCCCTGTTAATGAAAGCCACAATGACACAATGACAGACACAGAGGTACATAAACCACTTAATGGCATCCTAAATAAAAATTAATTCCTCCCAACATATGGACACAGCCATGATATCAGAGAGGGGAACAACTGAGAGTGAGATGGATGCGAGTAAAGGGTTTAAAGAAGGTTGACAAGGGTGGAGACCAGAAAGGGGACTGTTCTATTGGAAAGCTGGAAATGATAGCAACTACTTATCCTGACCTTGAATCTGGTCAAGTATATCTTAACTCTTTAAGAATTTTGTGATTGAGGTGCTTCACCATGCTGATTGAGGCTCTTTAAAAGTGCTTGTGGCAAGGCCCAGGCAGCAGAAGCCATTACAAGCAACTGAAGGGTTCCCTATGGATACGTCTCCCTTCCTCTATCCCTCCTCCCTCGGCATGAATACAGGAGGAATGATGACAAGTGATGTAGAAAAAGTATTTAACAAGGGGTACTATATTTATATTTATGGTAAAGAAAATAAAGGTAAAGAGGAAGGAGAGAGGAGGAGAAAGAAAGGTTTAATATATGCGCAATAGGGCCTGTGGCTTCTGGTGATGCCAGATGTGATCTGAGAGATAAACCAATCAGTGAAAATCAGGGGGTGGTGAGGAGAGAGGAAGCATGTGAAACACAACACAGAAAAACAAGCAGTAAATAGAGCGACAGTGAGAAATAAGGAGTGAAGTGGAAGTGGTATTAACTAAAGAAGATTAATGCTGGGAGAATGAGAAGACACTGGAAATGGGACAATGTCCAATGATCAAGTTTGCCCAGTAACTGTACCTTAAGACAAGATTTTTGCTTTGAGATTACGACAAACTTCCTGAGAAATAAAAAAAAAAAAGGCGGGACAGCGAGCAAGTATGGAGGAAAGGAACAGATGAATAATGTAACGTGAGAAGATGACTTTTTTCTTGGATCTGCAGTGACAGATAAATCAGAATATCGAAATAAGTGGAGCACTATGTCAAAATGTGAATATGAAATCTGAATGATGTCATTTTTTTTCTCTTGTAAAGTGTGTAAGGTAACATTGTTCAGAAGAAAATTATTTTTTGTATCGGATGGAAAAAGATCCCTGAAATGGTATGAATGTATGCTGGTTGAACATAAGACTGGGATTTGCTTCTTCGTATTGGAAAGGAATGATGGTCGTTTTGAATTTATCTCTCATATATACTTGATTGAGGTTTTATTGTCTGTGCAAACGTGTATGTGCATGTGTGCACATGTATGCATGTGCAGGTCAGGCTGATGTCATCAGAACCAAGGAGGAAATCTAGAGGGATTTTAGAGTTTTGGTTACATGTCAAAGACCAGGAGAAAGAGAAGAGAAGAGGAGGCGATTAGAGATCAAGAAAGAAAAGGGAGGGATATCAACATCAAACATGACCACTACACAGGGTGCTGGATTAGGAGGGAATATGGGGGGAAGAGGGGAAACAAGGGAGGAGGAGTAGGAAGAGGGAGGAAGGGGCGAGCTGTGGTTGTTATGTTCATTGTGGTCTTTACCTTTTTGATCCACTTCTATTCAAGCATCGGAAGAAGGAGAAAGACAGAGACAGAAAGATAAAAGAGAAGGACAGTAAGAGGGAGAGAGGGAAAGTAAAAAAGAATGAAAGGAAAAACAGGTGCAGGAAAAAAGAGAAAATTGAGATTAAATAAAACGCTGTCCTTTCTCTTTCTCTCGTTTTTAAAAGCAAGTTATCTGTGTTATGGTTGGCTACTCAGAGAAAGGATGGCTCGAATGGAAAATGAGAAGGGGAAAATGGCCTGACCCTGGTTTAAATCCATTTTCATTTCATTTCAGTTTTATCAATAATCCCCCAACAACACAATTCAACCCCAACCACACACTCTCGACCCCACCTCCACCAGTCTTATCGCCATATCCCTCCCCGTCTCCCTCCCATTATGCCCTTTTACCCAAAGTGGAGTTCCTGCTGGAAGGAACCTGGTGGAGAGAGAAAACAGGAAAGAGTGTCAAACTGTAGTTTTTCTTCACCTGTGGAAAGAAACAAAGCATTGGAAAGGTAGAGAAATAGACGGAGGAATGGTAGATGGAAAAGGTGATGATGAATATATCTATCAATGACCAGTTGTCTTTTGAGAGATCATTGAATCCGTCTCGCTTCCTTCCTCTCCAAGTTCAGGCTGTGTTGACATTAGAGTAGTCCCTTGATCCAAAGAAAGCAGTTCTTTTGGCTTTGCTCAATTTACAGAGTCAGGATGCTCGCTATAGAAGCTGGCAAAAAACACTCAACCCATCGACCATCCAATCAATGGGGAGCTGCTGGCTTGCCTGGCCGAGAACGGCTCATCAAAGAAGAAGAGAACAAACAACAGGGAAAAAGGGAGGGCTTGACAGAGTGGAACGTCTCAGAAACACAGAGAGAGACCAGGAGACATCGTCGAGGGGGTTGAGGGGTAGAGACGGAAGAGGGATGAGAGAAATGTCTACAGCTGGCTCATCACACACACAAATCAATAGGTTGGTGTGTTGAATCACAGTAAGCCGTCAGCTGACATGAGCAGGTAAGGAGGGTTCCCACAATATTTGTGGTCATGTTTTGGAACTTGAATGCGTCACAGTATCCGGGGAGTTGTGTGAGCAGCTGGAGACTAAAAGAAGTGCAAGCAAGGATCTCAGCTCCGCCTTTCACAAAACAGCACTCGTACTCGCCTTCCCTCTATTTACCCAGGCACAAATGGTGTGCGAGTAGATCTTCGCGTTGCTCAGGAAGAGACTTGTCAAAAGGCACATAGCTGGTGGATCCCCACTGCGAGAGTGAGTGTGGTGTATGTACCATGGGAAGTCTGATGTCCTTGGGGGACCCTGTGAAATTACAGCAACACTTCTCACTGTTGGCCATTAAAACAGAAAGAAGTGTAGGAGAAAAAAAAAGAGAGAGATGTACTGTACAGAGACAAATAGCAGGGAAAACGAAGAGGAAAGGAGACTGTTAGCAGCAGTGGCCTGAGCTGTGTGGGGGATGGCCTTGCACCTTGGCACAGGCAGGATCAGTATCAGCAGCCACGCAGATCATTTATCATCTCATGCCAAGATCAAACTGGACAAACACCCTCCATGAGGACCGGGGGAATGGGAGCTGTTTTCAGCCTAGAGGGGTAAACATGGAAAATCACGGGTGCAAGTCTTGCAAAGCTTGAGCAGTGGGGGAAAAAATTATGTGTCCCTGCCACCAACAGTCAGTGCAATCATTAACTCCAAGGATAGGGAAGGAAGAAATTGGCCACAGAGAATACAGAGCTTTTATCCTATCTGAACCAGCTGCAGGGGAGATGGTGTGTATGTGTGTGTGTGTGTGTGTGTGTGTGTGTGTGCACAGGATGCCAGAATTCAGCAGAGCTAGGGCTCGTACATATGGAGTTTTTCTATATGATTAAGGAAACTGCTGACTGCAAAGCTTCTCCGTGCAAGTATGAGACAAGAATCCTTAGGAAAAAAAAAGCAATTTTTTAAATGCTCAACTGACTATGTTTCTCTAAATAGAGGGGGGAAACAGTGTGTGATGCACAGTGGAGGCAGGGAGACAGAGACAGAAGGAAAATAAAACTTCTTCGGTGCTGCAGAGAGAAAGGAAAAAACAAAGGAGACGGAAGACTTTTGTTGACTCCATTTCTTCTATTCTTGGTTGTCCTGAAAAAGAGAGTGCAAAGCACAAATGCACACAAAGTAATCATTCATTTCTAAAGACACTCACACACACACACACGCACACAGAGAAACAAACAGAAAGAAGAAGCAGAAACTCATCAAAGTGTCCTCAGTGTGAGCTGAAGGTTAGATTAAGGCCATCTTGGTTCTTTGTCTGATTCATTCAGCATTTCTCTTTCAGGGCTCTATTGAGAAATAAGCCACTGCCCTCTCTCCCGTTAATCACTCTGCTCAGCGCTCCCTACAACCCTATCAATTACTCCCACACTAATGAGTACAGCTAGAAACACACACTGTTAAATACACACATATTGTTGGAGCACCATGGGACAACTTTGCTTTCTCAGTCTCTCTTTTTTTTTCAATGCTCAAAGACTGTGTCCACTCTCCAGCTTCTTCAGTCCTCACCCCTCTCTTGTTTTCTCTTCACCCTTCCCATTTTTCAGGACAAAGAATTGCCCCTTGCCAAGGCCCAAGCAAAGCCTCCTGCCTCTCACTCACCAAACATTTATGAGCACCACGTCTAATGCTGTCCCTGTACATATAAATAGAATTTCATTTTCAACTACATCAAAGTGTTTCCTCTCCTCCCCTGAAAACGTGTCATTTTACAATGCCATTATTCCCACTACTGGCAAACTCTTCCAGACAAGTCAGCTATCATTTCCAGCAGCTTTGTGTCCAAAAGCCAATGTCTTGTAATGAATAGGCAGCGTTGAATACATCTGTAGAGACGAATCAATTTTATATAGTGAGCAGTGGCACTGCATCAAAATATGAATTAAAAATCTGGATAATATGGAGTTAAGCTCAGGAAAATCTTTACTGAACGGGCTGTACAGATAAATGCATTGTACATATTAGTGAGATAAATCTCAGCTGATGAAATAGCAGGGGCACAATGGCTCTGTCATGGTTAGTATGGATGGTCTCAAGGGAGGATATTATGAATCAATAATGATCTAGTACTATGTCCTGAAGAGGAAAGGGGAGAAGATATGCTCTTATAGGCTGGATTTACTTTGATTCCACAAACATCTGTGTTAAGACAGCAGTTAATACATGTTGCAGTTGTCTCCATGGATCTGTGATGTCTTAATGGAAGCCAGCAGGCTACAGCAGGCTGTGACAGTGTGAAATGAGAGTTCAGTTGAACCATTTTGTCTTGCTCTGTTCCAAATGGCAAAAACAATGCTACGTGGCAGGGAGGCCCCTGCAGGGCTTTTTAGCTCGATGAGATATGATTTGACTTGTTGGCGGATGTTATATTTTGCCAAGGCGATCCCACACACATATCAGCACACACACACATGTTCTGAACTCTTGTCTGAGCTCAGCCAGGAGAGTAATGTGTATGTGTAACTGTGAATATGTGTGTCAGCTTAGCTGTTGCTGTCACCCTGCCGTTTCAGGTGACTGGCAACATGGTGCCTATGTGACACAGGCGCCACTCACGCAGAGGACCTTGTCAAATGCAAAATCATAGGGAGCCATCAACTTGGTTATACGCCATCTAAGCTGCTCTGACACACAACCTTTACATATCATCTCTACCGTTCACCCTTTTGTTGAGACAACCAACGAAAAACATGCGTCAGACTTGGATGGTACCCAAGTGCCCAGCATTCCCAGCCAGACGTGAACGATGGGGCATTACTAGAGCGATTAGCGGCAGCAAATTCAATTAATCTTGACAAATCTCTGCTGAGGCAGAACTGAAGAGAGCGACGCGCTCCCCCCCTCTCTCCTGGTAATTAAAAGTGGCCGATTTGAGTGGCGTGTGGAGCAACGGTGACTAGGTTTTGGGATGAGCAGTTCTAGCTCTGAGTTTTAATGTGTCAGGTCCACTTTATTTTGTCAGACGAATACAAATACAACACTGTGAGGCTGCAGACGCACGAGGACAGGAAAGGCTGGTTCCTCTTTGTCGTATCAGACAGGCGGTATTGTTGCTCATAGAGGGACCTGCTTTCAGTTTTCTAAACTCCACTGTACCTCATATCCAATCAAGAAAGTTTTAACAAGCACAGTAAGGAAAAAGAATGTAAGTCAACAGCTATTTAATCATTGCTTGGCAGAGAAAGAAAAGAAGGCTTCTTATGCAGGCAGAAGGAAACAGACAAGGTTATAATGACAAAAAGGAAGCAGGTCCAACAAAGGATGCTACCTTGACTCTAAATAGATGATACAGTACAGGACATCAAGCCACAGCAGAACCAGCAGAGGACTACTGAGCATCCTAACATGCTGGTATACAGGGGTAGAGAAGGTATAAAACACTTGAGGAAAAACACTTGCTACCATTTAGTAAGCTATGAAGAAAATATTTTCTCTTAAAAATAAGAAAGTGCAACTTCTGATCTATGACTGGGGCCACAACCTGACTCAACAATGTCTCTGAAAGGGTAAACTCAGGGTACAAAAGCACTGAGCAGAATACGGGCTGAGTCTGAAAGAGGTGCCTGAGTGGTTTGAAGATTTCTCCCACCTGTAAAAGAGTAAACAAACAAATAAAACCAGCAGATAGTAGAGGTATTAGAATTTAATGGAATGATAAGATACAGTGGCAGATAAATGGATAAAAAAAAGCAGAAAAGATAAATCAAAGGATGGTGACTAAGGATCTAACACCTTGAAGTAAAGATTGAAAGTTAAAAAAAAAAGAAGGAAAAGAAGTAAACAGAAAACAAGAGATGAAAACAGGTCATGCTGACTGTGGTAACTGCAGGGAGAAGAGATGGAGGATAAGGTGGAGAAGAGAAAAAGGAAGTTAGCTGCTTCATGTGGTCCCGGTCTTTTGGCTCACCACAATAACAGCACCTGTGGAAAAAATAGAGACAATAATCCCATACCCTGCCCAGATGAATAAAACAAGACCCATTCCCCTCAAAACACCTACCGCTTCCCTCCATGATACCACACCCACATAATACCTTCCACCCTTTCCTGCACCCAAATGCTTCTTCTGCCCAGTGGAGGGGAGCACCACTGCTCCTCCCCTCTAGCTAGGCAGTCCTGCACAGTGAGGGGATCAATGCTGAGAGTAATAATACATGAGAGGGAGGAGGGGAGACCGAGCAGAGATTTTCACATGGGCGAGGATCAACACAACACCACACAATCCTTGCTGTGTCTGCTCCTTGGGCTGTGCGAGTGTGCTCAGAGTCAGAAGGAGAGGGGAAAGGGAGCAACTGTGTGCCCCTTTGGAAAGTGTAAGGCACACGTGTGCGTGTGTTTGTGTGTGTACGCGTGTATGCAGGTCACACCTGCCACACACTTTCAAGCAGTGCAGCGAGAAAGTCAGTCGTTACCATGGGGACATTGAAATGTGCAGCACTGCGGGTCATGTGCTCTAAAATAAGCTCTTTGCTGTTTGTGCTGGCATTCCTATTGTGAGGTGTGGCATACACACAACACCCCTGCCTCAAACTTCTCACTGCGCCCAATTTTAATTTTTATTGGAAATCAGAGGGACAGCAAAGGTGTTTGGCACCAGATAAAGGGAGCTACATGCCCCAGGGTTAATCAGTGCGTGAGCGCGGGGCAGTGTGTGTTACACTGCTGGGATTGCCAATAAGGGCTGACCCCATGTTTACAGTGGGTGTGTGTGAAGAGCTTATCGGACCCTGTATTTGTGGAGCATCCTCCCCCTTGTGAAAATCCCCCTTCAGCTACTGGTGCATCATTCTGTCGATGGAGAAAAAAGGGTTTAGTGCTCTGTGATGGTGTGTCTGTGCAGTGTACCAGACAGTAAGAAGAGAGGAAGAGGCAGACAGAGCTGGGGAGGATGAATGTGTGTTTTCTTTTGTCTTGATTGTGTTGAGAAAATCGAGAAAGTAAATGTGTACATGTGAGTGTAATGTCATTTCTTGAGGGTTTTTGGGAGTCGAAGAGGGGAAAAGAGGTTCAGGTCGGGGAAGCAGAAGGGATAGGAGGGGTGGTGAATGGGGTGAAGGAGGGGGTGGGAGTGGGGTGACAGGGTCTCAGTACTCACTGTAGGGAACACACTCATACTGGATCTCCAAATACTTGTAGGTCCCCGGGCAGGGGTCTGGGAATACATCCGACCCGGCAACCACCACACACTGAGTGCGATTATTACACCTGTGAGATGAGACAGACAAGGGTAGGAGGGGGGAGAGAGAGAGAGAGGGGGGGGGGGGGGGGGGGGGGGGGGTAAGTGATAAAAAATGATGAGTGCCATTGTAAGAAAGACAAAGAGGAGTGGTTATAAAAAAAACATCTTCAGGCTCTGAAAGACAGAGGGAATGGCAGGGAAGGGAGTAATTTCACACTACACTAGATCATGTGACAGCTGCACCCGGGGGGAGGTGGGAAATGGGCAGGGAGGGAGACTGGGGGAAAGGAGAAGGATCAAGGATAGAGAGAAGCGAGGAGGGAGGAAAGAGGCAGAGAGGGCGAGTGACGTAAAAGCCTCCCTCCTGGGGGATTGTGAGTGGGAGCAATTAGAGGTGAGAGAACAGGGAAGGGCGAAGGGGGTGGCGAGGCAAACACTCCACACTACACACTGGGAAAACATTCATATACACATTACTTCTACATCTGAACCGCATTTCTGTATGCCTTCTTGTGTTTGCACACCACGAGCAACACATACACACACACACACACACACAGAGGAACAGATACCCATCCGCATACACTTACTCATTCTCAACATAAAATCCTTTTCTATCCAGCTTTGAGCATCCCTCCCCTGTGCAGGCTTTTTCTCCCTTCATATCTTGAATCTCTACTGCATTCACTCTATCATCCCATCCTTTCCAGAAGTCTTACTCCTTCCTTTACCCCCTCAGTTCTCTCCTCCATCCCCTGCTGCTTCCCTGCTTCTCTAGTGCGCTCCTCCAACTAGTTCCTTGTGCCTCCATTACACGTGTGATGGATAGCTGAGAGAGGGCTCTCATTGATCTGAGCTCAGAGGAAGAAGATGCTGAGCACAAACATGGAGAGCAACAGTGGGAAACCCAGCAAACATTCCTGCAACAATGCTCAAGCATATCCATTTTCACACACCAAAGTACACACAACCAGACACACACCTACACTACTGTGCATATAAATGTTTTGCCAAAATGCCGTGGCATTATGCACAAAAAAAAAAAGAAAAAAAATCAGTTCTGAATCGTATAAAAAAGCTAATTTACAATTTGCTTGCTCCAGGAGTTGGATTTACTTCCAAAATCAACAACACACACAGGAGGTGCTTAAACAATACACCACAGGATGGAAAAGATGGAAATTCTGGTGGGATTATGCTGTGAAATAGTATCTTGTTTCCTCTGCGAATAACAGGCTCTGACTCTGCACAAACACATGTGCAAGATCTAAACAGATCAATAGTTACCTCTGTGACATTATCTTGAAGGCGTCGGGCAGGTAGCACTGCACGTTCTCCATTTGAAAGGGGTCTGCGTCACAGATCTTGTCATCAGTGCGACCGTAGTTTGCCGTCTCAATCATGATGACGTCGCTTCCAGGGCAGCGCAACTCGATCGGGTAGCCTTCACACGCCAGCTCCCGGCGCATCAAGCCAAAGGGCATCATTGACCGGCTCAGAGCTGGAGAGGAAAACAGGAGAGAGGCGATTGATTATTCAGTGAACCTTAATACTTTAAGGAGGCACTTTATTATTCAGCCAAATTGTAAATATTACCTATAGTAATTTAAATGAGTGGGTAGAAGCACAACGGTCCCCATTGTCCTCGTGTACAACACAAATAGCCTGCTATGGACTCGCCTTTACTCAGTAATAATATTTCAGTACTGCCGATGCACACACAGCTTTGCCATTCAGTTTCCACATTGGAACATCACAGATCACATATTGGCATGAAAGACTTGCAGCCAAACCAGCTTCTCCAATGAGATATTTCACCACTTGTGAAACAAACTGTGAGAGTTTCAAATGTTAACAAACTCCTACACACAACCAGGCAACAGCTTATCATACTCATCCCCTCACCAGGGAGGAACAGCATGTCCATTCCTGGACCTTTTGTCTACACCACCTCAACACTGCTTCAGATCAAAACAAATGCATTCAGTCTGAGCAAGAGAGGATGTCATGGTAAAACAGGCAAAGAAAAAGAGATAGGCAAAATTAGTGTCTTTGCAAACTTTTACCCCTGGTTTGTACGCCATTTGCATACTCACTGCTGTTAATCAGCCCTTTGAGAGGAATGTCAATGTACTGCTGTGGCTTTGCGAGGAGCAGGGTCAGCAGGGACAGTGAGGTATGCAGGGTTAATCGCTGTGCCAGACTAAGAGGCATGAAAGAGGGCTCCAAAGAGGTGTTAAGAGAGACACTCGTCTCTTAAGCTCTCTCCATAACTGCATACATTTCCAACGGCTCCTACACTCAGCTTCACAAAACACAGATGGGTACAAGCATCTTTTTACAGTGGAGGAGGCAGCAGGGAAGCATAGAGAGAAAAGAAACTATGGAAGAAAAAACGAACGATAGGGACTTGAAGTTGAAAGATAGACAGTTTTTCTTTGTGTCAAGTCTTATGACAGCGGCCCTCTCGACTGCTGTCCATGGTACTGAAAAAAACCTAAATTTCTTCAGGAAAATAACATCCCGAGAGTTGGAGCCGCATCAGAGACTGTGAGGTGTGGAGCTGTCCGCTGTGCTGAAGAACCAGAGGGCTTTGACTGAGATCTCCTTTGCAATGTCAGTGGGGAGGACATGGCGATGGCACATATTGAGCTGGCAGTGGGCATACTGTTGAATCTAGACAGAGCAGGATAGCTCCACCCTTAACAGGCTGGAAGTTCTTTATAAACTGAGCTTTTCATTACACAGCACCTCCCCCTGCCAGACAGGCTCAGCAACAGACAAGGGCACTGAGTCAGACCCTCTCCCCCACTCCCGTTAGTGCTGAAACCCACAGAGCAGGACTCGTTTCCCTTCCTGACACTGAGCTAGCACTGCTTAAGTTTCAGACATTATCCATTCAGAGGGAGTGCCCATCGGAGTCAATGTCAATGTCAGTCATTTCAGACATGAAACTGGAACGTGATTCACTGCCACTGGACTTGCTCGTATTTCTAAATGCCACTCATTTATGCAGCAGAAACTTCAGTTCAGTTGTGTAAATAACGCCATTAAGGCTGAATGACTAACACAGAAAGACTACGGATCTTTTATGCCTCGCCAGCATGCAGCGCCTGTGCCAAATCACAAAGGCCTAGATGCAAAATCGCATACTAATTAAAGCACACAGAGATGCAAACAGCAGGCGAGGCCAGACAAACAAGTCCACACTCAGATGCAAAAACTCACACAAGCAAATGAACACATACACAGACAAACCAGGCAGATGAGTGTGCATGTTCACAGTCAAGCACACACATACATACACACATACTAAGTTCTGGTGTCACAGTGGGATTACAATGTGCAGTGCCAGTGTGTGGCCTTGTTCTCTTAACCACCCTGCGGTGTAAATACACAGTAGCGTACAGCTGGCCAGTGATTAGAGCCATACAATGAGCCGAAAGGAGAGCAAAAGTGAAGGGGCCACCAGGAGTGATCGCACTTCCACTGTGGAACAACTCAACAGCAATGCTGGTACCAGTGAGAGGCAATAGATCGCATGTTAAAAGAATTTAATTTGCCAAGAACATTAAACATGGTATATATTTTCAGCTCTTCAGGGCCATCTCCTGTCATCCCAGGAGGGACGCGAAGGCCAAGTCGACATTAGATGGCAGCTGAATAGTTTTTGTTGCTTGGACACCAATAGTTCAAGTATTTATTCATTGAAGACGTTAAAATCTTGTGACATATGGGCTTTGGTGTAAAGGCTAATATTATGAATTCATTGACTATTAATGATTAAGTGTTACTCTTATAATTAATTAGTTGGGATTTATGGAAAGTGTGTTGTATGGAACAAAATCTATTAGGGTTGTCCTTTTCTGGCTCAGCAGTTAAGGCATATATTTAGCCATAAATGAGCACATCCATTATTGAGCCACTACACTTGACTGGTGACACCAACCATGATAACTAGCCTATTTCTGGCACTGCTGCAAATCCCTGCTTCTGCGATACTGTATTGTGTTTCACACCTACATATTTCACAGCAGTACAAACACTTTTTGACAAGTTGCAGGACTAAGGTGGATTTCACAGTGGGGAAAAAAGGTATGCACCATACATTTATGAGATTTTTGAATGGTGTATTCATAAACAAGCATGGAACTTAACTTGAATGATTCAGTGTGTGTGTGTGTGTGTGTGTGTGTGTGTGTGTGTGTGTGTGTGTGTGTGTGTGTGTGTGTGTGTGTGTGTGTGTGTGTGTGTGTGTGTGTGTGTGGAGTGTCGGCCAGATGGCCCAAGGCCTAGCTGGAGCTGCGGCTGGCTCTGAGCTGAGATGAGATGAGCAGAGGATAAGCTTGGACTGGCCATGGGCTACGATTGTCCTTCACTCTGCAGGAATCCATTAAGGTCTCAGAGCCTCTTTAACCGACACACAGACCCAGACACACACAAACACGTCGTGGCCATTTGGTTTAGCTTGTCAGACTCATAATAGCTAAATGACAAAGTGTCTTTCTCAGCAGCAACCATATGTATAAGTGCATATAATCCCCTCGCAGTGAGACTGTGACTCATCTCCCATGGTATATAAAAGTGTTAGTATCCGTCATCCACATGAAAATTGTTGCAAATTGTCACACAGACTGATAACGACGTGAGCGAATTGAATACAATAATTATACATGCTGATTTGCATGGATGTGGCAGCGTGCAAGAGACAGAGGTCACACACACACACCACCGACAGGAGCCTGGTGTCACTCCAGGGCAGCTGGTGTGAGGGGATGAAGTGGTTGGCTTCAAAATAGAAGCTCCATACAAATTAAGAGCAAGAGAGAGGACTGATTGGATTTGACTCATTATCCTCACAGAGTAATTAAAGCCTGAGGGTGGATAGATACTTGGACCATTAGACAAGAACATAATTTTGCCCAAGCCACACTACTCTTTGCTCACTCATACTTTTTCGACCATTATTAGTGTCTACACATGACTTTTGTATATACAGATGCATACACACACAGTAAAGACTTAATATAACAGAGAAGAAACTGACCTACATCTGAGGCCTGTAACTAACAGAGAAAAGTAAAAAGAAAATAAATCTTGTGTTGGTTTAGATGCTAGTCTTGTATTAACAAAGGTTTACTTCACTTCTTTATAAAAAGTGAAGCTGTTAGAATTTGTAAGTAACAAGAGACAGAAATATCCAATTGACTTAAGAATTCAAAGTCCTCAGTAAGTACTTAAATAAAGTCTATTTGGTTGTAACGACCGGTAAAATCTTCTTGGTAATGGTCCTGCTGGCTTCATACACTTTTGCTTTGGAAGTTTCTCCTGTTCCTGCTCAATTCAGATGGGCTGTTGCAGACCATTTCAGGTCTTTCCTGAGCTGTGCTACAAAACTTTCTAGCTAGATCCCTCCAGGACTTTCAGTTTTCATACAGACACTCGTGTAACCATGGCATTTTGGATCGTTTTGCTGAAATGGAAACTCAGGGCTTTCCCAAATGACTGCTTTAATTTTCTGCATATTATTTTCCCTTATTAACACTCACACAATGACAAGCAAGCACAAACAAAATGGTTACTAGCACACTGGCAAGAATACTGTGAACGAATGAATAAACAAAACGACATGGCCCCCGTATGCATGTGCAGACACACGAGAATGACCTGCCTCATCTTCAAAGGGAGGTTGGAGATAACACACCGCCACTTCATAGAGGCCAAGCCCTCCTTCTGCCCGCCCACCCCCACCTCCCAATATATGTTCAAAGGCCATCACATTTCTACAGAATAATGCTGCCATTACTTTGCTTCACTGCAGAGATTTTATTCACTGCTTGTTCAAGCTTCTTTTTTTTTTTCTTTTTATATCATATCAGTAGATTTGCTTCTGATGGTCTGTGATGGACTAACAACCTAAAGAGGGTGTAACCTGCCTCTCACCTGCTGGAAAAGGCTCCAGCTTTCCCGCAAACCTGAACTGAACTAAGCCATTTGGGAAATGATTGAATGAATGAGCTGATGGTCATTCAAGTACCATCTTATAAGCTTGTGCTACTTCATTTTTTTCTCTTCAATTTAAACCTGCTTTGCTTAGTCACTGTCAAGATTTTTCTTGTAGAAAAACGAAGAAAAAAAAAGATTGAGTCTACTTTAGTTGGCACTGTATGTCAAGGCTGACAGAAAGCGATGACATTTTCAATTCTGAGTGAGTTCAGTATGAACAGATGTTAAAGGTTTTCCTCTTTTTTTCACTGAAGCATTACCCAAAACTTTCTATTTTCAGCTAAATGCTTGCAGACATCCAAAATACATTGATTTATAAATCCTAGGCAATTTGACCGTAGTCTGTCCTATGATTAAAGCTTGATAGTGTGTTTTCTGAGCAATGACAGAGTTAAGAGTTGGCCTCGCTCTCTGCCAGCAACTTTTCAATTGAGTCACAAAAGAAGATTATTCAAGTGGGGCTCTGTGGCCCCGTGGCTGACTTGTTAAGTGGCAGATTGTCTTTTGGGGGCCAAAATGTGATCAACGTCTCTTAGCCCCTGTGTCTGCTCCAGCAGTCATCCCTTAATGCCAACCATTAACACAACACAGAAGCATAGTGCCAGAGAGCATTTCTGCCAAGCAGTTTTGGTAATTATACTGCTGATGAGGTGGGATTCTTGTTGTATTAAAATGCTTAAAATGAAAGCTTAATTGCTAAAATGTGGCTATTTTTAGTTTGTCGAGGTATACATATATTCATATATATATATATATATATATATATATATATATATATATATATATATATATATATATATATATATATATATATATATATATATATACACATAGAGTATATACCTCAAATATTTTCACACCACTACCTCGGTATACATATATATATATATATATATATATGTATATATATATATATATATATATATATATGTATATATATACATACATATATATATATATATATATATATATATATATATATATATATATATATATATATATATATATATATATATATATGTATCTGTATATGTATATGTACATATATATAAGAAAAAGACAGACAGAGAGAGAGAGAGAGGGTAAGGGTGGGATTTTAACACATAAATTAAGATTATTAACTGCAAAAACTCACTTAGCTGCTTTGGTACTGCTAAAAAACCAAACCCTCTATCACATCTATTTAAAGAGAAAAAACAAAACAAAGGATCACCGACAATCAAACGATTGCTTTCTGGAGTTATTCAAAACTTTTAGTGACTGACATGAAAGCAGCTGTAGCTTCTTTTCTCTGTGAACAGGGTGTTGCTTAAATCTCTCTACCCCCTGCAAAAGAACACACATTAAGCTTGGCTCGTAGCACACTGCTCCAAGCTGCAGTCAGAACAGAAGATGATCAGCTCTGCTTCATGGCCAGACTGAGAGTAAAACTCACAAAGATGCCACTGGCTGATCCTGGCCAGGCTTCCTGTCACATATAAATGGCTAATAATGGAAAGTGTGGACAAACAAAACATTAGAAGTACTGAAACATGTCGGCATTGTTAGACAACGTACTTAAAATGGCACTTTAACTTAAGGTCTGTTAAGTTTGGTCAGGGATATATTTCTTGTTTACTCATTCGACATACATTACGAGAGCTTGAGTTTACAATATTAATGTCTGTGTCTATTACTTGAATCAGTTGGCCTCTAAAATATATTCAATAAATTTTAATGTAGACCACCCTCTCTCTCTCTCTCTCTCTCTCTTCTCTCTCTCTCTCTCTCTCTCTCTCTCTCTCTATATATATATATATATATATATATATATATATATATATACATATGTACACATAGATAGATAGATAGATAGATAGATAGATAGATAGCTAGATAGAGTCACTGGAGTCACCGTAGTCAGAGCATGACAGGTCTCAGTAATGCGAAACCCTTAAGTTGAAAATCATCCAAACCAATTTCAACAACACTTTATCAGCTTAGAGCTGCATCTTAGCGACTCACTTAGCACTGCAAGTTAGTGTAATGAATTGCTAAAGCATAGCCTGTCACCACAGACAAGCTGAGGCGATGCGGCCAGAACTGTCACTTTCAGGCAGCCTTCAAGCTGAGAAGTTGTGACAAAGTGACACTCTGAGACAAACCTAAAGGCCTAACATGACGGTATAGAGGCTAGGGGCTGAGTGAACTTGTGGAACGGTATGTGTGTGTGTGGGTGTCCGCGTGTCTACGCGTATGGAGGGAAGGGTGTCGTGCTGGCCTCAAAGCTAGGATCCTATCTCATCTTTGACTCCTCCGCCTGTCTGCTACAGCCAAAGGAGACGTAGAAGATGAGATGCGTAGTGACTGTATGGGGAGTCACCAGCCTTGCTATAAGGTCAGAGCACAAAGCAGTGCCAAAATGACACACATCTACTCTTATAGAGCTGAGTCAAGCTAAACACACAGGGAGGAAGAAATGCAATGGCAGAGCAAATAAGACAGGATAACAATAGAAAAGATAGATACCTTAAAAAAAAAAGAGGATGAGCATAGCGACTGCTCTTTGTGGAGGCACAAGGTCACCGATGTCAAAGAAATGAGACAGACAAATTGGCAGTAAAGACGATCCTCTTTTGTTCAGACTTAGGCTTGTTCGACATGGACAGGCTCTACCTTGAACAGCCCGGTCTTTTCTATTTGATCTGAATTACAGCTTGGTCCATAATATTACATCACATATAAAATAACTAATATGCCCTCTGTGGAAATGGAAAATGCCCTCTCATGCAACACGTGCTCCCAACATTTGCATTGATGCATACACAACTCTTTCAGGCAGATACGCACAAGCACTTAACCTTATCCAGTGTGTGCTGACAAACTTTGCTCTAGGGGGAAGCTTGCAGGGGAAACAGAGAGATTAAGATGGACAGTTAAAAAGCCACAGAGACTTGGAAAAACAACACACAAACACAATGAAACTTGAGAGAAAAGGCAAGACCAGACGTGCTCATACTGTCAAACCAATTTGTTGTTGGATTTAGCTTCTAATTATGCAAAAAAAAAGTGGCTCAATGGGAAGAAAATGGCATAGCCTAAATAATTTTTTCTTAAAAATATGTGACTCTCTGGGTGTAAAGCATTTTCCATCTCCCAGCGGAGTGGGGCAATGATACAGGACCAGGACAAGTCCATTCTGTTCTGTGTTTCCAGCACATATTACAGGAGGCAGGCCAGCAGACAGCGAGTCAGACCTAGATTTATATAAACACTATGGTAGAGTAAAACTGCAGGTGCTGCAAGCAAATGGCCAGAGGGGTAGGGAAGGAAGGGAGCAGAGAAACAGAGGCAGGCACAGAAAAGTGCAGAAGATGGTGAGAGAAGAAAACGATGAAAAAAAGCAGGGAAAATGAGAAATAAAGTGTTGAGCAGAGAGGGTGGAAGAATTGTCAGAAAGATGAGTGTGGATTTGGAAAAGTTGTAAGTTGTATCAGGAGACCTGTTATGAAAGATGAGTGTCAAAGCTCAGCCCTGACGCTACATTAAACACTTAATTAACCTTCTTATACACTAAGCCAAAGGTTTGGAAACCAGTGGCATCTGTGTGTACTGTTACCGTGTGTGTATGAGCTGATCAATCTGCTGCTCATGTGTGGAGTTAGTTAAACTGTGCAGCATTTTGGGAGTTTGTGTAAATTAAACATGCATTTGGCTGTAAAACCCTGCTGAATTCCTCAAACACTTGTATGCTGTCTAATTCACCTGCAGTGCAGTGAACTTTGTGTTTTGTCTTTTTCACCTTAGTACCATCCCTTGTTCCCTCATCCAATTTATTCCGCCCGCAAACTTTCTCATTTAACCTTCCTACCCATCCTTTGCCATCCTCTTGTTCTCCCTGTGTCTTAATATCGCCTCTCTTCCAATCCTAGCTCCAGTTTTCCCATCTTCCCTTACCACACTATTCTATTCCTTTATTCCCTCTCACTGTTTTACCAGCCTCGCTGCTCTCATCCACCCCACTCCCTGCATTTCTCTCCCTCCCTCTCTACTTTTTTTTTGCCCTTGGCAGTTAGCCTTAAGCTGCTGCTGGTAATTATCAATCTGCAGTTCACAACATAAGAAGCTAATGCACACAGTCTTTGGCACAAAGCACCTTTAACACACACACATACACAGGCACTTATGCACACAGTCTCTGACCACATTCGCAACTCTTCACGCTGCAAATCCTCAAAGTTACACAGCAAGGCCTAAGAGAAAAGGGGCTATCACAGGACTGCACAAACAGGAACACACTCTCCACATTTTTTTTCTGTAGGAGGTTGTTTGCGGTACACAAATCGATGTACACAAACTAACATGCTGCTACACACACAATGACAAGCAAGCACAAACAAAATGGTTACTAGCACACTGGCAAGAATACTGTGAACGAATGAATAAACAAAACGACATGGCCCCCATATGCATGTGCAGACACACGAGATTGACCTGCCTCATCTTCAAACGGAGGTTGAAGATAACACACCGCCACTCCGGCGAGGCCTAGCCCTCCTTCTTCCCGCCCACCCCCACCTCCCAATATATGTTCAAAGGCCATCCATTAACCAGGCCTCTCTGTGATCTACTGCTCTCAGCCAAGGGCTTTGAAGAGCACAGCAACCCCAAGCACCAGGGCGGCCGAAGGAGACGGTGGCAAACGAGGGATGAGAGAGGACAGAAAGAGGTATAACAAAAAGTAAGAGGAAAAGAGAGAAAAATGACAATAACAAAAGATGTTTGGTGTTAACAGATTGTAGGCAGAGGGTAAGGAAAGGAAAACAGCAGCTGGGAGGAGGCAGCAGGGTTAATACTGGAGAAGGGGTCTGGATAGAATGATAAAGAGCTGGGCTGGTGGAAGCTGAAAAAACAAGGAAGGCAAAACAGAGTTGGAATGGATAGAAAGAATAGTCACAAAAAAAGATAAAAGGACATTAAGTAGGAAAGGGGGCAGCAGGGAGGGGATTACTACACAGAGAGGGGAAGTAATAGCCGAGGTGTTAGGGAAGAAACAGCAGTGAGATTGGATGAAAATGAGAGGCGAGTGTTTGGACCTTAAGAAGTGAGAAGCAATGACTGTTGCTAATAAGATGTGGAAGCAACAAAGGCTTGAAAACACAAAGAAACAGCACATAGAAAGAAGCAAAAGGGGAAAAAAATGCTTTACAGCTAAAATCAAGATGAGTCGCAATACTAAAAAAAAAAAACGAGGATAAGTAATTAATGTCAGTGAAGCGAGTGAAATTCTGCTTAATGAAAGAAAAAATTAGTGAAACATATTCACTAGTCATTTCTAGACAAACAAGAAGCCTTCAACCTGTCAGTATGTATAAAATGGCTTTTAAATGATGGGAAAATTAAACTTGTTTGTATTAATCACAGTTTTATCAGTTTGGCCCTGCATAAGTTGAAACTCATACAACAGACTCAATAAAAGCCTCAGTGGAAATCAGATGTGAGCCTGGACATATCTCTAATATGAATTCAACACTCAGCGAACTCATTTCTCCCATAGATGTAAAACAAACATAAGTGAACCTGATTATAACACTAAAGGTACCATGTAATTAGAAATAATAAATCAGAACAACATTACCTGTAGCAGGTGTAGCAGGGAGGAGCAATGAGAAGGAAATCTGAGGCTGACAGCTTATAACAACCCTGTCTCTGAGAAATTACATTCATTTATTACTAAACTAAGAAATTACATTCATATATTACTAAACTGTCTTTCTGCTTACAATGCGGTAGCAACTGTAATTGCTAGCTGTATTATGTTGAGAGGCAATGTGGATTTGAATAATGAAGTGCAACATTCATTCCTTGAACTGGCGTTGTGAAACGGTGGACGTATGCAGAATAGCATTTTTCACAATACAAGACAATTAGTTAAAAATGAAAACTTTGAAACTTGCGCAAGCATTTTTTGATTCGTAAACAAAAAGATCTTTTCTGATGATGAAAACATGCAGCCCTTTGATAAATATAATTATAAAAGTATTCTTAGCCACACATATAATCTAAATAATCAGATATGACTGTATTAAGTGATATAGGTGGTTGCATATGGAATCAGCTGACTGATCTATACGTGCCATGAGCACTAGTGCTTCGGTTGACATGTGCTCAATTTTCAGGCTGGCCTGTACCAAAGACGAGTATAGAGGTGTGAGTTGACAGACCATATACTGAGGTAATGCAATACGGTGTTCAGCAAATTATAAAACCAGAGCCCAAGTGCATGTAGCAAAGTTAACAGCACTATTGCTTTATTGTGTCTTCTCAAAGTATTATTGCTACAAGTCTGTCGGAGAATCAATTCTTATAAATTTGTGAGTAGGTCACAGTTTTGAAATAACTTTTAGCATTATGGTATTGCAAGATTGAAGCCGTTCTCTCTCTCTCTCTCTCTCTCTCTCTCTCTCTGCCTTTGTCTTAAAATTCAGTATCGAATGTGGTTTCAGGTCAACACTTTTCAGATCTTCACACTGAATTTTAAATCTAAGACTGAACAGAGTTGAAAAGGCTCGGTAAATTCTTTATGTGGCCTTCCGTGAGAAACAGCTGGCTATTCTTGCTGTATAGAGTGCAAAATAATACATTAAGATCAATCTGTGTTCAGACGTTCTGTCACTGTCCAAGGACAGCTGAGAAACTAGGCACTTTGTTGAGAAGATGTGTAAAAGCAGCTATTCCCCCATCCTTAAATAAAAGCTACTGTTAGAGGGAACAGGCACAGGAGAGAGAAGCTGTGGAGAGGAGGGGCAGAGAGATAAACATGTCTGCCTGTGCACTTAAGGGCCAGGGGCCTTTCCACGTCACTGAGCTGAGAGCAAAGGCTTAAATAGAGGGTAGATGAGAACAGATTCAACCAGTCAGCTGACAGTGGCGTTCACATATGACTGGCATACATACAAACATATAGCAACTGAACGTGTGAATATGCTCATACTGTGTAAACACCCAGAGTGGCGAAAACTCTTGAGGTGCACCTATCACTAAACACCCCTGCGCATACAAGCACAAATGCAAACATTCTAATATTTGCAAAGTCGTCATTTGCAGACTGAAAGGAAAGACCTACAAATAGCCTTGTAATGGTCTGGCTGCCACTGCAAGAGCACATAAATACAAACACTCGTGCACACACCAATGCTTTCGCTTTGCTAAATGAAAGTTCTGTGTCAGGGCTTCATCATCTCCAGCGCAGCTGCCTGCAATGCCTGCCACATTAACCAGGCCTAATGGGCTTTCAGATCAACAACACATCTATGAAGTGTGGTACAATCTCAAGCATTCTGTAGAATCAGCAGGATATTTGGTTAGTCAAGGTATGTGTGTCAATCTGTTAGGGTCTACCAGAAGATGGGTGGAGGGTATTATTCATAACCTAAAGTACTGTTTCTGCCTCATGATGCTTTCACATTTAAAAAAACAAAACAAAACAAGAAGCAGTGATTGAAAGGCACATTTCCAATATGGCCTGACAGTTGTCCAAAAAAAGCAGATAAGAAATGTGTGTTTTGAGCTCATGCTGGTTAGAAACGTTTGTACTAAAGAGCCGCTTCAAGAGGAGGATAAATGTATGAAAGTGAAGGGTAAATATTAAAATGTGCAGCCAGGAGCAGAGTGAGGTTAAAGCATAGCAGATTAGTCGGCACACTGAGGGTGAGCAGGAGTACACATTAGAGAGTGAAACCATGTGTGATGCTCTTGTAGGCTTCCAAATGAGCTTTGATTAGTTTGAGACTGACTTCCGCCGCTCTCATCACATCAAAACCCTGCTCCCCTTCCTTTAGGATCTAATTCCCTGGCTTTCTTTCCCTTTTCTCTCCTGTTCCTCTGGTCACATTACAATTGAGAGAAGGATTTTTTTTTTTTGCCAAATTTTGGCTGCCAAAACACAAAACACCGTGGGTGTGCATAGGCATGTGTCAGTGTACATTTGCAAAGAGACGAGAAGAAAAATTCATCAAACCAAATGCTTTGCTTGTGCGTTTGGAGCTAAACACAGGCAATTGATTATTATTGCATTATTAATAACGCCGGGTCAGATCAGACAGCTGGAGGCTTATCTTTATAGAAATATGGACACCCACACGTATGCAAAAATAAAGCAACATTATGCCAAGAGGCCAAATGTGTGGAGCAAAATATACACAAATCCAACGTTATGATAGCAACTGAATTAGGATGGAAAAATACAGCATGTACTTGAATTAGAAACACACCTTGCAAATCAAACCTGACACTTTCACAAGTTTCTTTCTTGAATGTACTCTAATTTATCCTCCGTCGTCGGTGGCCACTCCCTGTGGTCACCATGTCTGACTAAGGCTCCTCCTCTTTATCCTAGCCGTCCATCACCCAGCAGCTTGTTGGCACACAGTTGACTGAGAGCATACAGCAGATGGTGTGCTGCTATCTGTGTGGCAGCCCACTAGCAGGATACCTAACAGCCCCTCCTTTCCCCCCTCCCTACAATCTCTGCTCCTTCTTTTCATACACATCTTGCACATATACGCGCCCTCCAGCATCACTTCAGTCCAACCAGGTCACCCGCTGCCAGGCTTACAGCAGCCAGCACACACAAACACAAAATGCAATATCTTATGGTACATGGCACATTCAAAGAGGTCACACATATGGTACCATTACATGCACGGATTCCCCCTTATTCTCTTGCCACGCTCCAACTAACATAAAGATGACAAGAAATTTTATCGACATTCTCACATGCACTTTCCACCTTGCTCACACACGCGCCTGTCTCCTGCAAGAGACAGTTTGGTTAATCAAGTGAAGCATTTCTAGCCTGGTCAGCAAGTCAATATACTTACAACCTTCATCACATAGATAACATTATAAATATTACATCCTCATTTGCAATAACCTGGCCAGAGCATCTGCAGGGAACATTGAAACTAATAAGAGTTTATGCGCAACCTTATAGGCTTTAGGCTAACTCAGTGAATCAATGCAATATAGTGGAAATTATGTACACCAAGAATAGATAGATAGATAGATAGATAGATAGATAGATAGATAGATAGATAGATAGATAGATAGATAGATAGATAGATAGATAGATAGATAGATAGATAGATAGATAGATAGATAGATAGATAGATAGATAGATAGATAGATAGATAGATAGATAGATAGATAGATAGATGTTTATATTTGACCTACCCTGTGAAGATGGGGCAATGTTGCAGAGAGTCACAGCGCAGGTGAAGAAGATCCAGACTGCAAAAGCCATTTTTGATGCTGGACAGAGCTTAAGGGATGGTGCTAAAACCTAGGGGTGGTCAGCAGGCACAGGTGAGTGGGGTGGCACTTTCCTCAGCTTACACCCTCCCTCAGGGTGATCCTGCAGGCAAACAAATTAGAGAACACACAGAGGTAAGTGAATCATGAAAACTTTAATGTAATGATGGAAATGGAAATAGGATGTTTTATTTTTTTTTCCTCTCTCCGAGTGAGGATCCAGGTTTTTTTCTGCATCTATCACTGTAATATGTGTTTAAAACATTTCACTGCAAAGGCCAAAAATAGTGGCACAACTGGCATAATTAGTGTGGCATAGTCGGGAGCGAGGAGAAAACAGCATCGCCTACTGTGAGATAATACAGCAGATCTGAGGCCATTTTGTGCAGGATGGCATGGCACGAAAACAGCTGTTGACACTAAAATCTCATCACTTTAAAACTCTTTGGATGCTTGATTGAATCAGACACACTACATATGTTTGGAAGCTGTTAACAGAGCTATATTCATGTGAAAGAAAACATGTCTTCCATGTGTGTTTATGTGTGTGTTTACACACACTAGCACACATACAAATCAAGACAGTGAAAAGTGGCAACGCAGTCAGCAGTGCTGTAGGGCTCACACAACTCATTTGCCTAATGACATAAATCACATTCTGGAGCTTGAGTTTGGATTCTTTGACAGCAGAGCCTGCAGGGGCTGAAAAACAGAAAACAGAAGAGACGGTATTGTTGTAAACTAATACTCCTCCTGCTGAGCTTGCTGATGAAACAGACAGATTGGTCTGCATCTGTGTGGAGGGGGTGAATTGAGTGTGGATGTGGGGTAGCTAGCCGTGTCCCTTTATATAATTATTCTGCAGGAGGGTATAAGGTTGTTGAAGCATGTTCACATATCATCAGGCACAAAGTCTGAAACTTGGCTTTACTTTTTAAAAGCATTGCAGGAGCTTACCTGTTTAATGCTATAATTCTTCGAAAGAACCAAAACCTTAATATAAAATAAAACATAAATTCACTTATGCATGGCGTCTCCCACATTGTAGTTATTAAGACTTCATTAAGAGTCACATTATTTTTTTTATAACAATTCCAAGTCCCCGACCCACGTCTTTCTGTTTCTGTATGATCATTTTCTTTCCTAGTATTTAACATGTTATATTGTCAATCCAGAATAATAGAAATAGAAAATGCTTCAAGTGGTGTATTTGTTTGTTTTTCAGAGGTGTACAAGATGTAAAGTTGAACACAATTGTGTTTCATGGTGAAATTCTCTACTTTCAAATAAAACGTTTTCACATCACACAAACACACACACACATACATACACAGTAGAAGTGGAAGAAGATCAACTTGAGGGTAAGGATGGAGTTTGCGAAGCAACTACCTTGATGCTACAAATTCTCTAGTTTAAATGCTGTGAAAAAAAGGGGGAAAAGTGTACTCAGGTTTATTTGAAGCCAACCAGGTTAAGATGTAAAGATTTTTGTATGGCTATAAAGTAGCTGCTATCTGTGAACTTTGAAGCTAATGTTGACACTGGCTGGCATTCAACAATCAAGTGTTAATCTACTACAGGATACCACGGCATTATTACTGCACACATTCCATTGGGTATGTTCATAGACCTTGTTTACTATCACTGTTGGTGTTAAAAACTGTTGACTGATTCACATTATTTCCTATTTTACATAGAAGTTTTGACATGTCATTCGCCAGTCAGGAAGGCATCTGACTAGATTTAAGTCTTAAAATCTAATTGTAGTTGTATTTAAAAAAGAGATATTAACAAGATTTCTTGAATATTTTATAAATATAGACTTCGCTCGACATGCCTAGACAGTATCTTGAAGCTCAGAGTAAGTGTTCTCCTGGTGTGAATATTATTTTGTTCTCAGTTTTAAAAGTGACGATTTTATTTGGGAGGAGAGGCAACGTGTATTCTTGTCCATCTTGTTCAGTTTCATAACTGTTGGTTTTATATTGGAGTTTCTCTGGTTCTCAGATTTTCCCAGACGCTCTTTATAAGATATATGTCACACCAGCTAAGAACCTGAACACCTGATCCTCATCACCTTGCTCCCCAGCAGCTGCTACTTACGGATGGGGCCCTCGTTCTTGCCCACTGAATTGTCTGGATAGTTTCTGCCTGTCTGACCTGGTTTTCCTGTAATAATTGCTTTTATTCTGAACTGTTTTAGCGCTGCTATGAATGCTTTAAAACTTGTTTTTAGTAGATCTCTTCAGTCTTTCTGTGTCATTCAGCTAGAACTCATGCAGTGACGGATAAGCAAGCATACATAGAGTGACATAAGCAACAACCAGAAGTTATCAAGAATCATCAATCAGGTCTGTTGTGCACGCCTCAGTTCAACATTCACACTTTGAACAAAGCATCCCAACCTGTCGTGTGAGCAGTGGTTGGCCTGCTCACGTCAGTGGTGATTGGCCAATACAATCGGATGCGTGTGAAGCCACCTTCTTGTCCCAGGTGGTCTTCTGGCCTAAGAAGATAAAATGTGATCCAGTGCTCAGGGCTCAGGCCTGCGGAGTTGATCTGTCCTTCTGTCCCAGCGTGCGTTGATGTACCTACGGCCTGAACTTAGAATAAATTCCTATAGAATCAAAACAGATCCTCTCCGACTTCCAGTAAAAGAATATAGAAACCAAGAACCTAAAATAAATAGTATTCTGTTTATTCAACCGCTTGGTCTGAGTCTTCCCTGCCTGACGTGACACTATGAGGCACTTCTTAAAAGTATTTTAATTGTATGCACTTTTTACTTAAATGGTACAGGTTATTTCATTACAAACTGTTTTTATTTTTTATACGTTTACTGTAAAAGGTTCACCTCTCTTATTATAGCTGCCTACCTACATATATACTAGCTCTGATCTAATCTCTGATCTATCTACATAAAATTCATTTTTTTGGAATTAAACTATTAAAAGTGTTTGCATGATGCAGTGATCTTGTAAAAGATACTTATATTCTATTAATTCAAGCTGTTATGCTTTGACTCATAAAGTCTTAAAATTAAAGGGATTTTTTTCTGTATCTATTGTGTTTTGGTTCATCTTAAGTATATTAACATTACAAGCCGGCTCTAGAAATAGGTATCAACACATAGCTTGATAGCAACATGTATTAACTACACTGTCAAGTTTTTTGAGCCTTGGACCAAAATCAACAAATCCGGTTTCCCTTCTCTGTATCAAAGTGCCTGATAAGTTCTTCATTGGATATTTTTAATATAAAGACTGGTAGATTTAATTAATATGAAGTGGTAGGAAGACTAAAAAAGTGGGTTCCACTTTAAACAAGTAATGAAAAATTTACATAAGAAGTGGGGAAATTGGAAAAACTTTTTAACTTGAAAATGTTTAAAATTCCTAAGATTTAGTAAATCACACAAATACATCGCTTCAAGAAAGTTAACATCAAGTTGACTTTATTCAGAAAGGGTATTTATTTTAGTTTATACAAAAACTATTCTTGCACAAACTAAATAATCAAATAATGTAAAAACGTTACAAAAAATAACTTTAGGTAGTTCAAGGCAAATATTTTTGATCACTGTAAGGCTTGGAGTATTAAAGTGCTTTGAAAGGTTAACAAGGCTAGGAAAGCATCATACAGTCAATTTCCATTCATCATTTAGACAAATAATACCTCATTTTTGGATTTAAACCTTGATGCACAATATTCACCACAAATGGTCCCTCTGTCATAGATAAAGAAAAAATCCAATTTGATGCATTTTTAAGTCCTTTTCTGGAAACTTGAAATAAAATCTTAGCAAGTTGTTTGAATAATTCATGTAGGACTGGTTAAAAGATGCTGAAATAAGTATTTATGAATGCATAGAAAAATACATTACTTTTAAAATTGTTATTATCATTATTATTATTATTATTATTATTAATAATAATAATAATAATAATAATAATAACAACAACAACAACAACAACAACAACAACAACAATAATAATAATAATAATAATAATAATAATTTAAATTAAACAAGTATATGGTTTCCCAGTCCTACAATTGTTTATTTATGCAATCTGTTCTTCCTAAAAATGTAAAGTCATAGTATTATTTCCTTTCCCAGGTAGCAAACATAGCAAGTAACCGGATGGTTTCACCCCCCCCTCTCTTTATCATCACCCCTTATTTGGCTTTCCCTAGATCTCTACAGCCCCTCCTCTTTATGACCTTTTCTGATATTTAACCTCCTCCCCAGTGGCAGTGCCAGCCCACAGGCCACGACCTGCCGGAGTGTCGCTGCATGGATTAGTATGTTGGAAGCCGTAGAGTACAAGCCAAGCAGAAAGAGAGAGATGCAAATAGTGAATAGCAAAGAAGTAGAGAGAAGGCAAGCATAACAAAGGAGATTCTAGCAGCTTTTCTTTACACCAGCATTTATTTACGTGATAATAAAGCTTATGTCTCCTGTGATGCAACTTGCACCTTAATCTGAGTCATTTGAGGCTCTAATTCATTGTCAGGCCTTTACTCTCTGCTAACTTATTCTTTCCACCTGAACTCACTCCATTATGAGTAGTCAAAAACAGAATTTTAATGAGAAAAATGTGTTTTTTCATTTCTGTTTCTTCTGATTGTTCATCTGTCTGTACTTTTCAACAACAGCTTTCATGCAGTCTGTGAGGAAGATTAGGACTAAAAGAAGAGAAGAGTTGATAGTTGGAATTGAGGGGGGAGAACAAAGTGCATGGCGGACAAATTGATTCTGTTTTGTGACAAAAAGCAGGCTAGCATTACAAAAAATTCCATTTCAGTGTGGTAGAAAGTGAAAACATGAAGAATAAAGGAAAGAAGGAATGATGATTGAAAGGATAAAGCGTAAAAAAGATAACAAAGATAAATGATAAAACAAAAGAATGAGAAGATAAAGAAACAAAAAAAGAGGCAAAGTGCACACAGCCAGAGTAACTAAACATGAAGGAACCACATAAGCTAAGAATGTGAGGAAACAACACTAAAAATAGTCAAGTAAGAAGAGCAAAGTAACAGTAAAAAAGAAAAAAACAGGAAGTGAAGACAAAGTAGAAGGTGTTTCTTCTTATTTTGCCCATGAGTAAGTCTGCCTCTGGGTGCAGGAAGGTTGGAAGTCTTTAGGGGGTGTGAGATGGGTGTCTTCGCCCTCCCTACTGGAGGATGTTAGATGCCCGAGGCCAAAGACTGACCTTTTGCACTGATCGCATCCACTATTATTATCATCACTGTTTCTCTTCTAATAGAGAACAACGTCATTCCCTATGAGACCGCAACAGGAAAATGGAACAGCAATTTCACAGCACTGGTTGAAAAGATGAGGGAAGCGAGCATAAGAGGGGGTGGCAGATAAGCAAATGATGGTCAGTTTTACCAGCAGAAATAAAAATGTCTTTATTAAAACAGAACAGCAGCAGGGTAACAATCAAGCACACAGCTCTGCCATTGTCTCTCAAATGCTTCAGTTCACGTTATCCGTTTACAGGTTGCCTTTATCAAAAGCAAATAACCTCATTATCTTTTTCCATTGGATCATTACAATAATCACCAGGATCATTAGGATCTGTTTGCTTTGACAGAAGTGCTTATCAAGAACAGGCTGTCACAAGTTGTTCTCACACAGGGTGGAGGGTACTGATAAAGGCTGTGTATATCTGTCACAAAAAGCATTCATGCTAACACATATCAATCAAATCATTTCAGTGTTCAAGAAAGAGTAATTTCGGAGCATTACCAAGCTAGAATCAAGACTAGAGAACAAAGAGTTTACATAGACAGTTTTTGCTGCATAATTAGAAAAGCTGCTGCAACTCTCAGAGCTGCAACAGCTTCAGGCTAGCGCTGCTTTTTCTCCATTCCACATTAAAGTTGATATGGGAGGGAGAGATGCTTACTGTGACCTGACTGTGCCTGTGTGTAGTGATGATTGTAGTAACACTGCAATACTTAAATGTGAAATTTCTATTAAGAACTTCTCAAAAAATGTTTTATCTCAATAAAGTGTTGTGAAAACTGCAAACAGCTCAATTAGCATTTCAGTACATTTGGGGAATAGGGATATGCAGAAAGACTAAATAAAAATCATGCAGGGCAATGAGGGGCAACACACGGAGCAGAAAAACACAAACGGAAATTTATTCAGTTGAGAAAACACTCATGATTGATTCAAAGATTTGACAGTAATAAATTATGACGGTCAGTTTCTTCATGCAATGGGAAGTCTTTGCATCTCATGATGAAGCACCAGCATTTCCAGTGCTATTAGGATTGATGTTTATGCCTCAGATGTTTCAACAACAAATAGTTGGTTCACTTGCAAAGCTCCCGCTACGAGGGAAATGATTGCCTGCAAGCAGCCGACAGAGTCAAGCATGCCAAACTGAATGGCAATCATTCACTTACAAATCAGAAAGTGATGCAAACTACTGTATTGAATATTTGCAATCAAGTAAAATATCGTTTCAAACAGACTTAGACTTGAATTGAAATGAAGAAAAAAATAGCAGCTTTTTTTCATTCAGTCATGTTTGAAAGCCATATTTATTTCAGAGGAAAGTATTAATGGACTCAGTCAGGGATAGCTATGTAGTATTGTGTAGGATATGATGAAACTGCAGAGAATGAGAGAAACCTATGCTTCGCCTGGGGGCCTCTAGGTAATTCTCCCCCTGACTCATCGGTGCTGAAGCTTTGTCACACTTGATACTCTTTTTGTACTATCGTGAGTTATGCAAGAGGGAGCAATACAAGGAAGTGTAACAATAAATGACGATGAGATAGACTACATTAATTACTTCTTCGCCTCCATAAAAGTAATCACTCGCAAAAGTGAATATAATTATCCTACTTTTTCTTTTGAAATGTAGCTGACATACCATGATGTTTCATCACCAACATGTGCAGCCAAGCTTTGCTGAGTGGGAGGCTGCATATTTACTATCAAACCTGCTTTCCAGGATGCCAAGGTATGGCAGTCCCTTTTGATGATTTTATTATTTAAATAAGCCATTATGCTGATTATCAGACAAAACACGCTGGTGTTGTGTCTCAAAATGGCGCATAAATAGAGAGCATGGATCAGATCAATCATATTCATTTGATGATGGCATAATGAGACAGGGTTTCTTTCAGCCACAGAGCTAAACGTGATCTAGGAAAATATTATGAAAAAAAAAACCTGAAACATGTTTTTTTTTTATACAATATTTCACAAAACTCCAGCTGTGAACACAGCTGCACAAAAATTATTGTTACTCTAGAAAAATATATGATTCAACTTTGGATGAACTGCTGCTCTCCCAACCCCTTCATTGTTATCCTCCAGTAAGACCTATTTCTAATCTCCCTAATCCTTTTTTCGTGCGGTTATCACTACCAAAGACAACATAATAGCATTAGATATTATTCCTTCAAAACAACCTGATTTTATTACATTTGCATTGATGCTGAACACCACTGAGAACTCGTAGCCTACTGAAATGTTAGCAGTCATTTAACATGTATAACATTGTAAACCTTGCAGCAACTACACAAGCCCATTCAGGTCAGATCATCCCAACATAACTCCATTTACTAGGGTGGGTCGGTTAAGGCCAGAGCTTTTGGTGTGGTAGTATTTTGCTGGCTGCAGCAGCAGTGCTGTTTATATAATGACACCATTGTGCCGTCTCTGTGCAGATGGAACATCAGAGCTCTTGTAATGGCCTGTGTATTAGGGGCGATGTGTTTGATTACTGACTCAGGGAGAGCAGGGATAGGCTGTGTAGCCAACAGGGACTAAGGTTCCCTCCAAAAGAGCAACCCAGGGAAAAAAAAAGACCTATTTGAAGAAACAGAAGGAAAAAGGAGAGAGACAAAAAAGAGAGGGAGACTTTAATGGAAGTGTGCTTTAAGGGAATGCAAATGAGATGAGGGAATCTGCAGAGCGGCAGTACGCAGTGGAAGGATATCAAACAGGGCTGTAGCTGCCGAAGAGGTAAAGGCAAAGGGAGCGGGCCAGAGACAAAGAAAGAGCCACTCTTACTTTATTCAATAGACGCTCTTGTACAGTTTTCCTGGCTTCAGAATCCACCCTTGAATACAGCTCTCTATAAACCCCAACCCACACACCTCCTCATCTTTCGACTATTATCATTATTTCTAAAACAGTAGTTCATTAAAAAGAGACGTCGCAGTGAATGTAAAGCAACCAGTGAAGAGCCTTGAACTCCTGAGTGACAGCTATGCTCGCTAACCAGAGTGTATGAGTATCTGAAGGTGGTTGACTGCATACAGTATGATAAGAGTGAATGAGTGATAGAAATAGTTTACACAGCCAGCAAACCAATAAGTATTTGTCAGCACTGCATCCATGCAGCAGAGATAGCAAGCTCCCCAGCCTGGTCGAGAGGATCTCCAGTGTGGCCTGTGATTTATTGTGGCTGTGGAGAGCCTGTCGTTGTTCATTATTACTGATGCAACAGAAGGCAATGCCACCACCCATCAATGCTTGCCCTGTGATGCCTGCCACAGCTGCCAGAGGAGGTGACCTTAGCACCCACCTGTCTTCTCACACAAATACTGGTTACAGACCTTCTCTAATGAGCTCTAATATCTTACAGGAATGAAACCTTTGACCCATCCCTTAACCATTTTCTATCCAGTGGAAAAATTGAACATTAATTCAATGTAATTTTCTCACAGGTGACAAGGCCTTTTTTTTTCTTTAAATAATGACTGTGTGATATTTCTTTTTTTCTTTCTCATATTTGCTTCCCATTCCATCTCCTTCCGCCTGCTCCTCAACTTCAATCAGATTCCATGCACTCAATATTAGTCAACCTATGCTGTCATATTTGTCAGTAAGTTGCGCTGCAAATCAATAAAATGAAATGAATAATTCACTATGGCCATTAAGTCTAAACAACAAGAGTGATAACTGCCTGGTCTGGCATTAATCTTACGAGCCACCAACAATGGATTATGATATAACATGATAATGTTATGAAATTGTACTCTCCAGTGAAGCTGCCTCCCACCCTTTGCATTGAACTGTTCCCAGATGTCACTTGGCTGTGACTGGCAGGCTGCCACCCCATGAGCCTGCGTACCGCCAGGCCCAGCTAGATCCATCTTCATTAAGGACAGACGCACTGTGAGTTGTGTATGTTATTATCAGTGTCTATTAATCTGAAAGCTCCAGCAGGGCAACCCCTGTCTCACTGTTGTAGTACAGCTCACAATCGCAAGGCGTGAACACACTATACACCACATACACCCATGTCTATATTGAGCCCTCTTCCTCTAATAATGCGCACAGTTACTTTAAAGGTAATTCATTCTCAATGCTAATTGGAGATGACAGTCAGTGATTATGTGAGGGGAAAACTCATTCATAACTGTTTAACTATCTTTTAGAGTCACTTATGGCAAACTGTGACACCGCCTCTCAAGGGTTGGTCTATATGCTAAGATGCACACAGTCATGGCTTGCAGCATTCATACACATGCTTACACGTATGCACACTCACACGTGTACACACAGTGAAGAGCCCACCGGGGCACCACATGTGATGTTGACCCAGTTTAGATCTGTGGCACAAAGTAGAGCAGGGATTCAGAACAAAAAGAGACAGTGACATTTAAAAATAGGTTGACATTCTTTTCATCTTGTTGCTAAGACTCATACAATGGATTGTATCCATTTTTTGTGTCGGAGACACAAGCTAATTATTCCATCATATCTTCAATTTCCAACTTTACAGACCAACAATCTATACAAGGCGCCAGTTTGGTTTTGGTGATGGGTAGTCAATAGGTCCCAACTAAATAAATTAATGTATTTGGTTCCCAAATGTTCCCATCATACCTTAATAGGGGTTGAAAACACCAAATTTCTGATTACCTTTAGAAAAAGTCAGTGTTCCATTCATATTCCTGATTTTTTTCTGTGTTTTGGTTTCTAACATATTATGTCAACAGTGCCAATTTAGTAACAATTCATCACATGCACATGTAGGATCCTCACACAGATACAGTTTACTTTCTAGCAGCATCATGGATTTTTCACCGCAAGTTTCACTTTGAGAGGACATTATTTCACTTTTTCATGAGTGTAACTAAGTATTTTAGATCATCCATTTTAAGCCATAAGGAATTTAATTCTGTGGAAAACTGTGGAAAAAAATGTAGTTCCTTGAAGTTTTCCATGTCATCTTTTAACATAAAGTGGATTGGTGTGGGTGATGTTGACACGGACATAAAACATTCTTAAAAATTAATGTCAACCTGATCTTTGTTGATGAATGGTGAATGTATGTGTGTGTGTGTATGTAGTGAGTGATGTATCTAATTTGATGGTAGTGACCCCAATCTGCCTGCCAAGGTTATCCAGCTTAAGGATGTGCAGAATGGGCAACAGAAGATTCTGACACAGCAGGCCTGGCCGACATGCCCCATCTCTAAAGCATAGCTGTCAGTCACTTCATTCTCTCCTCACATTTCTGTCTACCTTGGTCAAACACATGTATACATATATTTGGAGGTAGGCTGTCGTCTTCCAACGTGGCCTTGAGCAATAGTTCTCCAGGCTTTCATAAAGTATTCCAAAGTTTTTTTATGGACGTTTGTTGTTTTTTTTTTCACACAAATTTTTGGTCTAGCCCTTATACCTGACCATTTTCAGAAGAAAGTGCTTAAAAGAGGCAGTGTGAGAGATGTACATGCTGTTTCACTGGACTCATCTAAACTTAAAGTACCTAATTTCTTCATTAGTATATGTAAAGTGATAGTGCTGTATCAGTGGAAGAGAAAAAGCTTGCAGAACTGAACATTAGTGTGGAAAAACCGACAACTGATACATTAGTATTATAGGATATAAAATTAAGTCTTAAGAGCCCTTGTGTTTATCTATTGCTCAGCTGTCTCAGAACAAGAAAGAAAAATATTTGCATGAATATTTACATGAAATAGTACTTAGTTCCACTCAGAGAGCCTCCAACTAAAGTATATGTTGAACAGTACATACTTTCACACGAGAAGTCTTGGAAGGGGGAGGGGGGTGATGTTGGTAGTTTTGGTCTGATTATTAAATCCGAGGGAGAAAAATCCCAGAGCCCAGAGCCCAGAGCTTCGGTCCATCAGGCCATAACAGGTGGTGTTTTCCAGTGTCTGCTTCTCTTAATTATCAACAATGTAGGGTTGGAAACATTTTGTGGGAATTTACACCAGGTGAACATCCATTAGAGCATGATAAGGGCCCAAAGGTTTTGCTCTGACCACCTCCCTGACAACTGCAGAAGCCCTCGTCCACCAATCCTTTTCACGGTGGCGCTGTGCTGCACCGCACCATTCTATATGAAATATCCAAAATGGAGACAGAATACTGGCATATTGTTATTACACCATTAAGCTGGCAGTGAAGGCAGTCACAACGCTTAATCATCCACAGCACCCCATTTTTCCTGATAGCATACAGTGTTGTTGCACAATTACGCTGCCCTTGTTTGGTTCAGTGTGACCGTGCAATGCAGGTACAAGGGGGGCTGCCTTCTAGCACAGTGGACTGGGCTGCAGATTGAGGCTTATTGACACACATGTGAACCTACAAAACACAAACATAAGATCATGAATTCATTGCAAGCCCATATATTATTTCGCTATCATCCATTTTGATGTAATGATTATCCTTTTCGGGATATACGCCACAACACACATCTTCAAGTGTGCAACCATGCAAACAAACTCTGACTCTCCTTTTCTGTCTTTCTGAATACTTATTTGTTACCTTCATCTCCTCCTGTCTCTGGAGAGCTCACTACATCTGTTCATCTACACATTTCATACTGCTTGGTGGCCTCTATGGAGCCTCCTATTTCAAGTGACCTTTCTCCCTCTTCACTCTGGGAGTCTTAGGCGTCTGGTCACTCTGAATCGCTCTGTCCGCCCTCTTTTGTTCTGGCAAAAAGATTCAGCAGAGAAAGGGAATGAAGCGCATAAAAGGAGATGAATCAAGAGACATCTCATGGCGCCTGCTGCTGCTATCCAAGTGAAGGATGGTACTGTTTGTACTCATCCACCTTATCACCCCTCCCCCTCCACTCATCTCTCTCCAACCTCCCATCTTTGCTCTGCTACCCCCACCCCCACACCCCCACCACTCCTGATTTGTACTCAAATGCTACCTCCATCCCTCGGCAGTTCTCTTTCTATTTTCACACTTCATCACAAGATCCCAGTTTGCTTCATTCCCATCAATAATAGAGGAGTTTTTGACTGGGTGTAAATAAATAACACTGAGCCAATCAAAGGGGGACTTACAGGCATGCCACACCAATGGTAAAGAAGCTTTTGTTGCTCAAATAAAACGAAGAGTTAGAGCTTTTATCCTTTTGAAAGGAAAAGTAAATTATTCAGGTGACACTCTTTTGCTGCAAATCCCCCCTAAACCAGCCCTGTTTTTGCTCAGTAGGGGAAACCATTGCATTAAAGAAAACAATGTTGTTTTTTTCACACAGAAAAATATTTAAATTGCAAATGGAGATTTTCTGACAGTAGTGCTCAATCATAAAGTGAAACACCCTTAAAGATAACCAAACACATGCAAATGAGCTGATTAGCTGAGTATGCAAATTAATTCATTATTTGTAGCAGGCATTTATATGTTAATTGGCACAATGGCTCATTGTAGATTAATTATATATATATATTATATCCTGAGTATAGAATAATCTACTAAACGATGCAGATAAAAAGATAAAGATAACATTAGGTGCCTTTGTAAGTCTATTTCTTTCCCACTGATCCGACGCATGGCACTGACCCAAATTACAAATTGAAGAAATCTTATGCAATGCTTGTGCGACACTCAACATGGCTTTTCTGAACATTCACGTCAAAGCTGACTGCTGGCTCTGCATTAAAAAAAGATGGGTGTGGAGGGAGTGCTGCTAGCTGTAAGCTCTGCATGTTTTGGTCTCTCTCTCTTTCTTTCCCTCTTTTGGCTGTCTCTCATTCCCATTGTCTTTTGGCCCTCTGACCTGTGCAGGTCTCACGTTCCTGACTCTCCTCTCAACAAGCAGCCAATCGATAGATGGATCTGACTTTACTCTGACTCAATAACCTTTCATGCACATCCTCTTCCCTTAAGGAGTGGTTCTGCATGTGTGTGTTTGAGTGTATTCTCCAGTACAAGAAGACAATGACTCTTCATGTGCAGGTTTGTGTTAGCGAGGCATGGTTTTGGGGGGTTTTGGCAGAGCTGTTTGTGTATGTGTATGTGCATGTATGTTCATGTGTGTGTCTGCCAGTTCAGTCTCTCACCCCAGGGCCTAGAAGTCATGGCTGTGAGAAAACAGATTGATTTCTCCCCTCCCACGCACAAACAATTAACTACACGGCGCTCAATTAGACACACGCTGGAGACGCCTCCAGACAAGCCTTGACCTGGGATCTGTATCCTGCAAACCAACCTATAGACTTTATCCTGCCAACAAAGCTTTAGAGGTGTGGAGAGTGGTGGGAGCCAGTGAGATGTTAATAGGTAGCTGTTTATTTGCTTTTCTCCTGCAAAATTAGCTCTTCCTGTTGTTGCATCTTCCAAGGATTGTGTGTCCCAGCACAAAATGAGCCAAGATTATCTTTAATGATGTCGACGGTGTGCAGTTTCATTATCACTGGCTATTCACACAGTGCTTCACCGCATGTGTCACTTGCTGAGTAAGCAGAGCTGAGATGCTAATTTAAAAGCAAGGGAATTCCAGTGGAGCGAGGTACTCTGTATCAGCCACCCCATGTCCACCTTGGGGACCCATATCCACGTAACACATGTTGATCATTCAGTAAAGGACAAACAAGGTTGTCATCTCCTCGTCAGCTTTCTGTCACTTCTCATTCTTCCATGTGAAACACTCCAGTGAGCATGTATTTCTCTGTATCTCTCCTCCTATTGTTGAGCTCAGACATATGTCAAAATTTCAACTGTGTCCTCCTCCTGCTTCACTACACTCAGCTCTGTTTCTGGGATGCCTGAAACAGTCCAGTGTATATGTTTTTCAAGCAAACTAAACGCAGCCCCTGTTTTACCATCTTAAAATCTTATTCTAGAGTCTGATCAGCCCAGCCTTTCAGTAGTATCGCAATTATTAAAATCTCACAATTTTAAGCAGTTTTTTGAAGTGTGATGATCAAACAATGTGTTAAATGACTAAATTAGTAAAATAAAAAAAAGGGAGGGAGAGCTATGAATAATAATAATAGCATTCAACATTTAAACTATAGAACTATATTTAAACTATAAGGGGGCCGCTTATTACAGACTTAAAGTATATCAATCATGGCACAATTAAAGGAAGATAACATAATTGTGTGTGTGTGTGTGTGTGTGTGTGTGTGTGTGTGTGTGTGTGTGTGTGTGCGTGCATGGGGTGAAGAGATGAGGGGAATGAATCATAAAACAAATGAAGGAGAGAGAGTGAACGACAGCAATTTCATAAACGTACAAGCTCCAATTGATGCTAACATTTCTAATTATCATACTGTCATGTTTACTGGCTAAGAAGATAACACCTGAAGTCACCAGGGTGACAAGTAGGCATACACACATGCAGGGAATATTCAATTTGCTCACACACATCTCACCGCCTGCACCTCCATGCAAGGCTCTGAGATCGGTTCTTCTCTACATGACTGTTTCTACCTCTCACTCTTCTTTCTCCTCCTGTTCCCTAATTTATTCTCCCTTTATTTTTTAACTCACACTCTCTGAGTGAATCGTGGGTCCAGCATGTGGGATTTCTGCTATTTACTTGATTATGCAGTGATGTCAAGATACTTCCTCACCCCAAAGGCAAATTTATGCAGGGAAAGCCAATGGCATGTTGCATATTTCCACTGCTATTTATCTTGCATTCAGGACATGGTTTATGGTCCGTGTTTGATTTTAAAGCCCATACTGTGGGGCTAGCTGGTTGCTCAACTCATCAGATAAGTACCATGGGGAACTAAGGTGGATTTAACTGGTTCTAGTAATCACAACAGCACATGCCTCCTGTTATTTCCATGCCAGTGTATGTCCCAGCTGAGGGATTTGCATTAAAACTATAAGCTCATTGGACCTTTTTCTTTATAGCCTGAGACATGCCATGTGGCATTGCATTATAGCACTGTCTTAGTATTTAAGTTGTACCTCCTGACATGTCATGGAACTTGCTTATAGGATTATTAAATGTCTCAGAAATGGAGTTTTATAGGCAAATGTGACTCTGCACATCTTTTTAAGGTCACTTTTACCTAGACCAGTTCTTTCCAGTCTGTCCTGTTTCCCCTCTAATGCCCTGCAGAGGCCTTTTTACTGGTGCCAGGCATTCTCTAGTGACTCTCCTCTTTCTGACCCAACTATCCAACAGCCCTCTGGCCCGCTAACCATAAGTGGTGTGAAAGCTGGGAACACTTTCCACTGTGGGCCTTGGTCAGGGTTACTCACTGGGTGCAATAGATCAGGGTTGCTCTCTTGGAGACTGTTTAACATTATAAGGACACTCAGACTAGGAAGAGTCTTGAAATATTAATCGTGTTAAATATAACAGAGCTGTCAATCATACCAGCAATGGTACATTGTCCTTGTGCCCCAATTCAGTGAGCTCCAGAGTCACTGCCACCATTTGCCCAGTGAGACAAAACAGGAAATGTCACACTTATTTTACAAGGTGTGTATAGAAAAGGAGCAGGCAGTAAATATTATGTGTACAAGGTTTTTAAACTACACTGCTCAAAAAAATAAAGGGAACACTTAAACAACACAATGTAACTCCAAGTCAACCACACACAACACAAACAAGTGCAAATGGAATAGAAAAACAAGTGGAAATTATAGGCAATTGGCAAGACACACCCACTAAAGGAGAGGTTCTGCAGATTATGACCACAGACCACTTCTCAGTTCTGATGCTTTTTGGCTGATGTTTTGGTCACTTTTGAATGCTGGCGGTGCTTTCACTCTATTGGTAGCATGAGACGGAGTCTAGAACCCACACAGGTGACTCAGGTAGAGCAGCTCATCCAGGATGGCACATCAATGCAAGCTGTGGCAAGAAGGTTTGCTGTGTCTGTCAGTGTGGTGTCCAGAGCATGGAAGCACTACCAGGAGACAGGCCAGTACATCAGGAGACATGGAGGAGGCCGTGGGAGGGCAACAACCCAGCAGCAGGAATGCTACCTCCTTCTTTGTGCAAGGAGGAATAGGAGGAGCACTGCCAGAACCCTGCAAAATGAGCTCCAGCAGGCCACCAATGTGCATGTGTCTGCTCAAACACTCATAAACAGACTCAATGAGGGTGGTATGAGGGCCCGACATCCACAGGTGGGGGTTGTGCTGACAGCCCAACACCTTGCAGGACGTTTGCCATTTGCCAGAGAACGCTAAGATTGGCAAATTCGCCACTGGCGCCCTGCGCTCTTCACAGAGTTCACACTGAGCACATGTGACAGACGTGACAGAGTCTGGAGATGCCGTGGAGAACGTTCTGCTGCCTGCAACATCCTCCAGCATGACCGGTTTGGCAGTGGGTCATGTGTATAGACTGTATATAAAGAGATGGACGGAGCCTCTGTGACATCACCCATAGGTTTCTGAAGAGCTGAATTGAAGCTCGGTGGGCGGTTCTTACCGTTGCCATGTTGGCAGTGTCATGCGCGTCATCTCGCCTGGAAAATACAAATATGGACAAAGAGGCGGAGCTGAGAGGGCAGCCGGGAGCATCATGGCGAATGATTGACATCGAGCGAACTCCGAGCTTTCTGTAGCTAAAAGCTAACCGAGCTAACCCCGAGATAACCAGCTAACCAGCTAACGGAGGTAAGTGAGCTAAAGCGATGTCACATTGTTAACAGGCTAAAAACCGCGGTTGTTCTACATTCTTCTTACTTGGTACTTGATATTGGTACCTGTCAATCAAAAGGACACGCCCCTAAATTTACCAAATTCGAGATTAAATTACTTTAAAACGGGTGAGTTAGAAAAAAAATCACTCCCCCCACAGTTGTCATGAAGGTAAACCTGACCTATACACCGAAAATGGATTTTTGAACCAGGCTGTAAACATGTTTATTTCTGCTGTGAAGTTGGCCTTTTTATCATGGAGTCTGTGGGGATTTGCTCTGTTTTGCAGCCAACCCCTAGTGGATGAAGAGGGAACTGCAGTTTTATGCACTTCCGCATAGGCTTCACTTTTAACTGCCGGAGGTTGCCCCTTGGTCATGTGCTCGCCAGAGGTAGCCTGACTGCCATTAGGTACCGAGATGAGATCCTCAGACCCTTTGTGAGACCATATGCTGGTGCAGTTGGCCCTGGGTTCCTTCTAATGCAAGACAATGCTAGACCTCATGAGTGTGTCAGTAGTTCCTGCAACATGAAGGCATTGTGAATGAATCCAACTGAGCACATCTGGGACATCATGTCTCGCTCCATCCACCAACGCCAAGTTGCACCAAAGACTGTCGAGGAGTTGGCGGATGCTTTAGTGCAGGTTTGGGAGGAGATCCCTTAGGAGAACATCCGCTGCCTCATCAGGAGCTTGCCCAGGCGTTGTAGGGAGCTCATACAGGCACGCGGAGGCCACACACACTACTGAGCCTCATTTTGACTTGTTTAAAGGACATTACATCAAAGTAAGCCATTAGTGTGTTTTTCCACTTTAATTTTGAGTAGAACTCCAAATCCAGATCTCCATGGGTTGATATAATTTAGATATTTTTATTGATAATTTTTGTATGATTTTGTTGTCAGCACATTCAAATATGGAAAGAGCAAAGTATTTAATAAAATATTTCATTCATTCAGGTCTACAATGTGTTACTTTAGCATTCCCTTTATTTTTTTGAGCAGTGTACACATGAAGAAGTAGCTTGGCTGACAAATACAACACTTGCCACATCTACAGGCGTACAAATCACAACAGCTTGGTTTCACTTACGCAGCTTTCTGGTCCCCAACACAGTTCAGCAACCTCATGCGTCATTATTTAATGACACTTACATTGCTATGACTTGGTAGTCTGCTCTGAGGCAGCTTCACCAGCACAGAGGTCTCGTGTGATTCATGGCATCCTGGCTCCCATGGAGCCCAGACCTCTTTTGTAATGACATCATAGTCAGCGCCCTGATTGGTCACCAGATGGCTTTCTTGATTGGACTCTGGCCCAAACTGTGCAGACTGAATCACTGGCTCAGTGTTACTTTGGATGCTGATCCAGCCCACCTGCACTGCCCAGCAAACAAACCAAACAGACACATCACTTGCTGTTATAGACACAGGTACGTATACTAAGATGCCCACACACAAGTGTCACGGTATGACTGAATGCAACATGTCAATTGTTTAAACAAGTTAATTAACTGACAATAACTACACCTTCTCCTTTCAATCCATTTTTCCTTTTATATGTCTTGTCAATTGATTTTAAAGCACTTCTTTTTTAAGATTATGGCCCTGTAAAAATCTAAGTGCCCTTGTTTAACTTATCTTAAATGACTCTCCATCTTTGCATTGAAAGTTAGGCCCCATTTCAAGATTTCTGAGTACTGTCCTGGGAGACATAAAGTGTATGAAAAAAGCAAGGGCATTCAGAGATAAAGAGGCTTGCCACGCTGCATATTCATCTCTAAGCATACCAATGCTTTTATAAATGTATCTGCTTTCACTCATTGTCTTTGTTCAGATACACGAAGCAATCAGCAGCCCTTAAGTGCAGACATCCTCTTTTTTACACAGTACAAAAGCCTGTTAGCTTCTGCTTGAGCCAGGAGTGGCAATCCTGAAGCCTCTCTGATTAAGACATGAAACCAGAGCTTATATCTATTCCCTCCCTTCTTGCATTCCCCAAAGGGATGCCTGCAGCATGCTTCTCTAAAGATACCCCTGGCACATAGATATGTACCAAATACAGTTCCCCAAGGACAGCTGCAGGCATTCTGTAGTGTCCAACCATACAACAAGACCCCAATTCCACTCCTCTCGAACAGTTCAGTAATTTTCAAACAGCAGCAACACTTCAGCAAACTCTTCATCAGCATGTCTCTTTATTTCAGTGCATTCTGTTTTCTTTACACTTCTCTGCTGCATTGGCAGACTGATCTAGCATCTGCAGATTTTTCAGCCCCTCCAGAAGTCAGGAAGAGAAAGCAGAATCCTCTCATAAGCCCAAGGAAACAGAAGCACAACATTTGGCAGTTGGACAGGTTCCCTGCTGCACCTGTGCCTGTTCAGGCAGATCAGTATTTAGCTGAGGCCGCCTGCTGCCCCAGGGACAATGAGAGAGGGTGGAAGGATAGACCAAGGATTTGAGAGGAAGACTTGGACACCGTTCTATATCCTCTGAGCCAAAATTACAGGTCGAGTGGACCAAATGTCTACTCCCTGGCACTAGCAGACAGCTGTTTGGTAAGTTGCCTTTGGGCCAGCTTCACACACATGTATACACACAAATGTGAAGAGGAGCACATTGAACATCTTGTCAAACATTGCCATCGAGTCTTTATCTCGAGACTCTAACAGAGGAAAGAGTAAAATGAAGGGTTTACATGTGGGAGCTCGAAGGAAAATAAAGCTGCAGCTGATTATTGCTTTTTTGAGTTGAAATTGTTATTGTACAAAATAAACAGTAGCTAGTGTTACGTTTGTTGCAAATTTTCCTCCATTTACATAATGTTGATTTACATTTTAGTGCATGCTGCTGTGCCTTCAGACCTGTATCTAAAGCTGCGGCACTTTTTCCCTAGTGTTGTCATTACAACATAACAAGATTCAAAATTTAGAGAAAGATTGTCCCTCCTGGTGCCAAACACTCCCTACCCCTCCCCTCAGATATTTAAGAAAGCCGTTAATCACACCTGTTCCCACTTCATCTTAGGATGTGGGAGCCACAATGAAGGGAATAGCACTGAATGTGTTATCTGCTTAGGAGCTGTGACGCTGGGTTTCTATGGCAACACTCCACCCGGTGTTTCAGTCATTTTGCTGCCTTTTATTTCATCGCCTATTCCACAAAACAATCCAGGTCCTGGTGAAAGGGCCAACAACAAAATTGTTGCAAAAAGAGGGCCAGTTCAAATCTCCCATGTAAGCACCTGGTATTGAACTGCAAGTGTTTTTTTTTTTGTTTTTTGTTTTTTTCCCACATTCTCTACTGAGCTGTAAGAATAACAAGAAGACAGCGATAATGGCTCTGTGCTCTTTGATGGCCATGTTTAGAGAAGCCTATTCACAAAGTGAGATTTATTTCCTGAATCCATTATACTGTGACTAACAGATATATTTACCTAATTATGCAAAAAACAGACATTTATCAGAGCAGCATTTGTTTGTGTACACAACTCCTGTTAAATAAATGAACAAAAGAGCCTGTGGTAATACAGTAATACCCTCCCCTCTGAGCCAAGAACGCTAAAGGCGAATAGTGACAAAGTGTTATTCTAATCAATACCACACTATTGATTGCTTACTGATGATTGATGTATATTGTCTGTGTTAATCTTTGCCTATATACAATTCTACACCTCACTCACTTGAATTTTGTGCTCACACTTACAGTATGCGCTCAGACACACAAAGGGAGCTACACTACATAATGTGTCATTTATTTAATTAGATCATGAAAAGTGTTTGATGGAGGGGGGGGCAAATAATACAAAAAGAAAAAGAAAAACATCTTTCAGCCTATAAAAGAACGATAAATTCTTTCTACATGGGGGAAAAACAGAGAGCAGAAGAAGGAGGGGCAAAACTAGAAGGGAGGTTAGAGAATGTACACTAGCCATATCACTCTCCTGCTCTTTCCCTTGGGCTTTTCAAAAGAAAAGGAAAGGAGAAAGCATGAGTGAATCACAGTCAGAGATGAGAGTCCAATCTGTGAAGCTACAGAAGGCTGAGAGAGCATGTGGGTGCAGCTGGGCACAGACAATAACCATATCAGCTACATTCCTTTCTTTTCTGTATAACTTTACTACTGCAGAGACATACAGAGACGCTGACACAGAGGATGTAAAACAGACAGTAATGGAGACATGAGAATAAAAGAAAACACAGAGGGGAGTCTGATGGGAAAAGACAAGGAAGAAGAGAAGGAGAAGGGAGGGAGGGTGAGGACATGAAAGAGTTGTAATTTGCCTAACGAAAGAGAAGACTGGCAGACAGCAGAAAACGAGAGCGTTGAGGGGAGGAGGAAACAATGGTCTGGGGAGCAAGTTGGAGAAGGGTTGAAGGAGAATCGGAGTACACAGGAACATAGAAGGTCAGAGATGCAAATGCAAGAGCGGGGAAAAGTGAAAAATGAAAGTTCAAATCGAAGAGCTCAAGAAGCCTGGGAGAAAAGCTAAAAAGGATATAACTCAGAGTGATTACAAGGTGGCAATTCGTAGCTAAAATGGAGCTGATGAAGATGGAGGAAGGTTTGGGTGGGAAGAGAGGTCTTTAATCAAAATGTTTTTTAATTAATTTTACAATTACGGCTCTGCTCATTAGCTTTGGCAAGCACAAGAGATGGCATTGCAGTGTTACGTGTGTCATTAATATAATGATGACAGATTGGTACTCCGGTGGGACTGCCTCTGCTCTGTGACAGCTGGGTCCTCCAAACAACATCACCTGACAGGCATGACATCACCTAACCTTACTCAATATGGCTGCCAGTAGTACAAAGGACAGAGCTACTATACTGAACACCAATTTCCGCTCTGCCAAGAGAGACAATAACAGAGACAGAGACTGCTCTTTTCCTTCTACTGCCTTTTTTACATCGTCCAAATAAAGACATCCAACTAAAAAGAAGTAAAAGGGAATAAACTCTCATCCACCTTCTAACAAAGCCTACCAAAGGTGCACATGTGTTACAGCATTTTACTGTATATTGTCTCACAGACAATCACCTGAGGATCTGGGCACGAGCTTTACAATTCACACACACATCCACATACCACACACTCTGCTCAAGCCTCCCTCTCTTATACACTGTTGTCATGGAAACCCCATTAAGGGAAGACAGTCAGGCAACAACTCTGGTAAAATCAGTCTGTCTCTCTTTTACCTCTCCTGCTCGTTCTTTCACACATCACAAAGCTTCCTTTCCTTTTTGCTGTGTGGAAGAAAGATAATTACCTTCCATCAGAAGTGCGTATGAAAGGTGAAAGTTACAGAGTGGAGCTCCAACCCGCAGACCCTGAATTCAGAGATTGAGCCACACGCAGATCAACTCGCAGGCAAAACAGGGAGTCCATTCGGATGGTGAAGATACACATACAATTACAACAGTTGCACAAGAGAGTTACAAATACACACCATCAGAAAGAAATACAAAGCAGTTCCCCTCAAGTCCTTGGACTGGGCGTATTTATAGACATTTTTGTCGGATCACACACGTAATACACACACACACAGCAGAAACACAGAATCTTTGGCAGCATTTCTTCACTGCATACACAAGTCCACATCTGTTTCTAATCAGTCAGATCACAATGTTCTCTTTCGGTGCTTTCCCAAGAAGCCGCCTTTTTCCACTACAACTGCCAGCTTTTTTTATTTGTCTCCCTCCATTACTTTCTCTTTCTCACCCATTGTCCTTCTCCTCCACTCCTTGCATCATCCTTGGCAGACCTCTCTGCTCATGTCTCTCCATTACTATGCTGCCTTTTCATCTTCTCAACTCTTGCCTCCCACATCTCAGGCTAATGTAAATATGTCCTCTTACCTCTCAAACCTTCATCCTATTTGTCACTGGGTGTTATCCACACAGGATGGCCTAACTCTTTTTATCTTTGACCATCTCTGTTACAAGCACATGAAATAATACATTTGTGTGTGAGGCAGTACCTTTATTCTTGTGCCCTCTCCAATTAAAGGGGAGATTTACAGGGGAGCCAGTCAGGGGGCACCCTTAGAGGACAGCTTTAATAAGAGCCCTATGCTGCACTGCTCACTTTTCCATGCTCTCTTGCCTTTTCTTTTTAGGAAGATGGCTTGCCATATAGCAGTTGTGGGGACAGGAGACAGGAAAAACAGGTTACATGATAACCTTTCCCTGACAGCAGTATTAAACAGTAGGCCAGTTATTATAAGCAACACAACCAACAATGATCAATGTCAGCTTGTAGGAGCTTTGGTGCAGTTTAAATGATCACATAAAAGCAATCTTTAGATCTTAACTGCAGAGACAGGTGTTATTAGGACTCATGTCCTGAAACTCAGCTGCCACATTAGTTCCAGCAGCCATCCCATCCATCTTGTAATTTATTAACAGTTATTGGGTCCACCATGATGCTTCGCAACTTCATTATATTGATAGCACACCTTAACAAATGATGGCTTGCTGTTTAGAAACCATGCCAGCTTTGATCACATTGCTATAGAAAAGTTACCACCCTCTTATGCCTTTGTACTCATCACTCTTAGAGCTCATCCCAGTAGGCCACCTGTTTGCTACAAGTCATAGCATCAAGCCATAACCCTCACCCATCTTGATTCACTCCAACCCACTTGATGAACTAGAAAGCACACAGAGGACATCCCCCAGAGAAATAATCTGAAGATACAATGAATGAACATAGGAAAAAGCAGCATAGCCCAAAGCTAGCAAAGCACCGGTGTGATGAGAGGGAAAAGCTAAAGAAAAAGAGATGGCAAGCAAATGAGAGGCACAAAAAGCCCAGGGAAAGTAAGTAACGGATAGGGACATGGCTCAATGAAATTGAGGGATGAGTAGAGCGAGTGGAGGGGTTCTCTTCATTAAGGGAAGCAGAAAGAAAGAGCAAAAGAGAAAAATAAGTAGGCAATACAATGAGAAGGGATGAAAGAAAAGGGAAAGGGAGGAGCAGGCAATGGAGGAAGACAGCGGCATCTGCTTCTGCTGCTGCTCCACATGGACATTTATCCAGCCTGTGGCATCCTGGGAGAAACACAGTGGAACTTCTTTCAGAGGAAAAAGCCTCGGAAATCAGCTGAGAGGTCAGCACATTGGTGAGTACCTGAGAGCTCAGAAACACTTTTACTCCTGTCTTTGTGTGTTGTCTGTACTGGCCAAATGGTGAGTTTGTAACACTAAAGTATATCTGCATGTGCATTAGTATGCTCTTCTTTGGCTCTACTTAGTTCGGTGTAAAGCAGCAAAACCCCTTTAGCAGGCTGGTGGCTCTGCTGGGCCATAGGTGGGGGGTGGGGTGTGTGTGTGTGTGTGTGTGTGCGTGCTTCTGTGTGTGTGTGTGTGTGTGTGTGTGTGTGGCAGAGCATAGGGGAATAGTAAAAAAGAAAAGAGCGAGTTTATATTTAGTTACATATACAATCAGTCGAAAGGCTACTGAAAATTTGAAAGCACTTCTTAATACTTACAGTACATACTGTTCATATGCACAGAGTAGTTGACTCGGGGCACAGTTACACTGTTCGGGCCAAGAGCAGATACAGCATGAGAATTGCCTCTCAAAATGGAGGGGAGCAGAGAGCTCTGTGTTGCAACGTGGCTGTTATGAATATTTGAAGCAGCCATATCGCTAGACTCCTGGTTGTTGCTCGAGGGGGGAAACATGGGCGCGGGCACAGAGTGGTTGGCAGTACAGAGAGGCTGAGTTGGAGGGGGGTGGCGGACAGTGGCAGAGGCAGCAGCCCATCCTGAGGCTGGCAGCAGGCAGCTCAGTGAATGAAAGCAGGGCAGGTCATGTGTGGGTGGGGAGGCGGGACTCTCCTGCTGCTGAGACAGATGCCACGGTTGTTAGGCTTAATTTCTTCTGCCAAGCACCACCCAGTACTGGCCAAAAACAAACTCAAATGCTTGTGGCCAGTGCGTGTGTTTGTCTATGTCTGTGTGTATGTGTGTCAATAGAGAGAGAGAGAGAGGTGGAGAGAGCACTGTGTGATTCGGTATCAGGCTCTAACAGGAGCACACACAAGCCGAGCAGTAATCGTTTACTGTTCAAGTCCAACCACCTTCCTCCTCTGTTCTCTGGGTTGCTTTCTTAGTCCTATCTCCATTTCTCACCATCAATCTTTCTGACTCTTTTTGCTCTGTCTCTCTCTCCATCTTTACCCCATCCTTCCCTCTGCAGCAAAGCTGGCTCCCACTGCAGTGAAAAGAAGAAAAAAAAAGACAGACAGGATAAGGGGCACAGAGACCGGGAAAGAAAAAGAGAAGAGATAAAGAAAGAGCAGTGTGGTATTTGGCTCAGTGTTGCATTATTGGCCCTGCTTGATCTGATCTGAGCAGATTACAGGAATGCAATACTCACAAATCACCGTTCTGCCTCTTGAGCCTCACACCCTGTCACTCGAATGCTTACACAAAACACAAATGCTAATGCTCACACACATACGCGCCCTACCTTAAGCCAACACCCACAGCTGTGGCCTGTCTTGCCATTCTGTAATCACCTTATCAATTCCCCCTAAAAACTTCATGCTTTGTGAAGGTACACCATCCATGCAGTAAGACATAATCATCCCTTGACAAATAATTCATCAAATACCACAGCCAAATGTACGTATTAGAAAAGCTGAAATCAATTTACCTCCATAACACGAACATTCACTTCCTCTGATCAACACAGTACACCTCATACTGTTTTTCCTCTGCACTGGTTTCTTGACTTTGCTAGGCCCATCTGGTTTTAATGATGTTGTTGGGGTGTGGTCACAGCTTGTGTTATGGCATGCTTTACCTCTTTACTTCAAAATACTGATCATGCTTGTGTTAAGCATGGGGGAAATGAGAGACTAGAGTCAGAAAAATAACGAGAAGAATTCCTCAAAAACCACCACTGCGACACAGGAAACAAAACACCATTGACACACAAGCACACATACATGTGCAGACAATGATGTACACGTCCAAACTCCCACTTACAAAGACATCATTTACACACATATACCTCATACCAAATTCAAGGTTTCACTACACACACACACACACACACACACACACACAAACACACACAATCACAACAACATTTATTTTATCTACAACACAGCAGGTCTTTGGATTGCCAATCCATAAACATTGATTTGCACTTCAACAGCTCTTACACGTTTATCTATTTACACATCCATCCGCTTATATGTTTTATGTCAAGGAAATGGCAGCCACTGTGGCTCAAGTGTAGCAGTTGACGAACATGTTTAAGATATTCATTCTTACTATTTTTTTGCTCATTAGACACAAAAATGTCTTCTGCTACCTCCATGACACTTTGCACAGATATTTTGCAGGGTCCCAGCTATTTACCCATCAATCACAAAGAAAAAACAAAACAAAAACTAAAAATTCTCTATCTCCTGCTGTATAATAGACTTGGGTATCTACATCTTACAATCTTACTGTATCTGTAAAGTGTCAGTTTACGACTTTCTTGTATAAACTGCATCAAACTGCAGCACTCTGGCATTACAAAGATAAAAAAAAAAGGCACTTTCACATGTGCATCTAATTGTGAATTCTACAGTTGCCACTGTATAGCACAACAATAATCTCTTTCACACATAGAAGCACACAATGGTGAAAGCCTTTCCAAAGCCAGCCATAGTGTCTGGGTGGTAGACAGGCTTTAGAGACAACAATGGTGAAAATTAAATTCAGTTTTGGGCTAATTCCATTTTCAACCTCTGTGAGTTTCACTGCTATTGTGACAGTCAAGGAAATCTTTCCTTGACTGTCCATTGTGGGAACTGATGGTGAAAGACGATACAGCATAAATAATTGAGCTTGATCACCTAGAGACAGGCAGACCCTGAAGGAGACAACGACAGGGTCCAACCTGAACGCTGCAGCTCAGGATGGAGAAGAGCGTAAGAGAAAGAGCAACAAGAAGATAAGCTACACAAGCATGCAGAAAATCTTCTATTCACAACCAGCACACTCTCCACCGTAAAAGGCTGGGTGGGGGGGGGTAAGTGCTGCACAGGCTGTGCTGGACACACAACAGCATCATCACAAATGTCTCTACATCAACTGACACACTCACACAAACAGACGTTCACATGCTTATTGGCATGGCACTGAATATGAACTGGTCATTGGCATGCTAAGAAAAGCAAAGAAAGAATATATAATCTTGCTATTCTCAAATAAGAACATTTCTTCACTTGAACTCTGACACCATTTAGCAATAATATATACTCATCTGGAGCATAGAAAATGGTTTTTTTTTATCCGGCAGAAGATCCGGCATAAAGAGCAGGCTAAATTGTTGGGATTATCTTGCCGTAGGTTCAAGATGAACTATTAATATTAACCTTAAAAGTGGTACCCAGTGATGGCAAGAGACAAAGATGGGAGACCTTGTCTGAAAAATAATTACACAGTAGACTAAATAAGGTGTTCAAATATACTGTAGCTACATTTATGTACATAAGAGGCCAGAAAGATGCTCATCTTCAACACTCATATCAAATGATGCAAGGATGACAGCAGACTGACACATAGAGATAAATGTGCAAACACCATCCACCTACTTTTCCTATTTACATTCATTTCACATCCAACTCGAAATTCACATCCAATTCTACAGTCAGTTCACGTCCAACCTGGCTCTCAAATTCAGCCACTTGTGCATGCAGCCAGTACGCACAGGTCAGTGTGGTTAAAGCTGACACTTTCTGTCAACACACCCATCACTAACCCCCATTACTCACTCACTTAGTCTCTTCCATCATCCCTCACTCATTCATCCCCTCGCACATGCACATATGTGCTTCTGCTCAATCTGTATGAGCACACACTACTCAGTCATCACCCACTTGTTTGCTTGACAATTTGCTCATTATCTGAGGCCTTCTCTTGTTCACAATATTTTTAAACTTTTCTCTTAACATCGCTTCATTGCCCCAGTCATTTATGCTCTTATCTTTCCATTCCTTTCAATTATTGCCAGCACTACTCAATCACACGCTTGCTCTTTCTAACTACTTGCGCCTTTTTGCTTGCATCATCTGGTCCCCGACACACACTTTTTCTCTCCGTCTCTTTCTTGTCTCTGTCACACACTTCTCATCTAGTCTGTACCACCCACTAATTAACCTCGCAGATGACACAGTCCCTCACCTCTCTGTTCACCCGCCGTAATTCTCTCTGACCAAGACTACTGTCTTTTCCATATAAATTGCTTCCATTCCAACATAAGATTTAAGACCTCCTTTAAGTGCTAATAAGGTTGTCATCCGTGCAGCCAAAACCAGAGGCTTTATAAATAAAAGCTTGTTTCTGTTGGCTATCGGCTCGCTGTGTTTAAATAGGTGACCCTGAAGTGCATTCTAAGCACATCGGATCGATGCCAGAACCCCTGGGGTCCACTGGAATGGTGAACAGAGACAAAGCTTAGTGCTCGATAATAACGCAAGGATAGGCAGCCTGCTCCCTGTTTTAAGAAGAGCTCTCACTTGGCTGGAGCTCCATTTCCTCATTTTCTTCTCTGTCTTTTCTTCAGACAGGCCCATTCAACTCACCAGTTAGCTAAACAGCGTAAACAAAGACACCTAAACTCGTTCTTTTTTCGGTCGTTACATGGAAGGTGAAGCTGTTTTGCTGATGGCATCAGCAGCTATTCTTATCTTCTATTCACAACCAGCACACTCTCCACCGTCCAATCATCCCATCACATCCCACTGCAGCCAATTCTCCACTATGCCTAATCTCTGCTCTGCAGTAAAACTGTTGGCTGTGACTTGAAATAGCATCTCAGCGGCCCAAACTGACACCTGCCATGCCATATCACCAAAACTCAAGCTTAAAAAAAAAAAAAAAAAAAAAAAATTAATTAATAACACTGAATGAATAAATGAGGCAGAAAAGGAGTCCCAACATGATATCAATCCCCCAATATGCACACAATGCCAGTTTTTTACTCTCCTTGGTATCCATCCTCATCTCACCTTCATCCCACTTACATCCCCTCCCATGAAAGCTCTCTACACCCTACGATGACAGTGTAAAGGTCCACCTCTACCTCTTTTCCCTCACTTTGATTTTCTGTCCATCAAGGGGGCGTGGATTAGTGCTCTCTTGTTTATCTGCTCGTCAGTTTTATCTATCTATCACTAAGCCATCCTCTGTGCAGCGATGGCCTCAGCACTGCATTAATCCCCTATCAGCCAGCCAGCCATCCATCACCCTGCTGTCTATCACGTCAGATCCATCATCCACCCATCTGTCTCACACTGCCCATGCTCTGAGATGATCTCCTCAGAGAACCCCACCAGCAAGTCACAGAGGGCAGAAGGGACAGAAGGGCAGAGGGAAAATTAGAGGGAAATGTAAAAGAGAAGACTGGGGATAGTAAGTGAAGATTATAGCCTGCTCTGCCTTCCTTTTCCCTCCCTTTGCCTGAAAGCCCTCTCTCTATGTCACTACATGGTTATTAGATGTTGCAATTGTTTCCATGTAATTTGTTTGTTTTCCTCACTGCTAATTCTACCCAGTGGGAGAAGAGCCAGAGGAGGAAGAGATGGTTGCAAGGGACAAGGGTCATAAATTCCATATAAACCCTGATACAGTAAGAAAGCCCAATTGCTCATTCTTCGGCATGTTGGAACAAGGAGGGGATATCGTTTAAAGCCCCTGGCTTAAAAAAAGCTCAATACCTGGGTTCATCGGGGGTCATTTATATTTCCATCCATATCTGCTTGCATCAAAAGGGGACTGTTTGGTCAGGGTGTGTGCGAGTGTGTGTGTGTGTGTGTGTGTGTGTGTGTGTGTGTGTGTGTGTGTGTGTGTGTTATGGGGAGAAGGTGAATGTAGGGCAAGAGTAAGTACACTTGTCAAGGATGTGAAGTCCACACAAATGCGTGTAAGTGGGTACATGGGCAAAAGATTGTAAACAGACACATATTAGGAGAACCAGTGAGACATTTAGGTCTGTAAACTGCAAATGGTAGGTGAACAAACAGGTATGTGTGTGGGCTCAGGATTATAATTATTTAGACTAGTCAAAAAATAGCCTGTGAGGCCAGAACGAATTGTTTAAAGGGTAACAGAAAGATCACAGAAAAGAACTTAATGCAGATGAGAGTGTGATTATCATAACCCTCAAGGTTAATGGAAAGGGGAAGTTAAACATGCGTCCCCCTCTCAACACAGAGATCACAAGCAGCATCTCTAGTTTAAGCAAGCACCATAACAGGTGTACTGTAGGTAACCACCTTAAGCAAGTTGTAAGATTATGCTTTGCTTCAACTCGTCTTGCTGAACATACAGCGTTTATACGATGCGTATGTCTCAAAGCAGCCAAACAAAACATGTTTTAGCCGTCACAAGGAAAACATGGGGACTGTCGGTTTTGCTGTGAAGATGAATGTACATAGCCACATAACAGATCCTGCCGATTCTACATGAAACACAAAATCCAGTTTGTTGTTGCCTGCCACAAATGTGTGTGTTTCCTTTCTTTCCCATGGTTTTCCAAAAGTAGTCAAGTTTCTGCTTTGTACAAAAGCACAGTGCAGCGCACAGAATAGGAAAATCAGACTGGAGGTGAATGTTACATACAGCCAAAGATTGATTTTGATGTCAGTAAATGGAGTTACTCTCTGTTCAGATTTAACTTTAATTGAATTGAAACAATCCAGATAACACCTTTACTTGATCTGTGAAATAATTTTACTAATATAATCAAGTTACATGTATTTACATAACATCTCTTTGCAGAAAACAGCTCTGCTGTTAAAAAGGTTCTGAAAAGGGCTTAATTTTCTCTTCTACCACAGTTGAGGAATCTCAGACATGCAAAATCTATTTAACATTTTGAGTGTTTTCCTTCAATAGCATGAAAAACCACAAAAATGCAAAGTATCTCAAAAAGCTTGAGGATTGTTCCTTCAGTATGTTTAGTCATACATCTTGTGAATATAATGCACAGCAGAAATGTCAGTGGAAAACAAAATACTGCCCTTTTCATTTGTTTGAACATGTATGGTAATTATGACCTGAGCTGCAGTCCATGTTATATGATTAAATAAACTCACAGAGTGCATGTTTAATTTCTTCTCTATTAGATTGCATTAAATTGCATGGTTGAGTTTGCTTCCCATTAATAAGTCGCTGCTGCCATCACTTGATTTTCCTTGTAAAATAAAATAATTTCAAAGATCGACAGCATGCATAACATCTTTTGTAATTATGGATGATGATTTTATTTGCATTTTTCTTTTTTGTTTGCTTGTTTTTTTAGGGTAATATCTGTCGATAAATCCAGCACTTTTTTAATCCCAACTTTTTCATTAATCTTGACCTATTAGCCACACAAAACAATTTTTATTTTGTTGAAAATAAGGCTTTATTATTATAATTATTTGTTAATTTATTTTATCGTGAAATTAATGAAATCTAAAATGTGCCTGTCGAAGGGGAGCTGGAGACTGAATTCTGTCTAAAAGCATCATTTGTTCATTACATAAGATATAGGAGAAAAGACGTGTAAAGAATTTTACCTTTACCCATAATGAGCTTAAACAAACATCTCCAAACAAATTCTCCTCTCCAGAGGCAGGGGAATCAGTTGAGACAGCTGTCAGAAAGCATCCATATCCATCACGAGTTAGCTCTAATTAGGGAACGGCTCTACCTCGTCTTGCCCATGTTGACAGATACTGCTCAATCACCACACCGGTGCTAAACTCCATAACTCCAACTCTATAATATACAACCTGCAATTCCAATACATGCTGTTGTTACAAAATGACAACACAAACAACGCCCATTAAAGCACAGGCCACATGCATGCGTATAACGTACTGTACCATAATTGCAGTGCATGCATGCTCACAAACACACTGATGTTGAGCGTATGTGTGCTGAGCCTGCATCCGATTTGTCATTTTATAACATACAGTCGCAGCATGCCTTTGCATTTGCAGAAAAGATGTAACATAAATTCTAATTACTACCATTCCAATAACTGGGTGACAGCTTCAGACCATAACAGATGCACAACTAGTTACGCAAATGTACAGAAAGAGATAGATACACAAATAAAACACCTGCACAGCCTCATAAACACATACTACAGTTTTATTGCACACTGAATTAATCAGCTCTTAGACAAATAGCTGAATAAATACTGTAGATAAGCAGATCAATACTGTACACTCAATTCATTTGAGTTCACAGAGATGTCAAATTCTGCATAGTTCCATGGCACGCTGATTAAACTGGCACCACATTAATTCAGTAAATCAATAAGTCCAATCTGACAAATAAATCAAGTCACATGGATGACTGGAGCCAATTGGAGGGCAAGACCACATTAAAATTCCCTTACTCCAACTGCATATCTATGTCAAGCAGGCAGCGCGTTGATTTGCTGTGCGGATTCCACAATTTGTTGAATGAAAATGATTAATCCATGAAACAAAAACCAGGGTTGCCAAGAAGGCACATGGTAATTCTATAATGATCAAAGACTCAATTAAATCCCTTCCCATCTCTCTCCCTAAATGCCTCTGTGGCAGTAGAAAATGTGTGTATGCTTACTTTGGGCCAGTTTGTGTTATATTGAATATGTCTGAATTTTCTCTGAGCTGTGAGGTGACCGGAAGTTAAGATGTGGTCTTGTAGATTTCCTTTGTGGTTAAATGACATCACAGTGTCTCATATATATTTATATAATAGCATTACAGGAGCACAAGCAGTTGAATAGAATTGTTTTACTGTATTATTATCATAATCAATTATGTTTATTCAATTTGATCAATTTACCATCAAGTTTTTATGGTGAACATCATGAAGATGTGCTCTAAGTGAGACAGCATTATTGCGAAAAGACAGAACTAAACTGCTGCAATGCAGTGGAGTTTTTTTAGACAGCTTAACCAACCTCCCATAGCCACACAGGGTTCATTGACCTTGTAATCTTTGGTGGAAAACTACTTAAAATGATCAAATTGTCCATTTATTCATTTTCTAGTCCAAGCAGGTCAGACATTTTGTAGTTCTGTGTAAATTTAAGCTAAAAAAAACACTTTTATTCAGCAAAGCGTTTTCAGAAGCATAGACCATTTTGCATTATGCCCTGGAGACAGCAGCTACTGAACTCAAACACCAGCTCCTGCTAATGCTCTCAGTTAAGTGTTTTGATTTTCTTGCTTATTGGTACCTGAATAGCATAACACTGCACAAACATCTGAACTGTAAAGTGACCCCTTTTTGTCCCTGACACAGCTTTTGGGAAGGAAACTATTGGTCAAATATGTACAAGGACAAGAAGTAAACCATGTGTGTATGAGCTAAACTATATTGGGCAATCACTGCTCTTAAAACATTTATGTATGGAGAGTTGTGACATATGCAAGTGCTTTTCATGGGTAATATTTGCTCATAATTAGTGTACTGATTATTATTACATAGTTTCAGCTGCAGTTAGAGCTTGCAGTGCTCGTGTAGCAGTACAATAAAAAAAAAAAAAAAAGTAAAATACGGATATGCACAGATTTGTGTCATAAAGTTTTATGCTAGCTTTGCGGAGAGATGTTAATCACAAGTTGTCATCCTAAAACAGCAAACATGTACTGTCTATTACCTCAGATTTAGTATCCATATCCAATCAAATATTTGGAATTTGCACCACTTGTTCCTAATCCTATTTCCCCAAGACAGAGCTTACTGTACGGCACACTGCATAGCACAGAGAGTGATATGATGAATTTGCTGCATGAATGCAAAATGCTAATATTATGAAACAGATATTATCATGGACAGTAATAGCAGCAGAAAGGTTAATTTGCTGTTGCACTCATTCATGTATGTGCGTGCTGCCTGAGAGGTGAACCTGTGATACAACCAGTATGAGTAGTATTTTCCTGCATCCATATGTGCAGGGGAGCAGAGGGCAAGAGGATTGGAGAGGCACAGCCCTGGGTAGTCTCAGGTGAAACGTGCAAAGTCTCAACATAATTATAATCCTTAATTAATCCACCCCGGATGTGCTCTCTCTTATTCACTCCATCAAAGTTCATTGCTCTTGGTGTTCGTGGACTTTTTCCATCATAGTGGACCTCCCCTTCTCCTTTAGATGCAGCGTCTATCGAGTCAACATGTAATGCTTTAGGTGGTTGTGCAGCTGTTTATGAATATATGTGCTCTTTCACACCTCTTGCTTGGAGCGCCATCTTCCCTACCATCCCCCTACTCATCTCTTCATCTCTTCTTTCTCTGCCTGCATCCCTAAAACTCCCATCTTAGCAAACATGAAAACAAGCAGCTTCTTTTGGTCCCACACCTCTTCTCACAGCTCACAGCATGGAACACAAGATGCACAAACACAAACACAGTACACTCCAGTCCAACACCATATACTCCAAGGGGAGTGTTGCTGACACAAATATGAACCCACTGGAGCCATCCTCAGAGGACTGACTCAGGTGAGTCTCAGGTCAACATCTCTGTTTATAGACATGTCTCTCCCAATTCCACTGCCTGGCCAGATGTGTTGAAACCAGAAACAGTGTTGGGTAATTTAGCAGCATTAAATTGAATCTGAATGGTTATTGGCACACAGTGAGAAGCCATTGGATTGCGTAAACTGTGGTAAAAGAGAGGCACACTGGAGTCCTGCAGTAGCTGATGGAGGGTCTGCACATGGCAGAAAGCTGAAGGTAATTAGGATAAAGGTGCCAGTATTGACACTGGTAAAATGAGAGCACCAGGCGTGAGGAGGAGCGACGATGACTCCCGCTATTACCTCTCAGCCTCCTGCTCTGTTTGACCAATTAGAGGAACTCGTCTGCCACTCCAGTATGAACTCCAGTATCAATCTATCAGAAAACATACGGATAGATTGGACAAGCAATTTGGTCAATTGATCACCGTTTCTTTTCATCCGTGTGCTCCTTTCTTTTCAGATAGACAGTTTGAATGTTGAAAGCAACTCCAATTACCTGAAGTGTTTGAATTCCTGACGGACTTCCTTTTCTTCTTTTTCTCTGTGTAAAATGCTTACACTCTCTCCTTTCAGCTCCTTTGGGATTTTGGTCTTTGTGTAAAATTAGCTCAATTTGTGCAAGATTTCAAAGGTGGCTTGGAGCATGCTTGCTTTCTGTATGTCATAGGCCTGTTCAGGCTTCCTTACATTTCTCAGTGATAGCATCTGTGGTTTCCTACAGGTACAGAGAGACTACAAATTGATCTCGTGGCATAAAGAGCCACATGCCATTATGCACTTTTGGCAGGCGCTGCCATAACTGGTTTCCTAAGATGCCAAACAATCTGCAGGGCAAGATCATGCTGATTTGTGATCATTATTCTGAAATGCCTTCAAATTCTGTGCCACTGGGCCTTGAAAATTTGTGAAACATGTGTTAATAAATGAATACAGACAGGGAAAAGCTGATAACTGGTTTTTGTAGTTCCCTTTTGCAACATTATTTTAAAACTAGAGCGCTTAAAGGGAGGCGCTATCCATTATGAGCACGATTGAGGCATTTTCTCTGCATAGTTGATCTCCGCTGTGACTTGCTAATAAAGCCTAAAAATACCGAAACATCTATCAAGAAAGAAAGAAAAAAATTCACTATTACAATAAGAGGTTATACTCTGGTCGTTGAAACTGCAGTGAAACATGCTTTGAACATCAATTCACGCTCCTCTTCCTCCTGACAAATCTGTGTAAAACTGAATGAAATGCTGCTGAGCCTGATTGGTCACATTGATTGAGCATCACTGCATCTTTTCACTGCTTTACACCAAGTTGTCTCTCAGTCAATAGGCACAACCCAAATACACCAAGCACTCAATCCAGTGTGTTTCTACATGGACCAATCCAGCTAATTTAACACCCACTCCATTTATGAAAAAGAGTCCTTATCGATTTACTCTGTTCGTGCGCTCTTGTTGCTACTGTGCATTTTCGCCATGCAGGCGCCTACACACACTCAAGGTTGGCAGCACTGAATTGAATTAGTGTGTGGTAGGATTCATGTAAGACTGGCTTCTATAACCCACACCTCCAGACTTTCTCCAAATGTAACAGAGATCAGAGAGCCACTGACACAGCTGCACTATGGAGTGTATGGCTACATTCACAGCAAACTCTACAGCATCATAAGTCTCAAAATGGACCCACATTGGCCATCGCTTTTGCACCTTATTACCACAGCAAAGATAGTCTCTGTTTGCTGTCTATTATGTACCTCTCCTATCTGCTACTGCACTCTCTACTCTTCATCCTCTTCTATTTTCTTTACCTCTCCTTTTCCCTTTATTTCCAATCCATTACTGCATATTTATGCTCCCAAAATGTAATCTAGCATTTAAGAGAGAAACAACCAACACATTACAAATAGCCTTAGTAAACATAATGGGGTATTTTTGATTGCAATAATGAGACCAACAACGTCTGTTAAAAACCATTTCCAGTGTGTTTTGTTGGCGGTGGTAAAACACTGAATCACAATAACTGTCATTATAATCATAATAGCTTTCCTGTCAGGACAAGTCTTATCAGGCTGTGACAACTACCAAACTGCCACTGGCAGGTAAACAGTGCTGCCTACAAAGGAAAGCAGTGAGGTAAAGCTGCAGGCACAACACAATAACAAGCTTCTAGGTCAGTCCACAGAAAAATTGCCAGACAAAGACAGAGCATTTTGACATTACAAAAAAGGGCATAAAAGACCACTCTTTGTCCACGCACAGGGAGTACACAGGTATACATCACCTCATGGGAAGCTATAAAAATAGGATACACAGTGTACCAATGCCACATCTTCCACTGCATATCTCTGCTCCAATCGGGTGAAATAGGCTAAAGAGAGCTCGCTAATCGCAAACTGCAATGATGCTGTGACAGACCTTTGGGTGAGTTTGTGTGCTATGTAGAAATAAGATTATGAAGAAAGGTCAAAAATTGCCCATGTAGCTACAATTCAATCTTCTAAAGGTTTGTTTTTCATTTATTACGATTACAAACGCTCAGCAACAACAAATCTAGATGGACAGTGGACGTTATAACTCAAAATAAATACCCTGTTTGTTGGAGTACACTATGATAGGCTGGAGACTGACAGACTAGCATGCCAAGCTTGTCGCTCTAATCGGATATCATATCTGCAAACCTTTCATCGTCAAAAGGCAACTCTGAGATTAAGTTTACCATCAGAATATACTGCAGTGTCACTGTGGAAATCCTTTGTTCACTCCAGGCACAAAACATTCTCCAATAAGTCCGTCCGCGATATTGACCAGAGACAACGTGCATGTACACTATAGCGTGTTGTTAGGCATATGTCGTTTTTAATATTACATCTGCTTCAAACTTTACAGTGAAAGTGATTCAATATCTGCAAGTAAGTTTCTAAAGCAGAGCAATGTTTTCAAGATTTTACACTTTATATAGTAAATTTTTCGAGTAGTTGTATGCTAACAATTGCAATTTTTGCTTTTGAGAGCATTCTTTTAAGTGAGGACTTAAAGGTTATAGTAGCAGTGACAACACTAGTTGTATTGATGTGAGAGATAGAATAGATGCTTTAAAACTATTTGCCTATGAAAGTCTTCTGCAGTTGTTGTACTTTTTACTATTTGCCCTTCAATTACAGTTAGATTTCTTTACAGCTTAAACTCTTCATTTAGATCTAAAGTCAACAATCCTTTCATTGATTTGTTGCATTCAAGATGTGTTGCTTGCTCCAATTAATGGCCATGGCATCAAAAATAATAATAATATAAAAACTGAAAAGAGCTAATATTATAACAAATGTTTGTATTATTTATTCAGTTAAGTGCTATTATGTTTCAAATAAGCGCAGATGTCATTTATATACAGTAGCTGTTGTGAGATTGCAAAACATCACAGGTCATTTTCTGAAAGTTATATTACAGCTTTGTCTCTGCTTATTTTCTGTTAACATATTCATTTAGTCAGCCTTGTCAAAGAGCTGTAGGGGGTACATAAATATTGCATAAAGGGGAGAGTAACATAAAATGTAGGAAAAATGTAAAAGTGCTCATTTTGGGAATTAGTATTCAGATTCATAATAAAGAGTATTTGTGTGTGCACACACGCTTTCATGTGCACATATACAAACTCGCACACATAGTTAACGTGCAGTGCTTGCATGCATGTAGATTAAATACATATTATTTATAACAAAACACTTAGAAAAAATTCGAATAATTTTGCTTGTGTGTGCAAACATTGTCCAATACGTACTAAAAGCAGAAAAATAACATTCTCATGTCCTCACTACAACATTACAGAGGCTTAAAATACTCAACCTGAATTAAATCAAGTTACGATTAGTAACTTATTTAATGTGCAATGATCATTAATTTCATGCAAATATATGACTATTATTCAACAACTGAAAGGCGAGAATAATTTTTCTGATGGTGATGTGACACACAGACAAGGGGGAAATAAATCCTTCTGTCTTCTTGGGGAGTGTATTTGGCAGTAAACCAATTCCAAGCCAGGCTTCTTGAATGTCCAGATAACACAATCAGACAGTTGGAATATTGCTGTTTTACCACCTGAAGAATTTGAATTTTATTCAGCCCCTTCAGAATTGTAGACATGCCAAATTTTCTCCCAGAACTGGAACTATAAACGCAACGTAACTCTGTAAAATGAGAAAAAGGCTTATGAGCTAAAAATAACTATTTTTGGGGAGCCTTTCTTGTGTGATTCGGGTCCAGTTTTATCAAAATAATACAGAGACAAATGTTTAATTTCATCCTTCATCACCACAGTATAGGCTGTTGATTTGTCTTTTTATTACATGTTTTATTATTAAATTGGGAATTAGTTCAGCATAGTAATATCATAATGGTGCCTCAGTTTTTCATGACATGTACCCCGTAACGTTATAGAGTCACATTTGATTAAATTTAGGTTTATTAAGATATTACTTCAGGTGTGATTTTTTTTTTCCTACTGTAGTTAAATAATATTTGCACATGAGCCAAGATGAATGAGGATGGAAATTGTAAGACACTTCTAATTGGGATTTCAGAAAACTTAGAGTCCTCAAAGACTTCCTGAGCATTTCTCAGAGAGATCAGACTGGTATGCTTTATGAAAGAAGTCAGCCTCTAGGTAACGATTTGACAAGGAACAGGATTAATAACGTGGGACTGCATGGAGCAGCTCACTTTTGGTGTTCACTTTGATGCATTTATTCCTCTAATGCTCCATGAGATGCATATTTCTCCCTTGCAAGGCTTCCATGTCCTCACGAAAGGATATAGAGAGAAAAATAACAAAAGGAGGGAAAGGTAAGCTCTCAACAATCATCTACCAGAATGCCAGGCTATCTTTATTTATTTATTTATTTTTCTTTTAGGTTCTTGACAGTTTTCCATAATATACTGTAGCTTTTACAGGACGAACAAACTGCCCTTCCCCAAGCTCAAAGAGTGTGATGTATCAATTAAAATCGCCTAATTCTGTCCGTGTGAAGGCTACGGTGCAGTGTATGGGCCCAGAGACTGGAGTCCTGCTACCACACTGAATTTATTTAGGACATTCAAGGTGCAATTCAAATATAAAACGACTACGCACCAAACATGAACTTCAAACCATAGAATATTAAATAAATAAATCAGATTACACGCCTGAACACCTTACGCAGGCTGATACGGGACCCCAGTACAGGGGGGGGGGGATTTCATATTCTTATTAACAGCTCTTAAAATAAAAAATAATATGTTAGTCTTACCTCTATCCCCCCCAATCTCCTTCTTCTTTGTTGTTCAGTGTGTCTCATTCATTGTAGTTTCTCTTCTCAGTTGCTTCCTTCTCCTTTTTCCCCCTCTGGTTATCACTCGTTTTCTTCTTTCTGCTGCCGTCTTCGTGCGGATGCATAAGAATTAAAAATTAATGGGCTGATACCTTAAAGGCAAATCAACAAAAATGAAAAAGGGGGGAAAAAAACATCCCCGACTAATTAAAAAAAAAAAAAAAAAAAAAAAAAGAAGAAAAAAAAAGAGAAAGGTTGTGGTTAAAAATCCTCACGGACGAAGTCGATTGTCACGAAAATGTGCCCGTCTGGGCATCAAAATAAACAGCAACGACGCCACCATCATCCTGGGTGGAATTAACAATGACATGAAGGTTACTAAGACGCTGACAATGCCCGAAATGTTAAACTACAGAAGAACATTATCGGATCTAGCTCGTGCTGTACGTCTGTCGCTGGTTGGAAGGTGAGCGTGTGAACAAATGTGCCACCCTCGCAAAACGTCTGCATGCAAGACAAATCAAACTCTTGAATGTCTGACGTGCCTGCTCGCGCTTTTTCCCCAAACTGACGACTCTTCACCTTCACGCAGCTAAACGGTTTCAGATCACCCGTTGAAATTAAGACAGTACTGCTGACCATATGCGGTTATCTTGTGCGTCCTGACGCACAGCGCGGATCGCTCGTCTCTGTTCCCTCTTTTGTCGGAAGACAGCGCACACTCTCATCAGGACCATTCACGCGATGCATTCAGACACTGCAGGTCTGCATCAGGCTTATTATCACCAGCCACGGCCATCACTAAATTTCGATCTGGTGGCTTTAAGAGTCTTTTGAGACAGTTTCTATGGCCAAGCCTAACTTAAGGGAATGTAACATGTACTTCTTCCCGCGTGCTGATTATCGCATCAGCTTTCGTGGTATAGCTTTTTTTTTTTTTAATAGGTCCTTACCCACGTGGTGTCTAAAGGTGGGGTTCAGGAAGAACTACAGCTTCTTGAAACCGATCATCTACTGCTGCAGTGGTTTCCAGTCTATTTACCGTGAGGACCCCCTTTATGCAACTTCCAAAAAGCTGTGGACCCCCTGCCTGCCTCGTGTTGAAACCATGGTTGGTTTTATGCTTTCAATAGCAAACTTATCATCATAAATTATGCATTTTGGGTGATTCCTTTTATTTGATAAAAATCCATCATTAAGGTAATTGCCAACGTAAAGCCTTATTTTGTTTGTTTTATTTTTAAAGTTACGAATCATTTGAGTTGTGGCTTTTCTCAGAAATGTCTCATTAATGCAAAGTTTGTGTATTTTGGCTTCTGAAAATACTAGCTCTATATGAATGAAACATGCAAACGATTTTAAAAAGGAAAAAAAAAAAACTAACCCAAAAAACTGTCCAAAAACTGTCTGTTTTTGGACATGACCTTAATTTAAACCTGGTTCTGGACAGTCGAAGGCTCAGGGACCCCATTGAATTTTCAGGTACCCTAGGTTGGGAATTACTGTTGTCCTGCAAAATTTCTGTTATGGCAATGGAGTGTCTCTCAAGAATGACCAACATGAGGAAAAACCTCACTTGATTCGCAAGTTAAACAAACTAATATCTTAATGATTCTCTGTGAGGTCTTTTTTAAACTAACTTTTGAAGATCTGTTCTGAACCATTCCTTTATATTGTAAACATGTTACAAAAATGCAAGATCCTGCTACCAATGCATGAACTTCATAAGATTTTGTTGACACTTTTAAGAGATTAATCTGTTGTCTACAAAGGAGCATGAAACCAAGGCATGGTTAAACTTTACAAAACAACAGAACTCATTCATTTTTAAGTGAAAACAAAGCTGAAATCTGGTTGTATTTCAACAAATAAAAAGTATTCATTCATTCCATAAAATGCAAAGATTTTTCACTCGACACAGAAGATGAATAAATAAACCATAAACAAGTCATATAATAACACAATGAGGGAGTCTGTGAAATGAAACCATTCAGTCATTCAGGACAGAGATTACACCGTTGAGTTCTCACTTATATGTATTTTCTAGGTTCATTTCAAAATTTGTTTTGACACTCAGGATTATGTTGGAGACTGATGTAAAAACACCAATTCAAACAACATTTTAGTTGCACTTTACTGTCCAGTACAAAAGCAAAGAACCACAAAAGTTATCTTTGTGGTTCTTTAAACAACATTATGAAAAATCAGAATGGAGTTTTCCATGAGCAGATGCGGAGTCATAAATTACAAGTGTTGGTGTGGCCAGGATGAGAAGATGAGAGAGAATCGGTAAAAAAACTTTGAAATATAAAGTTGTAAACATCTTCAGATTATTTCCTGGAATTTGATACAGCTACTTGGGTCCTATAGAAGGAAAATGAGTCATGACATGACCCGCTGCAACATTTTTGGACTGAGTAGAAATTTCTAGCATCAGAAGTAAATGTTTTCTTCAACCTGCTGGATCAACCATTCTGAGTAGTTTTCTCACTTTACTGACTGTTGATGCAACTCAGTCACTGGCAATGAACTAATCTGCAGCATGTGTTGGGATTATACAGCTGTTTGTTGATTCATTTGATTATTGATCAGAAACATGAAAAGATCTATATATTACAAATAACATAACACCAATAAATAAATAATCATTATATGATCAACTCATTCCCAGTTCAGCATTTATGTTTTATATATAGTGCCACATTATATCATATACACTACTTAAAACGCCATATAATATTAACATTGCACTACAGAGGAGCGTGCACAACAAAGTGGAAGCAATAGAAAGCTTTATAATCTGCACACACAAATCATTAAACACTAGCTTGGTGTCACTATAAAAATTTAAACCCTTAAACAGTTACAAATGAGAAATCTTTATGAATGAAGACTCGTTTAATGAGTTATTTTGTATGTTATGTTTTGTTTTTTATATTTTTTTGTTTGTTTATTTTTCTGCATGCAAGTGTTTGTGTGTGCAATGTTGCATGACTGCCAGAGTGGTGTGTTTCAGTTAGTTATTTGGTTAGTATGTCCAGCATGTTTTGTGTGTTTAGTGAAGCCAGTAATCTAGGAAATCTTCTGTAATGGAAGCCATAATGTTTTCCCAGCTTAATCAAAATAAGCATCTTATGTGCAAAACAGCAAATGAAAGCACAAGGAAACATTGGCTGAATGCAAAAAAATGACATTTCAGAGTTAAATTACTTGGAAAAAATTGATTTAAGACCGTCCTCCAGCCTACATTCCCATATCAAAGTGCATTTTTTGGCCATCAGTGTGAAGCAATGGTCCATTTATGACTATTTCATGATATGGTGAGAATGTGTGAATGGAACTAGTAGCAAAAATAAAAATAGAAAATTGTGTTTAGGGACACCAATCAACAGACTGAAATTTTGTTATGAGTTTACATTTTGCCATAAGGTTCATGCACAGAAAATTCAAACATATCTGAAATAGGAATAAGTACATATTTCTATCCAAAGACCGATTGAATCAGGTTACAGCAAAACCTTTGAAATAGAAGATTTAGATTTTTTTTAAAATTTATTTTAAATGGAAGCTGACTGAAAACTGTAATATAAAACCCATCTTTCTCATTTAGTCTGAGATTGTGTGGTCTTTGTCTGATGTGACCAGTACTTTATGATAATAAATGACAAAAAAAAAAAAAAGCCAGCTTGAAATAGATGTTTACACTCATAAAAAAAAGAGCTAACAGTAATCCTTGATTTATGATCTTTCAGTGAAGTTAACATATGGCGATGTCCTTAATGCAACTGATGCATGAAAAAAATCTAATGTGTTATTTCACATAAGTCCCTTCTCAGTTAAATCCTCCCACTTTATGTCAGATTTGCACTGTGTATCTGAGTTCATGTTTAAGTGGGAACAAACTGACTGTATTTGCTTTAGACTGAAGTCACAATACTGATTTGCTTGAAATTCACATTTCAGATCAGAATGATGACAACTCTGGCTAAAACGAGGCCGTCTTTTGTCTCCAGGTGAACAAAGAGTGAGTTACGCTGCCAGATGAAATTATTCAGCTACCATTTCACATGCAATAATTGCACCACTGCACGGTGCATGTTGCAATTTTTCTCTCCACTCTGTAAATGATTTTGTCAGCTTCTATTATAATAAGGCATGTTATAGTCTATTGAATAGGCTCTACATGCCTTTGCCACTTAACCCTCTGTCATGCAGCACCTACTTTGTTGCTCTCACATTTATATCAGTCAACCTTTATGGACCGCCTTGCTCATAGTGTCAGTAAACAGGCAGTAGAACCTAGTTTGTACGCCATAGTGAGATCACGCCATGAGATTCATTGATTCATGAAAAATCACAGTGCGTTTTTATTTAAACCACAGATAAATGTTACTACTGTACAGTCTGGATGACTAGAAACCAAAATGTAGGTATGCTTTCCAAACTCAAAGCAGTTGTTCTTTGCATGCAGGTCCCTTAGCAACAACAGTAGTGACTACAAATGTGCTGATTAGCCTTGCAAACATGAACATATAACCCTTATAAATAACTCACCCCTCACTAGATCTACTTACTTATTAATACGGTAAAAAATCAAATGATCTGAAATATAAATAAATGATTTCTATTCACAATGAATAGTTTATAAGAAAGCAACTAAATGTGCAACCAAAACAGTATGCAGTTGTTTTACAAGTAAAGCAAAACAACATACTCATTAAGATGTTTCCAAATGGATGTTTTACCCATGTGTTTTTAGAGTGAATAAAACATTTTTTTAAGAGTAAAGCTTGCTATGCTGCAAAAAAAATAATTATCATCTGTCTTCTATCTTTCAAGCTGAAAAAGAAACTGAAATGAGCAGATGCATCTAAAACACCCTGTGGAAAAGTCCAGCTATTTTCAAAATTAGACTTCAATTTTCTGGATGGCACATCATAATTACTTCCATTCTCTTTCCCAAATAAAATAATCCAGATAAGCACTGATAAAAAAAAATATGGAAGGACAAAAATAAAGTAAACCCTGTGAGGAAATGTTTTCATACTGAATAAATTCATTCAGGCTTGACCATGACTGAGAACCTCAGTTTGTTGTTAATAATATGTCTATTTGTTCATTTGTGTTCAACATTACATGTAGTTTCTCAATACAGCGATGTTTTGAAGGATAAGGTAGACTTTCTCATCAAAGCTTTATCGGTTCTGTCTGAGTATTTCTCTGAAAAGGAAAGCAGATTCATACGGCAGGCATATATTAATTTGTTCTAGCTCATGTTTGATTAATGCCAATTTTTCTCAGTCAGAGCTCATGTTGATGCGACACCATTATTTACGTAACACCTTACCCTCTTTGCAAATTGCTCTAATTTTCAGTTATACAGCTTCTTGTTTTGTGATTGACAAATTACCTCCTTTCCCACAAAACACCAAAGAGATTTTTCTTAGTGTAGTTTTTCATATTTCACTCTAATAAAATGACCAAGAGAATTATGTTTGCAAGAACACTGGCAGAGAAATGATTACTGTTTATGAATTATAGGCTTTATGTGTAGTATTGATTAGACCTATATTAAAACCCACAGTGCATTAAGAATGCATTTGTTTTCCACAAAGCAATGAACTGTGTCTATTAACACATTACCTGCATGTCCTGCATTTACAGAGGAAGGCCTGTGGGTGTAAAATTAAACACAACGGTGGGAAAGCGAACCATATGGCACTGAGAGGGTATAAAACCAATTAAAAGGGTTAAAAGTCCCACAAAACTAAACAGATATCTGTGCTTGGGACCTGCAGATCGTTGGTGTAAACCCCCAGCGTTTTTGTTTTTTTTTAAATGAGAACCTTTGGCCACCAGAGCGCTCTTCCCATCACTCTATCTCCATCATTGCTTCATTGTAAATGCAGCATTTCAACGTTTTCAGACACCGCATCCATATAGAAACTCCACTACCTCTCTGCCTCACTCCCTTTTTCTCACTAACACTTTCAATCTTGCTCTTTTTCCTCTTTTTCATTCGCTCTGTCTCTGTGACTCTCTTTTCCTTTTGCGATATGACATAGTCCATTATCTGCTCCTAGTACTAATTGGCATATTAACGGCATGCTGTGTGTGACACAGTGAGACATAGGAAGAGAGAGCGTGCTAGAGCGATAGAAAGAGAGGGAGAGAGGCAGACGCAGGATGAATATGGATGAGGCAGAGGCAGGGTGGGAGTGAGGTTCTGGGGGAGGCAGGCACAGAGTGAGAGAGAATAGGAGGCCAAGGTAAATCTTTTCAGCTGCACAAGTGGTTAAGAGCAGCATGGCAAAATGACGAGTGAAGGGGAAAAAAGAATCCATCCTGTAATGGCTTGTTTTTTTTTTTTTTTCTTTTAGTTGGCCTTCTCTGTATCCCTTTCTATCCTGCTCTCACAGTCACCACTTTCAACCCAATTATCCACTCTGCCTGGCGCCACTGGCAGCATATGGAAATGTAAATTACAAGTGAGATATTTTTTGTGGGGGGTGAGTAGGAGGAAGAAACAGAAGAGACAAAACAAGTGAAACTGAGGAGCTGCCTTTAGTCTCAACAGCTTTGTCTGTGTTGTTACTCCATCAGGTACATAAACCCACCCATGGAAGAAAATCTATACCGAGGTTGATTTATATTAGCCAACTACTGTTGGAGATGAAATGGTAATTGGTTTCCACTATAAGACTTTTATGTGATTATGTTGATGTTTGCAAATGTAACCATCGTTCATACCATGTTTCATCATTCTGCTTTGAAAAGCTAAACACTCTTCATCATCGGCCAAAGTTAGCAACAGTCTCTAAAGCAAAGTAGCACATTCACAGCATGCAGTGTTGGCAGTGTTTTCAGCTTCCTAAATGGACCAATGATTTTTTTAAGCATTACTCATTTTTCTGATACTTGATTAATGACATGTCTGCAGAACATGCAGAAATGAAATCTTTTTGCTGACACCACCCACAACTTTCTAGTGATTTTAAGGTAAGTTTTATTTTAATAATATGACCATCTCAGGGTGGTGTAAAATGTCATGAACATTTTATGTTGTTCACACTGTTATGCGACTTAATATTAGAAAAACTTGTAAAATGCAATATCATTGTTATGGCATGCAGTATATAAATAAACAGTGCAACATATGGTACAAATCTCCAGTGTATTAAGGGCTGCTTTCCACTTCCACACCTGTGCACTCTGGTTGGTAGAAGATGCACAAAAGCAGAACTTCCTTTAATTGGAATGCGTCCCTCATTAATTCACCCATGCTTGATATGCTTTGTCAAAATGCCTTTGTCGTACTGATACTGCATTTGTTGATACTGAAATTGTGGCAAATATCCAACACGTGGTGCAACCCTGCTTATTGGTATGATAAAGTGAAGCTTGCAGTGTTACATGTGCTTATAAAAGCACAACTTGCTGTTTAGCTGGTGTTTTGCAGATTCACTTTCCACATGCACACCAAAACACAAAAACCAATTCATTTTTATGAAACTCCAGGCAGTTTCTTTTACTGACACTCATTTTACACCCTCTATACCCTCCTATTCCATGTAAATATATCCACCATTTTGTTGGAGGACTAGCAGCTCAGTCTGTGGTTTAAGCTCCTAAAGACGTCAGTGTTTTATGAAGATCGCGTTTTCTTCCTTCTTTTGGGGCTACATGTCATCCCAATGCAACTCTGTGCTACGGCAAATTATAAACAAAACTTGAAACTTGGTGTACTGAGGAATTTCCTGTGCTGACTTTCCAATAAATATTTAATCTCCTCACTGAGCATGGGTAGCTATCCAGTCAACTGCAGCTGTGGATTTATTATTACTGAGTTTTGGTCTTATATATGAGCTATGCAGTAAAACGAATTAATTTGATCGAGTTAGTAATAGATCACCACCCCTACTGTTCTTGCAAGGGAGATTAGGTTTCACAACATCTAAATACAATCTGAATAGTAATGTGGTAGCTTTTGCAGTGAAAGCAGTGCTAATAAGGAGTGATATCAATGAACATTTACAGTAAATTATCACTGAAGGTTAGGTTGAACGTTTTTGAGTCACATTGTTTGACCATCATCTGTCTGTAACAGGATACCATCTAGAATTTACTTCACAATATGTTAATTTCTTTTTTACAAAACCTTTTTAGCTATCATCAACTGTTCAGGCCATTGATCTTAAGACTCATTTGTATGTATAAAAATTGCGCATCTTGTCATCCTTCATAATTTTGTAAATGAAATAGTTTATTATACACTGTGTGGCTGTGTGTGTGTGTGTGTTTTTAGTAAAAGAAAAAAAAGGCTTATCAACTGTATTTGAAATGAAAGCTGGTCACTGTGCTGGACCTTTGAACAAATTTGACTAGACAAATATTGCATGCAATATGAAAGGATTTATGTATGAGTATCAGTGTAGTTTGATTAGTTTTTGCACATTTAATAATAGTGATAAACATGATGAATTTGGTTGCTGTAATTGTGATATAATCAGCCTCGTGCCATAATTGCCAGTCATATTCTGGCCACATTGTGATATCTGCCCAACTCTACGCTGTGATTGATTGTGCATAATTGCTGTAATACCCTAAAATATGACGAAGGTTATTATGCGAATAGGCTAATGGTGTGATACTGTCATACAGTTTAATTTCTTGTTACCCAAATTATATATCTAAGTTTGCACTATTGTAAGTTTGTCCTAAAATCTACACAATAGCTATTACAGTACACATTTATGCAATTGTAGTGTTATACTAGGCAAAGCCTGTACATGTGGGACACTAACTGTGTTGGTGTATAACAAGGTTACCTATTTGGAAACACTCATTTTCATTTTCTGTCTGATTCACATGTTTCGCCACATCATATGCATCGACCCCAGCAACACAGTTGCATCACAGAGGTACTTCCTCTGTGCTTGAGGGGCTTTTCGGACTAAGGCCAGGATGTATGCCCTCCGGCGGATGAATAGCTACTGAAGCTCAGGATACAGAGATCAAAGCTGCTCATCTTTTTTTGCATGCATGTAACAGTGAGACATGTACAAGCTGATTATTCAGATAAGTAGATCCTCAGGGCTAGAAGAAAAATAGACGAGTGTTTTGTTCATTATCATTAAGATCTGACTTTTCCTCCGTTCACCTCTCCTCTCTCCACATGCTCATATTCCACCCCCGCAGTGCTGATGAAGCCAACTTCTCAAATCTGCAATTTGCTCAATTATTTTCAATTATCTCGCCATTGCCACTTCTATCTTTCCCCTTAGTTCAATTTTGAACAAAAATCGCTTGTTGATTGACAGCAAATGCCAATTAGGGGCGTCAGGAAAACTCTAACCTTGACGGTAATTACTGCTGATTGGTGTCATACAGGTCCTCCCCGCCTAAGTGAAACTCTTGTATGGATGCATGTCTTTGTCACCGTGGAGCAAAAAGGCTGCACATCTAGAATGAAGTCCAACTCAGGTTGTTTAAGTTTACAGAAATTATATAATAACATACTTTAAGATTTCCAAACAAGCCCAGAGAAAGCAATGTTCTTTCAAAACCAAAGCTGAGATGGTATGAATTTCTTTTTACCATGAGCCCCTCATTGGTGTGCCTTTAGCACATTAACTTCAAGGTAGCTCTGACTCAAGGTTTTAGAAAAGTCTTCAGCAGCAGGCATGGGAATCAATGATGAACCGTTATTGAGCATGACAAAGAGACCCACATATTCAATATATATTCAGCAGATTTTTCTGCCTGCATTGATTCCATCAATATTTAGTTGAAGCTTACTGAAGGTAGTTCAGACAATATAGACAAATCATGTTCTTCATTTATTTTCATTTTGTATTGTATCCATAGTTACATTGTTTTAGTTTTATGTGCAAAAATCCATTTATATAGTTTGCAGTCAGTGATAAAAATTCAAAATGTGACCTTGCATTTGCAGTTACAGTGTACACTGCATACAATGAGTGGGCCAACTTTCTGCTCAACGTAGGTAATGAGCCTATAATTCTTTCTGTTATCATTGTAGTGTGGCCTTGCTTTATTCATTTGCAAGTGTTACAGCTCCCAACAATGATTAGAAGTTGTAACATTGTACAACAGTGTTGTAGATAAATCTTTCCAAAATGCCATTTGTGATCTTGTATGGACAGAATCTCTTCCAATAAAGCTTTACCTTGAGTCGTTTACAAAAATGTGTCCTGTTTGTCTGCATGTTCTATAAATATAAATGAAACATGTAAACAGGAGTGTGATTAAGTTTTCATTGGTAACGTGGCATGAAACATTATAGATAAACCATTTTATGTCAGTGAACCTTGTTTTGTTTTTGTTTTGAAATTTTCAATTAAAATTACCCTGACAGATTTACAATTTTATGTCTGACAACATTGCCCCATTTAATTAACTTCCTGTTAATAGTTACATTAAAAAACATACATGAAAGGTCAGTTATTTGGTAAAATAACTAGAGAAACTTTCCCTTTTTCACTGATGATATGAGAATGATTATAGAATTTTAATCTTAACATTACAGTCTTCTCTGAAAATGAATCTTGACTGCTACTTTAGCATGCTTTTTTAAATGTTTTTTTTTACTTGATCTTATTTTGAACAATGAAAGGAAGATAAGAAAAGAATATATATGTACATACCTATACATAAATATGTGCACACGCACACATATGCATACATATACAGACTAAGGAAGGAAATAATAATATTCACAATATTAATATCAATAATAATCGTAGTTGTAATAATAATGCCTCATCAAATCATTAATTAAATAAATACAAAAAAACAAAAGGAGTTAGACAAAGGAGTGGGAAGAAGTATACACTTTTCTAGTGTTCCAACCTTTCTACATTTAGTAGAAAGGTTGCTACATTTAGTTTGTATTGCGTATGTAGAGCTTAAAGTTAGCTTTTCCTCAAGTTACACTTCCAGCAACTAATAAATCCTGACTCTACACACCTGAACCTCCTTTCCTCTCTGTTCTCCTATAATAAACCATTTGTGTGTTACAGGGGTATTGACTTGCACTGTCGTTTGAGACACGTTGGCTGCCAGTGCAAGTGGTGGTTACCCAAGACTCCCCTAATGACATTATGGGCCTAATGAGTTTTAATTGGGAGAAGATCTTAACTTGCAGACCTAATTGCATCTGATTAAAGACAATATTAGTTTTACTGATGGCAAATTGTAGGGGGAGGGTGGGTGAAGGGGTTGTGGAGGCCCAACATGCACAGATACAGTGACAAGTAAGCTATGCGAGGAAATGGAGGACGAGTGATAAGATGAGTATTGACTAAAGGTTAATGACTCAAGAGCAACCTTTTGTCTGAGCTCTTCAGCTGCTGAATATGTAGTCTAGGATTTTATGAAAAGTACATCTTTTGACTAAAGAAAAAGAAACAAATGCAGAGGACTCACATTAATCTTGTCCCACGCGTATTAGCACCTGTTTACTAATGGTTCTCCGTTTCCTTGCCTGAAGTGTTGCTGAGCCTCATACTTCTTTATGTTTCTTTCTAAACGTGACACAGCAGACCGTTTTCTTTGGAGCATTCAAAATCCATCCTTGAATAGAAGTGGCAGTGAAACGTCTGTAGTCTTCAGGAGATAAATCAATATAGCCTATTACAAACTGAGCAGCTAGCTCTCAAAACTAGTGTCTTCATCTTTTAAACCATTTATCTTCATTTTCTTGAGATTTAATGCTTAAATTAGCTGTATTTCCTCCAAAGCTAACTGGCCTGATTCTAAAAATGTAGTTATATCTCCAGTGAATTACATTAGCCAGCATATATCTCTCAACTAAGTTGGCCTCTTCTGTTCTTAAACCCAGCAGGACTTGGCAAAATGCTTCTTCACAGACTCAGACAGAAACTGTTCAGCATCAGAACATCAATGCTTAAAAAGGGTATATTATTATTTCACATGGTCAGCATACTTAGCATTTATGCACCTCGATATGACACTATCAGAAATATATCATTTACATGTAAATAATTGATCAGGGCTTAAAGTATAACTGAATCAATCTGTATTATTTGGCATGATGACACACATTTGTAATTTATTACACCACATTTATTACATACTATTTTTATACGTGTTTGCCCGCACACAAACACTGATGCAAATAAATACACAAAACACAAACAGTGATAATTCCCTGCCTGACATGCCCAGGATCGGGGTGATTTAAAGTCTGACACAAGAGAGAACAGTAAATTATGTGTGTATGAGGCTTCATTTCCTGCTCTTCTTGAGCACTTGCTTAATTACCATTCTCACCTGAGCAATTGTGTAATTTCCTTTATTTTTCTCCTCCTCTGCCCAGAATATGAGTCTATAATGAGCTGTGGGTGTCCCCCAAAGCTAAGCCGGGCGCCTTGAAATAGGTTTCGCTAATTTACCAATTAGTCATAAGATACAATTAGTGTGCAAGTTCCCTAAGTCCATGAATGCCCCCACCACCGGCCTCCCCACTTCGATTGTTCTATCTCTGCTGTGATCATCTCTCCATTACATGGCGTACGGTTTCGTCCTGCTTTGTTCAGCTTTGCTACAAAAGCAAGGTCCCACCTGCACTTTGGATATTACTCTAACCCATATGTGCCTCAGAGGGAGCTGGTGAGGGAGTGGGAGTATGTGAATGTGTCTACGTCCGCAGCTCTGGGTTTCTGTTTAAGTGCAGCTGGGACCGGTTTCACTGACCAAGAGGATGAGAGTTAAAGAGGGGAGGGGTAAGGATGATATCTGGAGACTAGAAAACTTATAAGAACTGAGATAAGTTACCAAGTAGCAAAGTGAAAGTTTGCTGCAGGTGCAAATCTAATTTATAGTTGGAGAATATCGTGCTGCGTTTCTCTCTCTTTGGCTCACTCAGCCATTAAAATTAAACCTCAGGACAAAAGGAAATATAGCCTATATATACACACATATATATATATATATATATATATATATATATATATATATATATATATATATATATATATATATATATATATATATATATATATATATATATATATATATATATAAAAAACAAAAAAAGAAACCAAACATCATTGCTATGGTGCTCACTGGTTATCATGCTACATGTGAAACTCAGGGTGCAAGCAATCAAGTTTGAGAGGTCATTTACCAGTTCTTTTTGTGGTGTGAAGATGTTTCCTGTTTTTTTAATGGCAAAAATGCATCCTGTACAGAATTTATAATTATTACCTAATATCTGCCTCTGCATTTTACCCAAGTTTAATTTTAAATATGCTGTAAAAACTCAATATGTTTGCATGCATATCAGTGAGTGGGCCGGTGCGTGGTGTTATAAAATTACCAGCTGATTGCTCAGAGAAAAAGAGGTCACATAAATTATTATGTAATAACCAAAACATACTGATTATTAATAGCAATGCTATTATCATGTCAATAGGAAAGTTCCAAAGATGATTTCAACTTTAAATCGAGAAATGGACATTTATTAGATTTCTTTACCCAAAGCTTTGTGCAAATGTGTCTGTTTACATCTATCCAGCAATAATACATTCAGGTTCATACCATCAGGAGAAGGAGGAAAACAAAAAATGTCTCCAAATGAAAACATAGTATTTGTATTTTGTATTTATTTTGATCTCCATTAGCTATTGCCATACAGCTATTCTTCCTGGAGTCTATTGGGTTTGAAAAGATTTGCACAAGTTCTTATTGCTCCAGACCAATCAACTACACACTTTGGTGTGATTAGTTTTTTTGTTTCAGCACCTTCCGAGTTATCAGAGAATGAGGCAAGAGTTTTTGAGTCAATTGCTATTGGCATGGAGGGACACTTATAGTGCGATCACACTAAAGATGTTTGGAGGGCTTTATTGGAACTGTGGAACAGTTACTATGAGGAAAAAATACAATGGTAATTTTATCTTCAAATAACAAAATCTGTACTGAGCATGGGGAGAGCTAACAACAAGATAAAAGAAAATACTGCATACTAGGCCCTCACAGCTCAATAAGAGTCCTGTGGTGTGATGGACATATGCACACAAGTATGCAGACATCTCTTGCATAATAAAATCAGTGAAAGTTTTATATTTTTAGTGTAGCTTAAAGACTGTAATAAGTTAACAAACTATAGGGCACACGTTTTAATTAGCATAACTAAACTAAACAAAGTCAGTTAAAGTAATAACTTCAACATATTTAACAAAAAACACATTCAAAAGCCATTAAAAGGCCCTAAGTGATTAAATGGTCTTAAAAAGCAAGTGTCACCTGAAGGAAAACCTGTGTTCTGTATCATCGGGAATTAAATTGATCAAAATATGATCAGAAGTTGTGATCATTAAAAGGATAGTAAAAGAGTGGCCATCAAACCTCTGCAGAAAACAGGTCTTAAAGAACAGTTTGACCAAAGGCTGTTCTCTACCTCTTGTAAGAAAACCTGTAAAAGTGCCAAATCCCTCTTTTTATTGAACTGAGGATGAACATCTCCTGTTACACATTAATTAATTTATTATTTTTTCTTTTCACAAAACCTGTGTTTGAAATATTTAGGGGACCAACTTTGGCTGCATAAAATTGTTCCCCAAACTTTTTCACAGTTTTCATCCCTTTATATGCATCTTGGAAGTAGGTGAAGTTGCTCCAGAAACCATCACTTTGCATTAGGTAATGGTTGGATGACAAATAAAGAGAAAGCCTACATTCTTGACCTCATACAGAGAGATGATCCAATTGCACTGTTGATGAGTGGGGGCCTTTTGCCGGCGTGGTTTGGATCCGCTTGTTATAGTGGAAGGAACAGCAAATCAAAAGGTGAAATGATAATGAAACATATCTGTCTTAAAGGGGATGCTCTAAGGGATTGTGGGGGGCAAAGTCCCTCAAAAGAAGGATTATTTTTTAAAAGAATGTTAACAGAAACCTCCAGCAAAACCCCAGGGACTTGTTTAAATCATAGCTAAATACAGAAGCTGTTTGGGTGCATGTGATTACCTTGATATCCCTTTTTACTTTTATCTTTACTTTTTTGATGTGGTTATTGCAAAGACAGTTTTTCTGTTCTATAATGACTTAAATCCAACTCTTACAAACGGAAAGAGGATGACTAGCTAGACTTATAGACTCCTTTCCTGCCAATTTCATTCTTGATAAGCACATTTAATGCAATATATGATGCCTTCAGATACCAGAAGTCCCAGAGCTGTCTTGTTGAATTCAAAGTTAAATATCCAACTTTTCCACTCTGTTTAGATGCAGGAAGATGGGTATGTTGCTAGTTACAGGCTTACAGGAAGAGTCTGTGTTCTTCTATATTATTGATATCGCTGTCTGCCTGCATTGTTTTTAACACTTCTCTGATCAGGAAAGGTACATAAGATAACAAATAAGCTTTTTAAAGTTATCTTAAGATTTTAAAATGAACTAAAAGCCCAAAATGTCTTGAAAATATTGTGTAATTAAACTGAATAGCCAATTAAGCTGAAAAGCCGTTTGCATAAAGAAAAAAGAAAAAAAAACTTTATCTCAGTTTTTTTTTCTCTCTCCTTGGTTGTACCTTCCTCTCTCCCTCCCTCCCTCTTAGAGGTTCATTCCCCTCATGCTAATGGACAAACCCCTCCACCATGTCTATCTAATCAAAAATCAATTAAAAACACCTCGCCGCCAAGTCTCCAGAGCCAAGCCTTGGTCGAGGGTGGAATAGAAACGATTCCCGCACCTCTTTCTCTCCCTTTCACAATCTCTTGTCTCTCTTACTCGCTTCCTCTCACTCCCTCCTCCACCTATGGTCTCCCAAGCTATCTCCTAAGCTCCGCCCTCCTGTCTACTGGAAGTTGGCAACATGATTTACGAGAACGGAGAACTTAATTTATATATTTTTTTCCTCTTGCATCCTCTCATTTATTTATTAGATTTTTCTCCCAGCCGCCTCTTCCTGTCTCTGGCGAGGAGGGGAGGAGGAGGATGGAGTGAGGGAGAGGATAGGATTAGATGGAGAGTGGTCTCAAGGCAGACCAGTAGACTGGCAGGCCTGCAGACATGGAACAGATCTGTCCCACACTTAATGGCATTAGTGCCGTCCCTGAAAGGGGGAGGGGAGGCCAGCAGGGAGAGAGGCTAACATATTAAAACTGCTTCTGTACCAGACGCTTGTCTACTCCACTCAAACTTCAGCTTCCAGTCCAACTCTCTTTGTTTCCAAGTGTTTGTATGTGTCAAATTCTATGTCATAGCAAAGCTTTTCACTGCTATTCTCTTACAAATTAGTTAAACACTTTCAAGTTTAATACATGTAGAAATATGGATTCATGAAGAAAACTCTCATTTTGCTTCAGGTGCTAATGTGCAACAGCTCGCTAGCACAACCCACTGAGAGTGCAACATGTTCTTTAATTCTTTCTGCATTGATAAAACTGCAAATCCTTCCTCTGCAGTACCCCCTTATCTCATTTAGACTCACCCTCTTCCCACCAGGATTGCACATAGCTTCCCAATCTGTGACACTCTGATGTGATCTGTAAAGGATTGCTGACTGTCAATACACCTTCCAACAATGAATTCAAAACCCAAAATTACCCTCTCTTACCTGCTTGGGTATCACTCATACTACACAGGAGCATTGAGGAAATGCATGCAAGCATTGGACAAGAATGTAAGGTAGAAAAATATAGTAAAAAGTGGAAAATAGGAGTCAGCAACACAACACCGGAGTGAGAGAAGATTCATTCAAGACAAAGAAAAGTGTATTCTTCTTAAGCATGCACATATCAAGTATAGGAGACCATGGAGTGGCTGGGGAGAGGAAGTTGCAAAAGAATGTGAGAGGACACTGACAGACAGGTGGAGCCAACATGCTGTGTCTTTTGATGGATGGAGCACTGAGTTAGTAAATATACATGAATCCCACCCTCCGGCTCTTTCAGCTGTCTCAGCAGAGCCCACCGTGGATAAATGGTGGGATTTTTCCCTGCATCAAAGAAAAGGTTAAGTCACAACAATATTGTTTTGGATCATGATAATATAAGGAATACTTTCTACTCTGTCAAGTGAGTTTGATTTATCCATCTTCCTCTGAGCCAAGTGAAGAAGATGAACAGGAAAAGCAAGGACAGGAGAAGATTGGCAGACACTAACAGCCTGAGGAGTGTTTTCTCTTTATCTCTATGTCACAAAGGCCACCCTAGGTACTACAGATGTGTCTGGAAATGGCTTCAGAAAGAGCTATTGATCCTACTGAGTACTCCGACTGTATATATCTGAGCTTTGCCCACATCCTTGTACCCTGAGGAAAACTATACAGGAATAGGGTGTGCTAAAGGTCACCCTGTGGTTCAGATAGGAAGCTGCAGATACGCATTTGGTATCGTAGCAAACATGCAGCATTATGACTGTATAAAATCAATCCAATCTGTGTGTTCAATCATTCCTATTTAGAAAATTCAGTTATGAGTTTTGGGTGTTGACATTGCCAGGAAAAATGGGCGAAAGAAAAACAACAAACACTAAATTATATTGGTTTTTTTCTGAGTACAAGAAAGTTATGAAAATGTTATAAATTGTCACCTGCACAACCTAGCAATGATTAGTGTGAATAATACCTTGTTTCTGCTGCTAAGTTCACTTGATATATAATTAGGATCATTCTGTCTTTTTCCCCACTATTTGTCCTTTTCATATATTTTTCTGCTAATAATGGCAATTTATCAGTCTTATTAAATATTAAAGAACATTTTAGAATAATTAAGTCTTTCTTTCAGTCTCAATGTTCCAAGGGCACATAATATATGTGTCCTGTGTCTATTATATAGTGTGAGAGCTGATTTTTTTCTGTTTCCCTGAAAAAAAACATTGTTAAAAGTTACAATATCTACTATACTTCAGTGAAGTACAACAAACTCTCTTCAGTCAACAAAAGTTTTTATGAAAACATTGCTTGCTGATTTGATATATTTATTTCCACGGAGATGACAACTCAGGATGCTTTCTAAAAAAATACTTTCAAATGTATTGTTAAATTGTAAGTAATCTTATTTATCCTGCATGTTTCTAAACCATTACTTTTAACACTGGATACTGAAATGCTTTATTGGATGCAGTGTTATGAACAACTGTATGTGTTTAGCCTGCAGTTAATTCTGGATGGGAGTGAATGTCCATTAAATGTAATCTTGTTTTTCAGTGTAGCGCTCAAACCGCAACTTCAGAGAATTGGCCAACGATGAAGACATCATCCATCATCCCACGGATGCTCTGCCAGAACACTTGGAGATAAATATGGAGGCTTTTCAAGTTGTACCTGTCTTTGTGAAACCACACAATCATAAACCCACATAGAGTAAGCATATACTCATAATTCCCATTTATTTCTGCAAATCAAAAGTGTACAAAAAAAACCCTCTTTTCGTGGCTTTTCATCAGGCACTGCTCACTCTGTCAGCATCAGCTTTCATCCAGCATCATTATTTCAAATCTTCATAGCTGCTGAGCATATCTTCTTCTGTCAGTGCACGCAAGCGTCTCTACCCCATCTCACCTTGTCCATATATATGAAGAGACGCAAAGATTATCCTATGAGAAATTTGAGTTCTTGCTTTGATGAAGTAGGGCTTTTAGAGTTGATTGAGGAGTCCACTGGAACACTTATCTCAGCATCAACAGTGCTGCAGAAAAAGAGCTGCCTTAATTGGATTGCTGGACCTCTAAAAGGTTTTCTGCACATGGGTTCCTTTGCAGGCTGTTGGGCTCCGGGGCCAGACTGGGTACTGAGGCTTGACTGCTAGGCGGACTGGCTGGGCTCGCTGATAAAGTCCAGAGACTCATTGGTGTCTTTGTTAGCCGCCATGAGTCTATGGGTAAGATGATACTGAGAGGCTTTGAATATGTGATTGAATCAGTAAGTACAACACGGAGACAGAGGCAGAATTACACAGAAAAATGACATCCACACCTCTCCGATAGTAAAGATACAGTATGCAAATATTGAGGGGTGCATGCATGTACACATGAGAGCGTGTGCTCTCACACACACTGAGACTTTTAGATTTGATTTGCTTTTTTTCTCCTTCTTTTATTGTACACCTACTCATATGTCCACAGACTCACACAGAAGATTCATCTATCGGTGGTTCACAATGCCCTGAAGCAAGAAAGAGCTGCAGCAGACATTGATCAAACTGACTTCGAACATGAAGAAGTTCAAAATCACACTTTTCAAATCCCTTTACTGCCAGCAGCCCTCCCCTACTGAAATAAAATGAAGCACACACACACACACACACACACATATTTACAGACACATATATGTATATATATGTATGTATATATATATATATATGTATGTATATATATATATATCAAATCAATTATCCCTTTAATACTGAATTTTGCCAATAATGTAAACATTTGCGTCCTTATATTTAAGATGCCACACAAAAAATCCTTCCCCTTTATTACTGTTATCACCTTCATTATATTTGCTCTTGTTCATCCTGTAACTGAATCTACAGACAATGTTATCATGTACAAAAGAGCAGGTGACATTTGCTATAAAACACAGAATGCTAACATGAGAAGGCTATACAGTTTCAAGTACAACTATCGTGCCACCAAGGCTCAAATTGTCTGTGTGGTTCAGAAAATTTCATTAATCACTCAACAATGATGGAAACCTATGTTTAATTTCCAAGCAAGGGCTGGTTGGCTACCGCAAAATACAAGGAAATATAGCATCTTTTTTGCATAGCAGCTCCAGAATTATTAGCCTTTGTTCCAACTGTTTTACATATTCAGCCTCCCTTCCAGCCCACGTAGATGTTAATGCACTCCCACACAAACAGATCGGTGTGAACAGGGCAAACATATTTTACATCTCTCTCTCTTTCACATACACACAGTCACATGGACACACACATACACACATGCACACTGCCTAAACTGTCTTTCGCTGCTGTCTTTTTCTAAACCCTGTTCACATCATGCACGTCAAGGCACACATATGTACAGACACACACACATTCATACACACACACACACACACAAACACAAATTGCACAAAGTCAGTTCTTTTGAGTTTCTGGCAACCACTTCTTAGTGTGCTGGATCAGCTGAAACAGGATCCATCTCTCAGATCCCGCTGTACCTCTCGCACATACTGATGTAGTCTGATCTCCTGTCAGTGAGACGGCCTGCAGGGCGCAAGGCAGGGGCTTATAGCTCGGCCCCCAGAGACCATCTCAGCTAGATGCTCAAACAGTTGGAAAGCAAGAAAACAACAGCCACTACAGATAGCAAGGGATATGATGAGACCACGGATGCCACACTGTATACCCATGCTGCTTTAGGCGGCTTAATATGACATCACCACACAGCTCACGTCTGGCAAGTCACCAGTGTTTTGACTTGTGTAATACAGCAATGTGCCTCAGGACAATTGCAAATGCTCGCTAACATACCAGTTCAAATGGACACCCATGTAGTTATTTCCTCGTGGCAAAGGTGTCACAACAGCGGGCATGAAAACAGACTATGTCAAAGGGAATCTTTGTATACCAAGTAATAGACTTTAAATCAAGCTAAAGCTGTTCACAAGTATGTTTTAACAGCCATAGGCTCTTAACACTTTGACAAATTATATTGTTGTGTTTTTCAGCAACTGCAAGTAGATTTCAGCAGCTGTGTACAGTACAGTAGCATCAGCTTGTTTGTGGATTCGCATGCTTACAAGCTCCGCTGACTTGCAACTCCAGAACTTTTGAACTTTTAAAACCATCCAAGTGAAAAGTATCATTTATATTTATGGCCAGTTCAGTTAATATAATTTTTTTTTTTTTTGTAATTAACGTAAATTTTGAACTCTGAAGACATAATTTCACTGAAGTGAATCGTCAGTCCGTCTCATTTTATTTCTTTTCACAGAAGAGTATGTCATTGGCAGCACAGATTGTCCTTGCTGTGACAATGTTGCATTAATTTTTTCTGTAAAGCTGCTTTTTTTTTGCCCTGAGTTGAGTTCATCAGCCTTCTCTTTCTTCATTCTGTATTGCTTCTTACATGAGACAGTGTAAATATAGAATTATGGTGAAAATGATTGTTGCGCTCTTCTGTCCAACGTGGCCTTCCTCCCATTAATCTCTTATGCCTACAGAGGAAGCTTAAAAATCCATCTGGGGCCATCGCTGCAGACAATTGTCTGAAAGACCCGTTCCATCCAAATTGAATTAGGATCAATGTAGAGCATGCACAAGTAAGAGCATCATTAGATCAAAAATGTAAGCAAAGAGAGGGACAGTGATTGTTTTCAGATCAAGAGGTCAATCTTTCAAAAACAATCATCATTTATTTATTTTTTTCTTTAAATTAATTTATTGTTTTGTTTGTTTTTGTTGCTACATCTGCATACTTTAGTACAAACTAGAATGAACGGACATTACTTATTTCCACAGTTTTCCAAGTGACTACCCTGTCTGTTGGACCTTTATGCAATCACCACTTTCTCTTTGCAGGAAAGAAGAACATTGGGGAGCAGAGTTAGAAGGAAAAGGTGGAGGAAGTGACTGTGATTCGCATGCAAAGGCACAGCTGGTGTGACTGGGCTGCGTGAGTGAGAGCAAGATGGGTGACACAGACTGAGAGAAAGATGAAACGAAGAGGGAAGGTCCAGTGGAAGTAGAGAAAGTGCATGACAGTGAAGCTGAAAGCAGGTCAGTGACAGATGAAACTACAAGGTGATGGCTCTGCCTGTCACGGTCCTAATAGGTAGAGCTATTGTATACACACACACACACACACACACACATATATATCACACATATATATATATATATATATATATATATATATATATATATATATATATATATATATATATATATATATATATATATATATATATATATATATATATATATATATATATATATATATATATGTACATATATATATATATATATATATATATATATATATATATATATATATATATATATATATATATATATATATATATATATATATATATATATATATATATATACATATATATATATATATATATATATATATATATATATATATACATATATATACATACAAATATATAAAAGTCAGCACAGGATTGGTCAGTGGACATGTGGACATTTGGTGGACAGGACATAGAGAAGCGGTTGTGAGAAAACAAAGTTAAATAAATAAGTAGACAAGTGATGGGTCATTTTTAAAGTAATATCATTTGTGGGTAGGAGCGAAACGTGTGAGGGGGTTGAAACAAGAAGAAAGGAGATATGGTGCGACAAAGAGATACAGAGAGTAAGATATGAGAGAGGGTGAGATAGAGATAGATAGGACAGCCCGGAGTGAGACAGAGTTATCGGCCATGATCGATCAGGCCTGCTGATGCCAAATGGGGGGTGTAATGATGGGTAATGATATGAGCCTGAAGAGGGAGCACAGTGTGTGTCTATTTCTGTGTGTTTGTGTGTGTTTCCTGGATCCATGACCACACCGTACCTCACACTTTCATTAATAGATCTAATTCATTGCACCTCACCAAGATGGTTTAATAAAAGCCCCCACAACAATCTTTATATATTGCACATATATGTCAGAACTGCGTTCTCACATAATTCAAGCTTTCTCTCTATTTGTTTTTGTCTCTTCTTATTTCTGAGCCAGACCATGCAATCAAACCCTCTTTAGCTCTGTGTTCCTTGCCACTCTTAGTGCACCGCCACAACCCCCCATCATCATCTGTCACTTTCTTCTCTCTCCATCATTACTTTTTCATTGCTTTCTCACCCACCATGAATCTCTGCGATTCTACTCATCTGTTTTTCAAATCAACCCGTCAAACATGTATTGCTGCTGAGTAGTGTGGCTTTTCTATTGATGACATACATAGTATGACAAGCCACACAAAATGCACACACACACACTCACAATGACATGTTTATCTATATACCCTTGGCAGACCTACTGACTCTAAAACGGTTTCCACAGCAACATGAAGTAGCTAAGAATAATGTATTCTGTTATGGCTGGGCATGATTAGCATTATTCTGTCCTATTCTAACATCAGGATGAGGATCCTCATCTTATATTGTTTTAAATAAACACCAGAATTGACTGTAACCTGCTTAATATCATAAACACAGATTTCAGTATAACAATAACATCAAACTGAGCCACAGTTTTAGGTTTTAGTTGCAGTTTTAGATGGAAAGCATACAAAGCTACTCTTACTGGCTGAATAATCATACAAATGCATGACCACTGGCACCATTCACGAGATGGACAAGTCTGTGACCATTGCTATAGAAACCAAATCCAATCCAATTCAGAAATTTAGGCCAAGACCACATCTTTCAGAGCTGACCATTTTCCAGGAAGACCATTTAACTGTACTGACAGTCCCTCACAATCAGACTGAATCAGGGAACAGCAGAATAATAATTAGCTTTTCAAATCACTGCATGGCCAACCAACATTTCATCTTCTTGACTAGCTTCACTTTTGTAAAGTTTTATCCGTGAATTGTTATCTTCTTTTTTTTTACATAAAGGACTTAGTTGCAGTGTTTGCAGTGTAGTGTTCTGCACTTTTTATACAAGCACATCAATAAGATGAAAAGTTCATCTGTAATTCATTCACCTTAAGAGAATGCATTTACAAAAAAAATAATACAAGGACTTCTTGATCATGTAGCTGCGATGTAAAACAAATGGAGACTCAAACAGTGAAGGTGAACAATATTTGCCTGCTGGGTTTTCATAGTTAGAACCTGAGCAAGGCCGATGTATTATCTGGTTTGCCAACAGATCAGTTATTCACTAAGCCTTTCTCAAATTGTAAAATAAGGGCTGAGTTAATCTATCTATTAATTTAATTTTAGTTTTATGTCGAGTGATAGTGAACCTAAAACCTGGATTTTTAAAAACAAAACAAGTCTTTTTTTTTCTAATTTATTTTTATCCTAATTTATTCTAGGAGGAATTAATTAGTGTAAAGTATTATTACATATTTATGTTATAAGGGTTATGTTTCCAAATTAATTTATTGATGCAAAAATTAGAGAAAGGAAATAATAAGCAAACGATACACAAAATCAAAATCAAATAACATCTTTCTAAATGTTTCTTGATTAGCTTAGTGGTGTAAATTCCCCATGTGTCCATATAGAGATTATAAGCTCAGAGTGATATTCACTTCTACGTGAATGGAAGTATTATGTGGAGACTGGCAGTAGGTTTCAATGTACATTTTCAGGGCATATTCAGTTATCGCAGCTAAAGCTAGCTAATCCTTAATGACAGCAGTCCATACCATTACTTCCTCTTGCCCTGCTGGCACCGAACCTGACCTGAGTCCAACAGCAATTCATTCATGATGTCATCCATCCAAAAGCCACTTTCATGTCCACCTTTATGTTACGTGTTCAAACTAACCTTCAAGCAATCTGTAATGCTGCATTACTTCACCAAATCTTGACATTTCCACTCGTGAACATTATTAAATGAATATTGCATTTGAGCTTTCTTGACATATGATGCAGAGAATTTGAAACATGGTAGTTTTTTGGCACTTTAAGTTGCAGCAAATTGCTTGATTTGACTTATTTGTGTATTTTTTATTCAATCAAAACAAAAATTTTGACTAGTTGATGATCATGGTGGAGAATGTGCATTGAAACAATGATTAGTGATGACTATTTCCACAAACAGCAGAGGAAATGTCACAATTTGTCTTCTCTTATTCTCTGTTCTAACTGGTATCTTTCTTTTAACATGTTCAGCATCATTATTCTTGTGCTCCACTTCAGTGTGTGAGCTCTGGTTGTGCTATCTGAATTTACAGCTCCACATTGCACATCTGGGGCAACCTGACCCCTGGAAAGGATCCGGGTAGAATATGAACAATGACGATGTGTAAGAATCACATCTCATGTTATCCCAAGGATGTCTACACTTTCTATTATCTTCCCGGAGTCAGCCTTTCCTCAGACTCTGTTTTTAAAAGACTCTCTGGGACCTTGTGGTCGAACTCCCTCAGAACTCTGTCATATACGATTTTCCGAACTGCTTCTCCTGTTGCACCCCTAGAAATACTTTGCTCTTCTTTTATTAACCTGTTTATTCACTTGTCTTATTCTAACGCACTTTGTTGATCTTTTTCCATCTCAACCAGACTTTTTGTTCATTGTTTTTCTACAACACCATACAGTGTAAAATATCTATTCATCTTACCTTTTTGAGATTAGAATCATTTGTGAGTGACAAAAGTCAAAGGACACAAAGGCAGGCATACCTAAATTTCTGTGGCATCAGAAGTATGTGCATAAACTTTACATATCTATTCAAAAACCGTTATTAGGCAAATAAGACATGTATTAATGCAGCAGGATATCTACAGATGAAAGGTTGCATTGAAAGAGACAAATCAGTTTTCCACTTAAAGTGGGATTTGTAAGGTGTCTCGTGAAATTAATTCTAAGCGGAAAACTGTAACATACAGTGAATGAAGACACGGGATGAATTGACATTTCTTGCCATTATGCAGAGACAGACACAGTGCCTTCATCTTCAATCCTTTAATACATACATTTTATGATAATTCATATTGAATTACTCCAGTGAATCCTTTCAGAATGACAGAACTGAATCCATCAGTACAGTAATGCCTCGATGTATTCATCTATTTTTTTTTTCAGATGTTGACAACCTTCTAGTCATGCAGCTCAAATATCATTTATCAAACTACTGCCAAATACAATGTTTGTTGTGAACATTAAATTAAAATGAAAATTTGATTCTTTCTGTATAACAAAATATGACATGTTCAAGCTGATCATTGATACAATGAAGCGTTTCTGGAAAGCATGTAGAGGACTGAACACTGAGACCGTGGACACCAAGCATGGGCCTGTTATCTTTTCTCTAACTCCTCATCACAAACTTCACAAGCTGTGCCCGATAAAAAAAAAAAAAACACTCATGTGGACAAACTGGCAGCAAGTGAGGACGAGAAAAATAAATGAGAAGGAAAGTATGGTTAATGAGAAATGCTATTTTTACTGCTTTGATGTCCCCATCCACATAAGCACACAGCTTAGACAAAAACAAATTAGAGATGTTGACTGCATCCCAAAGACATTAAAAACATATTAGCATAACAACCATTTGAGGCTGTGTCAATACACATGCATGTGGGATGCGTGTGTTTATATGTGTGTATTTCTACGTGTGTGTGCGTCTGCATTGCAGATTCAGAAAAAGTATTCTTAGTGTAATTCTTAGTACTTGTCCACACTAGCAGGCACTGTGGATATCACAGTTGTTCCTTATGGCTAATAGTAGACAAATATCAACATAATGACACCATAGTTTTATGCACGGATAGATGACTCAAAGGCATGGTATCATGATTCATTTCCCCACTGAGAACTGTATGGAATACAAATAAACTATGTTGATGTGGTGATTAAAAAATCCAGAGGGAACTTTGCCAAACTTTTAAAAGTGTTGTCTTTCTACCTTCTCCTCAGGTAACATCCATCTTTTCACGATGCAAAAGACGATAGGAGGTAAATAGACTGAGAAACAGCTATTTGAAATGCAAAACAACAAAAACATCAACACTAACAGCAAAAGGCTTTAAAAGTTGTCCAATTACAGCACTCTTACATGATTTGAATTATCATAAAAATGTGATCAAGACGTGTCACCTTCACCATCCCCCCATGATGCGTTTGCTGAAAGACTGAATATTAAACAAACTTTACGTGCAAGAAGGTGTTGAGTAAATCAGCAACATGCTACTCTACAGTGCTTCAGTTTTGTTTTTGGTGGTAGGGAGTCATACAAAAACAGACCCCAAGAAACATAACCATTTTCTGTTTCTCTGCTATTTTTCCACAACTGGTTAAGATAAAACTTCATTTCCATGTATGCTCTTTGACAACTTATAAAAGTGTCTCCATGCTAAATTTGCCTTTTGGTAAATAAGTTAATCTGTCTTTAAAGCAATATTACATACATTTCGGACCTTAAAACTCTTGCTTCTGACTCGTTTTTGATGGTACACCGAAACTTATTGTTCACTTTCCTCGGTCCATCATTGCTCTGCAGAATACCAGGGCTGTGAAACTGCACTTGAAAAGGTAATGTTCTAGCTCACATCATCACTTAAAGCTGTGTTTTGCTTTAAGGCACCACATCACACCAGCTTGTTTTCCCACCATGTATTGCACCACTCATGCTCATCCAATACAATATTGTTAATACTAAATATAACATTCACTTTAATTGTTATGCTGATGATACCCAGCTGTATTTATCCATGAAGCCAAATGAAATCAAGTAACTACTGAGGCTTTATTCTTATGCTGCAGCCATTAGAGCCTGAATGTCCTGCAATTTTCTGTTTTTAAAGTTAGATTAAACTCTAACAGAAATGATCTTCCCAGCTAAACAGTTAGTCCAGGTGGTATTACAGCAGTTCTACTGTGCAAAACACTAGTCACATTTTAACTAACTTTTCTTTTAACGCACATTTAAACAGGTTTCTCAAGCAGCTTTTCTTCATCTGCATTGCAATTTTACTGAATCTCATATCAACTCAGTTGTAATGTAATTTTAGCTGAATCCCCAAACAACTCACTTAAAATAATTTTGCTGATACAAAACACTGCTGCCAGAGTGCTTGCTGGTCCTTGTGACGGAGCTGACGTTTCTCTTGTTTTAACCTCTCTTCACTGGTTTCCCATTAAATTTGAAATGTAGTTACCATATGTTGTGATATACAAAACCTTTAATGACATGGTCCCATCTTGTGCCATCCATGATTGTCTTTTTTCCAAGAATGGTGACTGACTAAGCTCCTGTCTTGTGGTACCAGTAGCCGTTTGGGGTACACAATGCATGAAACTGTTTTTAGGACAAATTTTTAAAATCTATCTCTTTGATAATTCTTAAATTTAATTTACCAATTTGTTTTGCCCCATTTAAATAGATTTTTTTTTATTCATTTTTGTGCATTTATTGTTGTCATTGTTTTAAAATGTGTTATTGCTTTTATTTATGCACTGTAAATTCCCAGTATGGAAGCTCCTGGTTTAACAGTTCACATAGGTCTTTCTGCCATATTATCCCCAATGCATGTTCACTTTTTTTTTTTTTTTTTTTTTTTTTTTAGTTCAAAACCGTGCAAGCAATTTCAAATTTACCCCATGTGTCAATGTGCATGGTTATGTGTTTCATTTGTCTCTGTGATGGACTGGTGACCTTTCCAGGGTGTACCCCATCGCTTTCCTGATGGCAGCTGGGATATACTCCATATCCTTCTATGACCCTGAATTAACTAAGTGGGTACAAAAAATGGATTGGTCAGACTCACCCACACTACTCTGTTCAAAATGGTAATTCATTCATACAAACATTTTCTGTTCCAGCTTTATCCTGTTTCGGGTCACAGGGTGAGGCTGGGGCAGGTGGACTCTGGCCTGTCCCAGCAGTCCCAAGTTAGTAGGTAGGATGTTCAAAATCTTTACAATAAAAATAATTATATACACTCGGTCATTCACTCACAAAATGTATTTTAAGAAACATGTTTGGATGAAACATCTAAGCCAGCAGAGTGGAATGATAATGTTCTGATAGAACTTTAATTGAATAAATTAAATCACATTGTTTTTGGAAAGACCCAAATGTTTTTTGGTATTGTGCATCAGATCCTTCTTAAATGCATGCAACTATTATGTTTGGGAACTTGACTGAACTTGTGATTAAAATTAATTAAAGCTCGTGGTGAAAAGGAAAATCTCTAAATTCACTTCTATTAGACCAATGTTTTTTGTTGCAATAACAAGCCAAAAAAACCAACACTGATTCCTGGCATTTTGTCAGATGAGCATGTTTTTTGTTTTTTGTTTTTTTTTTGGGGGGGGGGGGGGTTGGAGAACCGCGAATGGTCGCTTATGGAATAAAGGAGGAAGAAATTGGGCGAGATTAGTTAAAATGGGGAGAACAGAACTGGCTGCAGTAACTGACCACTGACTCCACACCACAGTCAATATATCTAAATTAATTTTAGTGGTTCTGTGAACAAAGAAATTCTCCAACTTGCCAACAATACACACACACACACACACACACACACACACACACACACACACACACACACACACACACACACACACACACACACACACACACACACACACAAACACGCACTAAAACAAACAAACTCAGAATTGGTTTAATTCCACTGGCTAGGTTTGAATGTGAGAATAGAAAGTGACATTATTCTCACACGGTGCTATAGTTTCACACCTGCCTGCAGCTTCATTGGGTAGGAGGGGGCAGCAAGGTTCCAGGCTGCAATATTAAACCATCAATCACCCCCTAAATTAGGCATTTTACATCACACAAGCACTTACAGCTCTCTCTCCCTCTCTCCCACAGGTGGGGCCCAAGCCAAGGGAAAAGAGATTACATCAATGATGGTGTAGACCCATGAATACATAACATCATCATCATCATCATATATGTATATATATATATACATATATATATATATATATATATATATATATATATATATATATATATATATATATATATATATATATATATATATACATATATATATATATATATATATATATATATATATATATATATATATATATATATATATATATATATATATATATATATATATATATATATATATATATATATATATATATTAAAGTTACTAACAGCAAAATGATAAATCGTAATGAAGAATATCAAATCAAGTAATTATTCCTTTACTCTAGAGTACATGAAAATATTAACAAATGCAGGAACTTTTGGTACAGTGTGTCTCTGTTGTAAGGTAATTTAAACTAATAGAAAATAGAAGCAAGTGATTTGTATTACTAGTTGTTCACTGTATCTCATATCTCATTACACAATCCATTTTTTTCTCCATCCACATTAAGCCCGTGCAAAAAGCATCTCATTTCAATCACCCGTTGTGGACGAGGCAGCATCATGTCCACTCTTCTGTTAATGTTTTGATTATAAAAAACATATGGAGTTTCAATGAGGCGAGAAGCTATTAACAAGGATGAAGAATAAGCAAAGAGAGCAACAGAAGACAAAATGGAGGGGACAGAGGAGTTTAGAGCAGAAGTGAGGGAGAAAGAAGAATACAGGAGGGGACAAGGCAAAAAAAAAAAAAAAAAAAGCAGAGGGTGAGGGTAAATGAAGCATGGTGTTGCATTTATCCCAATTAACTGCTGCTGGGGTCTTGGGCGTGAAGGGAGAAATTGTCCACCCTCATTAACAGTGTTTACTGACATGCCTGCTGATTACAAGGTGGGGAGAGAAAGCGATTGTAGCTGTGCTCTCTTTGCAAGCATGGAATAGATAATAGATAGAATAGATGAACACAGATGGTGTCGTCACAAAAACCAGTATATTTTATGTCAGGCTCCTGCAAATCTTGCTTCCTCTTATCGCCGTTCCTATTTTTTAGGACTTCTTCTCTTTCAAATGGCCAGCCTCTACAAGTTGAAAGTAGAATGAGTGTTGCATTATGAGTCAACTTCAGTTCTTGTCTCCCTTGTTTCCCCTGTACTGTGTTGGGTGGCAGTGGTAATGGAAGTAATTACACAGGCTCCATTTCTGTTCTTCTTCTGACCCTACAATACAAAACGATGTAACCTCCTCAGCTCAGGATTGCAGTTGATGCAAGAGGATAGAAGAGCAGACAAAAAAAGAGCGCAGAGGAAATGTGTGAGTTCCTTCTGAAGACGGGGAGGGACAAAGGAATAAAAATGCAGGACAGCATATCTCGTCAAAACCAGAGAGAAAGAGAAAGAGAATGTGCATTTGACAGAACAAAATCCCTGAGGAGGTGAAACAAAACTGATAAATAACAAATATAAAGTACATGTTGAGTATGTAGAATAAGCTAAGACGAGCCTCTTCTTTTCATTTTCTTCACGATTTTACCAGCATTTTATCTCTGCAGATATTTGTAAGTAACAGTTGTGCACTCTGCATTTCACTTCACAAAAGAGCTGTGTCAAATAGGTGAACAGTGCACATACATCGTATTAATAATATGTGATACTTTCAAACAGGCAGGCACAGAGTCTTTATGGCTCTCCAGGCAACACATGAAACATTTGTGTGTGTGTACAAACAAGGGAATTAAGAGGAGCAAAAGACTTAGTAGGGCTGCCCCTCCTACTTTCTTCTCCTCCCTGTTCTCTGGTTGTGACCTCTCTCAGCCCCTTTCTATCCCTGTCAGCTCCAAATTGTACTTTTAACCATCTGAAGAGAGACACCTAGTGGTTTAGCTTTGGCAACACTTTCCATCCTAACAGGCTTTGCTTCATATCAGCATCATTACACTTTTTCTTTTCTTAGAACCCCCAGCAAAGTTAAATTAATGAAATCAAACCATCAGCTTAAGTAATTTATGGATGTAATTTGCATATCGCTTGCCATGAGTCACAAAAGCTTTTCCTACCAAAAGAAGAGTTTCTTTATTTCTTTCATTTTGGTTCTTTTTTGTTTTTTTAGTGGATAGTCCTTAAATTGTACCGCAGTGAGTTGGGTGGGTGGAGGGTGTGGAGTGGGTGGTGGTGTAGAAAACAATTATGGATGAAGTCCCAGCTTTTGTGATCATTTTGGCGTGTGTGGTATACAGGAGACTCATATTACTGACCAAGGATGATTAAAAACCCCCCTTCAGGCAGGCGGGGGTAATTATAAATCAATTAAAGTCAGAATGCAAAAATTGCTTTTGGAGATCCTTAATAATGGCAGTATTCAAGACTACATTTTTCCCCTCAGCAATAATATGGGAGAGGGAAAAGCAGACACACAAACACACAAATTACTACTCGTATTTTCAGGTGGATGTTGATTTCAGCGTTTTAATGACAGTTTAAAACATCCAAAGTACTTCATATTACATAAACTGTAAGAAACACTTCTCAGGCTACTAAAGGAAATCCTGAATGGTTAATAATCCAGTCAAAATTAATGTGGCAGACTGCATACAAGATGTCATTATTCTCTCAGAAGGTATAGATATCTCAATTATCCCTGGATGGTACCTCTACAGTAGCTGTCTCGCCTTATAGTTGTGACACTAAATCAGCCGATGTGATTATCGGGACACTTCTTCCCAGTCAAAAATTAGTTAAACCATGAAGCTTTCAAAAAGATGCAGTGCCACTCAATGGAATTTTCTGATAAAGACAGACAGGGTGGTATTACACTTGCAAACCCAAATCCGGATGGCCGTGATCAATCTGTCATGGGGTTATCTGTGAGGAAGGGTCAAATTACCTGGGGCCCAGAGAGCCCTGGACATGCGTGGATGTATAAAGCCAATAGCAGTTGGATGTCATACCGTTGGGCTGATTAATGAGGAACTCAGCCCAGTGTTTAATGTATTTAATATGGGCCGCTGACGAGGCCGTCACACTAACAGAACCCACTCATCTCTCTGACTGATGAAGTTACATGCAGCTCTCCTTTTCTGCCTTTGTTTCACAGATACACAGCTCTTACATGAGCAAAGGAAACTTTTTTCTTTTGCTTTCCTTTGGTAATCTTTGCAATGCTCAGCTTTTTTTTTTTTTTTTTTTTTTTTTTTTTTTATACCTATCACAGAAGTATGCATCCTTATTCAATATTCTTACCCTGCTTCAAGTGCTGCTTCCATGAATAACACCTGATTTTTCACCTAAAAAGTACTGATGTAAACATGCATTAAACTCTCAGCAACTGAACACAAACAGACTGGTAAGATTGCTCGCTGCTGTGCAGTGACCCCGCTTTCATGCTGAATGGGAAGGAAAATTGGGGCCAAACAGAGAGCTCTTTTCTGGCTGTATTTTGGGATCTGCAGCAATCTAATTGAAGATACTTAAACCTTTCAGGGTGGAAAGATTGAAACTCTCTTGCTCTGTGTAATGAAACAGCTATTTTTTTTTTTTTGCTTTCTCTTCCTGGCAATCAGACTCTTCTTGTCCTCTCCTCCCTCCCGCTCTATGATTTGTCTATTACTTTCAACCTGCATTACTTTTTTCTTCATTTCAGCACTCCTACTCCCACCTGCTAATTTTCACTTCTTTCTGCCTTTCTCTCTCACTATCTGTTGCCTTCCCACTCCCTCCAACCACATCTCTATTTTTTTTTTTCATCTATCACCTCCTCTGCAATGTTCTCATTTAATCATCCCCTCAAGAAATATATTCACTTGTGAACAACCAAGCTCCTATTAGATCACATACTCTTGTTACAGCTGTTATCATGGACAATTCAATGCTCTCAGTGTGTCTGGAGGCTGCCATGTACACCACAGTCCCCTTCAGGAAATTCACACAAAGAAGGGCAAAGATGAATTCTGCAGAAAGGCTATGTATTCCAACAAGAAGGTAGCTCAAGCCTCAGTAGCAGGTATCCAAAACAGAACTATATGTGTTTCTTTATTAAAACAACATCCTTTCAATCCTGTTGATTCCATCTTTTTTCATTCCATCTTTACAGCTCACATGTAAAGCTGTCTCCCTCTCTCTCTCACACTCTCTCTCTCTCTCTCTCTCTCTCTCTCTCTCTCTCTCTCTCTCTCTCTCTTTACTTTATGTAAATTCAAAGCGGAAAGTAATACAATCCAGTAATTTGGTGTGGAGGTTTTCATAGCCTCTGGCCCGAATGAGATTTCACTGTATTTGTTTTTTCTGATTCTGCCTAGCAAGCCCTAACATTTCATATTACATGTTCAGCGTTGTCATCGGCAAGACCAAAGTGTATGTTGAGTCATATCAAATGTGCAGGTTAGACTGAAAGTGTCATTTTCCCGTCGAGATAAGATGGGCTAAACTCACCTTGTGTCTTCCAACATTCAACATGAGGCAAGCGCAGATCAAGTTAAAAAGCTCCAGAGATGGAGTAAGAGGAGGGGCGGGGGGGGGGACGCTCAGTCCCTTAAGACAGAAGTAATGAAATATCAGCTTTCTGCAAGGATTGTTCTACCTTGAGGATGGTTAGCTAGCCCAGTCTGAGTCCACAACATGGACAAATGATCCCCAGCTATGTACTCATACGGTGCGCCATGATGTTTTAAATATATAGAGATTTTCTTTTTAATTATCTTCACGTCATGTTACACTTCCTTTTCACCACCTCTGAAAGAAAGACAGGCAAAGCGTGGCCGCCTCTCCAACAGCAGTCTTCCCTGCTCTAGCCACCCAAACCCCATCTGTGCGTTTATTCACACATGCATAAATTACACGCAAAACACACACAGGCAGCAAAAATGGCAATGAACAATTTCATGGGAGCATACAACTCTGCACCATTACATATGCAAGAGCAGGAAGACATATGTAATTTAAACAAATATCCAAAGTAGTTCATGCACAGAGAAAACCTGATGCATATGCAACAAATAAAAGAAGTGCAGCCCACGTATATTTTATGCAGAGGAAGGGAATAAAAATATACAATTCAAACACAGTGGACAATGCAGATATTGCAAGACTGTAGTTTAATAATTGTACTATATGTTGCCAAAATACACAGTAATATAGTGGTACAAATAAAGATTTCTGCCCTCAGTTTCCAAATGATGTATCATAACAACAATCATTGTCAGACCTAGAATGAAGGTGTTTCTTTCAGACAGGAGGATGAAGGCAGAACTCTGGTAATTATGCAGCTGTAATGGAGTCAGTGCCTAGTGAGAGCCTAATGAGCTTACTGAAGTCTACCATTGAGAATTGATTCCTGGGAAGAAGGGAAAAAAATCTCGCTTACTTGCAACAGTGGGCCAAGCTTGTCTTCATTGTTGTGCATTTAATTGACATGGAACCAACATGTCCTGAAAATTCTCCATTTTTATTTAATGATAATAAAAGGTAGACAAATCCTTATACTCAGAATATTCTGATCTAAGCCTTTTATTGCACTGTTACCTACAAAGAGGAATGTGTCTTATTTTTGAAGTGTGAGTGTGTTTGCATGTGTGTCAGTGTAGTTCAGTCTTTATGCTCTGACTTAATGTACAAAATAAGATAAAACTGTCTGTATCAGCAGCAGGAACCTGGTTTGACACAGCTGCTGTCACACATCTCCTGCAAAAGAGGATGAAAACCACTTAACCCTTAAACTATGAAAATAATCTGACCTCTTTTGCTACCCAAAGAACTGGCAATGAGACACATGCCATCTCTCACAGTGTGAGCATGTGATGTGTGTGTGGGTGTGCTGTAGTGACAAACATATATGGGTTTATGTTGGTGTATTTACAGTGAGATTGTGCTTAACTGTAAAGGGCAATATATCTAATACTCCCATCGCAGCAGTAAATATTGTAAAGAAATCCATGTCTTTACTGTACATCTACTGTATAATGTATGTATAAGTTGTGAAAATAGTCTCTTTTTTTCTCTTTTTATCCTTCCTGCTACAATTTGACTTGTCTATTAGTATGGTAAGAGAGCTCTCTTTCAACCCAATTTCCAGCCACAACAATGCTTTCAGACTACATTTTCACACATACTACACATTCTCATCACTCACTAAGAGCTCTCTAAGATTTTTGCTGTTTTCTTTTTACTATTTCCTCTCGCTTGTCCTGTTTCGTTTCCCTCGCACTACTAATGTTTATCCAATTGACGTACAATTAGAGCAGGAAAAATGAAAATATTTATTTTAATTAAGAAAACTAAGCGACGAAAGGATTGATTTCGAGTGGCAGTGACCATATGGACTCTAGTAATGCAATTCTGCCAAGTAGGCCGGCAACAGATGCCAAAGACCAGTTTATTTCTCCTCGAAGATGGGACTAGAAGAAAACTTCTATTCTTGTCAGGATTTGTATAATTTTTAGAGACAATATTTTAGCAGAAAAATTATTTCTAATATTTTTAATTATTATTTGTAATTGAAACTTATATTGAATTTGTTTTTCTCATTCCATGTGTATTGAAGGCAACCATTTTAATGGCTTAAACAGAGCAGTCTCATTGCTACAGGCTGTAATAAAGCTAGAATGCTGGTTATTAATGGTTTTCGATCAATACAGATGACTGTGATTACTCCCTTTGGTGCTGTAATCTCTGGCTTTTTAGCATTACTTACTCAATGTCCAGTACGCATCCACTCTTGAAAAAGAAGTACTTCTGATCCTCTCGTCTATGAGCATCTACAACAGTAAAGAGATGGAAACTGGTGTTTCAAGTAGGCAAACAACATTTAACATTGGCTGTTAACAGTTCAGTGGCAAAAGGCCGAAAAACCCCATACTTATGCCAAAAAAAAAAAAAAAAGCAAATGACACAGCACTATTATTATTGCAGCATTTTGTACTTTGCGTGGTGATGTATTACCAGTGTGCAGGCCACTTTTGTGAGATATCCAGTCTAATTAGCCAACTTCTTCATCTTACTAGAGGATATACAGAATGGCTTAATAGTTTGTTGCAGTTACAGAGCACCGTAGATCGAAGGACTTGGGGGAAGCAGTAGGACTGTGTAGGACAAGATATGGGCTCTAATAATGTTGCAATTGCAAATAGAAGTCATAGTTTATTTAGCATATCTTCAAATCAGGCTTCTATTGCCTGAGGGAACAAAACATCTACTATAATTCTGTAAATACTGTAAATTCTGTAAAAATAAGAGAACAGGAAAAGAAAAAAAAACGTAAAATAAGCTCTTGCATAAACACCTCCAGTGCTTGAATAAAGTGACAATGCTGCAGTGGCAGCAGCTCAAGCACAATGGAGTAGAGTGTTATTTCTGTTAAGAAGTGTGGGAACACTTGAGGATGGTGGCCATCGGAAAGCATGCAGAGCTGAGTTCACATGTTGAAGCATGGAGCCACAGAGGCGTGTTGCTATAGAAGCAAGGGCAGGTTTTACAAAGGGACATTACACACCTACACAATAAAGAACTGTTCACTTAATATGCTCCTGGGGGACTGGTTCACTGCTGCACACTCTGTTCACCCCTTTCCTCTCTGCCTTTCAATCATCATTTCTCTCTTTCCATCTGGTTCCTTGCTTTTTCTATTTTCAGGGAGCAGTTGTCAAATTTTGTGTAACAAAACTGCTTGTGATCTCTGACTGTTGACTAGTTTGTTGCTTTTAATTTTTTGTGAGCATTCAAGGTAACTTTCACAATGACTTTATATCTCAAACTTTATTCATCTACACAGATACAATTTTCATTGTATAGAAACTGACCTTACATTGGATATTTATTCAATGTATGGCAAACAACAGCTCATCCTTCCAAATGAGCCACTTGAGTAGCTGAACTGGGGACTGATAGCGTGAACCATGACACACTTAATCACAGTGTTTCAAATTTACAATGAGGTTGTTTAATAAGCCTTTTACAAAAGACAGACGGTTGAGGTTTTCTACATGTCGATGTGCCAGGGCAAAATATTCATAATGGCCAGAATGATTAAAAGAAGAGAGACAGCCATGAATATTAATCAGAAATGGCACCGGATTTCACAGTCTACCCCCATGCTGTTTCAAGAAAAAGAAAATATACCAATCAAATAAAAAGCCTTTTGAAAATCTAATTAAACAGTGGCCAAGACTTAATTAGGCTGCCTGTAGATACCAATGGATTTCATTAAGGATTTCATTGAATCTCTCCTCTATTCTCAGTTTGATCGTGACCGTGTGAAAACAGGCAGTTTAACCTGCACACTTTGTCCGCATGTGAAAATCCTATTCATGAGGTTTTTTGTTTTTTTTTACTTCTCCATTTGTAGAAACGCTTCACCTCCTCAGGTGTACTGCAGTTAAACTCTTGGCTTCAATTCTATTATCCTACATCCATTAGACAGTGGAGGGGAAGGGTGGAGTGGGGTGGAGTGGGGTGGGGGTGAGGTGGGAGTGGTGGAGGGGGTGGTGGAGGGGACAGCAAAAAGAGGAAAGAAGGATGAGGTCTGGGAAGTTCATACCCAGGTTGAGTCAAACAGGCCCAAACATTTCCAGGCATGTATCATGGCATCCTATGGGACCACTGTGGTTAAGATCTGAATGAGACAAAGAGGTCATGGGTTGCAGTCAATCTTTTACAGGTCGCTGGGTCACACATTGCTCATTGATTGGCCAGCTGGAGGAGCAGCCCCATTCTGGAGAATGCACTGTATAATTACACTGCAAAAAGTAATACTCTCAACAAACACAAAATCATAAAGTCATAAATATGCTCATATACCCACAGGCGACATCTGAGCTCTGGAGATTTTTTCTGAGCGAGCAGAGCAAGTTGAGTTTGTTTAAAAATATATCCAGAGCACTTATCTGTAACAGTAGCAGGTGCTATTTTAATAGTATTTATTTGTTTATTTATTTATGTATTTATTTATTTATAATGTGATACCTTGTGAAAACCAGAAGGAAATTACCACGGAGGGACCCATTGCTCTTGTTTTGTGCCTCAGAAAAACACCAATTAATTTCTCATTAGAAGATATTCAGGATAAACCAGGCATTGAGCTTTTATCATGTCCTGATGGAGATATATCCAACACTTTAAGCATATAATTACCATAACTAATACAGTCAACATCAGCCCTTTGGTGTGACTTTGCTCTATTTTATTCAAAATAGTACAAAGTTGTCGAGTATTGAAGCTGTTGATCACACAAAGAAAAAATATAATTTTGTTTGTTTGATTGTTTTAGAGTAATTTTATGTTATTACCACTTCTCTTTAGTGAATTTTGCTCACTTTCCAATTTATACGATTTTTAGAAAAAGCAACACATATCCATTGGTTGCTTTTTACCTTGTACAGCAATATCCCCTTTGTCCTTAACTTGATTGATTATGCACCCAAAGCAAGCAGGACAAATAAATTCAATGCACTTGTTTTCCATCATGCAAATGACCTCAGTAAGTCATGATGATAATTAGTCTGATTACCCACCATCAGACTGGTTTGCATATTGGGAAAATCTATGGTGATCACATTCTACGTGATGAGAAGGTCTGTTTCAAAAGCTAAAATTGTTCTCAGCAACCTCAGTTGGTACAGGCATGCTCGTCTGGAATACCAGAAACAACACTTTTGATTATTCATTTTCTGAAACCGCTTCATCCGATTAAGGGTCGATTAAGGGCCAGCAGCCTTTTGGCGAGAGGCAGGGTACACCCTGGACAGGTTGCCAGTCCATCGCAGGGCTACACAGAGACAAACAACCACTCACGTTCACACTCACTCCTATGGGCAATTTAGAGTAACCAATTAACTTAGCATGCACGTCTTTGGATGGTGGTAGGAAGCCAGAATACCCAGAGAGAACCCACGCATACACGGGAAGAACATGCAAATTCCACACAGAAAGGCCACTGACCAAACCTCGCCCCAGCTGAGAACCAGCAACCTTCTTGCTGTGAGGCCACAGTGCTAACCACTATGCCACCATGCAGCCCACTTTTGATTCATGATGATTAAATTATGCTGGGGTAACAACAACAGTTCTCCTATGTTGCACCTTGAGGTGAAAGAAATCAGACAGACCCAGACATGGATCTTTTAGTGCACACAACCTGCAGAGAGAGAGGTCAGCCATGTTAACTGGATCCTTGAAGAGAGCAGCTCAACACCCTACAAGCAAACCATAAGACCACCAGCAGTGATAGTGGTTGAGAATGGCAGCAGATACCGCAGGAATGACATATTTCACACTATTACACTATGTTTGTTCCTACTGAACTCAGGTACTCCTTTAGATATTGAAGTGGTGCTTGACAGAAATATCTGTGTGACACAGAGGTCCAGCTAAAAAGATTACACCCACAATTATTGCAACGACAGCATATCATCTGGTGCTAATAAATAGGCAGCAAACTCCCCAACATCTTTGAATATTCATTTTGAAAAATGGGAATGAAAGGACTTAATTTTGTTGTATCAGTCAACTGAGAGATGAGACATGATGTCCTTCAATAAGCAAATACACAGAGAGAAAAAAGATGAGACAACATGACACAACACTAGAGTGAAAAGAAGTAAAAGGAGACAAAATCACAACAGATAGAAAGCAAAAGCAGCAGTGCAACCGAAACAGAGAAAACAGACAACAGCTGCCACACCTGTAAAGAAACTCAAAAGAAAACACTGGCCCCTGCAAGAAAATAAAGCCCCCAATCATCAGGAGCTCCTATTAAACTTACTTACTTACTTCATTCTTTGTTTCAGACACAGAGAGTCAGTATCACAATAATAATAATAATAATAATAATAATAATAATAATAATAATAGTAATAATAATAATAATAATAATAATAATAATAATAATAATAATAATAATAATAATAATACAATAATCCACAGACAGAGAATCCTCCACAATGTTCAGTGTCTAACATACAAACTAGTTTGCCGGTTGTTCCAAAGTCTGCAAATAAATAGAGAAAACAGACAGAACTTAAAAAGACAACCCAAGACAGAAATGAATCACAGCAGCAAAAACACCCGCAAAGACAAAGCATTGCAAATGGTGATTAAACCTGCGTGACAAGACCTAAACTGTACAAGACTTTCCACTAGTAAATGTGAGTGAGTTTGATATATAGGGAACAAATTCTGACATGAGTGATCATGCAAATGCAGCTGTGCCCATGCAGGGATCAGAAGCAGACAAGGAGGACCCCAAGAACCAGGCGACCACTCCAACACAATGACAAACACAAACCCACCCAGAAGACAGCAGAGAAGGGCCACGGCCCTACAGCTATGGAGGACAGGAGCCAAGGACAACAACCACCAACCCTACCAGTCCACACCAGACAGAGTTAGAGTTAGTCACTTTGCTTGTGTGCATCATAGTTCCTGCTGATATACCAACTGAAGTGGCTGCCAAGCAATACAGAATAATATATGTTCCTTCTCCCCAACTAAATAAACCATAAATCCTATCTACTACAAATCCCACAGAGGAACGGATGAGACCTGAACTCCATATTGCTCTAATTTTCCCAATTTAAAGCTCTGTGAGCTTTGAAATAGTTCAGGTCGAGTTGTTTCATAGAAACAATGTACAGAAACATCAAATGGCAATACATTTTTCTGCCCCTTTAAAATTTGTATCTTTACTTGAACAGTGAAAGTTGGAAGTAAAGAAATTATCCCACTATAATTTAAAAGAAATCATTGCAAACTTAACTATCTTTTTGAGAGCCGAAGCTTTACGTGCCACTCAACAAAATAATGTAGGTACATGCCACTGCAGTCACAACAGGGTAGACCTCCAGTCTGGGTAAAGTATCTTTATTTCATATGAATCTCTTGTGACTCCATTCACTGTGATGAGTAGAGAGTGATTGAGGTTTTAAGGTCATTGATTTAAATCAGACATTATATAACTTTATATGCATGCCAAATATTTTTTTCTAATTAATTCCTTTAAAACAAGACTTAACCACTTGTGTTTAATACTTCGGATTTGTGGTAAAAGCATTTATGAAAACAGTGTGGGGCAACAGCCACTAACATTAATCTTTAGTCCTTAAGTGGATCCACTCAAGGCTGCACCTCGGAGACATTACATTCTAATAAAACATCACAAAATTCTTTCCACTGGAGGCAATTACCACTGTGGATTTGTAGGACTGCTCTTAAGAAAATACATCTAACGGTAATTATGCAAGCAGGAGGTCTTCCATTATGAACTAGCCACCATTTGATTGTATGAGGTCATGTAAACCTGGCATTCATCATGAAACGTGTATGTGGATGTTTTGAAGCTAAGTGATCAATTGTATAGAAATAAACAAAATTGTCAGTTGACTAGATAACTTTTACAGTCATCTATTTGTGCAACCTATTGTCAACAGCAGAAGAAACAAAAAGTGTACTTTTGCATAATTATTTGGTCATGGCAAGTGAAATATGATCCATTTATTCAATCTTAGGTGAAATGAAATGCTTTCAAGTCGTAAATTCAGCTTCGCCTTGCAAAGTCAATTTCATTCATGTGGGAGGACAGGGAGGAGTGGAGTAGGATGGGAGCCAGGTCACCATGGACTTGAGGGCTAAGCATAACCCCAATTGAAATCAGGCCAAATTAGGCAGTAGATGGTGAAATCAAGATGACTCTGAGGGGCCCTGGTCTTCTGCTCTGGTTCATTTCCCTGGTTGAGTCTCAGCTCTGACGACCATGACTCTAATTAATGTTATGCAGATTTCCACGTTCCATCAAGACAGCAGAGCAGGACATCGGGGATACATAAACAAGGAGCCTTAGTAATTACTGGTTTTCAGGATGTAGTCTAGAGGACAAGATATTATGAAAGCCATTGATCATATGTGCTAATCTATCTTGAAGAAGTTGAGACATATGACGATTTCTGTCTTATACATGAATCCCATGTTCATTATTTTTCTCTTGATGTCTGTCTGTTATCATCCTCCAACAAACCATTTTCTAGTCATTGTTTTTCCACAGTCATTTCCAAAGCAACTTACATGTGATAAGTTATCAATTAACCATGGCAATTAACCTAACACGCACATCTTGTGGGTATGAGGAAGCCGGAGTACCCAGAGAGAACCCACGCGTACACAGGGAGAACATGCAAACTCCACACAGCCAAACCAGCGACCTTCTTGCTGTGAGGCTGTAGTTCTGACCACTACGCCACCATGCTGCCTTATCCATATGTGATAAGCACCTGTACAAAAACTATTAAGAAATTTGGTTATCCTGTCGACATAAAAGATGCCTAATGGAAAGCATTCAGGGACCTGCTGTGTCACTGTGGTATTCTTTTTTTTTCTTATAAAGCCATAGGAGTGTAAAAGTAGCTGCTTTTCTGGGGTTTAAGGTGCCTGTTAATCCCCTGCCTGTGTGGTTATGGAAGTAAAACACATTTCCGTGCCCATGCTCTGTAGCAGACTGCAATGGTGTGTAGCTTAAGCTTTGAGCAACAGGGAAGGGAAGATTCAGTCTTTTTTTTTTTCTTGGGAGTTATTTTTTTCAGTGCTGTGCTGTTGGACGCGTGTATTTTAGGGATTAGTGGCTTAATCGACCTTGTAATGGGGAGATCAGAGTGGCATGCAGGCATGGAGAGAAGTGTACGCACACATGCTGATACACACTGGATTTCTTCATGCAGTGTCATATTTAGGCAAACACACTTAAGCACAAAAACTTACTTTATTAAAAACACACCCATCAGGACAGGCTGTCCTTTATTTCATAGGCCACCGCACCAACTGAAACCAAGTACAACATTTTCCTTTTACAGAGAAATATCTACAACACACACACACACATGCATTCACACACTAACACACTAATAACCTCATACCTCTCCCCAACAGCCACAAAATGTACACTTACACCACATAGTATCCCAGAGTACATTGGATGCCTTATCACTACTTCCACCCACTGCTCCCTGTGTTAATATGCGGTGGCTGTGCGGGTACATTGTATTGCAGACCAAGGGCTCTCCGGGGGGTCAGCGTATTGTCTCAGTGAACAATGAGCACTCTGGCTAATGTTTCTGTGGACTCCAGAGGTCAGCTCTGCGAGTCACTCTCTCCATCTATGAATTTCCTACAGTGTATGTCCTCTCTCTCTCTCTCTCTCTTCTTCTTTTCCCTAAAGGGTTTGTTTGCCTTCCTTTTGACTGGTGTGGTGGTTGGAGTTAGAGGGCTGGAGGGCCAGAGGTATGGGAGTAATCTGTGTGCTATCTCATATCAGCGGCAGACGTGGAATCCAGTGCAGCACAGCTGATAAGATGAACAAACAGTTGGGATCATTAGAGCGAAGACATTGTGTAATCACCACTTTAATCTCGCTCTAATCCCAACATCTCCAACCAGACAGGGGCTCCAAAGCACACGGGCCCATACAGCAGTCCAAAAGTCAGCCATATACACACTGATGCTCACTGCACAAAGCCATACATACACAAAAAACCCCATACTTACACAAGTGATGCCACTGAGACAACATGAACTCTCACATGGTGGAAATGCAAGCAAACATTGCTGCTAGCCAGCACACTCACACACGAAAACACACATAAGCACACTATTCCATTTTTTTGTTTCTAAACTAATAACAGGCTGTGCGCACATGGCCAACCCAGAGGAAAAAATCAATACTCTCTCCGACAAAATCAAGATTTCTTTTATCCTTCTATTTTTTTTTCCCCTTCATTCTCTTTCCTCTTTCCCCTCCAACTCTCCCCCTTCACTACTGACATCAACAGCAGCTTCTTGTTCTCAGTGGAAGTCTTTGGAGCACCAAGCACTAGATATACGGGCAGAACTTTGATGTTACTCACCCTTTGAGGCTGATCGATTAAGATAACTACATATTTTCCCATGATGCTCATCTTGTCTCCGTGACCCACACATTTGCCCTGGCCCAGTCATTTCCTAGTTCATTTGTGTGTAACGAGCTGACCCTCGCAACAGCAGGTCAGATGTAGGCTTGATAGGAGCTTCTGGATCATCTTCAGCTCTCTCATCACATGAAGGCTGCAGGAGGAGGTAAAACATAGGGAGTGCAAAACACATTTGCACATGGATCCACAGAACAAATAGGCAGAGAAGAAGGAGGGTCAGTAGGAGAAAAAGGGTGTGGAATAGATACCAGAGCGTTGTATCTGTCCAGGTTGGCATCTTTTCATCTCTAATGAGACAGACAAATAGGATCTCTCTGATTCAGTGCTCTTACAGATGGACAATGGAGGAAATATATCCAAGCAGTCTTCCATTTCCTCTGGCTGTGGAAGATGGGCAAGAAGGAAGGAGATAGTTTGTGTTTTCTGCTGGCTGCAATGAGAGCATGCTGGCAAGAACAGAGCGGGGATACACTAAGGCTGGGAAGCAAGGAGAACAGGCAGATAAAATCCAGCATGTTGTTTTTCTGTTTTTCTCTCAAGATTTGGCACCATAAGAATGCCTCAGTGATGCCAACAAAGCATGTTTGAAATTAATTGAACAGACAGAGGTAGCCAGTGAGATCAAGCTAGAGAAGAGAGGAAGGAATGTCAGAGAGGTGTCAGAACAGGGAGAAGGAAAACTCATTACAACAGTTTTTTTCTCCCTAATATATAAATCCTTCATTTTGTTTCTACTGTTTGTTTTATTTATTCGAAGTTAGAAGCTTAATGAGATCCCAGTGGTACTCCAATAACTAATCACGAGGAAAGGAGAGAGACCACAGAGATGCGAGGGGGGGGGATGCAGGCAAGCAAATAAAACAGGGAATGAAGACAGGCTCCAACATTAAGAAGATGGGAGATATTGACAGAAAAATGATACGGTGATGCACAGCTCACTGTCAAGTGCAACACCCCTCTTCTGGACAGATCAGCGGTTGTTTTATTGTATGTTTTTTCTTTGTTCTGTGATCACTCTTTCTTGGGAGAGGACAAGCACATGCTCAGCCATGTTGTTATAAGCTTGAACAAAACGAAGCCCAATGCAGATTGCATACCTCAACCCTGGCTGAGAGAGATTGGCTACAGCGGTAAGGCAACTAGCCAACTCTTTGTGCCGAGCAGAGGAATGGAAAACAGATGCGACATAAAATGCCCTGGCATGAGGGCTGTGTATTGATGTATTTGCTGTATTCTCTCTCTCTAAACAATGCTGTATTACTTAGTTAAATATACTGTATGGCTGTGTGAGCACAAACTTTGGTTAAAGAGACAGAGAGGAAGAGAAAATGTGTGTGTGTGTGTGTGTGTGCTTTTCCCTTGATGTGTATCTAAGCTACTTTGTCTACATGCTACAGAGCCCTCTCAAAATTTCTGTGGAATTAGAAAAAGTTTCATAAAACAGTTTTGTAGCAAGTTTCAAGTACATGTGTTCAAACTGAATAAAGTTCATTTTCAAAGATCTACAGGTATATATTTGCTAATGGAATGTTTAAAAGTGATAATGCTTCTCTGCTTCTTGGCAACAGTCATCTGAAGTGCAGGCAAAAAGCAAGGTACCCTTAAAAGAAATAAGATCAACATTCTTCTGAGTGCTTAGTCAGCCCTGGGTGACTTATAAACTTAATATGGCTGCATTTTGTTTCACTTTTTTATACTTTTGCCTCTAATTCCGAACCTTTTTCTGCTAAAATTAAAGTGCAGAACCGTAAAACTTTTCCTCCTTTGTCAGGATCTCTGTCACCACTCATTGTATTTTTTTTTCATAATCCTCAATAACTACCTTACACTTTGCTCTTAGATGATGTTCTCTTCTTTCTTATCACCTGCCTCCAGTCATATAGTGTTCTCCATCCACATGGCATACACTCGTTCCATTCACCATCACCGTGGTTCACAGCTGTCTCATAAATGTCAAGCTCTTGCTTTTCTATAGGCTACTGCTTGATTCCTCTACTTCATCCTGTTCGCAAGTTTCTGCAAGTGGTGGAAGTGGTGGAGACCTTTTTTTTCCGTTTTTTGGCAGTAGCAAGGGGCAGAAGGGGTAATGAAAATGTATGTGTGACGAATTGAGGCTAAGGGCGAGGAGGCAAGCAGTGTGTCGATGAAGAGAGGAGAGGAGATGAGGGCACAGCAGAGTGGGAAACTGGGGGAAAAAATGCAGAGTTGAAGGCTTTGGAAGAGCAGAATCAGCACTTATGCAAACACTCTGAGGAGTTTCCACACACTGGCATGCACACTCATACACACCTGTACACAGCCATCCAGCAAGTTTTTGCTGTAGCACTGTTATGAATACCTTCCATATCAGGATGTCATACTGGGCAGAGTTGGCTCTTGGAACACTGACTCCCTGTTGCGCTGTGAAGCTATTACATGGTCTACCGGAGCTCGACTAATAACATGGACCGGATCAGCCACTTCCCACTTCCTCCTTAGATCATCACGTATCACAGGAGTTGGGGCATTTTACCACCCACTCATGCCACAGACCTTTCTCAACCCTTTTCCTACACACAAAACACACACATATGCCTAAGAACACAAGTTTTTTTCTCTATACAAACACCCTGACCTTCTGCACAACACACTCTAAATCAACTGTTGCCATCGGTCAGTTGGCAACCATCTGCTATCATTGTTTTATATTGCTTTGTTTGGCTGTTTATCTCTGTAAATCTGTTTGAATAGCTGTGGGGGACTCTCTGCAAGCTCTTCCTGCTGAATTTACTGTCTTGGTGGCTGAGCACACATCTGTCTTTCCCTCATACAGAATTCACACCACAAATTCACAGTCCAAATCCTTTGTGCACAAACATCTTTAAAATCCAATCCTCAAGTGTTTGTTTTATAATCGTGTGGGCATGCATGTTTGTGAGACGTTAGGTGTGAGATGTTTGTGACTGTCAGTGGGAATTGTGTTTGCCAGTGAATGAGTTACTCGTTTTTTCAGTGCATTTTATGCTATGAAACAGATTGAATCAGCTCCAGAACATGTGGAAATTATTCTATTCAACCATGAGATCTTATTGAGTCTCATGATGATACAATCGTATCTTGCTAAACTGCGTCTCTGATTAATTTTTAGATGATTTGTGCACCCTTGGTTTTAAACTAAATGCATAAAAGATTGCCTTATTGTGTTTATGGTAAAAAAAAAAAAAAAAACTAACTGACAGTAGGATAATAAAAGACCATTGATCTCTTCATATTAATATATATATATATATATATACATACATATATATATATATATATATATATATATATATATATATATATATATATATATATATATATATATATATATATATATATATGTATGTATGTATATATATATATATATATATATATATATATATATATATATATATATATATATATATATATATATATATATATATTTTTTTTTTTTTTTTTTTTTTTTTTTTTTTTTTTTTAAAGGTGATAATTTGACATTTGTCTTCACTGTAAACATGAAATTCACTGTTAAAATGGAACAAAAATGCTATTTGTTTTCAAGTGTTACCATTAGTGCTAGAGAAAACACTTGGCTGTAGGGCACTGAGTACAGTGTGTATGTGTGTGTATGTACAGAAAGAATACCTTTGGGAGACTGTAATGGCATACCATTGGAGGTGTCACAAGCACCAAGCTGTATGGCTTTATTACAAACGGTGGAGCACTTACTGTCAAGTGCGTTTTCACTGGGATGGAGCATTTTACCCCAGACACACCCGTAGGCATAATGTCTATTGCTTTGCCTGTCTGTCTCTCTTCCCGTCTTGCATACTGAGACATTTGGGCATGCACATACTGCCGTCAAGCCCCTCGCTTGCCTCAGTTCTCATTTTTTTCCCTCCATCAATTCAGTGACACCCAGCAGTGGGCCATGACATTACAGAAAAACTGAGCAAGAAAGGGGAGAGAGAATAGGAAGAAGGAGGGTGGATTGAAAGAAAAGGAAGGGGGTGGGGATCTGTGAAAAAAGACGTAAAGAGATCGTGAAGTCAAGAGGGAAAAATTCAAAGTCAGGGTTAAGAGGGCAGTAGCTTGGAAAAAAGATTGAGAGGAACAAGTGGTGGAGTGAGAGAGAAGTAAGTGAGGGACATTTGAGTGATTTCCTCAATGTCATGAGGCAACATGGGGACTGCTGCAGCCTCGGGTGAAGGAGCGGTGAAGCAAACTTGATGGCCTACACATCTGATGAGGGGAACTGGTCCCTTTGAAAGAAAGAGCTCAATAATTCAAAGTGAGGTGGAAAAAGAGGGAGTGCAGGAAAAGAAGGTGACAAAATCTGGGCTGCTGGTAGAAAGGTATTTAAAATAAACTGAATATAGGAAGTCTGGAGGTGGGGAATGAGTGTTTATTGCCCGCAGGTTTGAAATTATCAATCATCACCACCGGTGATGCACTCATGTGGATATGGAAGTCAGATATGCCAGAAAACACCTTGCAGGTGTGCCAATGCTTGTGGTCCAGAGGCAGAATTTCTGGCCCAATTACAGTGCAATGAAATCTGTCGGGCTTTGTTCCCAGGTAAGCTCTTTTTACAGGACATCACTTTGGAACAATTCATTCACACTGGCAGCGACGCAGTATGGCCACAATCAAAGCTGCCACCAGCCTGCAGTGCAGACTCAAACAGAGGAATTATACTCTTACAAAAACTATGCAGGGGCCATGCAGAGCCCCATCACTCAAAGCACATTGCCCCTCTGTGCAGAAAACTTTGGGATATTATTTCTCAACCAGTACAGAGTTCAGAATTTGTGAAGAAAATTTGCTGAAGGTTTAGCATAGTGAACTTCCATTTGGCTTGCAGAGGTTAAGACACCTAGAACTTGCACAGCATGTAATGAGGGTGACACAGTAATAAAGGGAATGAAGGAACATTAATTCAGAGATTTTGCTCTTAGCTAAGTTAATGTTGAGCAGGATGAGAATTACAAAGAGGTCACAGAAGCTGGGGCTGTGACAAAAGGACACAGATTAATAAAATTTCTATAGCGCTGTAGCTTTAAATTTATTTCCAGGGGCCAAATCCTATTCTTCCAGCATTGAAAAGTTTCAGAAATCATTAATTGTTCCTAAGTTGGATGATAAAAGCTGAGCTAATTAGAAGCAGGCTTCAATTAACTATTAAACAACAAGATAATCTCAGCTATTTCTTCAACCTCTAATTTGAGTGCAGATATTCATTTATGTGAAAAATGGTATTCATTTTCGCACATACATAAATATTCATCTCAGACTCACTGTAACGGTGAACTTCTGCTAATAGTTTTCCTGACATGAAGCTGGTGACCGATGGGGCTGCAGTGCATCCTGCTGGTTGAGCATAAGAACAACAAGCCTCACACCCTCCCATACAACAAATGACTGAACCAACTGTGTAAACTCAGGCCTGGTTGAAGCTGACCTGAAGATGAACTTATTCTGTACAGCATTTACAGAACTCTAATGCTCTTGTAAAACTTTTATAATAAATTATTTCAGATTATTTTTTAAAACCTGAGTTGTAGTCATTCAAAAGTTCCACTGTCCCTTCATCTGACAAAATACACTGAAATGCAGCTTTTGTTCCTGAGACAAGTTCATAAGACATCTTTTTGCAAGGCTTGATGTCTTTATGAATAATTCTCTGTTAATTGTGCCCAGACAAATAAATGCCTTGCTTGCATAGCAGTCAGGGCACAGTGAGACAAATGTACAAAGCATTAGAGCATAAACAGATCTTCATGTCTCAGATGAGACATCAAAGGAATTTTAAAGTGCTTATACTAACAGTTTGAAATGTGGTTTCATAACCAAGATCTGGGATTCAGGAGTGCAAGTTGTGTCTGCTTTCACTGTCAAATCTTTACACACTGATTAGAAATCAGGTTTTGTATTAGAAGAGGTTGAAAAAAAGGATCCACACAGAAACTCACAACTTTTCTTTTCATTCCCTCTGACTGAAATACGGTCAGCAGTGTCATACACATTTTAAAACTATTTTACTTAAACTTTTGACCTGACCACATCTACAGCTTACATCCATTTTTTTATCCTAAGCAGAATATTTTAGCATAAGCTCTCTGGTGAATTTTAACACTTTTACATTTATGCTTGGCAAATGACCTAAGGGCACAGCTCAGTAATATTCCCTTTACACATAAATACTTTGGCCTTGATGGTATTAAGTTATGAACAGCAGCAAAGATACTGCAACACAATCACCCTCGGATTATTACATTATTACCTAGAATAGCGAGTTATCCCTTGAGCCACCCTGCAGCTCTCTATTTTCGTTCTCTTCAAGAAGTGAAACAAATCTACATTTGTAGTGTAAACATTTGTAATCAAATGATAACATCAACTTCAAATGTGTTTCATGCAATATGAAGCACATCCATCTATGATTATTAACTTAGTGATGTTGAATTGGTCTAGATGGGCTCTAAGACAAATGGGCACTCCCAGGCTTGGTGCTGACAGAAGTGAATGCTTTAATTCACATTAGCCACACAGTCCAGTGCCCCTGTGTGCAACCGCTAAGCTGCTGGCGGTTCATGGCTTCAATTACCATACTTATTTGTACACATCTCCAGTAATATGACTTTAATAATACAATTATCACATTAAGATCATTTGTGACAATTTACTTGCCACTTTGCCCAGAATCTCGTTACTCTAAACAATAGCTTCTTCAGCGGCTTTGCCCTCTCCTGAAACCCATCACTGTGCTAACACAGATTAGTTACCTCTTTCAGATGGCTGAGTAAAGTCATGTACTGTATATTCACATTATTAGAAAAGTCCCAAATTACAATCGGTCAGCAACTGTGGATCATGGATTACATATTTTATCAAGTTAAAGGCCATCTCAAACTTTAGGCAATGAGATTGTGACAATTATTTATAAATGTAATGTAATATAATAAACTGTAAATGATAGATATCCCTGGATAGAGAAATTGGGTTTGAAATGGGGGTTTTATTGCCTGAGATTGTAGTAAAATAAATAATTGATAATCATTATCAAAACATCATATATTAACCAAACATAGCCTGCCTCCTATCTAAAATCAGTAAACAGCTCATGTTCTGTTTCTTAAACTGAAAAAGCAAGAAGCAGTACGGAACTTTTTCAGTCATGTTTTTCTTTTAAGACCTGAGGACCTCAAGCACTGTTATACCTGTGAGACCAAAGAAGCATCCTGTGAAGGCCTAGACCAGTTTTTCCCAATCCAGGTCCTCAGGACCCACTGCTCTGCTTATTTTAGCTGAGTTCCTAGTCCAGTAAACCTGATTCAGCTCTTCTTCATCAAATTTTTGCAGGCTTGTTAATGAGCCTCTGATTTTATTCAGGTTAGGGTTAGTAGGGTTACTTCTACAAGGTGCTGAGTAGTGGCTATTGAGGACCAGGATTGAGAAACAGGAGCCTAGCCAATACATTACCTTTCATGGATAAGGCTTATAAGACCAAATGACTTGTGCAGCCATAGATATAACCGTACACACATTTAAAAAGTGAGCTATTTTTCATCAATTTGCAAAGACACAAATTCTATTTTCTTCATTCTCTTTTATACTGCCTCTATAATCAGAACAATTGACATTTTTTACAGTGTGGCAAAACACACATCATATCCCAAAAATTAAAGCTCAAGAAAAATTTTTGTGACCCATCTCTCATGTTAAATATTATTATACGGTGGGGGTCAAAATTTTGCGCACCCATGGTAAAAAAATTAAAAAAAAAAAAAAAAAAAAAAAATCATTGTAACGTGCAAAAAGAAGCCAACAAAAGATGGAAACTCTCCAGGGGGGATCAAATTTATGATCTCCACAGTTTTATTATATTATAAAATAATATAAAAATAACTGAATCTGCCATTACTATTACTATTACTATTACTATTACTATTACTATTACTATTACTATTACTATTAATATATTCATACATCAAGATACTTGCTATTTTACTATATTTTACTTCTTAACTTTGCAGGTGGTGTTGCAGTGTTTCTGGCACCTTTTCTGTTTCAGTTAAACATGTTTGATCAGCCACCCTCCAGCAGTTTAAACCAGCATGTAAACCAGCATCGCGTTAAAAGGCTAAAGTCAGCACCTTTAAGAGTTTCCCTCAAACTTGCTCAAAATGCTGAGTTAATAGTTTATACCTTCATTTCCAACCCAATAATAAAATGTAGATTGTTGTTCCATATCAGTATTGATAAAACTACTCAGCACAGAAAAATATCTTTCAACTACTGTGGTCTCTATAGAGAATTGGACAGCCATAATTGTTTTTGCTGTTGTTTTGTTTTTTCAAGTGTACTAACACACTACCCTCTGTAATACAGCTGCATCCCAGCAATTCCCCCAAAAAGTGAGAGTAGAAGATGAACAAAAAGATGATGAAGGTAAATATACAACCATTTTTAAAGCAATAATTGTACCTCCTCTATACCACTAGATCATGCTATTTCACCATGACAAAATGTGTCATGTCCATTACTATAACATTTTAATCTTCTACTTACTTGTGCCATACCTACTTTTTTTTTTTTTGATGTAAGCTCAATATGTCTTCTAAATAAAAGTGGAGAAAAGCTTGAAAGTTCAAGCAGTTTTGGTTGTGAGAGCGCTTTTGGCGCTTTGCTTGATATACTTAGACTGTGACATAAAAGTCTGTTTTTTTCAAACTAGTTTTGAAACGTGTAATTTGCAAAAACATTTGCTATTTTCCAATATTGGTCTACTATCTATTAAGTATCTCATCAAAGGGGCAACAAAGACAAAAGGAGAAGTAAAACATAATTCAGTGAGCAAACTGCTTGTCATGACTCCATCCACTGTGATATCGACACAAAAACTAATCTTGAAAGTATAAAGGAACTGAGATCACAAGAACCCATTTCCTCTATAATCAGGACTATTTTTTCACAGCTATATAATGCACAAGCATTGAGCACAGACTGACAGGATGTTGAACACTTCTCTGAAAAACTGGTACATTTTTTTAAGTGTACATGTGTTGCTGGGTCTGTGCGATTGTCATCTTGATCATGTCATGTTCCAAAATTGTACATGTTTTTAACCAAGTAGAAGTATATACATGAATAAAGATCCTGTGTAAAATTTATAAAGAATTATAAATAAATAAATTTTTATATTTTCACCTTTGGTGAAAAGCAACTAGAAAAAGTTTCTTTTAAAAAAGGAAGAAAACATTTTTAAATACAGTTTATCCTCATTTTGAAAGTGATAAGTAAAAGGTACATTTGATGTTTTGTCATATGACTGCCAAAATCAGCCAAGATCTGTGTGTGTGTGAATCTGTAAGTTATTTCAGTAATAAAAAAAAAAGACTTTTTAAGCAATGTGTCATGTGTCTTTGGAACGGTTCTTCAGCAAAAACATGGCTTCCTGCCTCTGCTGTACTAAAAATAAACATGAATACAGCAAAAAATGTTGGTGTGTTTAGGCCACTGACTGCCTTCTCAGCCAAAGATAAACATGTCACTTGCTACTGCTACCGCCATCTCAGTCAGGGGAGGTGAATGCCGGTGACTAAAAGCTGATGTTTTCTACCACTCGCACCAAGTGTAACAGATGCATTTGTAGAGTACACCAGCTCACATAATCCAATTTAGACCGACTGTTCCTCTTCTGGAAATGTAGTATTTGTATTTATTTTAATCTCCATTAGCTGCAGTATAGCTTTTTCCTGCAGTCAATCAACATGCTTCTCGTAATACAATCATTACCCCAGTTCGCTACACCACCTTAACAATGATAACACATTAATAGCACAACCCTGCCCCCCCTTATGCACCGAACAGCAGTTCAGAGCACCCACCCTTTCTAGAGTCCTTGGAGGGAGTGTAAGAGGATGCTCCTTTGGGGGACTCCCTTGTTCTGCTGCGGGACTTCAATGCTCACATGGGCAATGACAGTGAGAACTGGAGGGGAGCGATTGGGAGGCATGGGATCCGCCCGGAATTCCTTAAGGCTCTGGATGCTGTGGAGCTGTCCTGGAGCTTCTGCAGCATTGCATGGAAATCAGGGACAGTGCCTCTGGACTGGCAGACTGGGGTGGTGGTCACCCTTTTTAAGAAGGGGGACCGGAGGGTGTGTTCCAGTTACAGGGGAATCACACTCCTCAGCCTCTCTAAGGTCTATTCAGGGGTCCTGGAGAGGAGGGTCCGTCTTATAGTCGAATCTTGGATTGAGGAGGAGCAGTGTGGTTTTCGTTCTGGTCGTGGAACAGTGGACCAGCTCTGTACCCTCTTTGGGGTCCAGGAGGGGGCATGAGAGTTTACCCAACCAGTCTACACCCGGGGACTCCTGTGGGGGGTACTCCGGGAGTATGGGGTACCAGACCCCCTTGTACGAGCTGTCCGGTCCCTGTACGCAGGTGTCAGAGCTTGGTCCGCATTGCAGTAATTCGGATTCATTTTCCATGAAGGGTTGGACTCCGCCAAGGTTGCACTTTATCACCGATTCTGTTCATAACTTATATGGACAGAATTTCTAGGCGCAGCAGAGGTGTTGAGGGGTTCCGGTTTGGTGGCCTCAGGATTGGGTCCCTGCTTTTTGCAGATGACATGATCCTGTTGGCTTCATCTGGCCATGATATCCAGCTCTCGCTTGAGCGATTCACAGCCGAGTGTGAAGTGGCTGGGATGGGAATCAGCACCTCCAAATCTGAGACCATGGTCCTCAGCCGGAATAGGGTGGATTGCTCATTCTGGGTCAGGAGTCAGGTCCTGCCTCAAGTGGAGGAGTTTTAATATCTTGGGGCCTTATTCACAGGTCAGGGAAGGATGGAACACGAGATCGACAGGTGGATCTGCAGGTGGATCGACAGGTGGATCTGCAGTATACGGACTCTGCACCGTTCTGTCATAGTGAAGAAGGAGCTGAGCCAGAAGGCAAAGCTCTCGATTTACCAGTCAATCCACGTTCCTACCCTCACCTATGGTCATGAGCTGTGGGTCATGATCGAGAAAGGTAGCTGAAATGAGTTTCCTCTGCAGGGTGGCCGGGCTCTCCCTTAGAGACAGGATGAGGAGCTCAGTCATACGGGAGGGGCTTAGAGGAGAGCCGCTGCTCCTCCCCATCGAGAGGAGCCAGTTGAGGTGGCTCGGGCATCTGGTCAGGATGCCTCCTGGACGCCTCCCTGGTGAGGTGTTCCAGGCACGTCCCTCTGGGAGGAGACCCCGGGGAAGACCCAGGACATGCTGGAGGGATTACATCTCTCGGCTGGCCTGGGAACACCTTGGAATCCCCACTGCAGAGTTGGCAAATGTGACTGTGGAGAGGAAAATCTGGGCTCCCCCGCTTAGGCTGCTGCCCCTGCGACCCGACCCCAGATAAGCGGTAGAATACGGATGGATGGATGCATCAGGGTTTTGAGTGAAGTTTCTACCATAAAGTGGTGCAAATGTCTCAGGTACTGTATGTATCAAATATGGTATATTTGGCTTTATAGGGTTAACACAAACACAGAAACAAATCTGTCTTGGGGCCCCTAGTAGATGACCAGTCTGGCTATCACGTGGTCTTTGCTCCTTGTCAAATCAGTCAAGCAGAAGAAAAAAGGAGAACTGGAAATGCAATAGTCATTGCATGCGCTTTGTGTTTGTTGACAGATTCCAGATGAAGGGTCACTTGACACCCATTTGACAAATCTTTGACTTTATTACACTCACTATGTTTAAATAACATTTACACATTGGTCAGTGAGCTCTCACAGCTCTGTCTGCAAGCCTCCCATGTGGTTTGTACACTAAAAGACCAGCAGTTTTCTGAACCACAAGTCAGCTCCTGGGTGGGGAATGTTTTACACATGGTGTGGTGAGACAGCACTTTCCAGCATGTACCATTCATTTTAAAAAGCTTTTGAAATGCTTTTCACACCCACATTTTTGTGCTGAGGACACCATAATACTAAAGTTAGCACATATATTGGTTAAATACAAGTTCCAAGCACAGCTTTAATATCAACTTCAATGTGGGAGCTCAAAAGATTAGAGCTCTGATCTGTGCATGAGCTCCTCACACATTAAGAAAATGAAATAAGGAAATTTTGTCACAGTCATTTGTGTAAAATACAGACATGGCGGACAGACCAGACTCCATTTCGACCTTTTAGTTCAGGGTTTGACAGGAAGTTGTTGAGACAGCTGGACTACATTCAGGTCCCTCCTCATTGTTTGAGAATCCAGAGAGAAACTGAAAAGAAAACAAACAGAGTTAGCACAAAACACTAAAACTCTATAAGTACACTATCTTGATATGTTCAGGAAAGAGTCTTGACATAACAGGATATGCCCTGGATGATTGCCACGATTATACTGGAAGTCACTCTTAGAAAAAAAAATCCACCTGAAGTAGAAGACATTCATCACTCAAATATAATGCACAAAGGTGAAAAATGCATTTAAAGCTTTGATCATATTACTTGTTCTCAGATTTGTCTTTTAAGATACAGATTTGACTGTGGGGTGCATACTATATCTTATTTAATAAACATCTTTACCAAAGTACATTCACACTGATTATAATTTTGGACTTTACCATAAAAATATTTTAATCATGCCAAACATACCAAAAGAAAAAAATTATGGAGGTTTCCCCTTCTGGTGAGCCTGTTTTGCTCCTTCTGAAACTAGAGGATATGCATGAAACCTGCATGGCATCTTGCTTTTAATTACTTTAATGAAATTATTTTATAGTGATGTTTCCTGTCTTCGTTACATCTGTAATCCTGTTTTTATGTAAATCACTTTTAATTGTTTTGTACATGAAATGCGTTATACAAATAAACTTGCCTTGCCTCACCATTAAAACAAATGATTAAATCCAAAGATTTAAATAAAGATTTTAATAGATTCCATGTAATACACTTCAAAGACTAGATATTTATTGATCAAACCAAAAACTTTGTTTTTTTTTTGTTTTGTTTTTTTTGCAAACAATCACTGATGAATTTGATGCCTGCAACATGTACCAAAAAAACTGAGACAGGGGCATATTTACCACTGGGTTACGTCACCTTTCCTTTGAACAAAACTCAATAAGCATTTGAGAGCTGAGGGCATAAATTGTTCCACTTAGTGATTGGCATATAAATGTACGGTGCGTACAATAACGAGTCAGTATGACTTTCAGCACTACATAAATTGTTGAAGCTTTGTAGGTGTAGTTCTTTCCTATTCTTGCTTGACATGTAACTTCAGTTGCTCAACAGTCCAGTGTCTCTGTTGTAGTTTGTTGAGCTTCATAATGCACCAAACATTTTTAGTGGGAGACAGGTCTGGACTGCAAGTATGCCTGTTTAGTAAGCTATATCTGCACTCTTTTAGTACAAAGCCACCTTCCTGAATGTGGTTTGGCATTGTCTTTCTGAAATAAGCAGGAATGAACCTGATAAAGATGCACATGTATGCAGTATATGTGGCTTCAAAACTTGTGTGTACCTTTCAACTTTAACGGTGCCTTCACAGATGTGCACGTTACCCATGACATAGACATAACACAACCCCATTTCACCACACACTGGCTGATAACAATCAGACAGTCTTCTTCCTCTTTATTTACAAGTTCTCAACTTCCATGATTTCCACAAATAGTTTAAAATATGTGCTCGTCAGACCACACCACACATTTCTACTTTGCATCAGTCCATCTCAGATGAGCTTGGGCCCAGAGGAGTAGGCAGCATTTCTGGGTGTTGTTGATATATGACTTTCACTGTGCATGGCAGACTTTTAACTTGCACTTGTAGATGTAGCGAAAAACTAAATGAGAATAGATTTTTGAAGTGCTCCTGAGCCCACATGTAACATCCTTTACACAACTATGTCATATTTTCATGCAGTTCTGCGAGAGAAATGGAAGCTCACGAGTACTCATGCCTTTCAGCCTTGCCACTTATGTAGAGATTTCTCAAGATTCTCTGAATCTTTTCTTGAAATTATGGGCTGTAGATTGTAAAGTCTTTAAATTTCCTGCAACTTTAAATTAAGAAACATTGTTCTGAAACTATAACTATTTGCTCTCGTAGTTGTTTACAGAGGTAAACCTCGCCCCCATCTTTAGGTGTCCCTGTCCCAGCTTTTTTGGAATGTGTAGCAGGCTGTTGTAGGTGAGGGGCTAGTAGGATCCAAAGAGCGGACACTTTGAGTACAGAGAGAGGTGTATTGATTTTCCACAGATTCCTGTGAATTCTTCCAGCGGAGCTTTCAGAGACTGGCAGACTGGCGGGCATCAGGAGGAAGGCAGGGGAGCAAGCGAACGAACAGGCAGGCAGGCTTTCTCTGGCAGGAGGAAGACAGGACAGGTTACAATCAAGGTCAAGCACAAGCAACGTGAGCTGAGGCCGAGAGCTGTTTTACCACAGGGCAATCAACAATCTGGCGCTGGATAGCAGGCAGAGCTGGTCTTAAATAGGTGGTTCATTGATTGCTGAGATGTGGATCAGCTGTGCCTCCAGTTGTCAGCTGACCGCGCCCACCAGGGAACAGGAATCACCACAGTACCCCCCCCCCCCCCCCCTCAACGGGAGCCACCCGGCGACCGGAACTTCTCGGGATGGGCCTGACGGAAATCCCTGACCAGGGAAGGATCAAGGATGAAAGAGCGGGGGACCCAGGCCCGCTCCTCAGGGCCATAACCCTCCCAGTCCACCAGAAACTGGAAGCCCCGGCCGCGACGGCGCACATCCAGAAGACGCCGGACGGTGTACGCCGGGCGACCAGCCACAAGCTGGGCAGGAGGAGGGGGCCTGGAAGGAGGGACCAGAGGACTGGAAGACACAGGTTTTAACTGGGAGACATGGGAGAGATGAATCCGCATAGATCGGGGGAGCTGCAGGCGAACCACTGTGGGATTGATGACCCGCTGGATCTCAAAGGGTCCCAGGTAGCGGGGAGCCAACTTCTTGGCGTCAGTGCGCAAGGGAATGTTCTTTGAAGATAACCAGACCTTCTGACCAGGAGCATATTTGGGCTCAGCTGTGCGACGGCGATCGGCCTGGCGTCGACTCCGTTCCCCAGCCCGAAGCAGAGCAGTCCGAGTCGTCCTCCAGGCCCGACGACAACGGCGGATGTGGTGCTGAACTGATGGAACAGCTACTTCAACCTCTTGGACAGGGAACAGGGGTGGCTGGTACCCAAGAGAGCCTTCAAAAGGAGATAAACCAGAAGCTGAGGATGTGAGGGAGTTGTGTGAGTACTCAACCCAGTCCAGATGGTCGCTCCACGATGACGGTTGGATTCAGCCACACAACGAAGGACGGTCTCCAGGTCCTGGTTGGCTCTCTCGGCTTGACAGTTAGTCTGGGGGTGTAAACCGGAGGACAAACTGACCGTGGCACTGATGGATAGACAAGCCTTCCACACCTGGGAAGTGAACTGGGGTCCCCGGTCAGATACTATGTCAGTGGGCAATCCATGGAGTCGGAAGACATGGTGCACTAACAGGTCGGCAGTTTCCTTGGCTGAGGGGAGCTTGGGAAGAGCGACGAAATGCACAGCCTTGGAAAAACGGTCCACAATTGTCAGGATGGTGTCTTTACCTCTGGAAACAGGTAGGCCGGTAACAAAATCCACTGCAATGTGCGACCAGGGTCTGCTAGGGACAGGCAGAGGACGTAGAAGACCAGCTGGGGGTCGATGCAAAGCCTTACTTCTAGCACAAGTGGTACAGGCAGCCACGAACTCCTGCGCATCCTTCTCCATGGTTGGCCACCAAAACCTGCGTCTGATAAGGGAGAGAGTGCGTGAGGAACCAGGATGACAAGCCAAACGGGAGGAGTGACCCCACTGGAGGACCAGGGATCAGGCGGTGTCGGGGACAAACAGTCGATCCGGGGGACCAGTACCCGGGTCAGGCTGATGTTGCTGGTCTGCTATGACTTGGTTCTCGACCTCCCATGAGACTGCAGCCACGATGCAGGAGGCTGGCAGGATGGTTTCCACCACGGAAGTGGTGGCTTCAGGGGCAAACTGACGGGACAGTGAGTCGGGTTTCTGGTTCTTGGAGCCTGGTCTGTATGACAGTGTGAAATGGAACCGGTTGAAAAATAGAGACCAACGGGCTTGGCGGGGATTCAATTGTTTAGCCGACTGCAAATACTCCAGGTTTCTGTGATCTGTCCAAATGAGGAATGGAACTCTGGATCCTTCCAGCCAGTGCCGCCAGTGCTCTAGAGCCAGCTTGATGGCAAGAAGTTCTCGGCCCCCAACATGATAGTGTTCCGCAGGGGTAAGACGTCGGGAAAAGTAGGCACAGGGGTGTAATTTCTGGGTCTCAGGAGATCTTTGGGACAACACGGCTCCTACCCCGGTGTCCGAGGCATCCACCTCCACTACAAATTGGCGGTTCAGGTCCGGATGGAGAAGAACTGGAGCTGAGGTGAACAGTTCCTTAAGTTTGTCGAAAGCTTGGGCTGCTGCGTCCGACCAGAAAAAGGGAACTGATGGGGAAGTGAGACGTGTTAGGGGGAGAGCTGTACGGCTGAAGTTGCGGATAAAGCGTCGATAAAAGTTTGCAAAACCCAGAAAGCGCTGCAGTTTTATAGAGGTAGGAGTCGGCCACTCCACAACAGCCTTGATCTTATCAGGGTCAGCTCTGACCTGTCCACGCTCGAAGATATAGCCCAGAAATGAGATGGTATCTTTATGAAAGTCACACTTTTCTGCCTTTACAAATAAGCGGTTTTCCAACAGTCTCTGAAGTACCTGTTTGACATGTTGCTCATGTTCCGAGTGAGTCCGGGAGAAAATGAGGATGTCATCCAAATAAACAAACAAAACGGTTAATAAGGTCTCTCAGCACGTCGTTAACCATGGTCTGAAACACTGCAGGAGCGTTACACAACCCAAAAGGCATGACCAGATATTCGAAGTGACCGAGAGGGGTTCTGAAAGCAGTCTTCCATTCATCACCTTTTATTCTCACCAAATGATATGCGTTGCGGAGGTCCAATTTAGTGAAGATTGTGGCGCCATGAAGGGAGTTGAATACAGAGTCAAGCAGAGGTAAAGGGTACTTATTCTTCACAGTGATAGCGTTTAAGCCACGATAATCTATACAAGGCCTGAGTGAACCATCCTTCTTCGAGACGAAGAAAAATCCAGCCCCTACGGGTGACGAAGAGGGCCTGATTAGTCCTGCACCGAGAGAATCTGAGATATATGTCTCCATAGCCTCAGTCTCTGGTCGGGAGATGTTATATAGACGGCAGGTGGGTAATGGCGCCCCCGGGAGCAGATCAATGGAACAGTCATAAGGTCTATGTGGGGGAAGAGCTGAGGCGTTGTCCTTGCTAAAGACCTCCCTTAAGTCATGATAGACTGGGGGAACGGTGGACAGGTCAAGGGGAACAGGTTGGCGGCTGGAAACAAGGGTAGCAGGGACAGCTGAATGAAGGCAGGTGGCATGACAGAAGGAACTCCAGTTAATCCTCCCACTCTGCCAGTCCAGGTGGGGGTTGTGCTGAGCCAGCCAAGGGTGGCCTAAAACCAGAGGGGATTTAGGAGAGTCAACAATGTAAAACGAGATAAGTTCTTGATTACCCGAAACAATCATCTTTATAGGAAGGGATTGCAGTGTGATGGTGTAAAGACTGCCATCCAGGGCCTGCGCAGATATGGGGGATGAGAGGGTCTTCAAGCCAATATGTAGCGAGCTAGCTAAGGATCTATCCAAAAAATTGGCCTCTGCACCAGAGTCAACCAAGGCATCAACAGAATGGGGAACATTATCGCTGAACAGGACTGCTGGGATGAGAGTTTTAGTGTGGGGAATTACCTCAGAGGATGTGGTCGTCAGTACCCCCACTGCTGCTGACGACCCTGGTCTTTTGATCGGTTGGGACAGAAAGAAATACGATGTCCAGGTAGTCCACAGTAGTAACAGTCTCCTGAGGTCCTTCTCTGCCGCTCCTCCGGGGAAACGTGCGCTCTTCCCAGCTGCATATGCGCCTCTGTGGGAGTGGCTGTGTGAGGGAAGGATGGTATTGCTCCAGAGGAATACTCCTGCTTGTTACTAGATTGGGATCTCCGTTCCCGGTCCCTCCCGCAGTCGGTTGTCCACCCGGATGGCGAGGGAAATTAGTCCCTCCAGGGACTCAGGCGTGTCACGGGTTGCTAGTTCATCCTTCAACCGGCTGTTCAGACCGTTAGCAAAAACATCACGGAGAGCGTCCTCATTCCACCCAGAATCTGCGGCGGCTGTCCTGAAATCAATAGCAAAGTTAGCCACACTTGTACCTCCTTGACGGAGGCTGAGGAGACGTGTAGCAGACTCTCTGCCTCTTACAGGATGGTCAAAAACCTCTCATCTCATGGACAAACGCTGAAAATGAATGCTGCCTGAAACCCTGTTCGTAGGCTGCTTCAGCCCAATCCAGAGCTCTCCCTTCGAGTCCGATCACAAAAGAAATCTTAGATCGATCCGTGGCGTAGGTGAATGGTTTCTGATCGAATACCAGTGAACATTGAAGCAAAAATCCTCTACATTTGCCTAAATCGCCAGTATACGGCTTGGGATCTGGAATATGCGTCTCTCTTACGGGGTGTGCTGAGTCAGGTTGGGAAGCAGGCGGATCGGGAGCAGGCAGCTGAGACGGTGCGGGACGGCCCAAGCCGGCGACGTGTGTTGTAAGCTGGGTTAGCTGAGAGAGGATCGCACGATAGTTCTGATCCAGAGTTAGCATCATTTGCTCATGTCGAGCGAGACGTGCATTCTGACCTGAAATGGTGCGCTGAAAGCTGTCAGCGGTGGCTTCCGGGTTCGCGTCCGTCGGATCCATTCAGTGGCCAGATTGTTCTGTTGTAGGTGAGGGGCTAGTAGGATCCAAAGAGCGGACACTTTCTGAGTACAGAGAGAGGTTTATTGATTTTCCACAGATTCCTGTGAATTCTTCCAGCGGAGCTTTCAGAGACTGGCAGACTGGCAGGCATCAGGAGGAAGGCAGGCAGGGGAGCAAGCGAACGAACAGGCAGGCAGGCAGGCAGGCAGGCAGGCTTTCTCTGGCAGGAGGAAGACAGGACAGGTTACAATCAAGGTCAAGCACAAGCAACGTGAGCTGAGGCCGAGAGCTGTTTTACCGCAGGGCAATCAACAATCTGGCGCTGGATAGCAGGCAGAGCTGGTCTTAAATAGGTGGTTCGTTGATTGCTGAGATGTGGATCAGCTGTGCCTCCAGTTGTCAGCTGACCGCGCCCACCAGGGAACAGGAATCACCACACAGGCACTGATTTCAAGATGAGTACTTGCAAAAAAAGAAAAACAATAAAGTTTGCCAGTTTGAGGATTTAAAAATGACCTCAGGGAAATGAATATTCACAGAAGGTATTGCATATTTCAGCAAGATAATATTAAACAACAAAATATTTCCATCAAAAGAGCGTGGCTTTACGGAAGAATGTGCTGCCATCAAATTCCAAGTCATTCAATATATCTTTGAAGTTGAAGATGTCTCAGTTTTTACATCTCATGTGTTTGTGTTATGCAATTTGCAAAGCATTGTATTGTTTTTTTGTTTTTTTTCATTTACATTTGGACTGTACATTATAACATTTGGCATGCAGGTAACCATGTGGTATTTGCTTTAAAAGCTTTGCAGCATCATTTTTAGCTTTTTGTTTCTTAATGTGTGATCTTGTAATTTTTTCTTAACTGGTTTTGGTCAAACATTTTTGGACATATTCAACTGACATGGCACACATTTTTTTTTGTCTTTTTTTTTTTTTTTTTTTTTTTGGTAGGTCACGTTTGTGTCAGCATGTTCTTAGTTTCATCTTTGTGCATGCTGTATATTTTCCCACCAGTCCCTGAAGACTTGCAGCCTGTCATCTCCATTTTCCCAGACTCACAAAAGCCCAGAACCCACCTCATTGTTTTTAAACTGTGAAATAGTTATTTAATCACCCCATCTTTCAGTGGCTCTTTGTTAAGTGTGTTCAGACCTAAAAATGACCTTGCAACTGTAACTTTGAAACAAAGAACGCATTTTTTCGACTAGGTCAGGCATCCTAGCCTATAATAGCAATGATATTGTGTCACACTGGCTGATAAGGTGTATTAGTTGAGACTTGAAAATTTCACATTGGCCACAATGTTTTTCTAAATGTTTGGCACTTGTTCTTGAAGGTAGGACTGAAGGTAGGGATGAAATTCACTGAAAGTATGCCAGCTTTTTATTTTGACTTGACATGATCAGACTACCAGACCCTTCCCAATGAAAGGTGAAATGTAAACTAAACTGACCATAAAATCAATACATTAAGAAAGTTAGCTCAGATGTCAAAAGAGTGGACAAACTCACTGTTTAAAAAACTGTGAGATCCTTTAGTTCTTACACAATTTTGGACATAACAGTTAAATATAAATATCTTAATGCAACCCCAAGGGGACACAAATCTGAATGCTCTTTGTGCCAGTCATAAGCTTGAACAAATGCAGAGAGCTTTGTAGGATTGTTAAACATATGCCAAATCAATATGTGAATCAATTCAGTGACGATGGAGATGGAAATACAGGCAGATGAGTCATGTGGTGACCTAAAATGGGAACAGGGAGGTTAATGATAATAATTCTGTGTGTTCCATTTTTAGAGAAAGATCTGAAAACTCTGTCAAGATGACTCTGCTATGAGTGTTTAAACTAAACACCACCTATTGTGAAACAGTATGTATGGCTGAATCAGCTGCAAGTTAGCTCTAAATGCCAATGGCATTGTAGCCTGGTCTGTTTTATCTTCAAAAAAGCATCCAACTGTACTCCATCTGCTTTCAAGAAGGTTTAGAAAAAAATAACTTGATTGTTTCGGTGTTCTTTCTAAACACAGCTGTTGCTATTGTCACATTGTGTAAAACATAGGCAGTCAGAGGCAAAATCCATATATATGTCATCGCCATATAGTCAGCAGGCTGGGTGCCTTTGAGAAGGTATACAGCAGGACTGTGAAACAGCACCCCACCCCTTCCTCCCTAACCCAGTCTAACCCAATGACAGCAGACAGATGAGACAGAGATGGAAAAAACAACAGAAAGAGAGTGATAAACCAGATGTGGAAAAAAAAAAAATTTCAATGTAACTTTTTTCGCACATTTAGGTGTGAGTGAGCTGTCGTAACTCTTTCCTCTCCCTGTCACCTCACCCTAACAGGAACATACAGTGGAGTTAGTAGTCATGCTGGCCATGCAAGCCTCTGTAAGAGGAGTGGCATATTGAGAGAGAGAGAGAGAGAGAGAGAGAGAGACAGAGAGAGAGTGTGAAATCCCCTCCTTCAAAGTTTTAGTTGTCAGCCTTTCAAGTCAGCAAAGAGAGAAGATTTAGAGTCTTAAAGAAAAGAGATTGGAAGAGAGGTAGACAGAAACATTGATGGGAGATTTAGAATAAAGCAACTGTTTTCACACGTGGTATTAGCATAGAATGTAGCTGCATTTTTAGATATTCAGTAACTTGCTTAGGGTGTTCAAATTATTTTATTTTTCTTCTTCCCTTTTACCAAAGATCTGGACAATTCGATTATAGATTTTTTTTAGGTTCTTTTAACTTTTTTCATACTCTGGATTTCTTCATCACCATGACAAGCAAGTGGACCCTCATGATCCTGCGTGAGTCCTGACCTCCATTTACACAATATACAATAGCTAAAATATAGTGTGTTGAAAAATGATATGTTGCGTAGACAGGAACCCAGCTAATTCCTGCTGACCCTAAACTTTATGTGCGAAGAATATGTGATGACCTAGCACTAAATTGATAGATTAATTGTGTAATTAGATGTAAATATCGAAGATATCTTGAAATATTTGTTGAAATTGCATAATTTAACTATATATGATTTTATGTCACCCTGCGGCGGACTGGTGACCTGTCCAGGGTGTACCCTGCCTTTCGCCCAAAGACTGCTGGGTTAGGCTCCAGCCGACCCTTCATTGGACTAAGCGGTTAGGATATTGGATGGATGGATGACTTTATGTCTGGTGACAGGTCGATTCAAATGCATTTATGTCTAAATTCCTTGTTTTGTTACTTTATGAACCAGCTCCCTGTTGTAAAAATATGGGCCAACAATTCTATGTGAAAAAAACGAAAGTCATAACTATGAATATGGGTCTCACTACAACGACTTACAGCCTAATATGTAAAAGATATCTGAAATAGATTACAAGAGAAAAAAGTAAGCAGGACAAATACTGCGGCTTTTTGTTTAGCAACTTTATATCAGGGTACACAAGTACAAAGAATCTCTGTTCTCTTTTAACAGAGATATTTATATACTATGATCTCATCACGCAGCTACCACATTAGTTCTACCCTGACAGTGACCACAGTCACCACTCACACCCTCAGAGGAAGAACTCTGTTTCCATTGCAACTCTGTAACAACACTGAGCGATTCCTAAAACCTTGCTTTTAGGTGGCTTCCTAAAACCACCAAGTTTGCATAAGTTTGCATTAGTGATATGATTAAAATCAAATTTCCCCAATAGTGTTACCTCCCCTGACATAATATTGATGTGACATCCACACAATTCCTCTAATGGCCTTTTCTTGATGTATCTGAGATCTTACTTCTTATTGGGTAAGTAATATAAATGTTATTAAGTTTATTTGAGTCAGTGAGTCTGATAAAATGGTAAAACTGTGTTTTATCTTCAAAATAATGCTGGTATGTTCCAACTTTCTATGTTTCTGTGGAGGCAACATGTTTCTTAAGAAAAGCTCATTGTGAACTTGGTAAACAGGCTGTGTTTTGAAAAGAAAAAGAAAAAGAGTAAAGTGACTTTTAAAACAACACATACTTTATTTATTTTAAACGTTCAACTTAATTTAAAGATAAATTGATCATATTAAGTGATGCAAAGGTACTTTGTTCCCGTTTTATACTGAGCATCACACCCATCTGGTGTAATTCAGGAAACCCAAGAGAACTGACTCTGCATTCTCACAGTGTTCACATGTGAAGTGTTACTTTGTGTTGTACGGTGCCATTTGAGATTTCATGACACAAAGGAAGTCAAATTTACACACAGAATTTAACTATTTTGGATTATACTGTAGTACTGTACACTTTGATTTTCTAACAATGCATATTTATTTCCCTTAGTGATGAAGAAAAGTTTAAATGGACAAGAAGTAACGGACTGTACCCCACAGTAACACTTCCTTGTTTGCTTTTCAGCTTCGTTCTTTTCCCTTGTGATGGTCCAGATGGAGACAGACTGTAAACTGGGGTTTGAGAAGGATGATGATGGACATTGTGTTGGTATGGAAAATAAATGAATAAATAAAAACATTAAAATAGAATTTTAAAAAAAAATACATAAGAGTCAAAAGAACACTGGTAAAGTCTCACTTTTAATTTTGTGAAATAATGAATGTTTTTATGTTTATAAGACACTAAACTTGCAGTTTTTTTTAAAGATTTAAAGAACTGCGTTTTCTGGCCTCCAAAACTGTTTCATACATGTGTCTGCCTTTTTAGAATGAAAAGATGTCTGTTTTACTTATTGTAACATTTACTTATTGTAACACTTATTGTAACATTAAAATGTTACAAATACAATATTCCACAACTACAGCATATTAAAAAAAAAAAAAGACCATTACATATTTTCTTGTGAGACTGGGCTATGTTTGCTAAAGCACTTAAGTCGAATATATATCAAATATACAGGAGAAATGTGTCTACTTTGTTTTTCTCCAAACATCAATTAAAAAATGTTACAATTGTTCAAGAAGCCATTCAACACTCCTTTAATTCACATTACTGTTTCCTTCTTTTTAAAGGTGTTAATGAATGTGAGATACCTGGTGTCTGCGGAAAAAATGCAGTTTGTATTAACACTGACAGCAGTTACTCTTGCCAGTGTTTAGATGGGTTTGAAAAATCGAGAAAAGTTTCAGAGTGTACAGGTAAGCCATCCTGTATCTGTGTCCGCAGTAAGTATGATGTTTAGCAAAAGTTTGTCACCTACAGTTAACACTTAAGCACGATGTTGTATCCTTTTCTCTTGCTTTCAGACATAAATGAATGTTTGTACAGCAACATCTGTGGACGTAATGCAAGTTGCCAAAACACAATTTCCAGTTATTTCTGCTTCTGTGATTATGGCTTCAGGATTTCTACTGGAAAGGAAACATTTAAACAAAGCGATAATGTTACATGCGAAGGTAACGTGATGATGATCCATCCTGTGCAGCAGTTTCAGTGTGATTACAAATGCAAATAAGGCAATGGCTGATTGCTAGTTTCCGTTCTCTCATAGTTCCTTCTATTTCCTTTCATGTAGATATCGATGAATGTCAAGAAGAGAACACTTGTGGACAGAATGCATCTTGTTTCAACACACAAGGCAATTATTACTGTGTCTGCAATCCTGGCTTTAGACTGAAACCTGGCAAATCAAGCTTCACTGATCATACGGAGAAGTGCGAAGGTGGGGACTATGACTGTATAAAAAGTACTAAATATGTTTTTTCAGTCAAACAACAATTTTAATTGTCATTTTAAATCATTTCTTAATTTTAGGCATGGCATGCGTCTACCACGACATCTACTGTTGTACTGGTTCTGACTGAAAGAACAAAATGTGACCTGTCTTTGATTTTCCTGTCAGACATATGTATGATTGATAAAACAATCTGTGGAAATGGAACATGCAACCAGGGAGCCAATGGACACTACTGTGTTTGCCGTGCTGGGTTCACTAACTATGGCAGCGCAAAGTCCCCCTGCACTGGTAAAAACACAGCTGTCTTCACCTTTTCTAGTAGCCATTATAAAACATCTGTTTCCTTTGTAATAAAAAGAAAATTGTAGACTGTAATATTGATCATCAAATGCAAATATTGAACAAAAATTTCTTCTTCATCCAGAACTGGATTGTGGTGTGTTTAAAGATGTGAACAGTCTGAGAGAAGTAAGTATACACCCATAACTCATGAATCTAAAATGTGCATTTCTTTGAAATATCTAATGTTACTCATTTATTTAATGTTCTCTGAATCCCCCTCACAGATGCCTGCTATTGTCCATGACCTGATGCAGCTGGAAAAAACCTGTCTGGACATTACAAAAAGTGAGAATCCAAAAGAGGTTGAAGAAAGCTTACTAAAGGTACAAATGACAGAAATGTGTTGCTATGGAAAAAAAATAAAAAAATAAAAAAACTTGAAGTTTGTCCAACCAGAACAGAAACAGGAAGTGCTTCCCCCTCAAGCTCAGACAGATGGTGTTCAGATGTATGTGCTGCACAACTCTATAGGCTATTTATGCAATATATGCAGCCTGAAAGTCTGGACTCAGTCTATGTAACTTGTTTTCTTTTCACACATTTGTGCTGCTCCTTTTCTCCTCCTGTCGCCGTAGACTCTGTTATCTTTGGTCGATGCACTCCTGGCTAGTGGAGCTCTCAATGGAAACAAGAAAATCTCCACTTTTCTGGACTTAACGGAGAATACTGTGAGGCTAATAGGACCTTTTATTACTGCTCCAGGAACAAAAAGATCCTCCGCTTACACAGGTTGAAAATTATTTTTCAATAATTTGAATGTAAACAGACAAATCATCAAAAAGATTTAAACCTACACAGAAGTAAATTCACAATTCAGATTTAGCTCTTTGATTATTATTGAAACCATTTCTAAGTATTGTCTTCAAACATCCACAGGAGAACAGTAAGTGTTCAGTAAAGCTTACCTTTATATTTGTGTCCAGAAATAGAGTTTTTGGTCGAAAAAGGGTCCGCCCCCCCCAAAGGAGCCAGGACTTTATCATCTACACATGCTCAGCTTGACATTGAGTTGGAGGTTGCTGCAGGAGATCCCTCCCATTACCCTGGTAATGATATTGCCTTTAAATAACACATTTTTAAACACTGAATTGACCCATTAAGCCTCTTTTGTTTTGCTGTGCAACAGGCTTCACAACAGTATCTATGCTGAGTTTTTCAAACCTGGAAAAATATGCGAATGGATTCTTTAGTGGGATGAAACAAGATGAGGACCAAAGTTTTAGAGTAAACTCCAAAGTAGTTACCGTCACTGTCAGTAACAGAAACTCCAGCCACCTAAACAAGCCGGTCATTTTAACTCTGTACCACCTGAAACAGGTAAAAAGGAAAGACAATCATTTTCTGTTTGGTACAATTCACTGATTCACTGTTCCCATATCACACATTTGACACTGAATTTTTTTTATTTGTTTTGTTGTTTTTGTTTGTTTCTTTTACAGTCCAATGAAACTTCTCACACCTGTGTGTTCTGGGATTCCTTTGAGAATGAGGGGACATGGTCTTCTCGTGGCTGCAGTGTGGTGGAGACTAACATGAACTATACTGTTTGTTCTTGTAACCACCTGAGCAGCTTTGCGGTGCTCATGGCCCTCTATGAGGTTGAGGTAAAATGACTCACATATATGATTCTTCTTAGCAAATGTTAAAAATTAATCTACTTCTCTAAATGCTAATAGAACTTTTCTGTCACCCAACAGAACAAGTTCGAGTTGCAGCTGATTACCTGGGTGGGCCTATCCCTTTCATTGATTTGTCTGTTCATCTGCATCCTGACTTTCTCAATGATCCGCTCCATTCAAGGCCCAAGAACCACCATCCACCTGCACCTTTGCATCAGCCTCTTTATTGCTATCATTGTCTTTCTTGCGGGCATTTCTCAGACCGAGAACAGGGTACATACTTGTCTTTTCAACTTGCTTAGTTTCCTTTGCACTTCTACCATGCTGATCCTTTTCTCTCTCTCTTAGGTTGGCTGTGCAGTGGTAGCAGGAATGCTGCATTTCTTCTATCTGGCAGCATTTTGCTGGATGTGTCTGGAAGGCATCCAACTCTTTAGGATGGTAGTCCTGGTCTTTAACACCAATTTCAGAACTGTCTACATGATGGCAGGTGGCTATGGAGTTCCTGCTGTAATTGTTGCTATATCTGCATTGGTTAATGCCAAAGGATATGGCACTGAGAAATAGTAAGTTTCCCAAATACCTTGATCTGGCACTCATCCAGATCAATCTGTGTTTGTTTTCTAATATGATTTATACTCTAATCGAACGTTATAATGTTATATAGTCTGCTCAACAAATTCTCAAATGCATTACAGTTGTTGGCTAAACCTGGAATCCATTTGGAGCTTCTTTGGCCCTGCCTGTGTCATCATCATCGTAAGAATTTAGGAATAGCATTTAGTTGAATTATTTCCTGAAAATTTAACACTATTTTCTCTTTTAAGACTCTGTGCTGTTCTCTTTCAGGTGAACATTTTTTTCTTTCTCATCACTGTGTGGAAGTTGGCACAGAAGTTTTCAAGTTTAAATCCGGACCTGGACACCTTGCAGAAAATAAAGTAAGTTGACACTGCACCACAATAATCTGAAACATTTTGTAATACACAGTGAGTCACATTTTCCGGTGTAAAAAACAGAACCTTACTTACCTACTAAATTAAATATGGGTGTGACTGGTTGTGGTGTTGCAAGTGCCAAATGACCTGCATGTGTCTTTGTTGCCTCCTGCAGGGCTTTCACCATTACTGCAGTGGCTCAGCTCTGCATTCTCGGAACGATGTGGATCTTCGGTTGTTTCCAGTTTGAGAAGGGCACTATAGCCATGTCTTACCTGTTTACCATTTTTGGCAGCCTTCAGGGTGTTATGCTCTTTGTAATGCACTGCCTATTTTCTAAACAGGTTTGTCATGTTTGTTTCTTCTATAAGAAAGCAAATTTTCAAACAAGCAGTTTGCATTAAGATGATCATGGTTATTATTTTTACTGTTATTTTGCTTTTATATTAATTTATCAGTTTATTTTATTCTAGGTGAGAGAGGAGTATGAAAGAATCCTGTCTCAGTGCTGTGTGCCTCAGAAGAAGAAGAAATACTCCGAGTTCAGTTTCTCCCACTCCAGCAAAACAAATGTAAAGCAGCTGTTTCTTTTTCAGTGCAATGGTTCTTTGCTAAATTAGATTGTTGCCCACAAGATAAGCAGGGATGTGATTAAATCTAATGTGATAATTAAACATTTGACCTGAAATAGATTTAATTAAGGTAATTTGTTAACTGATAAATTCGAAATGCTCACAAAGTCACACAAATGGTTCGTTTCAAGGTTAAAATTACATTAGAAATGTTAACATGTGAAATGAAATACAGTGTCATTCTCAGACCTAATTCTAATCATAATGTGTACTTCTCATTAGTCCAATGTGTTTGTCATCACTAACTAAGATTTCTCCATTTTGCCATTAGGGGTCCAAAAGTACCCAGGACACAGGAGAGTCTCATATTTGAGCAGCTGAACCAGAACTGGAGACTAAAGTCTGATTGACTAAAGACTGACATTTCAGACATGGTGTCAACTAACGTCATAGCCACTGCACTGATATGCTGTACTGCAACGTTTTGTAAATAGTGAGCAATAGTCCTGGATTTAGATAAGAATAAAAGAAAAACTCATTGTTTTATTGTTGTTATATATGTGGTTTATTTTGTGTAAGTATGATACATAAAAGAGTCCTGTATATTTTTACATACTATAGAAGAGCCATGAACATGACTCATGGTCAAAAAATAAAAGTGTTCCTAAATTTTTTATCATCACTTCAAAAAAGCTAACAGTTATTTTAGAGTCAGAAAAAATCAGGAAAACATTCATGTTTATATTTAATCAAAATGATGAAGAAATGGTGAGGACCTGTTATGTTGGGTACCTTTAATAATACTATTTGTCTCTTGGTACTTAATTCAACCAACCAAAAAAAACCTAGTATATTTCCACAAGCACTTTTTCTCTCTGCAGTCTTTAAAACGTTGTCGAAAATAAATATATATGAATATAAATATATTAAAGTAGTTATAAAGCCTCTTTTCTATTTATGTTTTGAATGTATGTTTTTGTACATGTTCCCAGGCATTTTTGTCAAAATCCTGCTTCTTGTAGGATTTTTCAGTATTACCAATAAAAACGTTTTTTTATTCACCAAGTTCATTGTAATAGTGTAATAGTGTACCAGTGTAACTGTTTCAAAACAAGAGTTTAAAAATATCATCATGTGGAATGTTAAATCTGTAATCCTCTAAAACCTGGTTTAGCACACATTTGGATTTTTAAACTGATGTGTGTTTCCAATGAATATTTCATTTCTTTACTTGTGTGCATTTTTACATTTATTTTCTTATTACTGTTAAGTGTAATTATTTTTTTCTTGAAATAAAGATTATTGTGTATCCTAAGTTGTCTTTTAACTGATTTCAAGTCCCCACAGTGACATTAGCCTCCAAGTGCTACCCACACATTTACATGTGTTGCTACTTCTATAAATTTATGATCATTGTTACTTATACTTCATTATAAATGTGACTGATCAGGCTTTCCAACAATGTATAATACAGAACTAATGCAATTAGTGTTTTTTACAGAGTAGGGAATTTTTTTTTACTGTCAGTGCTGGGTTGTATTGCAGGGCTTACATAGAGACAAACCTTCATGCAGACTTATGCTCACTCCTGAGGTCCATTTAGAATCACCAATTAACACAACATGCATGGTTTGGGACTGTGGGAGAAGACGGCACACCTTTGCACACGGAATACATGCTAACTCCACACAGAAAGGCTCCAGCGAGGCTTCAAACTAGTTTCAAATCATACTGTTAGCTATCACAACACTGAGCAGGCTGATATTTCCCCTTTAATTAAATTCTGTAAATTATCATGTTAAGTTCATGCCAGTGAAGCTCTGAGGTGACTATTCAGGACTGGGCTCTTTGAAATAGCGCTAAAGACTCATTTGATTTTGTTGACATGTGAACTTGTCTCATGTAAATGATCCATAAATGTATTTTTGGTTGGTGAAAATTAAAACAATAATTTTAGTCTAAAGACAAATGTAATTTATAAATGACAATGAATATGCCTAAAAGAAAACTATCCAGCAAGGAAGCAAAATGGAAAATGCAGGTCTACAAGGTAGAAATTCTTGAGCAAAACCTCTTACCAGAGAGAACTTGCAGCTGCATGTTCTTTCAGATACATCTTTCATTTACCATTTCCTCTATTTGCATGAGAGCTATTTTTCACAACTCTACAAGTACCAGATTGCAGTGTGCAGCATAGGCAGGAAGTTTGTGTAACACTGATTGCAAAATTTTTTTTGTTTGTTTGTATGTTCTTTGTGTGTTGTTTTAACGTGCAAGAACCTAAGTTGTGGTGTAATGTGGAACAGTACCATCGGAGCAGTACCAACCGCCTCACCTCCACACACTGCACAGACTCTGTGACCAAACTCCTGTTGAGAGGTTGAACTGTTTCATGCTTCAGAGTTGACATAGGGGAGAGGAATCAAAACAGTGTACACACAAGGCCAAGGCTAAGTGCCTTGTATGAGTTCTTCCCAGTGAATGAAAGGACAACAAGTTGCAGAAGGGTCGTTATCTGTGAATATCCAAACAACACTTCAAAAAATACATGAACAAAGATTGGGTTGGGCTTTTAAATAAAGTTGGATGACATTCTCAGTCTTTTTACTTTTCTTTTTTTTTTTTGTCTTGTTTGTTTATTGTTTTTGTTTTTGGCTGTCATATGTAACATTTTAAAGAACCAATGGCCCCACTGAGGAGAATAAAGCTAACCGTGAACCTTGAATAGACGAGTGCATAATTTCTTTGCTCCATGCTTCATCAAGTACACTAATTACTGAAAAGCTGCGGCTGGTTGTAAAAATTTCTGTATCATAGGAGTGATGCAGAGAGCTAGAGAGAAAATTCCCTCCCTAAGTTTTGGTCATCACGTCCCCTCAGGACTGAGATCTGATTAAGATTCAAAAGGGAGAGGAAGACTGGGGCAAAAAGTTTACACAAAGATTGATGGGAGATTTACAAAAACCATTGCAAGTTTTGTCATTTGTGGGATCAGCATAAAATGTAGCCCATTTACTGAGTAACTTAGAGAACATTTGGAAAGGTTGAAAAAAAAAAAAGAAGCAAGATCTTTTCATCTATTATAATTGTTTGAGCTTAGCTTTCTAGATCATGACAAGCATGACAAGCTTTCTATATACATGACAAGCAAATGGACAGCACTGATTCTGGGTGAGTCACATCTGTCATCCATTTGAACAGTATAGCAATAACACAGCAATAACTATAGCAACGCAAAGTCCAGTTGCGCTGGTAAAAACATAGAAGCCATTATAAAATTTGTGGAAACGAACCTGCAACCATGGAGCCAGTGGACTTCACAGTACTCGCCATGCAGGCTTCACTACCTATGTCAGCAGAGTCTGTCTGCACTGGTAAAAACACAAATGTATTTCCTTTTTTCTGTAGCTATTGTAAAAGCTGTATTCTATTAAAATAGACACAGAATTATACACTCTAATGTTGATCATCAAATACAGTTATCAAATCAAAATTTGTTTTTATCTAGAACTGGACTGTAGTGTGTTCAAAGATGTGAACAGTCTGGTAAATCTACACCAGCAACTCATAAATCTAAAATGGACATTTATTTAAAATGTCTAATGTTTGATACATTTATTTAATCTTCTCTGAATCCTTCTCACAGACACTCACCATTGTCCATGACCATGTGATGCAACTGGATGAAACCTGTCTCTCAGCGTGGACCATGTTTAAATATCCAAAACAAACTACATTTAGCCCAAAAATGATGTTAATCAAATTTAGACCAAAGTTAACCTGAGTTAGGGTTAATGATCCCATTAAAATTTTTATTCATTCATTCATTCATTATCCAAGTTGCTTAGTCTGATTGAGGACTAGAACCTGCCCTAGCAATCTTTGGGCGAGAGGCCGGGTACATCTTAGAGAGGTTGCCAGTCCATCACAGGGCCACACAGAGAGACAAACAACTATCCACACTCACTCTCCTTTCCACATGGAGAAAACATGCAAACTCCACACAGAAAGGCCACCGTTCATTTAATGCCATCCTTCATTGTGACGTGATTTGCAATTAAATATTCTCCGTATATTATACACCTCGTTTTAAGGTCTGTGTATTGGTTTCAAAGATTGTCTTTCTTTTTATGTGAGATTTGTCTCCTTTATTTACTGTAAAAGAAGGAAACAATTATACGCAGACAGGAAATGGGAGATCCTTGCATTTTCCTTCCTGTTTAGATTTAAGAGACAGTGGCCTTCAAAACAGCTTTACCTCTGTTCTCCCTTTTTCTTTCATTTTAAAAAACAGAAGAGCTTCAAAAACTTTTGAATACATGTTTTACTAAGCATATTAAAAAATTTAAATATATATATATAGACATTTTTTTTTTTTTACTAAGCATATTAAAAAATTTATATATATATATATATATAATATATTTAAAAAAAAATATATATATATATATCTATATATATATATATATATATATATATATATATATATATATATATATGTATATATATATATATATATATATATATATATATATATATATATATATATATATATATATATATATATATATATATACATATATATACATATATATATATATATATATATATATATATATATATATAGATATATATAGATATATATTTTTTTTTTTTTTTTTTTTTTTTTTTTAAAATAATTAACAATGATTACAGTTTTCTACATTACAGATCTTATTTATAGTTTGATTTGACATGGAAGCCTGCTTGTAGCACAAACTCTTCTTTTTGGAGCATTTTATTCGTATTTGTTGTCTTATTATCAATTTTCTTTTAAATGGTGATGTTTAGTGCACGCTAGTGAAAACTAAAGGCAACTATTTAGAGTTAAGCTTTTTCAAATTTCACCCATTACAGCTTTGTATTTCATGACATGAATGTGACAGAAATATCTATTTTTCTTGAGAGAATTATGACTGTAACTGCATTTATTTGATGAAGAAAACATATGTGATGTATGGCTTTGAATATGGCCATTTAGCCATTTAGCTTGCAGTGGATCAATACCATAGAATGAAAAATGATGACTGAGATCCACTTTGCTCCAAAAGATAAGCAGGGTTGATCAATAAATGGAAGGAAAATATCCAGCAGAGAAGGAGGCGGAAACATACAGGTCCTAAAAAGAGAGATGACATAGCTAAAAGAGACCGCCAGAGAGCAAGGGGGAAAAAATAAAGGGAGTGGAAAAGCAGCAAACAAAGTGACTAAGGAAAACACTGCAGCTCTGTCGATAAGAGGCATACTTATCTTCTGTTGTTCATTCTGTCCCATCCCAAGGTAAGTTATTCATAATTTATAACATTTTTCTATTAACTTCAAGAATCATACACTTGGTACACCCACTGTTAGTTAAATAGTGAAATGCCAAGAGCAGGCTTTTGTGTTTGAAGAGATTGATCTCTGGTAAACCTTGCAGCTGTGTCATTGATGGATGGAAAATACAAAGAGCTCAAGACAGACTCTGACTTACTGTGCATGTTGTAGGTCTTTAAACAATGTAATGAATGAGTGAAACTCAGAGTTCATATTTTGTTTTAATTGTTCTTTTTATTTTATTTTATTTTTTTTGTTTGTTATTTTTTTAAGACTGTAGTATTTGGTTGAATAATTTACACCATAGGATTAAATTTTTATGTCTGTTTAAATAACTTTCAGACACTCATATGATTTTATCTATCATGCTATCTTACAAGAATATCAAAATCAATGCTGAAATTAATTAAATTTCATCTTATCAGCATTTTTAACCTATTTCCTCTTAAAAGCAAGCCATTCCTTGTGATTTTTTGCAATAGTGTGGTTCTTTTTATATCTCTTAACAAATCATACAGTTTCTCAACATCACTGCTCTGAGGTTACATTACTGCTGGAGACCTGGGTCAGTATTCAGGGTGGTGCTTTACATTGGATCAGGTCCTACCAATCAGTGAGAAGTTTCAGCATTTCTGTTGGAACCGCTGAGTCTCGTGCAACACCTCTCACATGTGGAGTACCTCAAGGCTCTATAGTTAGTCTTCTTCTTTTTTCTCTGTATCTACTTCCTCTTGTCTCTATTCTTCAAAAACATTGCATCTCGTTTCATTTTTATGCTGACGACAGCCGAATTTATATGCCATTAGAGAAGAAGGGGAACGTGCTATTTTCTTTATTTATTCATTTCATTCAATAAATCAAAACATAATTTAAAATTTCAGCATATCTTCAAGTTAAATTTGAATGAAATAAGGAGCAGCAGAAGTCAATTCTTATATTATCTGCCCCCTTTTCACCCAACCATCGTTATAGTATATGATCAAACAAACCAAAAAAGTATACAAAATGAAAATAAATCTTCAGTAGCATGACATCCCTCAGACTAAACATATCATTTTCTTATGTCTCCCAGATTACCACTCATTTTAAGCATTTCTTACAACATTGGACATTTTGTAATTTTCACATTATTCATAATATCTGTGTATGTTTTTTTATGTTATTGCATTGTGAACATCAATGTAGAGAAAATTGGTTATAGAAATTAACCCATTTTGCTAGTTTAAGTTTGATTACATCAAATATTAATTACCTACATAAAAATTATAGCTGTGGATGAAATTCCTTCATGAAATTATGATTGCATTTAGTTTCCCAGTGTTCAGACACATTATGACAGTTCAGCTTCAGCAGAAAAATAAGTGAACAAAGTGATGCACTACAGCTCTTCAGATGGTCTTGCTGACGTATACTGCCTATCAGCTCATTTATCATCCAGCTTGTATCCTATCTGTAGTGGGAGCTCTCTCCACCCAGTAAAAGACAGTCTGATGTTGATTTGTCTTGTTTCTTATCTCAGTACCCCTCTCTCTAAAAGAGAAAGAGGGACGGAGAGGGGGGACATAAAAATGTCGCTGTGATGAGTTTTAAGGTTGGAAAGTCATGTAATGAAGGTAGAAAAATTTGTAAAGAAAAATTGCAGATGTTATTTTAGGAATAAAAAAGTATACTCAAATTCTGTTCTTAGAGCCAGTTGTGTAAAACACTAAAATAGAAAAAGCTGTTTTTGCACAAGTTCCTGTATTTCCAAACAACAGCGGCTGTGGTGCAGGCTTGATGGATTAGCAATCCTGTCCAGAGTTTTTCTGCTTGACAAAAATGCTTATGGATTTAAACCCATACTCTTTACCTTAACACTGCATGTGTCTGAATAAAGCTTTGCTTATTCAAGTTTAAATTAAAAGAGTCACTGGTAGACCACCTAATTAGTCTTCAACCTGCCCACAGGTATTATTGATTACACAGGACAGTTTTGCTCAGACTTGTCACATTTTCTATGATTTACTTCAGAAGCCTGTTAGAGACCATTACAAGCTGACATTAAAAAAAAAGATAAAGAGCAAAAATCATTTTAGATTTTATCATTTGAATTAATACATTTGTTCAACCTTGTAATTCTCTGTAGGTCACGCTGAAGATGAGGACAACTTCTTTGCCTGTGACTTCATTTCCTATTTCCTCAACACCACCCCCCATGAACTCCTCTGGCCACTATGAGCATAAAAACAATACCACACCTTCCATCTCCAGTAGCTTATGGATGTCCTGCTTCACCATGATATTGGGAACAGTGTCCAACTTCACTGCGCTGGGCATCTTGTTTCATTCCCGTGCCAGATTCCGCCGCCAATCCAAAGCAATATTCTTACAGCTGACAGTGACTTTACTTTTGGTTGACCTTGGAAGTCATCTGATCCTAGGTGCTTTTGCAATGTATGGGCACATAGGTGACACCACAAAAGACGACAGTTTCTGCAATATCTTTGGAGCCTTCATGGTGTTTTTTGGCTTATGTCCTTTGCTGCTGGGTTGTGCTATGGCAGTAGAACGCTGTGTGGCAATCACCCAACCTTTTTTTCATGTTGCCATGATTACAGTGACTCATGTAAGGGGAGTTGTACTGCTTTTGTTCTCTCTTGCATTTGTGATGGCTTATTTGCCTTTTTTAAAAGTGGGGACTTATACTACCCAGTTTCCAAGTACATGGTGTTTTTTGCCTATTCACAATACAACCTCTGTGGCAAACAAAAATTTAGTCCTGGGCTTCTCATGTCTGGGTCTCTCTGCGCTCACTATTTCCTTGTTCTGCAACATCTTGAGTGGTGTAACGTTGCTCCAAGCCAGAGTAAGGTCCAGCAAGGGTTACACAAAAACTACAGCTCCCTGTGCTCGCCGTGCATCATCTGCATCATCTTCCTCTGTGTTTTTTTCATTGGATGTGGAGATGATGATGCAACTTGCAGTGATTACTGTGGTGTCCTGTGTCTGCTGGGGGCCCTTTCTTGTATGTACTACTCATTTAGGTTCACAGATTGGTTCAAGCAACGTTTTAAATAGTCAGATATGTTTGTAAAAGAGCCATTAGAAGTAAATACTAAATTGTAAAGTTTGGTAAATCTTGTTAATAATTCTTGTGTGTTTCTCTCTCATTATAGATCCACTCTCTTGTGGTCCAGCTTAATGAAAGTTCCAGGGATTCAGATGATTTGAAAGGCAGATTCACGCTTCTGACCTTACGCATGGCCTCCTGGAATCAGATTTTAGACCCCTGGGTTTACATCCTACTCAGAAGAACAGTGCTTTTAAGAGTTTGCTGTGGTTTCCCCACTCACAAACCAACAATGACAGCAGACTGCTCCTCTGCTGATAATCGTGGAAATAGTTTCCTTCTGCATTGACATTATTTCCTTATATTCTATTCTTTCCATCCGGACAGAATAATTTTTATTAATATTTGTTTGTTTTCTTATGCTTGTAGTGGAAAATGTAGGAAAACAATTTTTGGTAATGTTTGATTGTTAAGTCCATATTTAGTGTATAAAGCTCCAGAGTTTGATGTTAATGAATGATGTACTGTACTAAACCATACTTATCAACATTTAGTTAGTAGTCTGTGCCGGTGTTCTGACGATTTGTTCCACATTCAGCAGCCCCCAACAAATCGGGTGGTCGGACAGTTGGGCCGTGATCATTTCATCCAATCACGATTGAGAAAATCTTGACAAGCTTTCGGCTCAACAAATAGCTGAGCTGCCAGAGAAGTTGCCCGCCCATGGTAGGCGGTGCTTCAAGGGCGGCGAGTGGTCCTCTTCAACATGGAGTACGGAAAATAGCCCGATTCACCCCGCATTAAACTGTTCATGTTCAGGTTATTAATTATTACACATTGGTGCTTTTTTTTTTTTTTTTAGTTTTACTGGAAGATACAGTACTCGATAACTAACACTTCCAAGAACGGTTTGAACTAGTAAACTACTAACTACCAACTGTTACCCCGCTAATTGCAATAAATCTGCTGCAACATTTTTAAAACTCTTGGTTTTCCAGAAAACTCTACCTCGTAGATAATAACTTCGACGCTTTCCACAGCGTGAAGGGCAACTTTAAAGACTGATTATCTTTGAAAGAAAAAAGGAAAACTTTTTTCAAAGCGTCAAGTTGTGCCGAGCAGCAGGGCTATCAGGTGAAAGGTGACATCACGTCAATCCATTGACTCATAGGTAAGTTTAAGCTCTTTAAAAAGGAACATGATAATCTGTGTGATCCCATCTAGCATCTTTTCACCTAAACTGAAATCAGAGCTAGATTCTTAGATTTAACTTGCATGCTAAATTAACAGGAGCTATATTATCTATGTGGGGGTTGTTTGTTTTTTTGTTTGTTTTGGTATAGTTTTCTTAATCTTCTTTCGGGAATGTAGCAACTATAAACCTCCCTGTTTGCTTGCTTGTACCAGCCTGCACTACAGTACTTCAGCTCGCAGAGTGGGACCCATGCAAGCTTTAACTTAAGGCCATTATTGTGTAAAAGCCCATCTTTCTTCTCTTACTCCGTGACAAGAATGCACAATGCAGCGAGTGTGTCAGCCTCTCTGGGCTCCGTGGGACTGTTCCGTCTCGTTGGGGTGTCCTGGTCCTGGACTCTAGCAGCGGGACTTGGTGTGTACTTGGGTACAAGAAGCTGGAAATACTTCTATATTGCTGCCAGAACTGCCAAGAGAGACCTCACGTAAGTCAAATGCATATGGATAAAGTTGTGATGCTTTTGGTTCTGCATTTCTTTATACTTAAATCTGCTCTCCCCCCCCCCCCCCCCCCCCCCCCCCCCCCCCAATCCTCCCATCAGCGGCCTGTATGTGCTGTTGAGGGTAAAGCTGGCTTTATGGCGTTACGTGCGCAGTGGAAGCAATATTCCTTCCATTTTTGCCCAGACAGTTAAACTCCACCCAAATAAACCAGCACTGATCTATGAGGCCACAGGAGAAACATGGACTTTTACCCAGCTTGATGAAATTTCTAATGCAGTGGCCCATTGGGCCAGAAGTCAAGGATGGGTCTCTGGGGATGTAGTGGCCCTCTTCTTGGAAAGCAGGCCGTTACAGGTGGCGCTTTGGCTGGGCTTGGCCAAAGTTGGGGTGGAAGCTGCACTTATCAATTTCAGCCTGCGCTGTGATCCCCTCCTGCACTGCATTGGGGTGTCACAATCACGGGCAATCGTGTTTGGAGCTGAGCTTGCTGAAGGTAAGGCGGTTTAAAACCATGTATGGACAGCCAACAAAGAAACTGGCATTTGTGTTAAAATTCTGCATAAAAGGAACTGTTTAATACAGCATAAGATATTAGTCTTCATTCAGGGTAGTGGGACTTTGTGAAGGATTTTAATTCTTTAATTTTGACAAAAATGTGTGTTTTTGTGCATTCTAGAGCTTTAACTAACCTGTTAAAACTGGCGTTTTTAATGTTCCCATCTAACTCTTGTTTATTTTTTCTGAATGGTCAGCCATGTCGGAGGTTAATTCTGCCATCAGCCAGTCCATGGTACGGTTTTGTACAGGAGATCTTGGTGCAGAGCATCTGGCCTCCCTGGGTGCTCAGCCTCTGGATCCAATTTTAGCCACTGCATCTAGACACCCTCCTTCACCTTGTGTCCCCCCCAAAGGCATGAATGGTGAGTATGGATTGACTAAGGTCAAGTTTATCTGGGCAAATAATAATAATACTACTAATTAGTATGAAGACTCCAACACCTCATGATCCAAACCTATCAATTAATATTTATAGATAAAAGAAAATCTTTATGTCAAAACCTTGAGAAACAACATCATTTGAAAAGTACCGTTCATCAGAGCTGCTATTGTTTGTAATTTCACTCATGACTCTATTGCGGAACAGCCTTCAGTGTTGATAAGTGAAAACAAATAAATGAAAATATGACACTATTTGTTATAAATTACTAACTGCAAATCAGCTCACATTATTGCTCACGCCATTAATCTGTCACCCTTAATAGTTGTACCATAGTGATTTTAGTTTAGCAGTTAGATGTTGTTTTGGTCTTTTCATAGCTCGAACGTATTTGTAAGAATTTTTCATTCTTTTTTTTTTTTTTCTCTCTACTAAAATGGCTTTTTAATACTTATTCAACAAACCATTATTGCTGTAGTACTGGGATAGGCAATGAGTAGTTTAGAATCAAGAAAAAATCTCACAACTGTCTGGTTTAGATCTGGATGTCTTTATAAGATGTGTTAGGTGTAAATAAATCCTATCCAAGATCAGTGATCCTTCTGTATTAGACACAACTCACCAGTTGAAATTTGAGCTTAGTGATTATAACATAACTGAAGACAGGGACTATATATTTTTCTTTACGTTTTTAAAAAAAAATTAATTTCAGTATATACTGAAATGCTGCTATCTTCAAACTGCATCATGCAATTTTTAATAACCATCTGTATTTTCTTCTGCAGACCGTCTGTTTTATATTTACACCTCCGGAACCACAGGACTGCCTAAAGCTGCCATTGTTGTACACAGCCGGTATGTTTTCTTGAATATTATCCTTTAAAAGAAAATTTTTTTTAAAAAAAGAAAAAATAAAACATTGTTTTTTAAAGTTGTCATACTTTGTGTGACACTAATGACAGAGGTCTGAGTATCACTCCCATTTTCTTACAACAGCTACTACAGGATTGCTGCTTTTGGGTATTTTGCCTTTCGCATGCGTCCTGATGATGTGATGTATGACTGCCTGCCTCTGTATCACTCAGCAGGTAGGATGCTACCTGTCTCCAATCTTTGATTACAGTGGCTTACTTGATTAAACTAAATACAGGCTTTCTCCTCTTGCCAGGTAATATTATTGGAGTTGGTCAGTGTCTGATCCATGGTCTCACTGTGGTGGTGAAGAGAAAATTTTCTGCCAGCCGCTTCTGGGATGACTGCATTAAATACAACTGCACTGTAAGAGCTTCAGCTCAGCATGCATTCATGTCATATTTGGTAAAGTCAGTAACTCAGAATCAGTCAGGCATGATGAAGCATTGAACCAAAACATGTCTTGTTTACCTTTCCAGGTCGTGCAGTATATCGGGGAGATCTGTCGCTACCTCCTATCTCAGCCGGTCCGACCAACTGAGAAGAGCCATAAAGTTCGTCTGGCAGTGGGGAATGGACTGCGACCCAGTGTGTGGGAAGCCTTCACAGAGCGTTTTGGGGTGGCACAGATCGGCGAGTTCTATGGAGCAACCGAGTGCAACTGCAGCATTGCCAACATGGATGGCAAAGTTAGACATAATGTTGTTTGTCTCTTCACAAACAATATAAACTTGATCTGAATTTAAGTGGGGTTTTTTTTTTTGTTTGTTTTTTTTTTTTGTACCGGCAGGTGGGAGCTTGTGGGTTCAACAGTCGCATTCTCCCCAACGTGTACCCTATCCGTCTGGTGAGGGTTAATGAGGACACCATGGAACTTGTTCGGGACAGTCGGGGCCTGTGTGTGCCTTGCCGCCCTGGTAATAAATCTCTTAAGTCTAATTATGACAAATGAAGTTTATGTATCATATGTTACACATCATCCTGATTATCCTATGCAATTCAGTTCAATTCAACTTTATTTGTATTGCGCCACTTCACAACAATGTTGTCACACGGAACTTTACATACACGAATCAAAATACACATAATTTCAAGCCAGTTCATACATATCCTATAATAGAAACCTACTGATTGCATCGAGTCATGACTTCAATCCAATCCCCCATCCTGAGCATGCACAAGGCAACAGTGGGAAGGAAAAAACTCCCCTTTAACAGGAAGAAAACCTCCGGCAAAACCCGGCTCAGGGAGGGCAGCCATCTGCCTCGACTGGTTGGGGTGGAGAGCACAGAATTTGACTCCTCTGTGTTTTGCAGGGGAGCCTGGACTTCTGGTAGGCCGCATCAATCAGCAAGACCCATTACGGCGATTTGATGGCTATGCTAATCAAGATGCTACAAAGAAGAAGATCGTTCAAAATGTCTTCAAGAAGAACGATTCTGCGTATTTATCAGGTTGCTAGTCTTTTTCTAGTAACCTCATCTTTATTTCTGTTCATTCAGTTAAGCTTGTGGCTCTCATTTTAAAACTATTTAAAAAAAAAAAAAAACAACTTGAATGCTTTAAGTGTTCAAAGATAATTTATATTTATTAATGCATGAACATTGGAAAAAAAATAAACGTAAAGTTGGATTGGATTTAGAAACTTTTTATGTGGTCAATAGGGATCATGTAACATGACTGTGAGGTCACATGAGAACTTTATGTGGAGTTTTTTTTTGTTTTTGTTTTTTTTAATTAAAACACCAGGTGACGTGCTGGTGATGGACGAACTGGGCTACATGTACTTCCGTGACCGCAGTGGGGACACTTTCCGCTGGCGAGGGGAAAACGTCTCCACCACTGAGGTGGAGGGCATACTCAGCAATCTTTTGGATCAAACTGATGTAGCCGTGTACGGTGTCACAGTACCAGGTGAGTGCTATTTTTGTTATACCTTTAGGTTCACACAACATTTATATCTGTCATTTCCCTTTTAATTTTTATACATATGTTATTTTGTGCCAGGTGTGGAAGGTAAAGCTGGCATGGCTGCCATTGCAGATGCTACAGGGAGTTTTGATTGCCAGAGTTTCTTGCAGAATATCCAGCGAGCACTTCCTTCTTATGCTCGTCCTGTCTTCCTGCGAATCTCCCCACAAGTAGACACTACAGGTATCTCACCTCAAATATAGATAATCAATTATAACTCCTTGTTTCATATTGATGAACAATAATTTTACATTGATTATCTCTACACTTTGCTATAGGTACTTTTAAAATCCAGAAAACCAGGCTGCAGAGGGACGGATTTGACCCACGCGTTACGACAGATCAGCTGTACTTTTTGAACAGTAGAGCTGCACAATACGAGGCCATGGATGAGGAGCTCTACAATGCTATAGTGGAGGGAAGAATGTCCTTATGATGTGGTGGGGAATAGCAGGGCAGCCAAAGTGCCTCGGTTAAACAGGCTGAACAGGTGCTGTGAAGAGAGAGTCGAGCATGCATGCAACAATGTCTGCAACAGTCGTGGTGCCCCACTGTCTGGACCATTCAGGGAAAAAAGCTGAGAGGACTTCATACCTAGACAGAGTACTGTTTCAGATTATGTTTTAACACTGTATACGTAACACACCAGGACATAATGTGAGGGCATTTACTCCATTTAACAGCTTCCTTATAGTTATTTAAATCAACACCTCAAACAGCCTTTGAGCAACACCGCACATTGTGTGGATATCTTCCACAACCAGTTTGAAATAGATGTTACATTAATGTTGCTAGGACATAAAGGGTAGTATCAAGTCAAGCTTTGTCACAGGGTATTACCCATTTAGGAAATGCTGTATGCTGCAAGGTTAATCCTGTGTAGGTTTACTACAGTGCTACTGTGTGTTTGAATGCAGCTGAAAGACAAGAGTTGCACATGTGGTCAAGTGAGTAGCTACTAGGTCAAGGACTAACCATAGGATTGTTTGTGTTTTTAATGCAATGGGAAGCTAATCTCACTCTTCAGATTTAAAAATCTGAACAATATTGGCACTGGTTTGCAAATACTCATATTAATACTATATGTGCCTTTTATGCATATGAAACAATCCCCCTGTTTCATATAATGTTTTTTTATGGAAAGGAACGCAAATAAAGCGAAGATCAAAGGCTACTATGTGTCATGCAAAATGGGTCACATGTTATGACTGACATTTTATGTAACAAATTCTATCATCGTAGTAATATATAGGTGTTCAGGATTGTCATTTGGATTTGTAAATCTCAGAGTACATTTTCTCTGTTGTAACCCAAATTAAAGATTTCTAAACGTATTTGCTTCTGATCATTTATTTAAAGCAATTCATTGATGACTTTTTAACTTTCACACTGATATGCTGCTGAAATTTCACAATGAATTACTGTCATCAAAAAATATTCACAATTCTCCACAAGACTAAAATTATTTTCCACTGGATTTTTATGCACAAAAAGGCGAATCAGTCTCCCACATGGACTAATGATCTGTTGATAAGTTTATCCTCGTTGGTAAGATTTTCAGTGGGTATTCTTTACATGCTGTGCAAAAGTAGGGAAAGACTTTGGGTACGATGATGTCTGTGAAAGTATAAAGAGGTGTTCTCTCTTCAGGATCATAAAAGGCAACCTTGCCTCGGTCCATGTCCAAAACCATTCTTATCACTTCTGGTTTCCTTTTCATGCTGAGCGGTTCCCACGGCGCCGTACAGGCTTTATGCTCTCCATTGCGAAATCTTATCGTCCAGAATCCCTCTGCTGGTGTCAGCACATGTTTACCTTTCCTGTTGATGGACTCACTGGCTACTCCTACCACCCAGTAGGTGTTGTCCTTCACCTCTACATCCCAGCTGTGGCGTCCAGACGAATAGCCCTCAGCAGCGAGCATCTCTGCACTAATGTCAAAGCGTTCTGGGTTGTCCGGCAGCTTGAAAATTTGAGTGGAGTTCTGCACAACTGTGAGATCCTCAGAAAGGATGAAGCAGCTGGCTGCTGTGTTGGGATCCAAAATCACTGGAGCTTGAGGAGGAAAGAAAGTAGAGATTACAAATGTGAGAGGAAACCCATAAACCAGTAAACGTCACTGGTTAAGAACAAACTTACTGTATTTAATTATTTTCCTCATCTTCTCCCATACTTTATATTTAAGAGATCCCAAGTGCTTGGCCACATCAATCAGAGCATCATGCATCATTTGTGGATCAAGAGGCCTTTGCCAGGTCCTGAAAAGATATTGTACAAGTCAAGAATTCTGTCCTTGAAGCTCTGTTGTCCTAAAGACAAGTAAAAACACTTACCTTCTTATAGTTTCCTTGTAATTCTGAAACAAAATTTTAAAAGAAAGTTTTATGTAATGATTTTTATATGAATATGAAATTGACATCAAATCAGGCCATCCCACTGTGACAGCCTTATTTACCTGAAGAAATGGGATATCCTGACTTCTCATTTCCTGTTCCGCTAATCTGATGGTATTGGAAAGAGATGTCATTTCATTGCTCATCTCCTCGATCTTCTGAGAAATCATCAGGTTCTTCTGAGCCTCCTCTGCCTTTAAAGCAGCAAGTCTAGTGGCTTCTTGCTCTCTCAGGAAACGGTGAAGGACTTCAAATTCCTCTTTGATCTGTGATTCAGTGTGTTCAGCTTGGTTCTGGAAAGAGACATAATTACTGGGTCACTACCTCTACACCTCGACTCCAACGTACATTCATGGTAACATTTAACACTGATGAGACTGACATTACCTTGACATGATCTGTCATTTCCTCACATGCCATTCTTGCTTTTTTGTACAGCTGTAACTTTTCTTTCAAGGGCAGAAGAGCGCTCTTTAGTTCCTCCTGAAATGTCAGTGACAAGGGATCAACTACTAAAAAACATGGTCAGTCTGGCAGGTGGCCAAGCTGTCAGCACACTGAGGGGCTTTCAGCTGCCACATACTTTTCCATTGCAGCATTCCATTTAAATGCAACGCTGCACAATACAGTAGCATCAAGGGGTCAGATCTATGGAAAATGATCTACTGCTTTTATGACATTAGAAAATCTGAACTCATGCTCTGAGTCCACTCAGGGACCCAATATGGAAACCAGCAGATTTACGTGCTCAGTCTTTCCAAGTCTCTGGAGAAGGAAGAAGGGAGCAGGATTAGTGTGAATGTAGTGTCGCAGAAACCTTGTGGGAGTCGAGTTTCAGTCCTTTCGGGACCCCAATAGCAACAGGATACCAAATATATAATTCTATTATTAGAATGTTAATGAACTCTGCCAAAACCCTTCACACATAACGTATCCAGCATTTCAGACTCAGAAAAGTACCAATGTGGTTGGAAAATTCCGATAAAAAAAAACATTTTCTAAATGAATTGATGGTGAACTTGCAAAAAATAATGATTCAAAAATAATGTCCAGGTAAAGGACGATACTTCTGTTAATGAAAAGAGGAATAGTGTTTCATTTCTAAGAGATATCTCTTAACACGTAGCCATAAAGTATGAGAATGAAGATGAGGACTTGTGTGCTTCTTATTTAACATAGGTACCTGCATATAATGCATTGTTTAAATTCTTTGTTATCATCTCTTGCAGCTTTAACTGTTAACAGAAAACTGAAATATTTTGGGCAATACAAGAGCAGTTCAGGTTGAAGATATGTAGTTCAAACAAAGGAGCTGTCAGTCAAATAAAACACTTAGGTGAACATCCTTGTGACATTGATGTGCCTACCTTACAGTCATGAGCGCCTTCTCTAATGGGGTAGAGTCTGTGCCCCTTGTGTGCAGCTGTTTTGCCACACATACCACATATTGGTTCTAAATCCTCCAAGCAGAAGAGTGTGAGCTTTTCTCCATGCTCGCTACAAGCCTCTGGGTCATTCTTGCTTCGATCTTCTTTGAAGGATTCACAGGCCTTTTGCAGCACAGTGCTCACTACTATCTGATCCATGGAGGAGCGGCGCCAGCACAGAGGACAGCAGTGTGAGTCTTTAGTCCCTTGTGTATCCCAACTGTCTTTTAGACAAGCTTTACAGAATCTGTGTCTGCAAGAAAGGACCACTGGCTGACTGAGAATATGCCCACAAATTGGACATGAAAGGTCATCATTAGAATGAACACGCCTGGTGGCCATTCTTCCTCACAGTGCATTGATGATAAGGCAAGCTCTAGAGTCCCTCCCACATCTCTGGCAGGCTACCTCATCTTAACCTCAGAAATAAGTGTTAATACTTTGGCTCCCGAAGGCATATCCCATGTTATGCTGTCTTGTGTCGAGTGTGCACACTGAGCATTCTCAAATAAACACCCCTCAAATTAATACAAATCTCACTCTACATTCTAGAGATTGTGTCTCTAAACTAGCGCAAATAATAAAAACCTGAAGATGACAGAAAAGGGTGAGGCAAAGCTGGGAGAACATGTCAGAAAAGCGTCCTTGGATTTTAGTTATGTTATAATGACCTCTGGTTATTTGAGAAGTTTATGAAAACAACCAGTTGAAGTGTAACGAAAGAAGGGAAACAATCCAAAATAAGCCTACGGCTGAGAGTATAAATAGAAAGAAGCGGTGACCACTGGAACACTTTAACAGATGGTTTTTCATTGGTTGTGAGTTTATTTTTTAACACCATTTAGTTTAAAAAAGGATAGATCTTCACTTATTTTTTAATTTCCTTCAGGTGGTTATTGAAGCTTTTTATATTTCATTTCGTTTCATTCATTTGATTACAACATGGTACACACACAGTAGCATTAATTTCTTATTGCCAACAGTATTTGGCATTATTCTGACCTCATTTCTCTGGTAATATATTATATATATATTATATATATATAATATAATATATATAAATATTATACTTATAAATTAGTTTACTGGAACAAATGTAAAACCAAAGTAAGCAGAATGTGCTGATGAAGTGAGAACTGTTTTAAGAAGACACTGGTTTAAAGCTGTGTAATGGCCCCTCTTAAACGTGTTTGTATGATTACTAATGCACCTTTTGTGTGTTATGTAAGGATTAAGTCTGCCAGGTATCAAGCAGGACAGTTTAAACATTGCTAACATCATACAATATTCAATCTCATAGAATAATAAATTTAGTGCATCAAAGGCGAGTTTGATTTCTACTTCAAGCTTTATAATACACCACATCAAGCTGTGACTGTAAAATTCACAGAAATGAAAATTAAATGTAAAATGTTAGTTATTTTGAGTTTAATGAATCCTGTGTAATACAGTGAGTTATAAGTTCCATACATTTCTCACAGGCAGCCCTGCTTAAGTAAAATGTAAAATGATCTCTGGTTGAGAGGCGAACAAGTGTTTGTACCAGCAACCATCCGCAGGACAAAATCCTTCAATGTTAGTAGTCAGCTGACATGGGGAAATGACTAATTTTAAACATTGGTCATCACCCTGATGTGGGAGACAATCTGAAACATACTGGACAAACAAGAAAGTTGTTCTATAAATGACAAGTATTGAGGTACTTTTGACTTTTTTATACTTTACTTTCCACCACTAGCTCATTATGTACATAACAAAAGACTGTGGGGATATAAACAAATATGAAAATCCTTTAGAGTAGACCTGATATTAAGGATCTACCCCCTATATGATTATAGACTTAGTCAAAACTGTGTGCATTTTAAAAATGTTGCTAAATGTAAGGAAGATACAAGCAAACACGAGCTTAGCTTCTTTACAGCATAACATACACTGATAACTATTTTTGTTCTCCTTACCTTACAATTTGTGAATGCTTCCTTTATGGGATACACTCTGTGGTTCACATGCAGGCCGGATCTGCTGCAAATACAGCAGATTGGCTCCATGTCAGCTACACAAAGGAGATACATTCTCTGGTCATGTGCTTCACATGACTTATGTGGAAGTCCAAGACTGTTTTTAAAGCAGAGAGGACACTCTTTAGCACCAAACTGTGCCCAGAACTGTTCCAAACAATAATTACAGAAGCATCGAGCACAGCCTATGCAGCAGAGGACCGATGGAGTCAGAAAGGTTTCTCCACACACAGCACAACAGGACTCGTCCTCAATCTGACGTGAGACGTCACCCTCCATCTGTGAGATTCAAAGCAGTACTGATGGATCTCAAGAAGGCAGAAAGACCGATATTCTGTTAGCATGTCATTACGTCGTCGGACTGCGTGTAGTATTGCAGCAGAGGAGAGAGAGGGCCAACCACTCTGGTTTCACCATAAATCACCCTGCACATATAAGGGAGGTTTACTGCTGTGTTACAAGACTAAAAACAAACAGAAAAGGGTACATTTAATCAATGTCAGTTTCATTTCAGATTAAAAGGATGGAGGGGATTGTAAACATTACAATGGGCATTACATGTTTCTCTAAAATGAAATTATATCTCACATCATTCTTATATTCTAGTCTTTTTTTTTTAACTCCATACAGCAGATTAAAATGAGTTAAACTGATGTCTTTTAATGAGAAAACATCGCCTCTCTTGACTATTTCGTTGATCGTTTATATTTTGGATTTAAGAAGGTCATGCTAAGGTCACTTTAAAAAAAATAGTTTATATTTTAGATTTACTTTCTGCTGTATAATTAGCTTGTAATTACTATGGAAAACATAAAAAAACATTTTACATGCTTTGATCAAGTGAATTTAGGGGCCATGTGTGCCGAGGTTAAGATTGAAAAAATTAACTGGAGATAAAATAAGATATTCATCATACCACTCAAAGTTATGCAAATGAAACACTTTTTTTTTTAAATCACATGGTCCAGTTTATTGATTTCTACACAGGAATGACAAAGTGCAAAACAACAAACGTTGCAAACAATGCAAGATCTGTACAAACAGAATAGTCATTGAACATGTGAGCAGGAAATAAAAGAAAATAAATGGAAGCTTGTGTCAAGTAAAACGTTTGTTTTTTAGCAACATGGATCTACAAAGCTCCATGGATTAAAATCCCACTTGAGCTCAGTCAACACTTGACACGTGAAATTTCTTTTCTGGTCAGTATGAGATTAAGGCAACCCTGAACACATGCTTATAAGCAATGCTGCCCAACAGGAATCAGCAAAAAGAAAAAAAAAAAAAAGCTATGCTTTATGTAGATATGTGAATTAGTTTACTAACTATACAATACATTGTCTACATCAAATTTACAAGGCGAGAAGCAGGGATTAATTTGCCTTTTTACAGTACAGATAAATACTTTTTCTCTTTAACATGTTTTTTTTAAGTTATGTAACATCACAAGGAAGAGGAATGGACACTGTATATCAAGTGTTTCTCTGACTAATTAATGTACCTAATATTTTTTTTGGCATAATTAACATTTCTTTAGTACAAATATATTATAATTTCCATATTTCATTTTTTCTTTGTGTTCAATTACCAGAGGTCACTGCAGCAAAACACTATGTCTTTACATCAGCTTTCTGTCAGGGTGATCAGAAGCTCGTCCGGAACGCTGGTGTCGCACCTCCAGGTGTTTGCTCTGCACACGGTCAAAATGTTGAAGCAGCTCGTCGTAATCTACGTGAGCGTGAGGGGCACGTTTGGACGCCACTTGCTGTTTGGAATCCATGTACTTGGATTCATCCACGGTCCGCATCAGCTCTGGGTTAGGGACACACTTCAAGCGGTGGGAGAGGAGCTGGAAGGCCTGGCTCTGTGGAAGCAGCATCAGTAGACCATACAGTGCTTTAATCAGGTACGGGTTGTTCTCCACATCAAGCAGCTGCAGACGAAGGTAGGTAAAGATGGGGCTTTCTATGAGCTGCACAAGCTTGTCAACCTCCATCAGGAAGTCTACCGTCACCTCCAGATTTCCAAATTTTTGAATGAGGTCGTAGGCATGTTTGTAGTTCTGCGTGAGGAAACAGAGGGACACAGTGGCCACAGGGTTGTGGCACCAAGAACGATACAGGCAGCAGAACAAGGCACAGCTTTCCTGAGTGTGCAGGTCTTTAAGCTGGTTGCGCAACTGAAAAAGCTCAGCAGAAGTGAGCAGGATGGTGTTGAGGGTCTGGACCATAGTGGAGGCAAATTTAAGGTCCTCTTCCTTCAGCAAGATGTCGGCCATAGAGTGGAAGATATTCTCTGCGTGCAGCAAGAGACACAGCTGTCTGATGATGAAAGCACCTCTGTTCTCCAGCAGCTTCCTCTCCAGACTGAAACGCTTTAGCAGGTTGATCATGAACTTGTAAAAGTATGAATTCATGCTGGGAGTGGAAGGGGAGGAGTCCACAGTTTTGGAGCCTGTGCTGGGCTGCTGTCCTGACTTGGGACCCTCTGGCACCTTGAGTACCAGTTTGTTGTCAGTGCTGTCACATGAGGATGCCAGATCTGTTTGACCAGCAGGGGATGACGCGATCTCAGCCAAAACCTCCAGATCTTTCAGTATCACCTCGTCAGACTCATCAGACAGTGTTTTCAGCAAAATGGGGAAAAGGCTATCTGTATGGCGGAACATTTTCCGGGGTGTCTTGATGTAGAGGTGATAAAGCCATTTGAGCACAGCGATGCGGGTCATCATGCCAGTTGAGGAGTCACGGAGGTGGCGGTCCAACACTTGAACAATACCATCAAGATCCAGATTTACTTGAGGTCGATCAGCACCTGCTGGAGCGAAGAAACTGATATTACTGAAACCAACAGATTCTTGCGATGCATTCAGCATGTCATTGCCGTCTCCCTCTGTTTTCGGCTGGCCTTCACCTGCAGATGGCGTTCCAGTGCTTCCACTTTTTTCTTCCTCATTGTCCTCATCATCCTCAGGAGTCACCAATTTCATCAGACTGTGATTACAGGCGCTGGCTGCTTCTTTAGTATTTTTCTTTCTGTCATCATAGGAGAGGCAGGGCAGCACGGCAGTTAATATGCCTGAGGAATAGGGGAGCACCACTCTGCCAGCAAGCTGGATAAACTCTCTCATCCATGTCATAGCCGTCAGCTGGATCAGATCATTTGTGAGTTTAGTTTCATCTGCAACTTGGCAGTGAATGACGAGAATGTTGGCCATTTCAGCAAATTTCACACTGGAGGGCGTCTTCTTAATCTCTTTCAGAAACTCTCCTAAGACCACCTCGCATGTTCTACGGATCTCTTTGCTGTTATCACCGAGGATCTGGAAGAGTCCATCCAGGATCTCTGGGAGATAGTCTAACAAGTTTATGTCTGGCACAGACTCCAAAACATGAATCCAAGAAATAATAAACTGCCTGGCATATTGATTATTTGAGTAGATTCTCTCTCTCAGTAGGGGAACAAAAGCCACTAAGTCAAATGTGTTGCTTTCTGTGACAATATCCTTCAGCAGTCTGTCCAGGAGTTCAGATCCACTTTTGACATTGGGATCTGGATCAGCTGCAAGCTTGCTGAGGCCATCAAAAAGTAGGTTGAAGTGGGGCAGTACGGCCCCCCTGGCCACCTTCACTATGTTATAAAGAGCTTCACAAGCATAGTAGCGCAAACGACTGTCTGAGTCATTGAAGCACGTGAGCACAGGCTCGATGAGCTCCTTCAGATACAGACCTGAGTCTTTTCCGAGGGCGATGGAGCAAGCTGCCAGTCCAATGAGACCCCCCTTCCGACTGTGGGGATGTTGAGAGAGAGCAAACTCCGAGGCCAAGATCTGAATCACATGTCTGATTTGGGTAGAGTTGTTCTGAGCCACAAATTCCCGCACCAGCTTCTCTATTTCAAGAGCTGCGACTTTCCTCTTTTCATACAGTTTATCATTCAGAGCCCTGACAATGTTGGGCGTCAGAGGCGAGAAGTCTTTCTCCGTGTTCATGTCCACAGCTTGTCCCGGATCACGTCTGCTGAAACTTTCGCGGATACGCCAAAGCGGCTTGCATTAATATCAGTTTATTGGGGAAAGCCGCTAACATCTGATTTCATTTGCTAACCAGGAAGCTTTCTAACACAAGGCAGCTGACTAGTTACATCCGCCGGAAACACGTCACGTTTGCAACTTTTATTTGGGTCCCGCTTTAGCGAGTATTGTTCGGATAAATTAGCGTCATTAGCTACGTGCTAACTTTTTTTTTTTTTTTTTTAATGATTATTTAATGTGATAGTCTCTTTGAAATTGCAACAGCACGGTCTTTTAATTCACAGAAAGCCTTGCTAAAGGCACTGTTGGTGATGGCGAGCCGCAGTTCCTTTCACTCGCAGCTCTCGTCCATCATGGAGACGATGGCCAAGTCTGCACTGTCTCAGATCTTCAAGCTGGTGGATGAAGACTCGGCTGAGCTCCGGCTGGAGCTGTCCCGGCTTCTGTTTGCCAACTCAGCTCTGGCAGAAAAAGTAAACAGTCTCGAGGGCGAGCTGACCATCGTCAGAAACGACGCTCCCAAGTTGAGTAAATGTCGCAGCGTAGGTGTACAAACTGTCTGCTACAGAGGCGAGGACGCCCATGATGGTACCTCCGTTTCTCAGTAACAGCAGTTCAGACAGAGTCAGCAGAAATGATCCCAGTCATTTCTGTATTTACAGTATTTGTCTTTCTTGCCTTTGTTTGATTTTTCTCAGTAACTGGGCCTCCCACCATAGACGGTATTTTTGGAAAAGACTGGTGTATGAATCTATGGAAAGATAGAGACCCATACAATCTGCAGGAATGCGCAGACTCGGCTCAGACACCTGTTAAGGTGAGAAGTTGCACAGTTATCTTTGTTGTGGTTTATCTTGTGGTGTCTTTTTTTCTTCTTCTTCTTATGAGTAAGAAACAACTTTGCTGAAATGTTGCTGATGTAAACTGACAAGCAGCATGATCGCTTGTCTGGGTCATAAAGGTTAATTTATTATCTAATAAATAATATTAATATAGAAAATGGTGATGGAACATTTTATATAAGATTCTATTGTTTCCCCCATACCTTTAAAGTAATCTAATGATTGCATGCCATTTATGACAATTAGTCATAAAAAGGTGTGTGGCCTAAATGTGTCTAAAACAGAGCTACACTGTTCAACCAAACAAGTCAGTGGAGTTTGATGAACTTTTTTCCCCAGTCTCAGTTGTGACAAGTAGCAAACAGCTCCAGGCCCAGATTTGAACCTTGCCTGTCATATTTAATACCTTTACACTTTCCAATATAGTATAAAGGTAGTTTTAAAAAAAAAAGTAACAGGGTAATTCTTAACTGGTGTGTCTGTACATATGTAAAGAAACCTTCATACTAGTTAAAAGTTCATGATGATGCCCAAAAAGAAGTCTCCAAATTGTAGGTTCTAAATATTCTAATTTCAATAAACAAAACTTTAAAGAAGAAGAAAAAAAAAGCAATTTAAATTTAAAAACCAAAATCAGAGAAAGGCTTATATTATCTTTACTCGACGATTTGAATAGTCAGTTAACAATATTGCTACTGGTCGCAGTTTCTTCAGCTCACATTACGACAAAGCACTGTTGTCCAAATAATGTTATATTCAACTTCTATTTAACATTTTTCTTTCTTTTTTTACGTTTAAGTGTGTAGCAACAGTGACTGATACTGTGTCAGATATAAAAGATGAGGGGTTTGTGCAGGAAGTAGCCACTTGTTGCCAGCAGGAAACACTCAGCACTGAAGGTAAGGGAGGGAGGAGGAAAGGCAAACACAGTGCACATTACCCAACTTAACTGGCTTCTTAGTGTTCTGACTCATTTTCCTTTTACAGCTGAACAAGAGGAAAGCATGGCTGATGAACCACAGCAGCTGTCAGTGGATTATTCAGTTGATGGCGGCACTTGCAGCTTGTCATTTGATCAGACTGTAGAGGAGGATGTCTCTGCAGATCTCATTCAGGAACCAACTGCACAGCTAATATCCATCAACAATGCAGAAGAGGTCTTCAGCAGTCATATCATTCCAATTGAGGAAGATGATGATGATAATGACGATGATGATGATGATATCCAATTTGTCCAAGCAAGCCAGCAGGAACCAGCAGTTGGGTCCAGTCACAACAAGCAGCAGACATTACCAGTAGACACCTCTGGAAACTCCAATACTCTAGATAAAGTTTCACATAAAGACTTTAATATGCTTAAAGTTAAAACAGCGAGAGCTCTGAATACAGGCAGATTCACTTGTCAAATATGTAACAGGACATTCTTTCATAAGGGCACTCTTACACACCACATGAAATCACACAAGTCAAACTTCTGCAACATTTGTAAGCAGCATTTTCCACACAGGTACAAGTTCAATTCACACACCTGCATGCCTCCAGTTCACACTAAGAGAGTCAACAAGTCATGCGAGTTATGTGGGAAGACTTTTGCTAACCCATCAGCTCTGAGGATTCACTATGTTGTCCACACAGGAGAAAAACCCTACAGGTGCAGCATGTGTGGAAAAGGGTTTACCCAAAAAGGCAATCTCAAATGTCACCTGCGCATTCATACTGGCGAGAGACCTTTTCGCTGTGTGAAATGTGGGAAAACTTTCACGCAAAAGGTGAACCTTAACCATCATTTAATGGCACATTTAAATCATGAGGTTGTCGGAGAAAGGCCAACAAGTCAGAAACAGCTTAAATACGTGGCAGCAAAAACTGTTGGCGACTTGTAGTGTTGGATTGGTAGCTTTGTTATAATGCATCTTCTTCCTTCAATGTAAAGGTAGTAAAGGCTGTTTGTCATGTTTTATTCTTTAGTGTTTAAAATGTCTAAAGTGGAATAAAAGTTTTTATACAGGATTTAATTCAGTTTCGAAGGGTTTTTCCTTTACTATACAATTTACAAGGTTCATGTTGTGGTTTGAATTTTTTTAATGCATCTAATTCATGAATTACTATTGTTTAACTAAACTTAAACTGCAAGAATCATCCATGAAGTTTTTTTTACTATGCCAAATTAGACACAAATAATTTTTAACTCACACTTCTGAAATCATGCATAAACACTTGCACATACTTGTAAAATCAACTGTTCAATAAATACCACAAGCAATGTCTCTACATATAAACTAATGAAAATCCATGCATACATACAACTGAAACTCCTGCAAATATATGCAAGACACCCATCTGAATCACTGATAACAGTACAGCATATGAAAGTTTTCTCAGTAGTATAAGCGGGAGGTGAAGTGTATAAGTAAGCTGGCACTGTGGAGTGTGTCTGGTGATGTTAAAATCATATTGACACTCAAACATCCTCATCCAGTACTGTTATAACTGATTCAAATGTGTGTAAGGTGTCTTCTATATACATGTTGGTCGAGTGTTAGTCTGTATGTCAATTTTCATTAGATTACATTTGAGATGTTGCTCGTCTGTGTGTGAAAGTTGATGTATAAGTTATAATAAAATACGCATGATGTCAGAGACTTATGCGAGTTAATGCGTTCTGCCAGCCCGGCCCTTTGTATCTTCACACATTTATTTTGAACAGTCTAGACAAAGTACATCTGATAGTAAAGATGATGAAAGCAGAGAAATAACCACAATAGAAAACTGTAGTTTTGGACAATAATAATCCACTCAGCTGGTCTGCTCAAGGGAGTCATTACAGGCAGGTCTGTTGGTTAGAACAGATAATCTCTGTTTAGGTATGAAGACAGTGAAGGCAAAAAAGGGGGGGTTTTTAAAAATGGGATGACAGCATAACTTATACAGTATGATGCCACCATGAATTCAGTTTAAGCAGTAACACCATTTAGGCAAGACTACATCTCTGAACAACATTTTTATAACATTTCTGTTCTAGTTAGTTTAATGCCAATGTGGTATATGTGAAACACAAAGTGGTGCGACATGGAAAATGTAGCAAACAGTGGATTTTTTTGTTTTTGTATTCTGTTGCAGAGGTAGTTTTAAAGGTTTACCCCACAAGTGTGCAAACCATGGAGCACCTGCCCAGAGTTATTGTTTTGGCATGTTCTGGGCCAGGCCTTATGTGGCCTAAGATCATGAGGTACTGCGAATACACAAGGGCTGTCATGGAGATTATGTTTTTGTTTTTCTTCATAGTTTTACTCCACCTACTTCTGAGGAGCAGACTCTCCACCTGGCATTGAAGACATAAGGCCACGAGAGAGAGTCAACCCAATGTAAGCCACGTGTTCAGAAGGAATTCCAGGAAAAACATTAACTATCTCACAGGTCACACTGCACTTCAATGACTGCATGAACTAGTCAGAATCCAAACTCATTTTTAAAATTAATCATCAGCAGCAAAAACTAAACACCATACAGAGAGGTGGTGGAGCAACTGGTGAGCTGGTGCCACAAAAACAATTTGTATGTAACGAACCAGAAGTGGTTGCGGTCTTCCAGAGAGGAGCAGCTGATTACTTTCCTTTGATCATTAGTGGTTCTGAGGGGAAGTCTCAGAATCACCATATTCCCTGGTGTGCCTATTTCTGACAACCTCATCTGGTCCATCAACTTAATTCCAAAGATGGTATATTAACATCTTTACTTCCATCTATGACCAAGGAAAGCAAGCTTTGCGCAACTCATCCTAACCATAGTACAGAGAACTATAGAAAGTGTCTTAGCCAGCTGCATCACAGCAGTTTGGGAGCTCCATTTCACTGGTATACTAGACCATGTAATGCATGGTGAGGACAGCTGAGAGGATGATAGGGGTCCCTTTGTCTCCTCTCCATCCACACCTTCCAAGCATGCTGCATTACCAGGCCTCTTTCAATGGCAAAGTCTGTTCTTATCCTGCCTCACTGGTTCTACCCAACACTTCAGTCTCAAAACAACTCACACCCTTAAGCCACACCACATCTCAGTATAGATGTTAGCATGCCGTACACAAAATATAAACTGTATATGAACTGTTAATCCACAAAGACCCCTGCTTCCAGTTGCAGGTGTGATGAGAACATGACATTTTTGTAATGCTGTATTCTGTTCTTCTGTATACAATGTACATGGAGGAATGAAAACGGAGCAGAGTTGAGTTAACCCTATAAAGCCAAATGTATCATATTGGTAACAACGTTTCTAAGACGTTTTACATCACTTTAAAGACTTTGATCAAAATCACATTCAATACAATCTGATACTTGTCTTGTGTGTCCTAATAGATACCAGGAAGCAGATTACACAATAATAGGTTTTGACTTTTTTTTTTTTTTTTTTTTTTTACATATTACCCCCAAAAACTGATAGAGTTTTTTTGTTACATTTGGTAAAAGGGCCAAGACCTCATTCAAAAACTGGAGTTTTTTTTTTTAACCATTTGTTTTATGGGTCAAGCTTCGTAGGGTTAACTAGGATTTGTGTCCCTTGCCTGCTGAGGGTGTATAAAATTTAGCAGGGAAACTTCAAATCAACAAAACCTAATGCCACATTATCAAATGATAAAAAAAAAAGATGCATGTTCCCTACCGCAGTGACGCTTGTCTGCAACAGAGCTAAAAGGAAAAAACAGGATCGCTAGCAGCTATATATACAATTTTCTTTGTTAAAAAAAAAAAAAAAAAAAAAAGAATCTAAAAGAATACTTGTCATCCATGTTTGAGGTTTAAATAGACATATTGGCACAAGCAGAGCCACCCTGAACAGGACCGAGTTCACTTTCAAACACTTCTGGTTTGACCATCCAGTTGAAACATTGATGGTGGTTTAAACCGTACTTGTATGCGTAACATTTGCCACAATCCATACAGCTGTAAGGTTTTTCACCAGTGTGCGTTCGAAGATGTATGTTCAGAGAGCTTTTCTGAGAAAAACTTTTGCCACAGTCTGAACAGCTGTAAGGCTTTTCCCCAGAGTGCACACGCTGGTGCAATTTCAGGTAGGTCTTTTGTGCAAAACGTTTACCACATACAGAGCAGCTGAATGGCTTTTCACCGGAGTGTCTCCTGATGTGGACTTTTAAACTGCTCAAGTAGTTAAATATCTTTCCACAAAATAAACACTCAAACCGTTTTGTTGGCTTCATGGGTTTTGGCTGAATGATGAGCTCTTTGGTTGGGTGCGTGTGGAGACTGTTCATGTAGTTGGAGTGTTCCACGATAGTTGAAGGCGGATTTGTGTTTTCACCAAGAGTGCTCATCGTAGCATCGTCGATTAGCTTGTCCATCATTGTTGGCTGTGTGCGTTGTTGCATTTGACTTTCCGATGACATGGGGAAATTGTTTATTTCCTCTGAGTGAAGCTGCAGCTCATTAACAGATCTATGGAGCATAGTGTCATCCTCAAACATCCCAACAACTGCAGAACGAGAATAAAAACAGTTCAATCATAAACAGCATCAGGATGATAAAGATTTCTTGTCAGCTTATTTTCAACCCACACTTACTTTTCCTTTCATCAGCGTGACTCATCTGTTGACCAATGGGATGATCGTCATAGATCTCCTCCTTGACAAAGATGAGATCCGGTTCTCTTGCCATTATATCGATTGCCTTAAAAGAAGACACAGTGGGGGCAAAAAACACTAAGAACATATTTTGCAGATTTAGATTAGATCAGATTTTTCTTTATTTCAGACAAAATAACACAATTTAATCAACAGGTTAAAAAAAGTAGCAATTATTATAGAGTCTGAAAAGGAGCAGGATGAAGCTATGCTTATGTATTCCTGCCCCTCTTTACAATTATATTTTCTTCCTTGCAGTTTAAATATTCCCTTAAATAGTCAGTTTCTTTTTTTTTCTTATTTTTTCAAATGGAAAATAAATAACTATATGCAAAATAATATAGACATGTACACATACATACATCTGCATATATACATACACATATACATATGCACATACACTCACAGGCACCAAGCAATGACATATATACCTTCATTGGTGATCATACACCTGTCTATATATATTTATATTTAGTCATCAGAATGACTAAAATGACTAATAAAAAAAAATTTTTTTTTAAACCTAGCCAGCTGACCTGTGCTCCTATATTTGTCATAACAGCAGTCTCTGGTGGCTCTCTTGGAGGGGGCAGCTTCTCTTCTCTCCATAGGTCCATGCACCAGTCTTTTCCAAATACTCCATCAATCGCTGGAGCAGAGTGGTGCTGGTCTGAAAAAGAGCACTTAAAATTGGATCTTTTTTCCCCCAGATTGTTATTAATAGATGCACAGAAAAATGTTTACATTATTCTATAAATAACTCGGGTTTGTTATCCCCAGCAAGTCCGACCAGTCTTGGTATTTAGAATAGGTGTGTTAACAGTGCTGTAAAAGCGCTGGAGGAACCCCAGCCCAGCTCTCTGACCTGCAGGTTGCCTGCGGCCGATGCCGCTGTTGACATGTGTAGAATAGGTCTGAGCCTCCCTCGCTGCTCTCAGCTGGACCTCCAGAGAGTAACACCTCTTCTTCAGAGCCTCATTCTCCGTTTTGTGGAGGGATATTTCGGTGTGAAGGACAGACGAGCATTCATCAGCGAGGTTTCCGATCTCAACCAAAGCTGCCTTTGTTAGTTTGTCCAGGATCACGGCCAGCTGCGTCCGAAAGCTCCGGTTTGTGGTGTCGCACATCATATCGCCAGATAAGCACAATATTTCCTAATTGAGGTACAATTCCTACCGTAGCAACGTCGCTCCTTTAATCAAATATGTGCTACAGCTGTGTCGCAAGGGGTTATGGGAAAACTTTATGCTAGCGCGCTACCGTTAATGGCAAGCGCGTGAAAACAAGACAATAATATATAAACTCTTCTTACTGGAGACAAATTTAAAAAATGTTTCCTACGTATTAAAATAAATTATTTTAGTACTGTATTTGAATTTATACAGAAATTTAAGCAGTTACCACTTCAGTTAACGAACGTATTACTATGGCAGTGATTGGTGATAAATACAGAAGAAATAACATTTTTTTAAAAACAAAAAACAAAAAAACTTTTCTTTGCTTTTTAAAAAAAAAAAATTTTTAACCATAATTTACTATTTTGGTATATTTCATAGGAAGAATCTGCGAGAAACAAAAATTTATTGCCAACATTATGTAGAATCACTGTCAACTAGTGGCGATCATGTGGAACGACAACTTTACATTTTTAAAACCAAAGTCCAACACAGCCTTCTGTAAAAAAATACTTTGTAAGTGCTTGAAAAAGATAGACAAGTTGTAGTTTTTATTTGGATTTTCCACATCTCAATTATGTCTTATATTTTTCTTTTATTCTGTTTTGTACCAATTTTTTTTTTTTGTTTTGTTTTGTTTTATTTCACAAATTGTTAAAGTAGTTCCTGGATTACTGGCAGGCTTTTTAAACTTTGTTTATACATGCTGTGGTTTGCACTGGATGACAGTTTCTGCTCAGTTTCAATCAGTAATAAATGTAATGACCTGAATTCGTGAATTAACCATGTCATATCCACTGTGGGCCCTGAAAGAATCACACATACTGACTAAAATACATGGCTGATCATTTACATGGTTGCTTTGTTGATAGGCCAAAAGAATATTACATCCAGTTTCCAAACATGATTTTTCCAAGTGATTCTTTAGACCACAGGCAGAGTTTTAGTTTGTATTTGAAAATGCAGCCATGAGTTATCCCCATGGGTGGTGGATCTCTTGAGTACTGTTCCTGCATTACAGATCTGTTTAATGTTGTCTTTTGGCTTGTTGATGTAATTTGTGTATGAACGTGTATATATAAGAAATTGTTTACCCAAAAAACCTTTTTATAACTCTGTAACAAGAGTGTATTTGTGTGAGTAGTAAAATTTCCATTTTGGACAGTTTGCATGGAGGCATGGTTAAAAACTAGATATGCATTATATTTATTACTTCACACTCATTTTAATTAATCCTTTACTTGTTTAATTACTTTTTATTTATCCCACTTCTACTAGAGTGACAACATCAGCTGTGTGTGTTACTTGGCAAAAAAAAAAAAGCTGATTCTGATGCACATGAGTACACATGCTATGTTAGATATGGCCTTTGTATTTTGACTTTAACACAGTGAAAGCAGGTGACATATACTCAAAGCTGGAGGAAAAACAACTTTATTTTTTCATAAACTGTATGAAGTAAACAGCTGAACAAGTAAACTGGGTGTGGCTGATGTTTTTCTAAGAGGTACCATTTATGAATTTTCCACTAAATGCTGGTACAGTTGATTCAGTACAGTACATCTTCAAACTGGGATCTACATGTACTGCAAGGTGTTTTTTCAGATTACAGTTCTTTGTAAAACCCTTGCCACATTTGATACAAACAAAAGGTTTCTCTCCTGTGTGTGTGCGCTGATGCATATCAAGGGTGCATTTTTGAATGAAGCCCTTTCCACAAATGGAACAACGATATGGCTTCTCTCCAGTGTGTGTGCGCTGGTGTGTGTACAGGTGCCCTTTTTGGGCATATCGCTTTCCACACAGTGTGCACCTGAATGGCTTCTCTCCTGTGTGACTTCTCTGGTGTATTTCAAGCTGGCTCAAGCATCTAAAACTCTTGCCACATTGTAAGCAGCCAAACCTCTTTGCAGCAGAGTTCCTAAAAGTATGAAGCTTCACATTCCTTAGCACATTTAAGTTTTGCGAGGCAACATTTTGAGGCAAATGTTTCCCATCCTCTAGGTTTGTGTGTACAGGTGTTACATGTGGATCCCAGCGTAGTTCCCTCTCTGGTTCAGCAAGACACTGCTGGGTACTTAGAGTTACAAAGCTATCAGTAAACAGAGGCTGCTGGTGTTCTGCAATGGTTTTGGGATGCTCCATCACATCTGAACTCTTTTGTTTGTATGTGACTGCCACTCCTGTTATGAGCAGAAGAACAAGTTAAAATTCAGACAATATCTAATACCAGTGACTGATTAAGGCCATAGTGATAGCTGCAAGAGTTTTGACATTTCTGAGAACATCAGTTTCTAGACACCATTCTGTTTTGTATTGAATTAACATAGAAATAGTGACATGGGGTAAAAAAAAATAAAAACATTCCCATGTGGACACAGTCTATTTAATAACAGAAAAGATCATATTATTACTCACCAATTTCACATGTTCTCTCTTCTCTGGTACTTATATTTTCCTCCTCTGACGGCTCCTCCTTTACCACCACCAGTTCAGGCTGCACTCTCTGTGCCTGTGTGAATTAATAAGAAAAAGAAGCCACATGATACAACTGCAGGGCATAGCATATCAAAATGACATTTTATAATATTGTCTGATCGTTCCAAGCTTACTTCAGCAGAAGCATGCTCTTCACCTTGATGCACACTGCTCAATTCAAGTGAACTGCTTTCCCACTGGGTTTCACTAGGATGCAGCACACTTAAAGTTTAAGTTTATGACGCAAGGTGTAGACAGTAAAAAGCAATCATGGAGATTAATTAGTGGTATCAGAACAACAGCTACTACACTTATCTAAAGGGTAACAAACCTACCTTTTCACGACAGGGACTGCCCTGTCAGGAGTCCAAAATACTCCGTCCTCTGAAGAGTCTTTCTCTTCTGAGCATGCTGCTGCTGCGTCCTGCCTGCCTTTCTGCGCCATGAAGAGCAACTTCTCCATCAGCTGCAGTTTCTCTGTGAGCGAAGCTATTTCATTTCGCCCTCGTGTTATCTCTATTTTCAGCATCTTGGATTCTATCTCTACCAGTTTACTTATTTCCATCACTGCTGTTTTGGATAGCATGTCCATGATGGAGACAAGCTGAGCTTGGAAAGAGAAAACTGTCGTCATGTTTCTTTAGTCTCCGTGACACGGCGCGTAGACGAGTTGTCACAGTCAGTGTCTCTTCTTAATCGTTTCTGTGAGGTGTAATTACTTACACTGTAGAGCACGAGACATAGACTGTATATAAAAAGACACGAGATGAGCTGTGGTTGCATGCCCACAAGATACGCGTGAATGTGTGTGGTAAAAACTTGCTAAAATTGAAACAGTGTCTCCCTCTACTGGCGGGGCGGAAGCATCGCAATCGCGTAAAAATTTAACGAAAAACACACTGAGCTGCGATGTTTATATTACTCTGTTGACATCGGCATAACTGTATATTGAAAGTCCACAAATCTTCCACTGTACTTACGAAATGTTACATTTTTCTTTTTTTAAATAGATTTTAATTCTTTAATGCGACTTATCTATGGACTACACTGACCAGAATGCAATGCGGCATTACGCAAGTTATGATTGGCCAACGTGAGCCGTTCCAGGAAGCAGTGCGATGAATTAAGTTTGTCAATTTGCCGACTGAAAGTCCGTATTTGAGAATCCCTCTACGTACAAGGTAAATAAAACTCGGGGCACTAAAAGTGCAACCCCCCACTTCCTAAGTTGATTAAGCATTTTTAGAAACACACCTCCTCGTCCTCATGTTTGTAGTTGCTTCTGTCTCACTAAGTACCTGAACCAAAAACTACAACTTTGTAGTTGATGTAGTTTAGTATTCTAGGTTGCTCAACGTGGGGAATGGCACACACAGTGGCTTGCCTTTTTTTTTTCCTAATTTACTTCCTGATATTTAACTATTTTCTCTGTTCTTCCTCGTCACACAGTGCTCTCATGGCTGGAAGAAGAGTGGTTGTTTTTCCCTCCTCAGCAGAGCTGGGTCCAGTGCTGGCCAGTCTAGTAAAATCACGGGCTGACAAGTCCATCTCTGCTCGCGGCAGGTTCACACTGGGTCTCTCTGGTGGAAGCCTCGTGTCCATGCTCAGCAAAGAGCTGCTCGCTCTGCCAGACCTGGACTGCAGTAAGTGGGTGGTTGGTTTCTGCGACGAGCGACTGGTTTCTTTCGATGATCCGGAGAGCACCTATGGTCTGTACAAGGTATCCATGCAATGGCTTTCATTAATTGTGCTTCTGAAATGCATCTTATATATTTTTTTTTACTTTAAAAATGCATCTTTTTTCCTTCTTTTTCCAGAGTCAATTGTTTTCCAAGATCAACATTCCTGATAGTGGAATCTTAACTATTGAACCCTCTTTGCCTGTAAAGGAATGTGCTGAAGATTATACCTGTAAACTGAAAGAGGTGCAGTGCAATTAAAAGTTTTAGATTCATGAATGTAGAATATAATTTTTGTATTGATGGTCGCCTTTAAAATGGCAGGCATTCCCAGGTGATGGCTTTCCTGTATTTGACCTGTTACTGCTGGGTATGGGACCTGATGGGCACACCTGTTCCCTTTTCCCAGACCACCCTCTTCTGGAGGTAAGAGCTGCATCTCAGAATATGTGTCTATTAAATAACTATGCATGGCAGTGTACAGGACTAGGGTTTTGTTGAGAAGAGACGTCATCTCTCAAATTGTCACTATGCTGATTAAGTCTAGAATCCACCCTGATACAAATGCCTAGGGGAGGATCTGTGATAAAATAGAAATTAAAAAGTCACAAAAATGTGAAGAATCTATTGTGCTTTTTGTTCTGTGTTTCTGCCCTTATGTTTTTGTTGCTCATTTGCCCATGTTGTGTTTTAATCACAATGGCTTGATTGATAATAATTTTTGCATTGGCCAAATCTAAAATACTCGGAGTGAGATTATGCTTATCTACAAGATAACAAGCCACATATAAATCTATGTACATGTTATGCAAAATGAAGAACTCAAAATGTGCATCAAGCATCATCCATTTTACCTAGTGTTAGCTGGGAAAGACTCCATTTTCCCATGGTGCCCACATTCCTTGTTACATGTCTGTAAAATAATCTGCCTCTTTTTTTATGTATTTTTAACTACTTTACTGCTTATTGCCTGTTTTTCGTATGAATTTCTTTTAATATGTCTCTTTTCTACTTAAAGTTTGAATTTTAAGTGTGCATTTACACAAAAGATTCCTATAAAATAAAGTATCTGACTGTATCTTAAACTGAATCTCATGTACTGTATAATTTAGTGACAGCATGTATTTTTAGTCATGATTCTCACATTATCTTTTGCAATATGATAAAGAATTTGGTGTCTGTGTCCCATTTGCAGGAAACACAAAAAATTGTGGCTCCTATTAGTGATTCTCCTAAACCACCACCACAGCGTGTAACTATGACTTTACCAGTGGTGAACTCTGCACACTGTGTGGCTTTTGTTTCAACAGGAGGAAGCAAAGCAGCCATTTTGAAGGTAATGCTGAGAAACATTTCATCAAGCATGCACATTTTAAAATCATATTCTTCAAGTCTGGAGTGTTTTATATTAATTCAGAGTTTTGGTTTTAGCCATGTTGCCTGTTTCAGCCATGTTAGACATTAACTTAAAAGTACACAAAGATATTACATTTTTATAACAGAACACCACACTGTACTACAGAGAGAGAAAACAAGATTATGCAGGAAGTTGACTTTTATTTGGGGCAGGAGTCCCCTCTGCTGGTCATTAGATAAAATGCAAGTTTAAGTCACTTCTTGATTATCATATTTTGAATATTATCTTCTAGTTTATTTCTATTGCAGAGAGATTATGCTACGAGAAATGCTACAACTTTGACTTCTACAATCAAAAGCCAACCTCAACTATGTCCTCCAAATGAAACCTGCTAAATTAACAAAGAATATAATCAGACAATGTCAGGAAAATCTGATTGTAAAAACTTTATTGCAGACCCAAGTCCATAGAACACAATCCTAAATCATACAAACCTGAAAAATATTTTTAAAAATTAATAAAATTTTGATATTACATTATGAATAATAATGAATAATGCATTTGAACACTTCTTTTAACAGTTACATAATTAAATTAAAAGCAGTACTTTTGACCCATGGGTACACCAGAAATGCTATTCATTCTATTGAGGTGTGTAATAATGGTGCTGTAAAACCATGCTCTCTGTTTGCAGGAAGTACTGGAGGGTAAAGAAAGTCCAGCATTACCAGCAGCACGTGTTGTCCCAACCAATGGTGAACTGTTCTGGCTCATAGATGACCCTGCAGCTGCCTCTTTAACTATCCAGGTAGAGAAACCAGAGTCAGGGGCCAAACTGTAGAGCAGTTGGCATGAAAAGTGCAGGAATTCACTAATTTGGTGCAAAACATTCCTTCATTGGCGTATGGTTCATTAGAACACGAAGATCATCACAAAAATATAACTTTTTAATGTAGCCCTTACTGATTGTGTGTGTTGGTGGGATGTGAACAGTAACTTTATTCAGGCATGGTGTTTGTTTTTACTTTAGGGAATTGTAAATGTGCAACACTTAATGGTGTTAATTATTGATTTGTTTAACATGCACATGCAACATGTCTAATTTAATAACTAAAAGCAAATGAACTTTTTTCCACTCAGGTGGAAATTCCTATTTCCAACTCTGTAAGCATACTTTTGTTGTTTGGGTTGATTTTGCTTCTTCAGAATTTTCTGGCAAACTGGCTTCATACCATCTGTATCATTTTAATTTTCCTTAGCAATTTTACATAGCAGCACATGTAACCATAAGCAGCCTGAATGTTTTGTAAAAAGTCGTGTGTGTTTCAGTCATCTGCATTTGCATTGTAAATGATCTAATAAAGTCACACCTTTGTGTGGTGATGATGGTGAAAATATGCTTTTATTTGGGATTTTGGAGTCCCTTATTAACCATAAGGACCCTGCTTGCGTATTTCTCGGTGGTCCATCCCCTTTAAGACCAAGGCACATCCCCTTTTGAGCTCAACTTCGTGCGGCTACATCAGGAGCTGCTGCGGCACGTACTTTCTGTAAATGTGATGGCTGCCAAAAGTAAAGAGAAGACATTTCTATAGCTCACAGCGAGCAAAAAGCACTGCATTTAGTTTCATTTTGTTGTATTTTTTTTAATTTCACACCACATAATACAGTTGCAATGTATAGGCTGTACGGCCTCCCCACGGCTCTGCTCCTTCTGCTCCTGTCCTACTGCAACCCTGTCCGGGGATACTTTGCGGAGGAGCGCTGGACCCCCGAGTCTCCGCTCCTCGCTCCTCGGCTCCTCGTCGCTCTCATTTGCAGAAACTCTGAGCACTCTTTGCCGTATTTCCTGGGTACTATTGAGCGTCTCAACTATCCCAAGGACCGTATGGCTCTCTGGTAAGTTGTTACTGGAAGAGTTCGGTTTTCTTTAAGCTGTCGAACAGATACGAGGGTAAATTGAAATGATAATTATTTTATTCATTTTATTTATTTATTTATTTTTGCAGATACTTTCATGTAAAACTAGTATATGAATATTTGCACACATACCGCGAATTGTTAGCCAAAACCATGAAAGTGGTGAATCCGCAGAGATTGAGTGTCAAAATGGCTGTGGAAACCACACCAAGTTATGTCGCGTTTATGCTTTGGGTTAAACAGCATGACAGTTATCTGCGTACACCATCATAACGATGGACTACTCTGTTTCTGACCACTAATCTAATAGCAACACTGTGGGCAGAGGTGGTCACATCTGGACACTGGTAGTCAGGGAAGGGGAAGACACGTTGGATTGATCTGTAGACGTGGAGAGGAGGGGAGTGGACTGGTTTGGCCACGGAGGGAGCTGTATGAATCAATATTACAATATAGACAAGCACTGTTTAAGTCTCTGCGGTCTTGTCGACACAAACCTTATATATTTTACTCCTCCAAGCCAGTGTCTTAGTGGAAAGCTGTTTTGTTTCTATTTAGTCCTCATGCATTTTCAAGCCCGTAGATGACATTATAATGGATGTATATAATGATCAAACAACATAATCTTTAATGTATAAATGCATAATTCATGTTTAGATTTTATAATGAAGTGCTGGACCTTCAGTGACTGTCCGTCATATGCTTTGAGCAATGTGCCTGCTTATATGCAGTCATTATGGAAATTTCATCTAAGTAGCAATATGCAGATTTATGACTCTCCAAATGTTTGTGTAGGCCATTTTCCATGAAACAACAGCATCTCACCAGTCATTTTGTCGAAACTGTCTAAGCCATTTGTAGTGTCTGTTTTTGTTAGAGGCAATTCAAACTTCTGCCTGCCTTGTTTGGCTGGTTAAAAGTTGAAGCAAGTGAAAGGGAGGTGTCTCTGACATAATAACTAAATGACATGCTCCAACAGCCCACCCACACTTGTATCCTCAGCTCTCAGCAGTTTGCAAGACTGCCCTGAGGTCATATGAAGTGTACTCTTGACTCTCATCTTAATAAAGTATTGTACTTTGCTCAGAGAGCCTCATATGTGTGAAACTTGGTTAATTTTTAAAAAAAAACTTTTTGTTCTTTTCCATGATTGGCTTGTTTTCTAAGAGTTTTGCGCTTGTTAAAGTCTTGTGTAAATTTGCGTGTGGAGAAGTTGTTTAGTATGACATACACTCTAAGCACATTAAGTTGCATGCAGAATATGCAAACAACTGTGATGCTGTAAACACTCTGTTGCTTGCATTTTACTGGAGTCCCTTGCAGCTGTTTGCAAGCATGCCAAAGTCTCACAATCAGAACTTGCCTAAACCATCATTTAAATCTTTGGTGTCTGCAAATAGGCCCTCATTACCACTGTAGTGCAGTAAAAATAGAGCGGATAGGAGACAACTCTTAGAGATGCATGTTTAGAGTACATGTGCTAAATAGCTTCTTATAGAAAGGTTTAATCTGAATATGAACAGGAAACAGTGTATGCTTTAGTTGGACAAATTTGAGAGATATATGGCAAGAATCAGCACTTCGCATGAAACTGCAGTGTTCTCACAGATCCACGTGAAACCCCCCCTGGCTATCATCCACAGGAGTAAAATTCAAACCCAGCTGGCCGTTGTACAGATGTTGTTTTGCAGCTAAGACCGTTGACCGGCTGGACCATGAAACGAAGACCGTGGGTGTTTTGTTGTTACAGTACACCGCACAGCAGAAGCATTTAGGCTCATGACAAGTTATTTGTCATCATTTTGTCCCTTTTTAGGATTAGATCAAACAGGTAAGTTGTCTGACATTGGTGCATTTGCTTCACATTTTGCTTCAGCCTGTTCAAATCACTTCCTTCCGTTTTAAGCCATTACAGGCAGAAGTTTCACTTCTGTAATGTCCTTTCTTATCCTCTTAACATTTCCTCTATAAAAGCTTTCCTTAGAAATGCGAACCTATCAATAGCCGTACTGTGTTTTTGTTTTGTGTGTTGGTATTATTAACACTTATATCAGTTACCAGAGGTGCAGACAAAAGTGAACAAAGGACTTTTGTTATTTGAGTCTAGGTTTTTCTTTCAACACTGACTGTAGTTTAAACTGAGGCCAGAACTAGTTCTAGTTAACCATTATTTCTCCTTGCTATGTTTTGTGTTTGTCTTTTGGCCTGAATTGTTAATCTCGTTGAATCTGTTGCATTTTGATTATTTGCTTTTGTTGCTTATTGACAGGGTTGCAACGGATCATAATGTGGACAACACCTCAGTCTTTCTGCGTGACTGGCTTGTTAAGGTGCAAAACCTTTACCATTATGTGGAATGGAGGCCAAAAGATGAACCAAGGTTGGTGACTTAATGTGGATTACAGTGATTTTTTTTTTGCACAGGCTTAGACAGCCAAATAAGTCTGAATAACAATAAATGTCTTTTTAAGATATTATGAGAATGAGGATGGTCCAAAAGACTGGACAGATCTTCGTTACGAGCATGTTATGAAGCTTCGGCAAGCAGCACTGGAGGCCGCTCGTGAAATGTGGGCAGACTACTTCTTGGTAGGACACTAAATCGCACATCAATGCATAGTAAGACTACAAAAATCTTTCCATTTTAGGTTTTGAGTGAGCTGTTCAACTCATTTGGTGATAAAAATAGTTGACTACTGAAGGATAAGTAGAGAATCAAAGCTCAAGCGCCACCACAACTGTAACTTAAGAGGAGCCCAGTTTGTCTGAAACTGGCCCAGTAAGACTCTCCCTTAAACTAACATATAATATAAACTTTGTCATGTAAATCTTTCAACCTTCAATGCTACACTGTGTAGATTTGTATTGTCTTCTCCAGCCCAACACATTTAGTCAAGCTTCAGTGAGGTATCATTTTGAGGTGAAGCACATTGCGAGTTGTAATAAATCTGCTGTCTTTGTTCAACTTCTTAGCTTTTTCCCATGACCACAGAAAATAGACAATGTTTTACTTCTTGATGACCATTCTGTTTTAGAGCCCAATTTTAATCCCATGTTGACTATTTTCCCTTTTTAAGACTGGATAGTGTGCTTCACATTCTCTTCTTTGTTTCCTCATGAGCATATTTCAGTCTGTCGTCTGTCCTGTCTGCAGTTGGTGGATTGTGACAACCTCCTCATCAACCCAAATGTTCTCTGGAAGCTCATGAAAGAAAATAAGACAATAATTGCTCCAATGCTTGAATCCCGTGCAGCCTATTCAAACTTCTGGTGTGGAATGACCTCCCAGGTACTACCATGATCATGTTTTACACCTACGTTTGTATTTATTTAAAGCATAAATGCCTTTTGAATTTAAATATTAACCAACCCCTATCATCAGGGTTACTATAAGCGGACACCTGCCTACATACCTATAAGGAAGCAGGTACGGAAGGGTTGTTTTGCTGTTCCCATGGTCCATTCCACTATTCTGATAGACCTCAGGAAAGAGGCATCAAGGCAGCTAGCTTTTCACCCTCCACATCCAGAATACAGCTGGGCTTTTGATGACATCATTGTGTTTGCATACTCTGCTCGGATGGCGGGTAATTTTGTTCTTACATTAGATTTAAAAATATTCGTCGTCTGACTTTTACTGTTCAGTTGACATACAAACGCTTTGTTCCTGACAGATGTCCAGATGTTTGTATGTAACAAGGAAACATATGGTTACTTCCCTGTACCATTACGCTCCCACAATACTTTGGAAGATGAATCTGACAGCTTTATGCACTCCTTGTTGGAAGTTAGCGGTGAGTGTGTACACATTTAGTTATACATTCGCAGCCCACTCCCTCTTTTCTGCTTGCTTTAAGCCTTTATTCTACTTTATTTGGCTCCATCTAATGACAACTGTCAGCACGGATCTCAACATATCATTTATACCATTTCTGCATCCATCTTCCCTCTTACCATGTAGTGCGAAATTCTCCAGTGGTGCCTTCAAAATACTTACGTGTTCCAAGGAAACAATCTGACAAAATGGGCTTTGATGAGGTGAGTAAAGAGTGGTGTGAAGATGGAATATGCAAAAATGGTCCTCCATCTATTTCCTTGCTGAAAGCCTCCCCCTGCTTTTTAAGTCTGTGATTACAGTGACTTGTGTGATTGCACGTACAGGTTTTCATGATAAACCTACAGAGGCGGACTGACCGCAGAGAGCATATGCTGAGGGCCCTGTATGAGCAGAAGATTGCATGCAAGGTTGTTGCAGCTGTAGATGGAAAGTAAGTCCATTGAGTCAATGAATACTGTGATCCAGTGCCTCAGTGTGTGGCTTTTTATTTTGGCCATTTTCTCACATTTTTTTATTTTTCATTTCAGAGCAATGAATGTCAGCCAAATTCATGCTCTGGGCATACATATGCTCCCTGGATATAGTGACCCTTACCATGGTCGACCTCTGACCAAGGGAGAGCTCGGCTGCTTTCTTTCCCATTATAACATCTGGAAAGAGGTGAACACAGACGTCAAGCTTTTAATTCTTGATGAACCAACAGATAAGGGACATACTAATGAGTCTGCTTCTGGATTTAGATTGTAGATCGAGGCTTGCAAACTTCTCTGGTGATCGAAGACGACCTGCGTTTTGAGGTCTTCTTCAAGCGTCGCCTGATGAACTTGATGAGAGAGGTTAAAGATGAAGGTCTGGATTGGGATCTCATGTGAGTCTTTTTTTTTTTTTTATCATCACAGTGACTGAATTTGTCCCTGGTCCTACGTTTGTAGTGAACCCCACACCTCTTCTTTCTGGTTCTTTCTTGCAGATATATTGGCCGAAAGAGAATGCAAGTGGACCACAGAGAGAAAGCTGTGCCAAATATACACAACTTAGTGGAGGCAGACTATTCGTACTGGACTCTAGGCTATATGATGTCATTACAAGGTGCTGAGAAGCTTTTAAAAGCAGAGCCACTAAAGAAGGTTTTGCCAGTAGATGAGTTTCTTCCTATCATGTACAATAAACATCCTGTGTAAGTGTTTACCACAGCTAATAAACAGTTAAAAACAACACAAACCCTTGTTCAAGTGAGCAACTTTGACCTTCTCTTGCCTTCTCTTCTACAGGTCTGATTACATGGAACAGTTTGAAACCAGGGACCTGAAGGCATTTTCTGCAGAGCCTCTCCTTGTGTATCCAACACACTATACAGGTGACCCAGGCTACATCAGCGATACAGAGACCTCTACAGTGTGGGACAATGACAAGGTCCGTACAGACTGGGACAGAGCACGCTCTGGAAAAACTCGAGAACAGGCTGAGATCAGCAGTGAGGCCCAAAACCTAGATGTGCTCCAGTCCCCTTTGGACAGTACGGCACGGGATGAGCTATGAGAGGAATGAAGTGAGAGCCTGAAGTGTAAACATGCAAAGGACAAGCTGCCATAGTTTTGATTCACCTGCTAGCTTCATCATTTTCATTTAGCATCACAGCAGAGATGAAATATCAGAGTTTATAATAAGTCAGTTGTGACAAGTTAAAAAGGGATCATGGGCATCTTATGTTGTGTTTTTATGTTCTACTTTAACAAGGCACTAGACTTGCCATTTTGAATGGCATTTGCAGTACCCAGCTTCTGTCTGTCATACAGAAATGAATAGAGGCATGTCCAAAGAATGGGTAGTTCATCTAATTTCAGATGATTTAATTTTACATTAAACTGTGAATTTTTTTTGTACTTCTATAATTTCTAAGAACCACAGATAAATTAGGTTATGAAAACTTAATACCTAAAAGGTCACCACTTTGTTGGTCATTTGTAAGACTTAAGGGACAGATCTCTGTAACTCCTTTCAGCATATTTTCTTCCTTTCCAACCTTTAAATTGTTGTATTTTCCTCCACTCTAGAAAATGTGTCAACATTAAAAAACACTAAGGCGACAGTTTCTGACAACAGATGATACAGGAACAGTGCCGTTATTTTTTTCTCCTGTATTACTTTTGGATTTTCAAATGATTTTTTAACATGTGTATTAATTGTTATATGTGATTTGGTATTAGAGGCACATAGTCATGTATTCCCAATATGAAAAACACATCTTATCTCTCTCTCTCTCTCTCTCTCTCTCTCCATATATATATATATATATATATATATATATATATATATATATATATATATATACACATGTATATATATATGTATATATACACATATGTATATATACACATATGTATATATATATGTATATATGTATATATACACATATGTATATATATATGTATATATGTATATATACACATATGTATATATATATATATGTATGTATATATATATATATATATATATATATATATATATATATATGTAGATATATATATATGTAGATATATATATATATATATATGTAGATATATATATATATATATATATATATATATATATATATATATATATATATATATATATATATATATGTATGTATGTAGATATATATATATATATATGTATATACAATATATAATTCACAAGCAAATTTTTTTTTTGTTTCATGGTTCCACCATCTCATGATAGATATCTAAAGAAGTACATTGTCCCTGAATAATGAAAGCCATTCACTGTTCACTACAAAAGTATCAGTGACTTATTGTGCTAACAAAAAATATTAAAACTTTTTTTTTTTGGCTTGAATTTGTCATCATATGAATATTATGTTGATGTAATAGCATTACCTTGTTAATGTTCATTGTAAAAAGTGAGTGCTGCAAATATTGACAAATACAAAATTAACAAATGTGGAAGCATCATAATATTGTGAGATGCTTTTAAGTAACATCAGCCTCATTTAATATTCAAGGTTCTGCATTGCCATTCAGTATGTTAACATGAGAGGATGGTAGACAGGAATAGTTTTTAAAAAGGCTCACATTGCAGGCACTATATTAAAATTAGAAAAGCAGCTGGAGAGGGCAGACCTCCACCAAGCAGCTCCTTTCTACCCATATTGTCATTTCCACCCTGTGTTCTAGTCCTACATAAATTTTATATGTATACACTATTAGACTCCTTGATTCATTGATAATTAGAACATTGGCATGGCTATATTGTGTTTGCATCTTTATATATTTATTCGTTCTCTTGTAGTGATAGAAAATTTTTAAAAATCCCCCTTTTTTTTCTTGTTCTGGACTGTCTGTCATATCAAGAATTTTTTCCAGGGTCCAGATCTGACTTTGATATATAGTAAAATATTTTGTTTTGTGGAATCTAAGTTAGACTAATACTCTCAGAAAAAAAAAAAAAAAATCCTAAAAATCTCTCAAGTAGTTATTGTGTGAAGTTGCTCATAGACAAACAGATAGATGCCGGCAAAATAATAACTTCCTTGGCAGAGGTGATTTTGAAAAGACAGATAAATAAAGGAAGTTGTGAGTTACGCTACTCCAGTGTTTTTATTGTAGTGTCAAGGGGTACTGCAAGATACTGACCAAATTAATAAGGCAGCTTATCGCATATCATGACATGTCTTGCAAACAATGAGATGATATTAGCATTATTGCAGATGATCCTGAACATCAAGAGTACCCAACTTAAACAGCTGTCCTTGTTGTGACCTGAATCGAACAGTTTTACAGCAGCAAGGGAGCAGCTGTGATTAAACCTGGTGGTTCAGGCTCTAATGCTGTGCAGCCTGCAGCTGAGCAGTTCCCGTACCGTACAGTGATACATGAGACTTTCCACAGCACCAATGTCAAATATAACTTTAAGAAGACTGAGTCTGGATCTTACAATCCAGAGAAGAATGCTGAACAATTTTGCTGAACATAATTGACAAATCTTCCCACCCTTTAAAAGAACTTGTTCTTTATTGACAGTTAGTGATTTATCTTAAGCATAGATGAACTATCACCTGTTATATGTAATACTAGCAGATAATATTCTTTATACATATCTGTAAAGGTGTCAGAAATTTTTCTTACACCATTTTAACACAGTGGCATTTTGTCACTATATACAGTAAGAGTGAAATAGTGTGGGTGGGGCCTAGTGTGACATAGACAAACACTTCCTCTTCCCTTGATGGTGAAAAACTTTTGGCCAACCTCATCTCTAGCAGAGGAAGATAGTTTAGAGGGCTTAAACGGTAGCTAACTCAGCGTCACATGCTGCTGATATACCGTGTGCATGTAGACACTGCAGTGCTTATTTTCAACCACTTTACTGTTTTTAATGGTGATCCATCGAGCGACCCAGCTGCAGATGATGAGCGACTGATGTTAAGGTTTGGCTACCGGCAAGGAGAAAGTAAGGAGAAATGGAAGAAGTAGTGTCAAACAAAGATTCATCTCAAGGCACAGGTAAGAAGAGAGACTGTAACATTTGGGAGTATGTTTAAGCAAGCGATGCTTTGTAGTCCATATTATCTGTTGCTCATGATGCTCATGACATGTATTATTTCTTTTCTTTTTGTTAATTTGGTTTGTATGTAGATTCAATTTATCTATTTCTTAAAATGGCAATAAAATTATAATCATGCTCTTATTTTATGTAGATTGGAAATTTTTCAGCAGTGCCAATAAAGGCATTACTTTTGCATATGGGTGCATGAACACACTATGTGCACAATGAGCCTCTGAGGCATCCTCCTAGTCAAAAGAGGGTTTGTGAACTTCCTGAACTTCCTTCTCTTTGACATATTCTTGTTCTGTGCGCGAGTCTGTGTGTGCTTTAACTTCTGTATTTTTACTGAACAGGATATGACTACTGCCCATCTTAGCCAAAAGCCGAAACCTCAACATTTGTTCATTATTCATGACAACATTGGAACTGGTTTGGCAGTCAGTTAAACTAAAATGGCTTCCCATTTACTTTTAAGTTCCCAGTCAAAAAATAGATTGTGTGATTTAAATTGATGAGCATAGGATTGTTTACTGCTGGGTTGTTTTTTTTTTATTTATGAAGAACAAATTGATTAAAAAAGGAAAATCATTCTGATTTTGCTACAGCTTACTGACTGTTCTAGCTCACTGAAAAGCTTCTAGTGTGAAAAACAAGGACTCTATATGTGCATTATAGGACGTGACACAAATTGCAAGCAGGATGTGGTTGGCCATGGTGGAGGTGTCGTTGTGAGAGGGAGATTTCTTTTTCTCAGTTGTTGCATCTGTTGAAATTTATTGGGTGATAACATTTTGGTATGTCAGAAGGTGAGACAACAATTAAACAGTCAGTTTCATGATGAGAAATGTGATAAAAATCCACCATGTTGTGTTTTAATTAACTATTATCTGAAGTTTTAAGGAAATGCTTTTGAATAGGTTTCAAAACAGGAACTGTGCTTTGGATGCTCTTCATCGATCATCGCTGTTGGACAATGATTTTTAATGGATTATTATGGGTGTGGAAATGTAATAAGTACATTGTAATTCATATAAATTTATCTGCAGAGCTAAAATATTATGTCATCACCAATCATCATTGACACGTGACAGTGAGCACAGAAGCTCAAAGGTTTATTATCAAATCCATTTTATTTCCTTTGATATCATAAAAGGAAAGATTATTATTTGAGGATAAAGAAACTGTTCACGTGAATATTAAATCTGATTTGGCCTTATGTTTGTTGTGATAGTGTACACATGAATCACATGTCGTATATGTATCATCGATCTTAGATTTTCCATTTTTCATTTCAGCTGTGAGGAGGGTACATCCAAAGTCTGAAACCAAGCGTTACAGTGAGATCTTCAGAGATTTTGATAATCTTGATCTCTCGTTCATCTCTTCGTAAGTTGATACTCATTGGGACTCATACACTCATGCAGTGATCTGAATTCTGTGATGGAAAAGTGAAGTGGTTAGTGGTGTGTTCATCATAAAAAAAAAAAACAACAACACAGGATAAAACAAGTCAGATAGCCTTTATTAGTTTATAGCTTTAATCCAAAACAAGCTCAATGACAAAGTATATTTCATTGACGTTCATTCTTTTTCTTTTACACACGATGTCTTATCTGATACACGTTCTCATTTGTGACAAACTTTGACACTAAAATGACTTCCTTTGTGGGATAAATGTTTATAAATAAAAACCACAGAAGCAGTTCTTTGATGCAACATTGACTACTGAAAAGTAGAGGAAACCTACAAAAGAAACCTAAAAGCAGTTGTAAACATCCTGTGTCTATGTTTTTCCTTATGCTTGTATATTATATTATATTATATTATATTATATTATATTATATTATATTATATTATATTATATTATATTATATTATATTATATTATATTATATTATATACAGTAGATATATTGGTAAGAATGAGAAATGGGATTCAGCGACAGTGAGTGAGTGAGTGAGTGAGTTCTGAGGAACAAACCTGTGGATATTGCTGTTGATTTGCATGTGTTTTTCCCAATGACATTTGCTCTGTGTTTAGTGATTCAGAGGATCTGCTGGCAGACAGTGACTCCCAGTCCATTTCAGAATTCAACTCTGCAGAAAATGCAGACGTCACAGAGCAAAATGTAAGAGATTTATTCTTAACAATAAATGAAACACATGTAAGTATGTTTTCTTACGCTGCTGAGCTCAGATCATGTTACTGAAACTGCTGAGCTCATTGACACCAGAAGTAGTGGGGATGCTTATGGAACCAGTTACAGAAATCTGTAGGTGTGGTTTAAGGAAATTGGCTGTTGCTTTATTAGAATATGACTCTCTTGTTCCAACAGTGTGAAGATACACTTTGTGCACAGATTCGTTCTGAGGCCAGTGAAGTGGATGGAAACCAAACAGGTATGTTTTGTGCAATAAACAAGCAAAGGGAAAACAAAAAGGAAGTGGTGATGCACATTTTACAGTCTGTCTGTGTCTGGCACATAAACTGTAAAACGTTGCTTATACAGGCAGTCAGAAAGGTTGCCATCTTGCAATCTTAGCGATAAAACACTGCTGTCAGCAGTGATGAACTGGTCATGGAGAGCACCAGGATATTTCCTGGTGGTTTGGCTGCCAAACTTGGATAGCCAGGCTGAGATGCTTTTTGTTTTTGATTGTTTGCTTTTAATACAAACAATCCGTTGTGCGGCTCATTTGGGTATCTGACAAACTGACAGCAACGCTGCACACAAACACACAATCTCATCTCTTCTTCTTGTGAAGCTGTCTGTAACAGCACTGCAGACACATGTGCCCACCCCCACCCCTCTTCCCAAAGGAGTCAAGAGGCAGCCACTTAAAAACCAAATAGTTTTGGCGAGCAAAGTGGTGTTCAATAACTGACATGTTTTTCAGAAATGGAGCAGACATTAAATAATAGTGGTGACAACAGACACACAACCATCCAGCACCAGCAGCTTAAAGAGGAGGATACTGTAGCTGATGCCAAAACTAAAACAAAAGTTTTAAGTTGTAACAAATGATAATGAAAATTTTAAACATGGTTAACTACATGAACACAAGATAATACATGATATGACTGTTGAAATGTATTATTATTTCATATTACATTTAATTGAACCTTTATTTAACCACATAAATAAAGGTTACTGAATTTGAATAGCTTGGAATTTATGGGTGTCTTTTGGGTTTTTCTGTACAAAGATGAAGAAGTGAGCTCATGCAGCCACGGCAGTGGTGGACAGCAGTAGCAACCATCCGAGCAGGACCTCTGTACCTTTCACTTGTGGTATGACACTGGTTGACACAGTAGTCAAATTTATAACTAGTCTGGAACATTTTGTTTTAAAAATAGGATTAGTCTCAAGATTATGTGGATGATGGTGTCACCTATTCTATCTAATATACTGCTGGCTGCACTTTAACAGTTTAGTAGAAGATAAAAATAGTGTCAATTTATGAGATTTGAGTTCAGGTTATAGCAGCACAACAGAAATATTTATGAGGGAAAGAAACAGAAAAGGCTGTGGGTTGGTGCATGTGAAGCCTTTGTTGTTTTATTGTTTTACACTCTTACATCAGTAGATGCCCAAACTAACTTGGTGTTTTGCGTTAACTGGGTGGTGTTGTCCTGAGATGGTATCAAATTCCCAGCCTGTATTATTGTCCCAGTGCGCCCCTGGCTGTCAGTGAGGCTGATTGTGTCTGTTTCAGTCTTTGGTTATTTTCTTACACTAAGCTGTGATTTGTAACTGCCCTTTTGTAACAAGATTAAGATAAAGATAGAGGATTTACAAAGGAGTCTGACGTTCTACGCGTATATGTATAAATTAGAGGAGTAGATACAGTAAGAAGAGACATGTCAGTTTTACTGAGCTTGAGGAAAAATAAATACAGAGAAAAATATCGCACATGCTCACGGTTAAACACATAAAGGTGTTTCCTTTTGTGGCAGCCTCAGTTAAATCCAATACAGGTCGCAGCACATCTCCTGAATTAAAATCTGAGCAAGACTGTATTTAGGTAACAAAAATGGTAAAAATGACTGCGCAAATTTAGAATCGTTCCACAAGTAATCCACCCCCACCCAATCTTATCCTGCAAGCTAAGTCACACAGCAGGAGGTTAACGTCACTCAGTGCTCCTCTAAAGTCTGTCCTTCCGCAATCTGGACCCAACTAGGATAATCCTCAATCCAAGCCCCTGTTCAAGACAGATTTTTTTTTTGTATTTTACTGCGGTTGTTTTTTTTTCCCCACCTCTCTAACTATATTGGATGTCATGACACTGAGACAATTTAATTTGCTTGTCTGTCTCAAGATCTAAAGGTTCAAGATCTCTGTGTGCACTGTCTGTAGAAGTGAAAGTTTTTTAAAGTTTATAAATACTCTGATACTCCATAAAAGAGAATCCAATAAAATTACATTTTATCAAACATTGCAATGAGAAATTTTGAATAAAAAGAAGGAGGGTGGGGAGCTTTTGGAGGACCTTGTGATTGTCACACAAACGTCATCCATCCTGTGTTTCAGTGAGTCACAGAGGAAGATGAGTGGTTGGTATATCAACACCCTGTTGGTTTACATGAGGTAGAGCTGTAACATGATGGTGTCTGATACTGCCCACAAGCTCTTAGTATGCTTTCTACTTGCTTTTACAACGCGACTTGTTTCATCATAGCTCACCAAAAGTGAACAGGTGTGAGGGGGAGGGGCCAGAGACAGGGAGGAAGAGGGGAGAGGAGGGAAGTCATTGAGCTCAACTCATTTTTGTTTGGTTCATGGAAACCCTCTTCTGTCAGACCGCATTCCCATTTTTTGTTTACAGACAGACTTGGAATAGATTGTACAGTTTGTTTGTTTGTTTTTTTCTATTTTGTTTTGTTTCTTTCGGCAGCAGATTACTGTATAAAAAGTGTTTGAGAGCCAGAAATGCCCATAGTCTGCTGAGACCCTCTGGAAATTACAAGCTTTTTCTCTGAGGAGCAGCTATGACTTTCCATATGCAATCATTGTTTTCTGTTTTGGGTTTGTGCACCTTCTTTCCTTGATGATTTTTGCTTAATTTGATCTTATTTGATTGCGTCTGGAAGCTTGTGGTTGACACTCTAGACTAGATTGGTGTTTCTTTGGTCAGGGGGCGGGGGGTGCTGGTTGAGTCCTTCAGGAGAGACAATCTGTTGGGTCTAGCCCAGTGGACTTATCCCTGGATACAACTCCAAGTGTGTAGAGTCTACAGTGATGCTGATGTACTCCCTCACAGCCCAAGAAGCAGACTTGGCCCTTTGTCGCTGTGAGGATGGAGTGGAGACGGCACTGCAGTATGCCAAGATATGGTGCCGCTATGCCAAAGATCTTCTCGCCTGGATGGAGAAGAGAATCAGCTTGGGTGAGTGTGTATGCAGCTGTGGAAAGGAAATAGTATAAACAAATGATTATGATATCATGGATGTGGATTTGAATTTAAACTGTGCACAGAGGCAAAAATACAAAGGTTGCTAAGATATTTCAAATCCAGTTTTGCCCACTATGCAGAGACTAGTTTCAGAAAATTACAAGAACAATTTTGAAAGTTTTTGGCTGTGTTGATCATGTTTCACATGTAATTTTGACTTACAGAGTTCATAAAGTTATACAGAAGCATTCTAATGTTGGGATGGTAAAAGAAGCAGAGCTTAGCTTTTTTATGCAGGAAAGGATTAAAAGCAATTGTGCTTCACTCAATATAAACTGATTTTCAACAGGTTCCTACTCTGCAGAAACATAAAAAGACATTCAACACATCTTTAAAAACAGTACAATCTTACAGAGGGACAAAGCAGTAGAGTTTTATTTTACAGTAGTAGCAGAGAGAAAGAGAGAATAGGAGAAAACTGAATATTTGAATATAAGCAGGCGGAGTACCATTACATATTCAGAAGTTTGTTTGTTTGGTTTTTCCAACCCACCGAAGCTGTCTGACAGTATTGTAGTCCCCCAGTAAGCCACATGCTGCACATGCAGAGAAAGGATTAAAGATTAGCCTGCATGAGGAAGGTAATAAACAAGAGTGGGTTCATTTGGACTACATAGACAGTGATTAGTCTTGTATCAGCCTGAACAGGTGCCAGTGTCCAGGAAGGGATATAAAGATTACAAGTCTCTGGGTAGCAATCAAAAAACAGTCATCCAGTTTAGCTATGTAAGGAGCAGTGTAAGGCAACAAGGCAACAGCAACTGATGAGCAATGCAAGATGAAGCTTAACCCAAACAAGTGATTACACAGAAGCAGACCAACACTTCTTGTAATATCCTCAGGTTAAACCTTTATCAGAACACTGCCTACGTCAGATTAAGGCCTGTGCTGATTGGTCAGTTAGTGATAGAAACTTTCACACTCTCAGGTATAAATACTTAAACACTATAAAATAATCTTTTTTCTTTTTTTGGTGGTAGCTCTTCATCCTAAGACACTGCAGGTTTAAGACACTTGAACTGATTTAGTAAAGAGTTCTAAAAGGTTTAATGAACTTTTCACTCAGTGTCTTATTAATCTGATAATAGAATGAGGCGAAATGGTATCACCAAGTTTCACACAAAAAAAAGTCTTAGCATTAAATTGGGACCATTGATGAGTAACAATAATCATCACGCTAAACTGGTTCCATTTCAGTGAGTTGCGTTTTGCTTTTCTTGTTTTTATGTTGAGCATTGTATGGATATCTAGATAATGGAAACTTTCTGGTGATTTTTGTTGACAGAGCAAGAGTTTGCAAAGAATGTCATGAAGACAGCTGAAGGTGCAAAGGCCAATGTGGCTCAGCAGGTATGAATTCATTTACCTTCGGTAAAGAGTATTCTTTAGCAAGTAGAATAATGTGTTTGAATGTGTGATTGTGACACAAACAACTTAGCAGTTTTAACTAGATCTGCTGTGGACAAGCTTTTGTAAATTTGTTCTGGCCGGTAGGAAATGATGCCTCTACAGTACATCTACACCATGGCTCTGGAGCAAGATATCAAGAACAGCATATCCTCCAGAAGAACTGCTGAACTGGTACAAAGCCGATGTTACCAGGTAAAGGCGACCACACATAGATAAAGAAAGTGTGAGTTTGATAATTCCTCTTTGTATTTGATCTTTTTTTTTTAATTCATTGTCTTTGTGACCTAGGCTATGGTCGCTAAGAAGAATGAGATTGATAAGTGGCGCAGAGAGTTCAAAGAGCAGTGGTCAAGGGAACAAAGGAGGATGGTAACTGAATCAGGATTCATGTTTATAGCTGGAGTAGAATTATGTCTATAATTCATTTTGTTTATCATGTAATTTAATTAAAATTGTGTAGGAATCCTTGAGTGTGCATGTGTTGATGAATGTTGTATCTTTAGTTATGTTAAAATCTGAGTTAGCTTTATAATCAAAAATTTAAAAAAAATATTTTTGTTTTTTTTTCTGTATTGTGCATCAGAATGAAGCTGTAACTGCACTTAAAAAGGCCAAACAGCAGTACTTCCAGCGCTGTGAAGAACTGGAAAAGGCTAAAGCAATTTCAGCTAAAGCTGTGGATGACACAGCTGGAATTAAAACATTGGATAAGAGACGGAAGTCCAAAGATGAAGCCCAGACTAAGGTTGATGCCATTTTAATACATTATATTAATATAATCTGAAGAAATAACGTTAGACTAAAATTTGCTATAAGACAAAAACACAATTTTACGGAATGTTATAATTTAAAAACAAAGAAATAGATCTTTTAAAATTTGTCCCTTTTGGGATTACAAAGACATCTCTGGAATTGTATTCCAGCTCTCAGGCGCTCTGTGTCTCCCACAGGTTGTCGAGGCAGAGGTTCAGTACAAACAGTGTGTGAGTGACGCCAAGATCCACCAAGATGAATTAGTGAAGGTGAAAGAGAGAATCATCTCTCACATTCGAAAGCTCATCTGTCAAGGAGATACTGTGCTTAAGGAGGTTGGTATGAAATCAAGAAACGCAAACATCTGCCATCCTGTTGGTATGTGTTTAAACAAGTTGTGATATGAATACAGGATGTCATGTAACATTAAGGATTCAGCTTGTGTGTGCTCATTCAACTGATAAAACTGTGTTTAGTAAAGTCATCTAGATCAAAGTTTTTATGCTTTAATCAGCATGGTGTATAATATATGCCTCATCATGAATTAATGCATGTCTTTTCTTAAATATAATACAAAAAGGAGTGATTTTGGTTTGCAATTTGCTCATAATGTAAAAAACAAAAGAAGACAAGAATCAGTTATGAAGCATTTCAGCACAGACAATACATTTTAATGCATTTAAAAAAATATATGATTAATTTGGAGTTGAATTTGACACTGCAAGCAATGGTGGAGATATGAAAAAGAAATCTGTAAGCAGAGAAGAGAAAAGCTTTTTTTTTGTTTTCAAAATCATTGCTTTGGGTTCAAATCAGACTTCCTCTTTGCGTCAGGCCACAGTCAACATGTTCTACTACCAGCGACAGCAGACAGAACCTGTTCCCCTTGGTTACCACAACCTGGAGATAACATGCAGATCGCTGGAGCCGGGGGAGCCCTATCTGCTTTACATCCTCAGCAGGCGTCGCCCTGAGCAGCCTCTCCAAACCTTTGTTTTCCAAGAGTATATTCCTCAGGGGAAAGGGTATGAAAAAGTGATAAGTGGTTATTTCTAATATTATTTTGGCTGTTATTTATAGATTCAAATTTTGCAGATTTTTAAAAGATATAAAAAGACAAATTTATTAACGCTGTCAATAAAAGGGAGATGAGTATTGTGATATCTGGATATTCTTTCATTTTTCATGTGCTGTTTGTTCAAAAGGCACAGAAATATGTGGCAAATGATCATATCAATATTTTATTTTTTAAAGCAAACGAAAGACCAGCAGTGGACTCAGTTCTCTGCAGGACCATGTACACCCGACAGATGATATTGCTGCCAGACGACTCAGTGATGGCAGTAAGAACTTTGAAATCTTATGCCATGAATGCTCTTTCAAAGAATTTCTTGCCATAATTCTGTTCGTGTTTTGCTGAATTCTAGAAAAAATGGGACACAGTGATAGTGAGAGTATTGGCGGTAGCCTGGAATCATTGTCCAGTCCCGGTAAGAATGTTTTTTTTTCTTTGTAATTTTTGTTTATCTGCTAGTCAAAACTTTTCTGTGAATAACATTTCCCCTTTTTCTGCAACTCTGCTCTGTGGGAATGGATCATGAAAGGTCACAAGAGGCTGCCAAAAACAGCATCTTCTTTGACAGTGTCATCAGATGATCTAGATGAGCGAGATGTAGCGTCAGAATCAGGTTTGTTCCCTCCTTTCATTTTCATCACTAAAATCACATTACAAGTCATTAGCACTGACGTTAAACTTCATAAACCTGTCCTCTCCTCCTCTATGCAGAATGCATTGATGGCCAGTCTGTAAAAACTCGAATGATTTCTCGAGCTGCACGAACACACAGGCTTAGGAAAATGAAGAGCAAGATGGTTAAATGCAAGCAGTGTGATAACTACATTGTTGTCAGTGGGATTGAATGTGAGGAGGTACGAGGCCACATTAAGATGCATATCAAGTAGACCAGCAGCTCAGACCAACATTGACAGAGTCAGTAAGATATTCACACTATCATATGCATGTTTTTTTTCTGTCACATATTCAGTGCGGCCTAGCTCTGCACAGGAAGTGCATGGAAGTGTGTCAGCTTGAGTGTGAGCACAAGAAGGGCACGGTGTTTGGAGTGGAGCTCTCTGAGTTGTCACGAGACAGGTCAGATGGGGTACCATTTTTGGTAATGCGCTGCACATCTGAGATTGAGAGTCGAGCTCTCTCTGTCCAGGTATTATTTGCCATCACTGTGGCCAAATCATACACTGCTCCCTAAACTGCCATCCTTACGATCTGGTTTTGTTTTCTGAGGGTGTGTATCGTGTGAGTGGGTCCAAACCTCGCATTCAGAAACTCTGCCAAGCCTTTGAGATGCAAAAGGAGCAGGTGGACCTTTCTGATCTCTCACCACATGATATCACTTCTATCCTTAAGCACTTCTTCAAGGAGGTATGGAGGTTTTTAAAATATGAACATCACTGCATTCATTCAAATTCTTAATGAAATATACAACACAGTTTTGTTTTTTTTCAAAAGTTTTTAAATGCAAAGGGGGAAATATTTTTTATTAATGATGACTTTAAGTATCTTGCAGTAATGCATTTTTTCCTCATACTTCACATTATGATCTCAATAATTTTCCTTCCAGCTTCCAGAGCCTTTGCTAACCTTCGACCTGTACAATGATTTTATCGCTGTGGGGAAGACTATTCAGCACATGAGTGAAAGGGAAACATCATCAGACCCTAACGAAACAATGGACATCATTCACAGTCTGCAAAAGCTATTGCAGAGACTTCCTTTGCATTGCTTCAACACTTTGCTGCACATTATTTCTCATTTGCAAAGGTGAGTATGCAACTAGATAGCACGTTGGATCAAGGGTACATTTTCTTTATTGTTCATTGCAACATGAATTCCCTTTTTTCTATTAAAGCCCACCTTGTCTGAGTGTGTTTATTGTTTGTCTCCATAGAGTTTCAGAGAACTACGAGAACAAGATGTCCCCTAGTAATCTGGGTATTGTATTTGGGCCAACTTTGTTGCGCCCCCTAGTGTCAGTGGACATGCCAATGGTGGCCATTTTGGAGACAAGCTACCAGGCTGTACTTGTTGAGTTCCTTATTACACACCACAACAAGATTTTTGGCCAGGAGCAGAGACCCAATACTCCCCCTCCCCCAGTCCCAACAGCACCTCTTCCAGATACCCCTCCCAGGGCTTCTTGTCCACTGGATGGAACATCTAATGCTCAGTTAGAGCCTGAGACTTCCTCCAGAGACCAGTCACGCTCAGTAGAAGTAAGTACCTCAGTTTAAAAAGGATAAGTAACACTTGCTTGGAATTCACTCCTGTTTGAGAGCAGTTGCACTTGCATGTTGTTTTAAAAGCCTTAACACCTTAACCTCCTTATTCCATGAGGATTAAGAAACTGGACAGCTGCTGTATTCCTGCTTCACTCTGAACTCTGCCCTGCTTGAGCTCCTTGCAAGCTTCGCTTTGTGGGCACTGCTATTGCTTAGAAATAGAAAATTTGTTAACCAAACTATAAATATTTGCAGAGGCTGTGAAACAGCTCAGAGGCCATAAGGGTGGCGGTGATTAATAACACTTAGTTCAATGATTCAATACCTCCATGTTTTTCCTGATGGAGTCAGTTGCCTCTGCAAGAATCCCTCACTCAGACTGTAGTGCTGTAGGATTAGATGTGGTCTGTAAACACTTACAGAAATCCACCCCTCAACTTGTGTCATTCCAACAGAGACGAACTATCAAGAGAGACTCAAGCGAGGGTTATATATCTGACAAGTCTTCATCCAATGAAGCAGTGGACCAGCTCAACCATGAGACCAGTGAGAGAGCAGGTAGGCTGATGTGGCAACAGAGCAGTTAAAAATAGCATTAATGTCTTATATACTACTGGTCTAGGGAAGTTTGAGTTTGCTAGTGTAATGAGTTATAGCCCATTACATCATCTTTTATTTATGCTGCTTGAGAACATGTTTTAATTAGGCTAATCCTATCAGGCATCCTGGAGGTATTACACTCACAGCTCCCAAAGTGTTTACTTAATTTCTAACAGGTTGTTGGTTCTTGATTAGAGTTACTCAGTATCTTTCTAAGCACCTGAAACTGTGGGTGTAGCGTACCACAAAGTCTGTTGCCATTTTTATTCCTCGCTATGTGCATTTCCTCCAGGTATTTTTGGAACTAAAACTGCTTTGTTACTGAATGTAGCTCTGTAAAAGTTATTTAGACTGCTTAGCGTTTGTTGAGATATGTGCTTAAGGGAGAACTGTTAAATAAAAGTGGAGTTTGTGTTGTGATTATGTTGGGCTGAAAACCTTTGAGAAAACTATTTTTTCCTCCACAAGAAGCTCCTGCTATTTGTTGCTCACTTTTCTCTTGCTTTTACTCTTCTCTGTGGCCTCTACAACTGCAAAAACCAAAGCATTTGCATATATGAGCTTTGTATTTTTTCTTCACTGTTAAGTCTTTGCAGGAGGTTGTGCAAGTGTGCACTATCCAGAAGGATATTGAACATTTGCATGAAGATCTTTTCACATTGTAGGTTTAAATGAGTCCTGATGACTTTAAGTTCTGCCTTTGCTTGATGTTTCTGAAAAGCAGGATGCAAAGCGAGCCAGGTTTAGCAGAAATCATTTCAGTGACGTGTGTTTGCACTGCTTTGCTTTGTGAATAACATACCTTTTCTCCCTCTTTTGCTCCAGTCCTGGCTATGAGAGTAGCATCTAGTGACCCTCAGGGTGAACCACTGGCGGAATCTGCTTCTGATTCAGGGATTCAACCACACTATCGCTTCACAAGACAACCTGTGAAGTACCAACGGCATCATAATGCAGGAACCCGACTCTCTAACCCTGGTTGTGTGACAAGACAGTCAGGAGCTCCAACAAGTATACATCAAGGGAGTGCAGACAGCAGCCGCAGCTCCTCTCCTGAGCTACGAACACAAAAACTTACTCACAACTTTGATGCCCACTGTGAGAACATTAAGCAGCCCCACCAGGCCACTGCGAACACAGAGAGTAAAGTGGATGTTCCACTGAGCCCTCGTGAGGTTGTGCAGTACATGCTGGGACTAGACTCAACATTTGTAGGTGCAGCACAGAATTCTTCTCATGAAGTGACAACAAGTTGGCAAGCTGATCAGAACGTAAATCTGAACAATAACAGACAGAGCACTGGACAGAGTTATCAGCACTATTCATCACCAAAGACGATTCCTGTGGACCACAACCTGAGTTCTCCTGCCCAGAAGATCCTGTCTGGTCTGAAGCTGAGACGCAGTCACTCAGGGAAGGATGAGCAGCTCTTTGTTTGAATAATGATTTTTTTTTTTAAATGCATTTATGATCACTTGGAAACTGCAATAATAATAACACTGCTTTCATGTAATTTAAAAAAAAAAAAAAAAGTCCAATATTTAAGGCACAAATATCCCCTCTGACATGCACATTTCAAACACTCAAAAACGTCCATGTAAATTTAAAGGAAACAGCTTGGATTTGACATTTAAAGCATATTTTAAAAAGTTCAGTATTTATACTAGAAGGCCACAATCTTAACAGCAATTAATCAATGATCTACTGACCCATCAACATTACAATACTCAGAATCGACCTGCTCAGAGACCTGTTCGCATGAAGTAGTGTTTATTAAACAACATGGTGTTGGAGTTAAGTGATGCAAACTAGCACATAAGCAACAAGATTTTATTCCGCAACAAAAAATGTAGAATATTTATTTTTTCTTTTAAATTTTGTTTTCTATATTCTGTCTTTTTAGGGGTTTTTTTTTTTGTTGTTGTTTTTTTTTGTCTGCAAATGAATATTTTTTTTTATACAAAGATGTATGTAAATGACTTTTAAAGTAATTGCAGCGCTACAATTTTGACACAAGGGGGCGATATTTCGATATGAGAGAAAAACGTGTAGAAACAACAGTAAACCGTTTATTTCTAAATTCAGTGCTGTGTTTTATTTTAAAACTTCATACAACTTTCTTACAACCACAAAAACACTTTCTGTCATATGGATATTAATATGTTTAGAATGAGATTTAAAGTTGAGCAATATTTTTTTTTTTAACCTATCTAGATGGAGTTAAAACTGTATTCAAGCACGAACATCCTTAAATTGCCTTTGTTTCTTTGACATATACCTATATTCAAAAAGTTTGAGAATATGACATTATTAAAACCATAATGGATTTTTTTTCTTGTGTGAATGCATACCAATATATCAGCGCAAGTCATTTCACCTTTCCGCTGCGCCTAAATCACCGTCTAACCTGAACACAAATGCAAAGAGATCCTCCCCATCTGAGGTATCAATAGGCTGCAATATCACTCATCTTCCCTCAGCATCTTCTGCACCTTCTCCCTCCCTCCTTCCTTGTCTGTCCATCTCCTCCCTCTGCTCCTTTCTACGCACAAAACAAGTCAGTGCGCACACACGGCTGCTGGAGAAAAGAGGAGACAATAGACCGTACTTTTGGTCATCATGTTATTTGGATTTTTACCATGAGCATCATGCACGCCGAATTGTAAGGTGCAGTTGGATAGTCTTTTAATCGCATGTGTTCATTAATAAAAGCTGAAAGTTTGCCCAGCTTTTAATGTTGCCAACCGAGATTTCAGGAGGAGTGTGTTTCACCTCAAGGTAGGACTCCGCAACTAAGGAACAGGTTGACAGTGCACGCAGCCGGTTGATGTGCTGGTGGGCGCGTTGTTTGAACTGGTGTGTCCTATTTCCAGTTCCAGCAGTTGTTTAGTGGGAAAGCTATTAGATTAATTTATGGATGACATCAAGTGAACTGAGTAAATCCCAATGACATTTTTGTCTTACAACAAATGAGACCACAATTTTTTTTTTTTAAAGATTGCTATAAAGTCAGTGGCGTAGAGAAACTATTTTTCCTTTTTATACATTTTATTGTATTTAATCAAAAATTATACTTTGCAGAGTGCATGATAGCTATTGTGGCTAACTGTAATTGCAATCAATTATTTGATCACTTTATGTGCGTCATTGCAACTAGCCTACAGACGTAATGCACATTGACTTTGCTGTAAAAAATCACCTACGTTTCTACCGGATTCACACTAAAACTGCCTTTAAAATTAGAATTATTTGTTATTTAGATCAGACAGTAACATAAAAATAGGCTATAGGTAAATGTAAAAAAAAAAAAAAGTTACAAATTATTAATACAAATATCATGTTGCCATTTCCAGAAAGTCGTTAACATGACAGCAGGTTATTATACATATTATTGGTTCTAGACAGAAATATGTTCATTTATTCAACCCACTTAGGAAAAATGCCAAATCAGATCAGCTCTATTTACATAATTCGTTTAATTCGTTGACACTGATTATATTATTCTATGTTGCCGGTTTTGTTTCATGGTCATTATGTTGGTGTCTAAAGCTATATGAAGAAAACATCATTAAGCAAAATTAATTGCAATAACAATACAATATGAGACTGAAATATTAGCTCTTAACCAACACATGTAGCCTACAAAACATAAGATGGGGGGAAAATGCCTAAATAAGCCAGTTGGATGTTCAACTGATGTAGAACAATAGGACAAGTCTTGTAATTGTCAAGCCAAAAATTGTTAAACAAAAAGCGTCGGCTGCATTTTCGGAATCTCTAAATCATGAGCATAAATCTCATCGTGTTATTTCTTTTCCTTTAAGGAATTCATCACTATGTTTATTTTTTCAAGGCCGAAATTTAGTTAAACACACACACACACACACACACACACACACACACAAACATATACATACATACATATATATATATATATATATATATATATATATATATATATATATATATATATATATATATATATATATATATATATATATATATATATATATATATATACATACATATATATATATATATATATATATATATATATATATATATATATATATATATATACATACATATATATATATATATATATATATATATATATATATATATAATTATTGCATGTGTAACCTTGTTTATATTTTCAAATCATTTAGTCTTTCTCCTTCGTTCTATCTTTCTTTGTTATTATTATCATCATCATAATTATTACTATTATTATTATTATTATTATTATTATTATTATTATTACTATTAATTTGCAATTAACAACTTGAACCAAATCCAGCGTGTTTTTTCTGTCTACTTTCCCGTCTGTATCGTAATTATATAAAAATGTGGCGAAAAAGAAAAATGAAACTGGTTGATTTTCATAGCTACCCTTCTGAGACTTGTTTTGTGTTCATTTGTCTATTTTTAGGTCTGTGAACTGCATTGGTTTTGTTTATATCTAAGGTTATAAAATGTAGCATTTTTGTTTCTGAAGCGATCACACTAAGGGAAGGAGAGAAGGGATGAAAACAGAGGAGAACCAGCAGTCCTGTCTGCAGCAGCCTCCATCCTCCACGCCTTTTGGTACGTGTTAGCCTTCCTGATTATTTTTTGCATGAGATTCTTGAAAATATAAGTGCTTAATAATTAGTCTACGCATTTTTATCATCATAAATAGGAAGGCTTGTAATTAATTCAGAAGTTTGTAAAAACACAAAGACGAAAAGGACAAACTCGGACAACGACCACGATCTCATTCATTGTTAAATTAACCCAAGCTATTCAGTACTGCAGGTTTTGTTTCTGTTGAGATATTAGGCTATGCTCAAGTTTTTATGAAGACATAAAAGATTTTCAGAGATGGAAAAAAAAAAAAAAAAAGAATAAAGATTTCTCGGCTCCTCCATAATCATAGACATGATGGTAGCACTAATATATATGCAGCACTGGAAAGATAAAAGAAACAAATATTCCTCTCCCCATGTTGTTATTGATAAATAGCTTATCAATAGGGCTATACTAGGTCTGTAACTTTAATCGATCTATTGCATGTCAGAAGAAGATTCAACATGTATTTCTGAGACAAATTTAGCAACAGAAAAATCCAACACTTTTTAAGTCCAATGTGAAAGAAAAACTGGCATTTTTTGGGTTACAAGCAGCAAAATGTTACTTTGGTAATAGAACTTTTTTTTTTAATTAATTGTTCTTTCATCATTTGAACTTAAAGATTGTGTTAAAACACAGGCCTAGTACAGCCACAAACCTGGTGACTTTTAATGTGTCCTTTACGCTGAATTGGACATCAGGTCATAGTTCTCTGCCGGATGACAAGATTATTTTTAATACATCCCAGAAACATAAGCAATAGTTGGTTCAGTGCTTCACAAATGACCACGTTGCAGGGAAGTTTCGGGAATCCAGCGATGGAGAAAACTGTGAGGACTTAGCTGTAGTGACCACAGGCGGCTTTGGCTTTTTCACTGCCTCAATGTCCACGCACTGATCTGCTCCCACCAGGTCCAGATTACAGAGGAGGGGGAGAGGTCTGTGCTGGCTGCGAATCTCCCATCGCAGATCGCTTCCTGCTGCGCGTGAACGAGCGTAGCTGGCACGAGACATGCGTCAAGTGTGCCGTGTGTTTGAGCGCGCTCACTGGGACCTGTTACTGCAGAGATCGCCTGTTGTACTGCAAGCACGACTATGAAAAGTAAGAACAAAACCGAAACGTGTCTGGAGAGATGTAACCTTTTTATTGTCATCTGTCACGTGATTCTTATAGTTGTGAACTTTTGTGTTGAAAAATCCATTCAGTAGTGCTTGTTGTGTGCTTGTGTTAGAGACGCTAAAGCATGGATAGCCAGCACTACATGAAACTATTGTTGGCATTATACCCCCAAAAGCACAAATCAGTATCTATCTATCTATCTATCTATCTATCTATCTATCTATCTATATCTATATCTATATATATATGTATATATATATATATATATGTATATATATATATATATATATATATATATATATATATATATATATATATATATATATATATATAGATAGATATAGATAGATATATATGTGTGTGTGTGTGTGTGTGTGTGTGTGTGTGTGTGTGTGTGGATCATTTTATGCTCTTGCTGACATCCTATTTCATGAGACAAACCAAAACGGTTGAAAGTGAAATGTGACAATAGCCTATACCCTTTTTTGGAGCATCTCCCAAATGACATCCACTGATCATACACAGGCACCGCTCTCTTGCTCCATTGTGGCATTGCATTAGGTGCTTTCATGTTTGTCACCCAATATTTTTGCAAATCAAGACTTCCACAGCCCATCCCTGAGGTATAGCTGACAAGAGAGTATTTGCATGGAAAAAATTCTGAGGAATGGTTGAAGAAGTGAGCGCGAGTGTGAGAAATAAGAGTTTGACGTGCTGAGTCGATCGCCAAGCTTCTCAGACCACAATCTGATCTGATGGGATCTGTGAGAAACAAACCCAATCCACAAAGACCACACCCCACAGGCCCTAAAGAATCTATTGCTACTATCTGGGTATAGCAGATGCTCCAGTACACCTCAGACGTCTACCCCATCACTGTTCACAGCTGTTTTGGCAGAATGAGAGGAACTTACACAACACAATTCTAGGCTGGGAGTCCAAATGTCGAGGTATATTTCCTTTGTAATTGCAGTTTTATGACTGGTCATTGTCTGGTTTAGACCATCAGTGCAGATAATTTTGTGGATGTTTTTGAATTAATGTACTGATGCTCAAAATCAGAATGAACTATTTTTGACACAATTCTTCCTTATCTTGTAGCATAGTGATGTAAAGACACACAAACACAAAATACAGCAGCATAAACAATAACGCATAAATAATATTCGCTTGGTAAAATGAGAATTTGGTTTGTTTTAAGATTCTGTTCTATGTACATTTTTGTGGTCAAAGCACATTTTTCCTTTGGTAATTTAGTATATGCTGCGGTCAGTGGGTGTCCATGAACTCCAGGGATGGACAGCTTACAGACAAGCCTGCAGCTTGTTATCATTGTTTTGAAAAGTGTCAGACGGCATCCAGCAGCACAGGCTCTCCCACTGTACCTGACATCTGGAGGAGAGAGAGTGAGAAAGGAGATAAAAGCCCCATTGTGTGACATTTATTTGCAAAAATGAGTGGGAAAAGTGGAGGCAAAAACCATACCATGAATGAAGCTGACTTTGTTTTCAGTGATGGCACGATAAAGCACATTTGCTTTCCATGCATAACGATTGTAATTACAGATCCAAATCAACAGTCACAAGCTCATTCGCAATCGTGTTGATTTAGTCTTCCATATATTGCATATGCCTTGTTGCTTTGTTGTGTGAGTTGGTGCCAGACTTGGCTCACAGCGATGCTTGTGACCTTCAGTGGATCAGCAACAATGTCTCCTTGTTTTCCGAGCAGTCTGTCCATCAGCGCCTTATACTACACACTCCCTGGTCTAATGCAGGTGTGTGCACTTAAACAGATAAGCTTGTCCAAGAATTTAGAAAACGTATATGAATTTAAAGGGAATTCATATTATTATTAGCACAAACTCATTTTTCTTTCAGCCTGTTAATTGATGTACGACTTCATTATAGCTTCATCTGCTACAAGAAAGCAAAGCTGGGCCACTTAATGTCTGAACACATTCATGCACTAGGATTATGAGTTCTGAGGTAAAGTATGCAAAATTACACCAGTATGAATGCATGAAATGCATTCAAGCTAAGGTACCATCTTGCAGGCTTTTCAGCCCAGAGATGCTTTGTATCTACCGAGATACCAAATATTATTAAAGCAGTATCTCTGGCAAGTCCAAATCTCTCTTTAAACGGAAAAAAAATTGATTGCTTTGATTAAATCACCCAGCACAAATACATACAGACCTCTTTTTCTAAAACTCCCTCACATCATAAGCTCAAGGCCATTTTGTTTGTCCTGATCATCGGTTTCTATTTGTTTAATTTCTTTTTCTATTAGAATTAAATCCATAAATGGTTTAGATTAGAGTGGGACTGGGTGGGTTTGGATTATATTAAAAATAATGTATGGGTTGGATGAACAATTGAACATATTTGAAAGCCAACTCAAATGGCAAAAACCAATCTAATGGTTTAATACTCTCCAACTCCTTTTTATACATCTGGACCAAACTGCCTGCAAGGCAAAAGTTAATTCTGTATTTTCATGTTTAATATTTTTGAAGCATCTTCAAGAAGTCAGACTGTTTAAATACAATGTAGAGCTCTGTAAAATATTGATTGGGTTGGTCGATTGCAATTAAGTTTATTCCCTGAATTGTCAGATGATAAGTAATCACCTTATTGGCACTCGTGGAAAAAAATATGTTAAAAAAAAAAAGGAAAATTTAAAAAGTAAAAAATTAATAATGAAATGCTTTTTCAGTATTGCCAGTTGCAATTATTGTTGGCTTAAACCTGTTATGGAAATGAGGGGATTAAAACTAAATAAACTCAAGTGAGTCTTCCTGTGGATTTATTTTTATTGTCAAAACCCAAAAAAATCCTTTGGAACTTCATCCTGTCATGGACCAGATGCTCAGCATGAGGTGTTCTCAGACTTTCCCACACACAATTTCCCTCAAGGATTCTGCACAGGTGTAATGCAGTTTTACTGAAATGATGGGCACATTTAATGCAACGCAGCCACAAATTAGGCATTTAAATGACAACAAATTGTGCTATGTTCTAATAAGAAATAGTTTAGTTTAGTTTATTCAATTAATTCTTAATACATTTAAACAAAAGAAGATAAAATAGTAAAAAAAAAAGAATGAAAAAGAGCAGAAGGATATGTTTCAATATGATTATAATCAAAACATAATAAATGCAAAACCTGATCCACTAGCTGTTAAATATGTATTTGGGAATATGCACCTCAGTCCTATGCAGAGTCATTTTACTGGCTTACTGTTTTAGTATCATGCTGCACTGATGACTATAGGGTCTCTGTTTCCTGCTCAATAATTCTGACCCTAAAGAGACTAGAGGGTGTAGTCTAGCTGTGTGAAGCCTAAAACTCACATGTAAGCCCATAAAGGCAGCTGAAAAACAGGTCACTGGGGTTGATATTCACTAAACCTTACATTTTATACCTCATGCTGAGGGGTGGAGGGCACACAGACAACACCTAAGCTTACAAACTCACTCACTGAAAGAAAAAGGAAAACTGAAGAAAAGGGAGACACAACTGCCACAGTTGCAGAATAAGCTTTTTCAGTTCCACAGCGTGCAAGTCAAACACTAATATCCTAAAAAGAATATTCTCTCAGTGTGAAATGAGTGAATATCTGAATTTTAGGATAGAAAACCACTTCTGCCTACTATGTCTCTGCCCCACCAAGCATTTCTCTCCCTGTCTCTCTATCCTTAACCTCATTCGTCACTGTCTGTTTTGTAATAATATTTCTCTATACCAAACCTCATTTCCTTCTTGTTGAGATTGATAGCAGTGATGACACCACACAGTTTATCTCCCCATTTATTCCTTGTTTTCTCTTAATCGTCCAACCACCCGCACCCTAGTCAGTGCCGCTTTGTGTCTCAGAAAGGAGGATAGGAGGAGGTGGTGGGAAGGGTGATTGGGTGTAGTGCTAATTGTCGAGCTCTCTGGCTGTCCCGAGATGACAGATCTGACACAGTGCTGCTGGGAAATGCTATTACAGAGAATTATGCAATGATGTATCACATGAATCACAAAGCCTTATTCCTATCAGCTTGGACTCGTGTCCATTAATCACTCTCCTTTTTAATGAATTACTGTTAATAAAAATATGTCTCAGAACATGTCAGTGAAAATTACAAATAAACAAATTGTTCTTTATGTTTAGTCGACGTTGGCCACAAAAATAATTAAAACAAATGTATTTGCTCGAAAAATTTGTGGATGATGGTAATAAAAGTTTATGGCGTTATGTAAAAAGTTTTTTTTCTAGCTTTGTGTGCTTATAGATCAGTCATGGGTGCTTCTGACAGGTCAGGATTGCCATATTTATATAAATCAAAGGCTTTACAAACAGTATGACATGAATGTATTTATGCAGTGAAGGTACACCTTAAGTACAACTGCAGCAAAACAGATGATGATTTGAGGTGCATCAGATGAAAGAAAGTGGGGGCGTTGGAATTTTCTTTGTTTTGATGGTATGCTATTGAAAAACATAAACTAGATTATATTAGTGGAGGAACATAAGGGAGAGCTCTCACTTATGGAGAGTGGGTTCAAAATGGGATAAAGAAGGTAAAGACGAGGTGTCTTACAGATTTAGGGAGGGAACAACCAAACAGAGGGGCTGATTTTTATCTGGGTATGTCAATGTGTGCGTGTGTGTGTTGGGGAGGGGGGGGGTTGGAATTGCCACTGATTTTTGCATAATGTGTGATGAGACCCCATCATATTTCCTCCCCCACAACAATTTTATAACAGACAGCTAATAAATGTTTCATGGCAGAACAAGCTGCTCGCCTCGGCTTTATTAAATCTGAGATAATAAAAGCAGAAAGAGAGAGGAAGAAAAAAAAGAGTGAGAATAGGGGGTCGCACCAGAGAGAGAGAGAGAGAGAGAGAGAGAGGGAGATAGGGAGATAGGGACATCAGTGTAGACTTTTCTCAAACCAACTAACTGTATCTCCTGTTTCTGAGGCAACGGGCCCCGCCGTCCCTCCGCCACCCCCTCCCCGCTGCTTCCCGCTCCACCAGAGTCAGACAGGAAATGAGAAACGGGCAGACAGGATATTGCGTTCTGGTGGCCTGGGGATTAACTGTTTTATCTAAACTAACACACACCCACTCACTCACACTCATAAACACACATCTATATCCTGACACATAGCATTCATTCTTGGTACCATCAGGTGTGGTTTTAACACGCACAGAGACATGTATCATGCAGACCTTACACATCAAGCAGGTTTTTGGTTGCTACTTTATACAGAGAAGGACCTCAATCTTTCAAGACTCAGTCTTGCTCCCCTGTAGTGCTAGATATTATTTCCAGTGTGAAAAATTACCATAAGAGTTAAAACGTGTAACTATATAACTGTGAGACTGTCCAAGTGTCCTTTCAGAATCCACAGACAACAAACCCAATAAGCTAGAAGGCTATCAATGTCTTAGGGAGACATGCTACAAACATGACAGTGTTGTCTGTGTTATATGCATATTTGTACCCAGGCACCTTATCTATGAATCTGTGTTTACACTAACTGAGCATATTTGTGTGTATAAGTGCATGAGTGGGCTATTTATTTATATACATATATGACAGTGCATGTGTAACCATGGCTATACTTTTCAAACACACACACACAAACACACACACACACACACATATCTATATCTATCTCTCTCTCTCTCTCTATAAATATATATATATATATATATATATATATATATATATATATATATATATATAGATAGATAGATATATATAGATAGATAGATAGATAGATAGATAGATAGATAGATAGATATAGATGTAGAAATAGACATAGACATAATTATAAATATAGATATGTAGATATATAGATATATAGACATATCTATATATCTATAGATATATAGATAGATACATATGTAATGTAATGTGTGGGTCTGTGAATGTGCGTGTGCATGTATGCATGTATGCATGTATTTTTGTGTGAGTGAGTGGTGGCAGGGTAGCAAGTATCGTGGGGAATGCTGGGAGATTTTAATAACACAGAAGCAGTGCAGGGAGATTTAATAAAAGGAGATGATGTGATTACTGAACCCTGGCTCTGAGCCATTTTGCTTCACAGAGCAATATCCGCCAAAAGTGTGCACACACATTTACACACACACACTCACTAACTCTCATACATTTCTAAGAAATACTAAAAAGAATACAACTTTAAAGTAAGATTGATACATATCATTTGTTCTTTTTGTATCTGTCTCCCGAATCCTTGATTGTACCTTAATTTTTAGGGAGAACAAATGTACGCCATTTCTTGGGGTCAAAAGTCTGTTGAAATCATTAGAGAATAAAAAATATATTCAGAAAGAGCTGTCCAGGTGTCAGACTGAATGACAGAGGTGGATGTCAGATGAGCTACAGTTTCAAGGTAACTAGGGTCTTCTGGGATCATGTAAGACAAACCCAAACCTCACAAAACTGAACAAACTCTTCAGCCTGGAGTTAACATAAGTGAACCTATACCAGTATAAATATTTGTTTTGACCAAAAAGGCACATACAATATTGTAACTGCTCTGAAAAACATACATATTTATGGAATGATTGTATTCTAGTCCAAACCATGTCAAACTTGTTATGGCTCAAAGGCAAAGCAATGCCACATGACACAGCTTAGAGAGATGGCAAAGATTCTGTTAGTCTATTTGTATGCTTGGGTTCTACAATAATGCAAAAAGAAAATACATACAATACTATACAATGATGCAACTCTCTCTTCCTCTCTGCATGTAATCTCATAATAAACACGTTTGTTCAAAATCCATTGAATTGAATATGAAATTGTCTGCTGCAACCTCCCTTGGCTTTTGTACATCACATAATCAAAAAGTTGATCATGCACTTGCACTTTTGGTCTTTGTCATTTTTCATGTCATAATATACCAGGAATAAGTTCATTTTAGGAAATGTTATTTAAATTAATTATATTTTAATGCACAGGTGGCTGTTAATGTACCTCAACTAAGTATTAATTTTCATTTTCTTTAAAAAATAATAAAAAATTATGACATGTATAAGCAAAACAATCATCTTTGATTAAAATGTAGTTTTCCCTCCAAACCGAGAGTACCGAACAAGTCTCCCTTGTAAAAGTGATTTCTGATTTCAATGGGACTTCCTGGTTAAATTAAGGTAAATTAATAAATAATATAGCAAACTGCTTAATGTTTTAAATGAAAAAATAATCATATATTTATTTTCTCAAAGTTATGTACAGGACCCAAGTAATGGTTATGAATGGATTATTGGAAATTAATGGAAATTAAATGTGAGGGCATTTTTAACTAGTATTAATTTAATAAACTAAATATGGAGCTTCCTAAATGCTAAGTTGTCATCTATACATCATGTTCATAGTGACTTTTTGGAAGCTGCACCCTGGTCAGGACCATGTGTAAATGATACTTCTATTAGAGGGATTAGACTGATCTACTTACAGACCCCCCTCTGTGGCAGTTGCCCCAAGTTGCCTTCATTTGCCATGTTGAGTAAATTCCTACCGTGCTGGGTACACCCTGATTAGGGAGTGTAGGACTTAACCACCAACATTATCAGTCTTATGTCAAGCAGTCCTGACGGTTCTGTTCTGTTGAGTAATTTTCACAGTGAAAGGAGGTGTTTAAGATGCTGAAGTGTGTATTCAGATGGGGAGTAAAGCCGCTCAGACCAGGGTGATTGATTGTTTCCTTTTGTCATACACACATATTATGACTGACATGTTTGCTCCTTTACAGTGCAGATCTCTCTAGAATGAATTATAATGCCTCTGTAAGAAGGGAGGTTGAGAAACATTTAGTTAAACACTGTGCCCTGTTGCAATAGATCTCTGTATTGTTGCTTATAGGAGTACTTATGTTTGCTTTCTGATATTAAGTTAGCGACACTGTCATTTGGGGAATTTAGAAAGCGTTTGGCAGATGGATTGAGAAAGATTAGCTGTAGCAGCTGCGTTTGGGACAGAATCACAGATTAGGAGCTCTAATGTGCAGACCTGGCTCCTTCTTTACACTCCAGATTTGGGCAGCAACACCTTCCTATCACTCAGTCAGGGAGCGTCAACACTTCGGCCTTCATCCCCTCGTCCCTCTTTTAACCTCCCCTTTCATTCTCCCTCCCTTTATTCTTTTTTTTTTGCCAAGGTTGCATGTTGTTGTGGTGCTATTTCTGTATCCATGTATCGTTATCCATTCTGTATTTGCTGTCTAGCAATTCTTTTTGAGCTGGCGTGTCAATGATCCAGTGTCTCAAAAGCATTTTCTGTTTGCAGGTGTTTTGCACACCCAATGTGACAATTAATAATGGTACGATGTATAAAAGTTAAAGCCTGTATCAAACTATGTAATACTCAATGGGCTCACGTGCAAATGTCTGTGAATTTTTGTGCATGCACATGTATGTGTGTGAGTACCAATGTTTGTGTGTGTGCTTGGTGTGCATAAGTGAGAGGATAGAGATTAACCCCATGCTATCCCCAATCCCTGGTTATGAGTTTACAGCGTCTGTCTGGCCATCTCACTGTTTAAACAACAATCTAATTAATCCTGTCTTTATTAGTTTCAGTGAACTGGGGAGGCAGGCTGGGAGGGCGTGAGGGAAAACTGGGAATGCTGGCAGTGAAGAAAAAAAAACTCAGGGAGGGGGAGGAACCAAGTGCAAGAACAAGGATTTGAAAGGAATTTAAAGGCAGAGACTTAGGCCCTTTGAATGGAAATAGGGATGTAAAGAGATTGTGAGTCAGTAGAGAAATTGAAGGGTTATAACGTCACACAGTAGGAGAAATAGTGGGACAAAGGAGGAAAATAGTAATAGGGGGAATCAATGGAGCTGAGAAAGACTGTTTTAAGCCTTTTTCATTTAGTTTAATAAGTGCTTTAAGATTGTGGGTGACATGAATACGCTGGAGTTTGATAGTTTTCAATATTTAAGCATATCTAACAGACGGTTCTCATTTCATAGGCTAACTACTGCCATCTACTGTCATATGGGAGAAAAGAAAACAACAAGCAATAGTGATGACTGTAACTCATCTTAGCAGATGTTCACCTTGTTGCACTGTGAATTGGGTAATGTTTTTGCAGCCTTTAATTAAGAGACTATGCTAATCTCCAGAATAATTGGAGCTGAGGGTACATGTGTCGGAGTACTTTGTTTATGCATCCACCTTTAATTACTTCACCTATTTATTCAGTTAGACACCATTCATCCCCCACATCCTCCAACATAAATAGATCTAAACATATAAACTCATGTGTTTTCGTTTCTGTGTACTTCCAGGCTCTTTGTAAGAAAGTGTAGTGCCTGCCTGCAGGTCATTGGACGATCTGAACTGATAATGCGCGTGCTGGGCCAGGTGTACCACCTGGGCTGCTTCAGCTGCTGTGAGTGTGAACGCCGGCTGCAGAGAGGTGATGAGTTTGTGTTGAAAGAAGGCCAGCTGCTCTGCCGCATGGACTATGAAAAGGAGAGGGAAATGCTTGCTGCTATTAGTCCCACACCAACTGAATCAGGTACAGTGCATTTGAATTAAAAAAGTTCTTAATATAAACTATATTTTTTTCTTTGTTTTTTTTTTTTTTTTCATAGACAGCTGGGATATACTCCATCTTCCCCGCGACCCTGAAGCGGTTTGGAAAATGAATGAATGAATGTTTTTTCATATTCAAATATTTATCTTTTGTCCCAGCACAGTCAATCTCTGTCACTTTCCTACAGATCATTTAGCAGCACTTTAGGAAATCAGGTATTTTAAGTTTTATGTCAACATTATAAAGTAAAATACATCTTGTGATCTACATAGGTTATTTCCATTTAGGCACTGTCAGTGATGCTTGGAAACAACTGCTTGGCAGAATAGCATCATAATGACAAAAAATATTTAAAATGATGCAGTGGCAATGTGTGTAACAGTACCATGACCTCACTGTTTATATTCACAAATTCAACCTTCAGATTCAAGTAACATATGTAGAGGATTTAAGAGGTTGCCTTCAAAGGTGGGCAACAGCTTTTATATTAGAATCTGTTGATTATTTACAGTATGTGAAGTTGAATCCGCACCTCCAGTGAGCTGCAACAGCTTGGAACTAAACACCTCAGACACAGTTTGATTTTCTCAGTTGTTGACTACAGCCCAGAGGTCAGACGCACACAGACAGCTGGTCTGATAAAGTTGTCTGTTTTTCTTAGTCAAAAGTGAAGACGAGGATGGTGGAGGAGGCTCGAGTGGTGGAAAAGGTGGTGACGAAGGCAAGGAACACAAGCGTTCAAAGCGACCACGTACCATCTTAACCACTCAACAGCGGCGAGCTTTCAAGGCCTCCTTTGAAGTGTCAGCTAAACCATGCAGGAAGGTGGGTGGATCAGCTTCTTATCAGAGCAACAACATCCCACAAAATATTTTAAAACTTTGTGGTTTGGGGGCCTGTCTTTGAGTTTTTCAGAACAGTAACTCATTTTTTGTGTTGTAAAAACTATGGAAAAACTCTTAACTTGTAGGTGAGGGAGACACTGGCTGCTGAGACTGGGCTGACAGTGCGTGTTGTGCAGGTGTGGTTTCAAAACCAGAGAGCCAAGGTTAGACTTTAAAATGTTCTTAAAAAAACAAGCTATAACATGCATATGAGCAAAGAAAAAAAAATCCACACATTGTGTGATTTTTGTGACTTAGATGAAAAAGATAGCTCGCCGACAGCAGCAGCAGCAACAGCAGCAGCAAGAACAGGAGCAACTTGGAGGGACGAGGAGAGGACCTAGCAGAGGGGGCCGCCAAAGTAATGATGATAGTGAAGGTAAAAAAGAAAGAAATGAGCAACAGAAAAAGAGAGGTTCTTTAAACTGATGTGGTTAAAATGGGTTTTTACCTTCACAGATGGATCGAGTACCCATGGCATGGATGGGATGCTGGGGTATCCATCTCTGCCACGTCAACAGTTGCTTGCTCTGGATCCCAACATTTATGGTGGAGAGCCTTTTCGACATGGGCTTACCCCACCTCAGCTGAACAGTGAACAGCTCCATTCTTATGGTAAGGCTCAAGGTTGAGCTGAGTTCAAATGAAATTGTGTATTTCAGAAATCAAAACTTTTTTCAAATGATCATCCCACCATCATTACAGTATAAGGTTTGCTTTGATGTTATGTCCTTGGTGGAACCTAAATATCTTATTTAAATTGTAGATTCAGAGACAGTCTTCCACGATTTGGACAGTGATGGGAGCCTTGGTCACCTTGGTGATTGTCTCTTAGCAACAGGGGAAGGCCTCCTGACAGGACGAGTGGGAAACCCCATTGACCGTCTCTACTCCATGCAGAACTCCTACTTCACCTCCTGACCTTTGTAAACTGTCACCCATTCACTTCCTGTTTCACCTTTCACCTCAGAGATGCAGCTAATGGAATCTGTCCATCAACATGCCTGTGGGACCATCCTCTGTCATACAGGCTAGATCCAAACACTTCAGCTATTTAAACAGACTATTATTTTAAGTCACACATAGTCATATTTAGCACAATATTCTCATATCCTTTCTCTGACGAGAATCCCATGCTGGAAGTATAGATGTCCAAGATGATGGACTTCAATTTTTCCTGGTTCTATTTATGTTATTTTCAGTGAAATATGTTTCATGGCACTTTCCATCTGAAGAAAAAATGATGACACATATACCTATCAATATGTATATCTTGAATTCAAACTAAGTGACAAAGGAAGATCATTCATCAATCAAATTACATTCATTTAGGAGGTTTGGCAAGATTTTTGCGCAGGTGAGAGTCCAAATTCTATTAGTGTAATGCATAACTTCCTTTGTTTTGCCAGAACTAGTTTTACTTAATGTGTATGAATGACTGCAGTATAAACAATACTGTATATGGACTACCATTTTGCTCTCAGGTTAGTGTGTGTGTTTATGTACCCTGAGTCTCAACTCAGGATATTGTGTTGGATACAATGACAGATTATCTTTGACTTCAAGAAAGTAGTTTGCAAAGCAGAGGAAACTCTCCAAGTATACTTATTTCAAAGTACATCATTAGTTTTGGAAAATGCATGACATTTATAATATGGACCAAAAGATTGTTTTTTTGTTTAAGCATTTAGAATATAAACGACAGCACAGGGTCATTTTAAGAGCCTTATGTGGAAACAGGGTTGTATAAATAATTTCTTTAGCGTTCCCTTTTCTTTTTATAATGTAATCAGTAAAAAACAGCGCAGCAAATTACAACTAAAAGATCTATAATGTCCCAGATCTAGGAAGCGAGGTACACGATGATGTACTCCAAATGTAAATGTTAGTATGACTGTGCCACAATTAATTGTTGTAATAACTTTCTGTAATAATTTTCTTCTCAGAAAAAAAATCATATTAGATACTGTGGGTAGATATTTTGTACCTTCTGTGATAATCAACAAATATTTAAACTGTAGCATGATATTACTATACCACAAAGTAGATCTACAGAAATAGCTTTCAAATCTAAGCTGGACTGTAAATGTTTCTGAAAGCACCAGAGTAGACTCGTGGTGCAAGATGAAATAGGATTAGGGTGGTACTTGTTCTATTTAGATGCTAGTGATTGGCTAAAACCTGTGATATTCTTTCATGACATTATGACTCCGCTTACTGACTCATGGTGTTTTTAAAGTGATATTATTGTGAATGTAACTTATTTGTGCAGTATTAGATGAGTTCTTTTAATTCTTTTGTTCAGTGACTGCAAGGTGATGTGTATTGAATGTAATGTTGCTGTATCTTCAATACAATCTGCAGCTTTATCTTTGAAAGACTATTGTCTCATTTCTCCAATTACAATAAGTGATGTAACTCTGACTGCTCACATGGCTCAATTACTGATACACTTTTTTAAAAAAAAGGAAACTTTCACCTTATTTATGCCCCACAAAGCTTTAATACCTGAACCAGAAAAAGTCTGTTCTGCTCAGTGGTCACTGTGTTCATAACTCAAATATCCTCCCTCTGTCTCTCTCAGTAGTTCTCCTGATTAGAGGTAAACAGTTGCCTCCTTCTCCTTTCTTCCCAGACTCCCTATTTTTCAGTCATTGTGTAGTCAGAGTCTGCGTGGGAGCACACATTCCAGTTTAATATTTGACAATGACTCAGACCTGGAGAAGGCAATGGTAGGAGGGGCAGATGTAATCAACAGAAAACAATTAAAAAATAATCAAATATTTAGTGAAATGAAACAGATCAGTACAATCCAGGACTTGCATACAAGGAAGTATAAATGCTAAATAAGATCAAATAAAATTCCTTTATTAAAACCTTCAGCAGGGAAATTTCAGATAGCAAACAAACAGCAGCAATATGCAAAAAAAGAGAGTATCCACCGTTGAAAAAAGACATTTCTTCAATAAGTAAAATTATGATCAAATTTATATTAAATTCCTATAAGTTGTGGTGTTGCAATGTTGTCATGATTTATTGTCGCAAGAAGTCACAGTGAAGAGAGCTGGCATTCTTACAGTCACTGTACATACATTAACAAATTTTGGACACATTTCAAACCAGTCCATCTGTGATGCTGAACACACAGGTGTGATCTCCCATCCTATGATGACTGCGGTACCTCATTTGTTGCTGGAAAAAAGAAAGAAATGTATTTGTTGGCTAAAAAAGGAAAGCTGTTATTTATTATTATTATTATCATCATCAAATGGTTTAGAATTTGATTTACGTGGCAATTTTATTTAATCGTTAGTTTTAGTATCAAACACTTACTATGTCCAGTGCAAGAATGCAAAAGTCATTATGGACTTACCCACTCCACGGAGGTCCACTGTTTCTGCGCAGCCGAGAAAGTGGGCTATGTGTGCTGTGCAGGAGGTAGGACTATTTTGATTTTCTCTCAGGCATTGCTCAAACTTCACAAACTCTTTGGAACAGTCCTGTCTGATCTTCTGGATCACCGGGCTTCATACATTTAGGAGTAAAGCACAGATATGTCTTAAAATATGCATTTATAAATTACATTGCTCAAAAAAAGTTAACAGACAAGTTGCCTTACTGTGATGATGTACATTGTGAAACCTTCATCTTTAGATCGTGACACTTTTGCTGCCATGTCGACGGGTTGGAGGATACACATGATCCGTATGATTCCAGCTCTTTATGGCAGTACCTAGCCGATATTTCCATAGCAGCTTGCCTGAAAGTGACATATATATATATGTGATATATAAAGCATGAATCCAATAAATCAACCATATTTCATCGACCTAGAGTGCTGTAGGGAGAACTGTAACTAAAACATTAAGCGCTAAAACAGTTTTAGAAACATGTATCTATAAAGCTCCTTAACAGAACAAATAGTGATAAACTATTACTATATCATCAATAACCACAGTCCTTACATATTGCTGTGTGATGTGGTATCGAACAAAAAAATTAGTCAGAGGTTATCCCAACACCACTGTATCATGTGGCACCATGTCTGTAAGTGAGGCAGTAGTTGCAACATTCACACTCGTAGCGGATTGGACAGGAAACGACATTGTTGTGGATTCCTTTAATCTTATTGGTTCAATTTTGCATCAATCATATACTTTGGGACAACCCCTATTGTGACGATGATTTTCTTAAAGGGAGAGTTCTTTGCCGGCACTAAATTTTAGTTAGTATTTTTTTGCCAAATAAAGCAAATTATTTGCATTTAACGTGATTCTTTTTTTTTATTTTTTTTTATTTTTACATTAAACGTTAAACTAAAGTGGGAAAATGAAATTTGTTTTTGTCGCAAAGGTGATAACCAGTGCCGTCTCTTTCAACGGCATTGGCATTTTTCATTACGTGTCCTTACGCGTTTACGTATGCGGAAGCCAGGATAGGAGCTCGAGCGATACAGTAAACGGGTTCCGAAGGCTAGATAGCACTCTGCTCTCTGTCAAATTGTATTTCTACCAGCTGAAGCACGACGGGGTGGTGGTGGATGATAGAGGGGGCCAAGGGAGGTAAGAGAGTACAATGAACAACGCCAAGAAAGACGAGAATGTGGGTGCAGATGGAATACTAGGACCGGATGAGCTGCAAATGGCCCCCTCTGTGAACCACAACCAGCATGACAGCGGCACCGGCGACGAGCTGGTGAGCTCGGTGACACTGTACAAGCGAAGGCCCCGACTGCTACATGGCACAGTCCTCCCGTTCCTGGCTGTTCTGTACCCGGGGTGGCTTTATGTGTGGTTGGGAGTCTACGGTGCTTCCGAGTATCCCGAGGCAGGCCTCCTTGCATTAGCCGCAATCGGGATCGCGCACGTCCTAACAGCGCTCTCCGGTTATTGGTCTGTGCATGCGCATTGTTGGCTTACATGTTCCAAGGTAAACATAACAATTTTACTGTATAGATATCCAGTGTATGGAAATGTTTTGTCATATACTTTGTACTCACCTTTTGTAGGGAGGTTACAAGTAAGGGACAGGTATAGATTCCCAACCAAAGTATGGGACCAATCAATGAATACTTAAGTTATTTTACCATGTAAAATGTGTTATACTTTGTCTTATACTTGGAAGACGTTGTCAAAAGACCTCCAATTTTTTTTTTTTTTTAGAATGGGCAAGGATCTGATTAGCTGTTTACCAACATGCCAGTTTACACGTAAGATAGACATTTGATAGCTGTATTAAAAGAAACTTTAGTGTTCAGTTTTCTTATATAATTATAACAATTTGTCTGACAACACCTGATCAGTGATTTTTCATATTCACTCTTTCATCAGCATTTAGTGTCACAGCAGCCATTCATTCCACAAATGAACAAATTTATAATTGATCACTCTGTGGTAATACATGCACTGATTTCAAATGTGCAAATGGTCAGACTTTTACAACAACTCTTGGCAAAAATTATGGGATTAACACTACTGAAGGATGTTCATTTAAGTCTTTTGCTTTGACATTAATGTCAGCAAACAATTTATATGACACAAAACTGTTTCACTTCTCAAGCAAATGTTCTAGCCTTTTAAAACACACAAGAATGAGTTTAAGTGTGACTTATGGTTTTTTTTTTTTTTTTTTTACTCAAAAAGGTACACTTAACCTTTCCACTTTTATATGAGAAATGAAGCAGACTAAGAACATCATGTTTTTTCTGCCCAACATGAAATTTAGTATTGTGTTTTTGTTCTGTTAGTTAAAAACAGTTTATATCCAATGTTGCTTGCCCTTCTAGCCTCTCTGTCATCTTGTACCCCAGGGTTACTTTAGGAGACCATAAAGAGACTAACTAAACACTGGCTGTGGAGTGGGTCTTTGTTTTTTTTTTGTAGCTGCCATAGTTTATTGAAATTTGGGGGTTATTTAGGGGTTTCAGTTCCTTGTCACTTCATGCTACATACTTGTCATTTAATGTGTTCTTAACAATGTGCCTGACATTTGCATTTGAAAAATATGTCATATCATATTTGAGACATATAAAGTTCAGACTAAACAGCAGCGTGTAAACTTGTCATGTCTTTATTTGCATATACAGGAGCCAGATCCAAACAAGGCTACGCTGGCAAAGGTCATTCCAACCCCCAACAACGGTTCTGCTGAGCTTGTTGCTTTACAGAGAGACCAGGTTAGTTTGCATCTCCAGTGACTGGCTATTCCATGTATTTTTCACTAAAAAGATTTCTTTGATTTTACATTTCGTACCAATGAAGCTCAAGGCTTTTACTGGTCAGAGAGATTACTTCTATTTAAGTTATATGGTCCCTTTTATATTTTAAACAAATGTTTTAAATGCTTCAAACTTAATAATATGGTATTAGCATGTTCTTTTTTTAATGTACTATTTATTTCTATGTATTTTCTTGACTTGAATGCTCATCTCCTTGTCTTTTTCTTATTCTGATCATCAGGACGAGAATGGAGAAAGGATTTTATCTTTAGAGTTTCAGAAGATCCGGTACATATTTGACTACAAAGAAAAGAAACGTTTCCTTCCAATAGCGTTTCCCATCAGCAACCCAATGGGTTACTTTCAGTCTTGGCGTGGCTATCAGGAGGAGACTGAACTCAGAGCTGCAGAAAAGCGATATGGCACCAATCGTGCTGAGATGGTGGTGCCAGATTTTTTAGAGCTTTTCAAAGAGAGGGCCACAGCTCCTTTTTTTGTCTTCCAGGTATGAATATTTAATGGTGCTTAGAATTTGACTGGTTTTGCAGTGGAAGTGTTAATAATCTTTATATTCCCTTTATGTCATACACCTTGCAATTCATCAGGTTTTCTGTGTTGGACTGTGGTGTCTGGATGAGTACTGGTACTACAGTGTTTTCACACTGTTTATGCTGGTGGCATTTGAGGCCTCCCTGGTCCAGCAGCAGATGAGGAATATGTCAGAGATCCGCCGCATGGGAAACAAACCGTACATGATTCAAGTAAGCCTGATCAACTTAAAAGTTATCATATTGATTATTTCTTGATTAGAATATTGCATATATGATTGGCATAATGTTATCTCATAACATTTTATGGGTCTAGAGCAGGGTTATCAGTCCCACAAGCACCACAGATTTTTAATGTATCCCTGTCTTAACACACCTGACTCAAATTAAATACATCAAAGACCTGCTCAACTCAGGGCCCTGTGGGACCAAGTTCAGTTGCCCTGGACTAGAGGAAACTTTTTGCTCTTGCCATAACTGAACTGTATGCATTATATTTAGTCAGTACTGAAATAAAAGACCTTAACAATTTTGACAGGATGTGTATGATTCGTGATTTGCACTTGAACAGTGATCCAATGACAGACAAGGAAAAATACATTCAAGTTGAATTAAAACTTCTCTTCTTTAAGTCAAGCATGAATGGAGAGCATCTGGCATCAGTTACAAAGCGCTTAGATCTTGGGGAATCCTTGCTTCAGAGGGTCAAAATTTGAAAGCAGATAAAGGAATGAAAAATATTAGGCAACTTCACTTGACACAGTGACAATGCTTACGAATAAACATTGCACACAAAAATCATTTTTGAACAACTATCACATTACTCTTTGTTTTTATTTATTCATAAAAAATAATCTGCCGTTTTGACTTCTATAAATTTGTGATTAAAAACAACTGTTTGTGTTTGTATTATATTTAGTAAAACACTACTTAAATTTTGTAGATAGTAATGGGAGCATGTTTGGAAAAAGTATCTAAAAAGTTACTTTTAACAGTAAAACATCACTTTTTGTTGTAAGAAATCAACAAAGTACCCAAGTTACTTTTTGAATTAAGTAACTAGTAACTGCAGCTAGTTACCTTTTTCAGTAAGTAGCACAACACTTAGTTTATTCCTTTTGTATTAAAAGCCTACCAAATGAAATGGTTATTCTTTGTGGCAGGTGTATCGCAACAGGAAATGGAGACCTATTTCTAGTGATGAACTTGTCCCTGGAGATCTCGTCTCTATAGGTAAATATCCCGTCCTAGTTTTCATGACATGTACTGTGAACATTAGCTTGACTTTTGTTTGTTAAAAATGTGTATTCTCTGCTCTTTAGGACGTTCACCGCAAGACAACTTGGTACCTTGTGATGTGTTGCTACTCAGGGGACGCTGCATTGTGGATGAAGCTATGCTGACTGGAGAGTCTGTGCCACAGATGAAGGTTAGAAGCTGATTTTATTATGATTCTAAACTAAGTAGATAGATAGATAGATGGATACTTTATTCATCCCCAGGGAACGAAATTCAGGGTTATCCAACAGTTCCTTTAAAAAGAAGATAAATAGATTAAATTAAAGAATAATATTCAACAGTCTAATTGCAGCAGGAATGAAGGACCTAAGTAGTTTAAACAAATACATTTATGTGCACCAAATTAATACTGACAATACATTGTGTGCAGGAACCAGTGGAAGACTTAGATCCAGAGCGAATTCTGGACCTCCAGACAGACTCTCGTCTCCATGTAATCTCTGGCGGGACAAAAGTAGTCCAGCATAGTCCCCCTTTAAAGGCCAGTGCTGGACTCAAGCGTAAGTGCTAATGCTTTTTTAAATTTATCCCTTAATAGTATGTTTTTACAGTTGAATCGATATATTTAATGGTGCATCTATTCGCAATGAGTTTAAAATAACCTGCACTCTTAAACCTTTTCCATTATGTGCAGCTGTAGACAACGGCTGTGTGGCCTACGTACTGAGAACAGGATTTTATACCTCTCAGGTAAAGACTGTGGTTCATATTTCTATACTGATGTCCTCTTTCTGACCTGAGATGGGTTTTTTTGTTTGTTTGTTTTTTTTCAAACAAACAAACAAAACCAAAAACAAAACAGAACAAAACAAAAAAAACAGAATTGTACAGATAAAAAAACAATAACAAGAAAAAAAAAAAGTGTACATATATAAAGAAAACACACACACACACAGAAAAATAAAATAAAATACAGTCTCACACATTACATTTGCCTAACAGTTCTCAAACTGTAGTTTGTGTATCAGTAGTGGTGCTTGGGCCTCCCATATACCAGCCTTTCTGTGGTTGCACCCATAATTTATTTTCAAATAGAGACTATTTGTATTTATAATAATCAATTTTTTTTTTTTTTTTTTAAACTTTTTTTTATTTTTTTTTTTATTGTGTCAAATACTAAATAATTAATGCTGACAAACCTGCTTTTAGGGTAAACTGTTGAGGACCATTCTGTTTGGTGTGAAGAGAGTGACAGCAAACAACCTAGAGACCTTCATCTTCATCCTCTTCCTACTTGTGTTTGCCATTGCTGCTGCTGGATATGTGTGGGTTGAAGGTGAGGAGCACAGCATAAGCTCAGTGTGATGCGATTCTTATTTAACATAGATATCACTGTCATCAAAATCACTGCTAATAGGAAAAGACAAGAGATTAAGTTGATTTTTAAAAAAGAGTGTTTTGTGGTTTTTATCGCCCCTTCAGGGACCAAGGATGCCAGTCGGAACCGCTACAAGCTGTTTCTGGAGTGCACACTTATCCTCACTTCAGTGGTTCCACCAGAACTTCCCATAGAGCTTTCCCTAGCAGTTAACACATCTCTCATTGCACTGGCTAAACTTTGTAAGCATGTTTTTCTGTCCAGCTGGATGATGGAATATTTATCACAGCAAGTGGAAAAAGCAGCATATGAGACAAAGCTTGTAACAGCAGAGTTTTATTAAGTGTTTGTTTTTTACTTTTGCACAGATGTGTTTTGCACAGAGCCCTTCAGGATACCATTTGCAGGAAAAGTAGAAGTTTGTTGTTTTGACAAAACTGGAACATTGACCAGTGACAGTCTGGTTGTACGTGGAGTAGCGGGTCTCAGGTAAAAACTCATAACTTTATGTTATGGTTTTAGTTTTTTGGGGTTTGTTGAAACAGTTATTGCATTATAAGAAGTGAATTAACTAGTATGTATGTTAATGACAGACAGGGAAAGGAGGTAACACCAGTCTCTGAGATACCAGTTGAGACACATCGGGTAGTGGCCACTTGTCACTCGCTGGTTACTCTGGATGATGGGCAGCTGGTAGGAGATCCTCTTGAGAAGGCCATGCTGACTGCTGCTGACTGGACTCTTACTAAAGGTACCCACTAAATGGACACTGCAAGGCAGTACCTTGTGTATAAGAGATCATCAACAATATATGCTTATGTTGGTATATGACTGCATATATATATATCCTGCCTCCTTCCCCATGATAAATTTGATTTTAAATACATTCCTTCAAAGTAGCACCAAACGTAGTGCTTTGCATGCAGTGGAATAATTTAAAAAATGCACCTTAAAGCAGAGCATTTATTCACATAACTTAAACTTTACTGCAAATGTTAATATATCTGTAGAGTTGTTCTAAGTTTTTAATGTAAACTGGCTGACTCTTGTCTCTAAACCAGATGAAAAGGTGTTCCCACGGGGCATCAAAACCCAGGGACTCAAAATCCACCAGCGTTTTCATTTTGCCAGTGCTCTGAAGAGAATGTCAGTGTTGGCATCCTATGAGAAACTGGGCTCGACTGAACTCTGCTACATCTCAACAGTCAAGGGTGCTCCAGAGACTCTCAGAGGAATGGTACATACTGACAACATCTTGTTTACATACCTACTTCCTGTAGCCCAGGTTTAGGCAAGTTTGCTTTCCGAGAGCTGCAGTCCTTCAGGTTTTGGTTGTTTCCCTGTTTCAGCACACCTAATTCAAACTTGACCAAACTTGATGAGCTGCTTGATTAGTTTAATTTGAATCAAGCGTTTTGGACCAGAGTCTGCAGCTCTCAAGGACCAGACTTGCCTACCCCTTCTCAAGATTAATCAAGTATTTTCTAACATGGCTGTCTTTAGTTTGCAGAATGTCCGTCAAGTTATGATGAAGTCCACAGAGAGATGTCACAGGAAGGGGCTAGAGTACTAGCTCTGGGTTATAAAGAAATTGGACATCTCAGTCATCAACAGGTTCAGATTTCATTGCTTACAAACTTTCAGAAACATAATAATTAGTCATGTTTGTTTACAGATCTGTTCAAAACTGATATGAATCTTTTTGGTTCATATAGGTCCGGGAGATAAGTCGTGATGCTCTGGAATGTGATCTTCATTTTGCTGGGTTCATGGTTGTATCTTGTCCACTAAAAAGTGATAGCAAGGCCGTTATCAGAGAGATTCAAGAAGCATCTCATCATGTAAATAAGCTTAGTATCTCAAAAGTTCAGAAACACTGAAGGAAGATTTAATGATGCTTAATTGCATTCCATCCACTTTCAGGTGGTTATGATAACAGGAGACAACCCTCTAACCGCTTGCCATGTAGCAAAAGAGCTCCACTTTATCCAGAAAGAGCACACACTTATATTGCAGCAAAGTTCTAATCATGGTAAGTTGGGTATCTCTCCTCAGAATTGCTTACATTACACACATAAGGCTGTGAGTGTTTAAACGGAGGACACAGAGAAAGAGTTAAGTCTTTATTGTATATTTATGCTGATTATCTCATTCAAAGAAAGAATTTTGCTTCCCAAAGAGACTTTTCTTAAATAAGCATCCAATTCACCAAAATTGCTTCTAAACAAAATTACTGTTCATTTTGTTTTGCAGGTGAGTGGCAGTGGGAGTCCATTGATGGCAGCGTGTCTGAATCGCTTCCCCCTCCTTCTGTTTCTTCATTTGTGCGTCAGTATGACTTATGTGTGACAGGGGAAGGGCTCACCAGACTGAGCTGTGACCCCCGGCTTCTCCATACTCTGTTACCACATATACGAGTGTTTGCTCGTGTCAGTCCAAAACAGAAGGTAGGTCCCAATGCAGCAGTTGGATGTCCTGAAAAGTCCCAGAGACACACAATTATATCTGTAGTTTTTTGTCATTAAAATGCAGTCAATAGACATATTTTCATTATCACATAGACAGGAAGTTGGAACAGACAGTTTTGCACTTTTGAGATGCATTTTGAATAGAAATAATAGTATGTATTGTAAGGCATGTGGATATTAATGTAAGTAACAGTGGTTTATTTGTTCCATGTTATTTTAGGAGTTTGTGATCACCAGTCTAAAGGGACTGGGCTATGTGACTTTGATGTGTGGGGATGGCACAAATGATGTAGGCGCTCTTAAACATGCTCATATAGGTAAGAGTTATCTGTCACAATAAATGAAACAAACAATTTGCTGTGCATGACTCCCAACAGGGAACAATGATGAATTTGTTTTATTCCACAGGTGTTGCTCTGTTAGCTAATGCTCCTGAACACATGCCAGAAAAAAAGAAGCGTTCAAGAGAAAAGGAGTCATCCACATCCGAATCCAGACCTTTACCACCTGTCAGTTCGGGAGCCAAACTGAGCTCCAGGGCAGCCAGACAGCGTGTTATGGCACAAAGAGAAGAACAACTTGCTGCACAAAAGGTCATTGCTTTGTTGAAATTACAGAAATCTTTTTAAAACATGTTTTTTTTTATGGAGATGCTAAATGCACCATGCTGACATGCACTTTACCCTCCGTCCAGCTAAAATTGTGAACAATAAAATGATTGCTCAACATAAGAATTATTGTTGCATGGTGTGCTAATTCTCATATGTGTTTTTTTCTGTAACAGGAGAGAATCAGTCAAGTCCTCCGAGAGCTTGAAGAGGATCAGGTGCAAGTAGTAAAACTAGGTGATGCTTCCATTGCTGCTCCCTTCACCTCAAAGCTCTCCTCCATACAGTGCAGTGAGTATCACTTGTTATTAATCTTGACTCAAATGTAGTTTGCAAAGACTAAGACATGAAGTTGGTGTGTCCCTAGAAAACATTTTTCTTTCTTTTTTTTTTTCTTCTTCTTCTAAATTCCCAGTATGCCATGTAATAAAGCAAGGCCGTTGCACGCTGGTGACTACACTCCAGATGTTCAAAATCCTTGCACTCAATGCGCTAGTTCTGGCCTATAGTCAGTCTGTTCTCTACCTCGAGGGAGTAAAGTTCAGTGATTTCCAGGCGACTCTGCAAGGCCTGCTCTTGGCTGGATGCTTTCTATTCATCTCTAGATCAAAGGTGGGAATTGAGGCTGTAATACCTGCAGATTTTACATTTTCAAAGAAAGATTGATGGCATTTACTATTTTTTTCATATAAACACATTTCTGTTTTTATGGAAAACAACCCGAATAACAACATTCTCTTTGACTCCACTCAGCCACTGAAAACATTGTCACGAGAACGGCCCTTACCGAACATTTTCAATCTATATACTGTGTTGACTGTGCTGCTGCAGTTCACGGTTCACTTCTGTAGTCTTGTGTACCTTTACAAAGAAGCACAAAGCAGAAGTCCACCCAGGTGAGTAAGACAGAAGGCTTCTTTATTTTACTCCAACCTCGTTATTGTTGCACTAAAAACCATGTCAAAGTACAGAGTATCTTCCATATTATTATACAATTGCTGTTTTTATTAATTTCTCCTAAATACTCAGCGTCAATTAAATGACTTTTTTCAATTATCAACAATCACATTATATAATTCTGGCTTTAGTCAACAAAACTGTCAAAAATGAAAACATTTTTTGCCAATCCCCCTACATATGGTTTTCCAAATTCTTCCAAACGGTTTCAAAATATTATATTGTAAAGAACTGAAAATGTTTTCAAAAACCAAATAGAAAAAAAAAACATTTATTATCTTGTAATGGTTGTAGAGATTCCAGAAATACCAACAGCTTAAAAAACGTGCCTGCTTGCTGCTCATCAGTGGATTTTTTTATAATAGATTTTGCTTACGTTTTTGTACAGAGAGATCATTCTTTTTTCTGTACTGTATGAAAAGCTGATACTTGCTTAATGTAGAACAATTAAACTAACCTGGAAAATTAATTATCAAACAAATTTTTTGTCAGTGATCTAAAAAGATGGGAGAAATAACACAAGCAAAATCTTCCACAGAAAAACTAAAACCCAAATGGTTGATGAACTGAAACTTTACATGCATAATTCAGAGCTTTGTAAAAAAGAGAAAAAAAAAAAATCTGTCTGCATTTGCGTGGGCCATCTTTAATCAGATCAGAAGCCCACTCTAAATTAAAATTATCAATACTCTATGTAATACTCAATCAGATCATTCTGATCTGTTTTGGCTGAATTAGAATCCATAACAATTGTATCAAAATAGGTAGGTTAAATTGATCTTTTAAACATGTAAAAGTTTTCTGATTTAAAAGTAATGTTTTTTTCTGTCTGATTAGAATAAATGTGGTCTTTGTCAGTATACACAAAAGAGACAGTACTCCATCCCTGGTCCATGCATTCATTGAGGAAAACTGTTGCTTTCTCAGAGTTGTTTTCCTTTTTCTGATCTGCTCCTGTATGGAATAAAAACTATACTGAGATGTGAAGGTCTAGTCTGTTTGTAAAATCTTCTAATAGAGATTTTTAATGACATCTGTAATTGTTTTTCTTAATACTGCTTTAAAAAGTCTTAAATGATGTATTGAAAGTGATGTGCATCATTGTTTCATGTCTGTCATGCATGTACTTTCTGGCACTTGGCAGATCAACAGTATCAATAAGAAGTTTTAGTTGTTGATGTTTTACCTGGTGAAATAAAGGTTAAATAAATGAAATACTTCCACTTTCCATCTATAGGCTTATGTAAATTGAATAAAGTAAGGCAGGAAAAAAGTAAAAAAAAAAAATCTTCTCCTCTATATGTTTTATATACTATCAGGCTGGTTCACATTTTTTATGGTCAAAATAATTTTATTTTCATGAAATGCCATTTATCGCACGTAGATAAACAAATGAATGGACCATTTTAACAAGATTTGCAGATTGTTCAAAATCAAACTAAAGAAATGTTTGTGCTTTTAAATACAGCTTCTGATTACTTGTTTAATATTGGGGGGGGGGGGGTGTACTTTTTCTCCAAATTGTCCAAAGGGTCTTTTGGACAAAATAAGAAATTATTTTTATTCCATCACTCTACATGTACAACTGACTAGATTTCTCAAATCTTTAGAAAAGACCAAAAAAACTTGTCAGCAAACATATTTATTAATTTTTTGCTTTTGTAATTCTGTTATTTATTTTACTTAATTCCATTGTCCTGTACTGTTTAAAAGATTGCATTATTGTTAAAGCTCTTTATAGTCTTGATAATCAGAAGTGTAAAAAGGAAAAAAAAAATATTTTTCATCATTAACATTATATGAATAGATTATAACTTTGATATGTCCATTTTTTGCAGAGAGGAGCAGTTTGTAGATCTTTATAAAGAATTTGAACCCAGTCTAATAAACAGCACCGTGTACATAATGTCAATGGCCATGCAGATGGCCACCTTTGCCATCAACTACAAGGTACCGTCTCTTGTTGCTACGAGTAATTCATTTCATTCTGTATACAAAAGATTAAAAATGTTTCTGGTTGTTCTTTACAGGGTCACCCATTCATGGAATCACTTAGCGAGAATCGACCACTTCTGTGGAGTATTGCTCTGTCAGGTTTAGCGATTGTGGGGCTCCTTACTGGCTCCTCGCCAGAATTCAATGAACAGTTTGCTCTTGTAGATATTCCAACTGAGGTAAAATAGCATTTTTTTGCAATAGCTTTTATTATTATAATTATAATGTACATCATTAAATTCTGTAATCTGATTAATGTGTTTTTTTCTTCTTGTAGTTCAAATTAATCATTGCCCAGGTTCTGGTGGTGGATTTTGTTGCTGCTCTGCTGGTGGATCGTGTCCTGCAGTTTCTGCTTGGAAAAGGAACTCTGAGGCTGCCTTCTTGAACTCAGTGCCAACAGCAAATGCTGCCCTTATCAACCAAATTGCAAAGGGAGAGAAGACTTTAAAGGGGGTAGAGAATTATAGCTGTCGGGACATACACAAGACAGCAAAGACAGTCATGGCATGTAGTAGTGTTCACTCTGTTCATCCCTTCCTTTGTAATGATCTGCTCCTCTGCAAGCCTTTGTGACTGTATTTAATTGACTCTTTGTTTCAGTCTCTTTTTTTAACATTTCCCTCCCCACTGCTACAAAATGCCATGAAAACAGCAGTATTGAGTGGAGTGAGATTGTGCCAGCCAGAGTGAAACCTACAGGAACAAAAAAAGGGGCATTCTCCAAGAGAATTGCAATAGTGTTTTGGATATTTTCTTCCCCTTTTCTCTGATTTTGTAAAAAGTGAAGAAGTTCTTTAACAAACTTATAAAGACTTAAAAAATACAAAAGTGAAGTCTACAAAGTGTGTTTTTTTTTTTTCCCCAAGTACTGTAGGGCAAAGTGTGTGCTACTTATTTTGAGCTATCCTATCCTCAGGAATTAGCATTGTGCCTATAGTGATCCAAGTAGGATACAGTGCGGCTGTTTATAGCAAATGTAGTCATTTAGTAAACCTTTCACATCTTGGGCTATACAACACTTGCCCAAACAAAAATGCAATTCTTTTTTAAAAAAATTATACAGATGATCTGTTTCACTGTGAATCAAGAATCATCAGGCTAAGGAGAACTTAATGCACCATTAAATCCACATGTTGGGCCTGCTAATATCTGCTTTATTGTGCCGTTTTTTCCCCATTGTTTGGGATAAACTTATCAATATATTACAATGAATACCTGTGTATGTGTTTAAGAAGGAACCGAAAAAATGTACTTCCTAATCAGGATTTGCTTGCCTCCCTTTCCATAATCATGTACCGGTAATTGCCTTTGTAAAGAGAGATGGCAATTGATGAGTAGCCTATATTGGCCATGTCAAAGTATAATTTATTTACTTTATTTTCCCACCCCATGGTCTTCTAAGTCGAACAAAAGTCTGGGATGGTTTCTCTTTAATTTTAATTCTCTATTTCTCTAATATCTTTCCATTTTTAGATATTGTAGCCAGCTTGTTTTCAGCAGATGAATGTACTTAGTTACCATGGAACACAATGCAGTTATGAACACACAATTCGGACACTGTGGAGAAGAAAAAAAAAAAGGTCAATTTAAATATTGAGCCATGAATTTTTAAAAGGAAAAAAGTGAAATTTGAAATAAAGTAGACAAACTTTTATTTGGATGGAGACTGATAACACCAGATCATAATGAGAAATATGTTGTAAGGAGATCATTTTATCTTCAAATTCATATTCCAAACTTGTTTCTCAGTCACCTGTGCTCTCTGTTGAAAACCAATAAGCCAGAATGTCATTGCTGACCCTTTATACGCCTAGGTCAACATTTTATCATAATCCAAAGAACCTGAAGTTAGTTATATCAAGGTCAATTGCCCAGTAGACTGATTACACTTATATCAGTTTTATTTCAGTTATATTTGTAGCACTTTACTACTGTATTTAATTTTATTATATGGTGACTAATATCAATTTAAGTTTATTTTTCTTTTGTTTTAATAAGCATGTGATAATCCGGTAGTTGGCGTCTATGAGCTTCACTACATTTCCCATGACGCTTAGCGGCGCAGAGGGGGTCGGTTTGTTGGGCGCGCTCTGAGGAAATCTATTTGAAATTAAAATGGCGGAAAAGCAGATGGAAGATGGGCAAGTATCTTGTTTTAACTTGTGTTTTAAACAAATTAACTCTCAAATATTGCGTTCTACCATGGTAATGCTTTGAAGTAAGCTAAATTAGAATTTCTACCAACAATATTTATGTTTGGGCAAAAGTGTCGTTTTGGTTTTGTAGTTCTTTCTCATGAAAAATAAGTAAAGCAACATATTTATATTACATAAATATGTAGCTTTTATGTGTCTTTGACGGTGGCCTGTTTATTCCTGGAAAAAAAAACATCGCAGCTGTGGAAGTAGCGGAGATAACACTCCAAATAAGGTGAGGCAGTAAGGTGTTTACACTAAAAACATTTTCTCACACTAGCAGAATCGTATCTAAATATACATTACATTTAAAGTTAACTCATGTTTTCTTCATCTCAAGGCCAGTTTTGTCACACAATCAACAAAAAGATGCTCCTCCGCAAGCCCTGACTCGGCACCTCCACACAAGTCTCCCCGCACCGGCATCCCTTCACCTTCAGTACAGACTCCAGATTGTGGGGAAGGAAAGATGGAGAAGGACGAGTCCGAAATGCAGACAGAAAACTCTGACAGGCCTGTGAGCCCTGCTGGACGGAGAAAGTCATGGAGAAGAGCCACTCTGACTCGACGCTCTCTCCCTGCCCATCCTAACCCATATCAAGGTGAGATGAGTTTGTTTTTTCTGCCCATTGTAAACGTCATATCTTTTTATTGAGATACTCATTTTTTGTTTGATGAATGCATATTTTAAAATCTGTTTTAGCTTTGTGCAGAAGCATAAGCACATCCCTGTCTCAGCAAGAGAGGCTTGAGAAATTGTTGGAGGCTTCAATGAAGGTAAATGTCAAGAAATCATAGGTTTAATGCTTAATATCTGTAATATATAATGTGCACAAGCCATGTTTTACTTTTCATGTTTGATAGTTTTCTCTAAAGCCTTGTGTCCATGTCTACAGAGTTATTCACATCTATAGGGGGTCAGTTAAAATGAGAAAACAAGGGGAGAGCATTTTATGCTGAGAAATTACCAGTCTGGCATTGACAACACAGAAAAAGAGTATAGATACTTAATTGTCATTGTCTGCTGGGTTTTCATATTGTGAAAATATATCAAGCAGCAAATGTAGTTTTGCTTTAGTGTTGCTACCTAAGGTGCCAAAACTAATGCCAGTTGTGGCACATAGTGAATGAACTATCAGGGTCTTGTTTGCATTAGATTGGAAGCACATACATATTGGTTGTTGTATGTCAGAATGTATTTCAAATGCATTTTAAACTTTACTGTCCATCCTAATTTGATCTTCTGTAAACTTTTGAACGCACCTGAACAGTTGTTCAGTGTTTTATTACTTATTGCATTACATGCTGAAATGCCACACATTCATGATGTAATCACTGTTGCTTTTCTTTCTTTTTTTAAAAATTTTAATCAAAACGTTAAGTGTGCCAGTTTAGACTGGAATATGTTTTCATTAGATGTCTATTTTTTATGTAATCACCTCTGCTTTGTAGTTGGCGATAGAAAGAACTCAGAATTCACTCCAGTCGGTGCCAAATTTCTCAGTGGAGTCTTTTCAAAAACAAGGTTAGTGGTTTGTTTTGTTTTGTTCATCATTTCAGGGACGTCTGTGTTTTAAGCCCTTGGCATTGTAATATTCATTTTAAATATTGTCTGGATTATGGGTTTCATTGGTGTAGTTGAACACATCCAGACACAGTGGGGTTGCCTTGCCAAAAACATGCAGAATGAACCACCTCTACTCCCTTTAAGTTCAGCAAGGTATTGTAACTGATTTTATGTAATTTGTTATGATTGTGTAATTATTCATAGTTATTTCATCACAGATTTTAAAGACAACTTGATATTTCCTACCACATGTATGACATTCATATTTTGTATGCAGTTCCAGTGAGCCTGCAGTGCAAAAAGCAATGGAAAATATCCAGAAAGCCATCAACAGGCATGTTCTTTGCAATCTTGTATCGTGGGGTTATGACATCCCTGTCCAAAAAGACATATCAGACTGTCATTTGTCACAGAGTGATCACAAAAATTCTACATTAACACCCAAAATTTTATTGTGATTTTTAGGATGCATGCTGAAAGTGAATCTTGGGAGGAACTGTTGAACAAACACCGAAGTAAAGCGGAAGAATTGAAAAGGTGAATATGTGTACCATCATTAATGAATCCCATATCAACAAATTATGTCAGAATATGTCTTTACAAATTTGTGCTAACAATGTTATCATTGTTATGCGTTTTCATGTTATTGTAGGAAGGTCGAGAAGGGACAGCAAACAGGCATATCCCTAAACTCTTCAACTATGGCACAATCTTCACAATACCATGTCATACAGAGTAAACCCAACTACCACAGTCTTCTCTGTCGGCAACAACCAATCCTCCATACCATGGAAACTATTGTATGTATGAAATTAGATTTTTATATGCTTATTTGAAAGTCTGAAAGGAAACCTGCAGTCAAAGATCATATCTTTTGTTTGCTAAATTTATTCAGAGTTTTATCCACTTGATCAAGTTGTGTGGAAAAAAACAACAAAAGACAGCGTGTCATCACCACCTGAGAAGAAATGGACTGAGATAATCAGATTGGCTGCTATGTTTCTGGCAGTCTGACCTAAGATAGCTATGGCTACACATGTCATTCTCATCCTTTACTATACCCAGTAATCACTACAAATACTACTAGTATTACTACTACAAATAGAGCAGTATTTAGACCACTACCCTCTAAACATTGCTATCACATTCAACTAGAGCCACTGTCATACCCTAACAATTTATCATTAATTGCAGTCATAACCTCTGCCGAGCTGGAGGTTTTGTTGGTCTGTCTGTTAGCAACGTAACTAAAAAAGTTATGGGTGGGTTTTAATAAGATTATTTGACATAACTTCTGCTATGAAGGCCTTATGTGTACTAAATTTATTCATCATTGTTTTTTGTATGTATGAATAAGTCAGTTAATGAGCATATCTATTTTTCTGTTTGTAGATGGACACTCAACATAAGATGATAAGAGAGCTCATTTCCATCAAAGATCAATCACAGTTATTGATAAAAGAGACCAGTGGTCGATTGGGTAGCAATTTTAATTGCCTTTCTTAATTTCTCTGGAATTCTTTGACACCTTTTGATCAAATTATTTTTACCTCATTCTGTTTTTTCTAGCTGAAGGGGCAGGATTCCAGGATCTTTCATCAGATGTCCTCAGGAACCTAATGTCAGCACGTTTATCGACCACAACTACACAAGAACCGGCTATGGAGCAGGTTTCTGTAGGACTTAATTCTGAAACTTGTATGTCTGTTTAATAATTTAACATATTTGATTCCTCAACATTTTAATGTACTTTATTGTTCTAATTTTAATGGCTTTTCTTCTGTTTTGACTTTTTTTTTTTTTTTTTTTTTTTTTAAATCAAAGAGCTTTATGTAAATAAAACAATTTCAGGCGGTAAGGTACTTGTTTGACCAGCAGGTGGCAGAGTGTGGCTTTGTACTAAACTGACAAGCTCAGTGAATGGGCTGAGTGGATTTCATTTAAGCCTTAATTAAGTGTGTTCTCACCTGTAAATGTCTAAACAGATTAAAATGGTAGCTGTTAAAGAATAGACAGGTGTCACTGAAAATGATCCCCTATCTTACAACACATGGTTATTAGTTTTACCTTCATGAAAAACACTGAGAAAGAAATTATTCAACATGTATTTGTACCCTGCAACCAGAAACTAAAACTTATTCAGTTTTATATAAATATTAAATCATATATTATATAATAGATGCATTGTAAGTTATACTTTTTAGTTATACTTTTAGTCTGTTAAACAGTTCTCTTTTTCTAAGAAATTCCTTGTATAACAGGGACAACACTAGAATAACTAGAAGAGATTTCTATTTTACCTTTAGTTTTTAGCTTGTATACATTTAATAGAGGCTCATCCTGAGTCACATCTAGTCTCTTGTGGCCCTGCATCTATTTCACTTCATCAGTGTCCCTTGACCATTCAGGAAAAGGCCCCTCCCCCATAGTGACTCACCCCCATGTCTAGCTTAGCTTGGTCACTGATGCAGAACGAAGCTCTGACATTGTACCAGTCAGTCAAAGCTTTGTTAGCCATCACTTCCATCTCTTGGAACCATTCCCTCATTAAAGTTTATACTTGATTAATACTTTTGATTATCCCACTGCTGAAAATCCCATTTTCCTATGTAATATTGGACTTGCCCTATATGTAGTAATGATTACTAACATGAAGTATGTTTGGTTTTCCTTATAGCTATATTCAGGGGGAGTAACTAGAGGGAAAAGGGGCAAGCAAAAGAGAAGACAAGCAGGGTTGTGACCGTGAGAGTTGTGAGTAAGGGAGGATGGCGCACAACAGGAGAGATCGATTCTTATTTAGATGAAAATGAGGCTTGATGCTGGTGGGGTGAGAGAAGGGCAGCTTTAGCATCCAAATGAGTTGAATGTTTCACAGAAATGGTCTTTAAATGAATCACTTAAAATAAGACCAAAAGTTTACAATGCCATTGACAGTCCTTTTCATTTAAGGAAGATTGTTGGTGACCGTAATAGAAAACTACTTAAGGAATAATTAATTTAAAATGGCATGATAAAGACTTTACCACACATGGCAAGCCAGAGTTTGCAATTAAATCTTAATTTGCTGCACAGGTTACATAGTTCCAGTATAAACCAAGCTACATTGTACAAATGTCTGATTGTGGCACAAGTAACTTCCACAAGGTTAAATTCTGCTGGCTATTTAGAAAAAAACCTAAAACCAAATAGTGACCTTTGTCCTATATGCACATACATGAAACAATTACTGTTTATGTTTACTGCATTCTCTTTTTGTTGTCCCAAACTTCAGATTGATTAGTTACAGATTGCAGTAGATGGATCATTGGAGAGTCAGCATAAACCACTGCCAGTTTGGTCCAACTCCCTCATGCACACCCATCATCTCTTTTTCAGTTTAGCAAGGCTTGCTGCTGCTCTCCTCCACATCCATTCAGTCAATCATTCGTCTTGGAAAGCTGTCTCTGTGATCTGAGTGATAAACAACAGCAAAATTGCACAGTTTGCAAAAAACAAGGACACTTGTTTTCAATCTGCTGTCAACGTTTTCATACTGAGAAGTGATGGGACGTTTCATTCATCAGAGGTTTGGGACCAAATGATATTTCAAGCCTGGACTGTTTTGCTTTGGGATTGGATGTTGCAGCTAAAATTGGCACACTTTGCTCATACATGCATATTTCACTTTTTGCCACAACTTGTATGCAGCGTTTGACTTGCACACTTGCATAATACCTTTTAATTAGGTTTTTTTTTTTTTTAAATTTGTACATATGTGTTGTCAAGGCATTACATTTGTAGATTCATGTGCTTTGAACTTGCTAAAATGTTTAAACGGAATCGCAGGCTTAACTACTGTTTTCCAGCTTTGTCTAAGGGTTAGTAAAAGCTCATATGCGACTCTTCCTTGTGTTTTAACTATCCATAATAAAGTTTTGTTTGGGAAAAAAAATAGTGAGTAGATAATTATATCTGAGTGACGACAACGAATGTTTTAAGTGATTTGGATAACAAAAGCATTGCTGATGACGTAAGGGGGCATCCATTTGCACACCCACGACAATATCTGCTCACCTGGAGTTAAACACGCTGTTATAGCAAGTAAAACTCAATAAATGTAATGATTTAAAGTATTGCCAAGATTTCTCAAGCTAATATTGAAATGAGTGGTAATGGCTCTTTTCTCTACAGTAGTTTGCCTGTACCCACCCACTAGCTCGCGCTCCGTGGTGCTATGAATTTAATGGACAACACGACGCACACCGCTCGCGCAGAAGAACATCCCACATACTCGCGCGACATCAACAACAATGGCAAACCATATTCTGTTTTGGTAGATTTCTCTTCAGAGCTATACGGTGCGAAACTGTAGTTACGGCTGTTTTTATTCTTGGATTGGCACGTTTAATTGCAAGAAGCGCGCGTTCCTTTGTGATTATATTTTTCGTTTTACAATTTTTTTTCCTCTGAAAATGTGCGAGGCGCTGTTGGCAAGCTCACACAGTCTGTGCATGTGTGTCCCTGCTGCTTTTCTGCTCTGCTACGGCTACTAACCTAGCTGCTTTTCACTCGGTGGTTAGCCAGCGTTAGCCTGGCCGCGGATACTGACTGGAGTTTTTTTTTGTTCAAAAGGAAACCCACGCGAATGTAAAATACATCCGTGCGATCTGATTTTTGAAAACGGCCCTAAACTAATCGTTAACAGTCGCTGTCGGGTAAGGCAAGACGTGTTGTATGATTTGTCGCAAAAAATACTTTGCTGGCTAGCTAGTAGGCTAGCTATTTGTGTGTATTCTTCGACTGAGGAAAACGGCAAGTTTTCTTTAAAAGTATGGATGATCAGACCAGGATGTTGACGGGTCTCACCGGACTTGGTGGACTACCACAGGCCGATGTTGGTGACCCAGACTCTGTTAGGAAACAGCAGTCCCTCGGTCAACCGCAACAAGACATTGGGGATATTCTACAGCAAATAATGGCCATCACCGACGAAAGCCTGGACGAAGCACAGGCCAGGTAAGACATACGAATAGCCATTTGCCACACATTATCGCTGTTTCATATGCAGGCTCTGCTATTTGTTAAGACTACTGCTTCATTACAACAATTTTGTTACTTAACGTTTAAACCTAATTTTTAGCGAACTAAAATGGTTAATTTTCCTTTTGTTGGGAAAAATTGCTGAAATGTCCAATTTGTTTTCAAGTTCCTAATTGCATTTACATATATTTAGTTTTACAATTTGCGATCCCCCACATAACATAATTTATAAACATACTCACATGGTTGCAAAAACGTTATGGCGCCACGTCCGTTTTAATTGGTTTATCAGTGAAGTGTCAAATTAAAAAGTTAAGCTCTCATTTGGGTCTGTGATGCCAATGTTATTCCAATGGTAGTTGTGAGAATCCTGTATAACCTCAACTACATTGTGCTGTTAGGAACAAAGTGGTTTTTTGTTTTTTCCAAACAAAAGTTAATGTTCGACAATTTAATATTTATACTGGGTTTTTGATTGATGGGTCACACTTCAGCAATGAAAAAGACATCAGATTTTAGGAAGCTTTATGTTGTTCATCTTATTTAAATGTGGATATTAGGATAGGCTTCTTAACTGCTTATAGTAATTGCTAAAACCATTGTCAAGTTTCTTTTTCTTTTTTTCAGTTGTGACTATATGTATCTGAAGTGTTTGCAGCATTAGAAGTCAAAGAGGAAGAGTGGGGGGGATTAAAGTTTAGGAATCACGCAGTGCAGCTTGCTAACCAAGTGTCTATACTTAGTAACATTCTTAGTTGGTATTCTTGAATGACCTGTAATATATTGTTGGGTTAGGGTTATAGTTATAGGACTCAAGTATTGCATAGAGTGACTGACACTCATTTGCCATGTGTCTCAAGGAGCGTAAGGTCACTTTCAAATGAAGCGTCAGTATTTCAACAATAGACAACCGTCCACTGCAAGACTGTGGCCACAGTGTGATGTGTCATTAGCTAGTGATTTTCCACCCAACATTTGACCACCTGGTTCTCTTAATTAATTCACTCCTCTTTCACTCCCTCCCTCCCTGGTGTTCATCCTTTTCATTGTGAGCTGGGTGCAATCAATTCTCCTATAATGTGTACGCGAGTGCAGCTGTCCACAAATCGAGTTTCTATTAATGAGATGGTGGTGAGGGGGAAGGATGATGCTATACTGGCAGCCTATGAACATCGGGATGTTATCTTTTCTTAACTACCAGTATGACGACTTAAACAGGTCTTATTTCAAGGTACAATTATTACTGCTTATAACATGTCTTGGTAACATTAGGAACTTTATATAGCTATTATCTCTTGTAACTGGTCATTTCTGCTGACAATAACTAAAAACTTTAACTTTTGTGAACTGTACATGGCTTTATTTGGAATCAAAAACCCCAGTGTGCTGTAGGAAGCCATGGAGCTGGCTTTTAACAAGATGGGACCAATAATAGAGATTACTTCTTTGTATGCTTATATTCCTACATAGATGATACCCTCATAATACATATCCCTGAGAAGAAAGACTGAAATAACACAACTTGATTGGTTAGAGATTGTGGCATAGAAACACATCACTAAATGAGATATAAAAGGCAGTCTACATATTCCATAAAGTTTATGCATGGTATTAGCTAACATGCTAGTTTGCAGTTGGTTCGCAGGAGTTTTGCTGTTTATTAATGTACTTTTTAATGCTTGGTTCAAGTAAAACTCCAAAACCTAAGCAAATTATTAACTATACGGACAATGTTTTTACAAATAGGTGTGACTTAACATTGACAATCCAGTCATCATTCACAATCCTAACAAAGTTTGATACCTATGCGTCAATCTTTTCTTTATACATAACAATCTACAAATTGAAGTGTGAGGTGGCCTGCATATGGTAGAATGAAGTCCCATGTCATGCAGGGTGGCAGTGTGTTGGGATGGGGAGTGGGATGGGGAGTGGTCAGGGCAGCGCAAGAACTTGGCGTTGCAGAATACACTTCCTGCGCACCATCCACCCTCATCCTCTCACCCTGTCGCCATATGTTCAGATGCTGGCCAGAGGAATCGCCGGCGCATTGGGGTGGATCAGACGACCCCACAGAGGGAGGGAGAGCAGGGGGGGGCATGGCAGGGGGTGGCCTGCCACTCAACTTCCAGCACAGGTCAGTACAGGACCGCATGCGCTCCCCCTTCTCCCCCTCCTGTTCATACACTCCATGCTGAAGGCAGTCCTCCCCCAAATCAAATTCAGTAGGCAGAATTGGGTGGATGAAATTCACAATTCATAATCATGTATGATAAGCCTTGATGTTTTCATTGAGAGCCATAGTTTTGGGCCATGCACTGTAGTGCTACTTTTGATGGTGCCCTTAATAATTCTGCAGCGGACATTCCCAGCTGGAATTAGTGTTTAGGTCATGTTTAGCCAAATCATATTCATCTGTGGTTAATTTGTGTTTGTGGTCATATTTTTTTGTGTTTGTTTCATTTTCTAACTAATTCTTGTGAGTGACAGAGACCTTATGGTTTTTGCTGTTTTAACCTGAACTTCAAAATTCCTGTTAGACTTTTCCAAATGTATATCAAAGTTATTGCTGTTTAAAAAAATTTTTTCCCAAAAAACTGTGATTTATATAGTTGATAAAATTTTACAAACCCAGCCTAAATCAAACAGCGCACTGAACAAAATGATAAGTCAGTGGTGCCTCTGGAACCACATAATAGTGTAATTTAGGTTACATCGTTGGGGGTATGGGCGACATGTTTTAGATGTTTGATGATGTATGTGGGGGGGGGGGGGGGAAAGTATAAACTTGCAGTTTGTATGTGCTCAGCTACACTTCCCCACACTAATGTGAAGCGTAATTAGTGTAGACAGACTTATACGTAGATGAGTGGAAGTCTGTTGGAGCATAGAAATATTTTTTGGCGGGAAAACTTGTTTATAAGGTATTTTGATCTATTTGCAGTGATGTGTAAAAGTTTTGCCTTTTTCCTATTGATTGCTATTAGCCTTTTTAGCTATTTAAAGCATGCCTGCTTGAATTGTAATTGCATCCTAATCCAAATGTTTTCCATCAACTTACCATTTACTTCTATATAATGAGTATTTTTCTAAGAAGCAGAAATTAGATTAGTGTATTAACTCTGAAATCGGGTGCTCAGTAATAATGACCTTGAGGTTTGGCATCATTACCTGTCCCATAGTGCAAAGCACTGAAGTGACAACATTACTCTTGCTTGTTCAGATTGATGAGTCAAAGACGGTTCTGCACTGACACAGGTATCCAGCCAATCAAAAATCTTTTAAACAACAAGGTTCTTATTTTTATTTTATTTTATTTTTTTAATTGTTTATTTTACTTCACACTGCATTATGTAAGTGCTATGTACATAACAAACAGGTCTGCCACCCTTTTTTCTCTTTTGTGTTTTGTTTTCCATTTGTCTTATGGGGGCAGGGGAAGAAAAATAAAACACAGCTATAGATGGAGGTCTGTTTATCGTAATCCTCCTTGCTCTTTCCCTCTCTTATCCCCTCCTCTTTCTTACAGGAAGCATGCCCTGAACTGTCACAGAATGAAACCAGCCCTCTTCAGCGTTCTCTGTGAGATCAAAGAGAAGACGGGTGAGTTTATACTTCACACTGGCTATGTGACTGTGTGCTCCAGTGTGCAGAGGCTGTTATGTATTGTTGATGTAAAGTGTATTTGCCCAAGGTTTTCTAGCGCCTAGCTGCTTTTTTGATATCCTCTTAGAATATCATATTGACTCAGAATTGAGTGCATTTGCTGTTGAACTGACTCGGCTGCATATGTCTGCTTTGATTCAAGATCTTTCTAAATATGTACCAGTTTGTCATTTTGATCTCATATTTACAGATACTCAACCTATTTTTGGCTGCTGTCCAGACTTCACACTGACCAGCTGAAACTAATCTTAGCGGATCAGTTCCTTTGAAACTTGAGTCCAACAGCAGAACTTGCTCACAAATCTGAGTTTGCCTTTGACACTGTCACATTGTGGTTTTTGTTTCCGTTTTGACCTGAAGCATCTGAAATGTGTTACTTGATTCAGGGCTTATTTGTTAGTTCTTCTATGAAATAATTACAGTTAATTTAACCAAATGCAGTGACGAGTTTCTCCACTAGTATAAGTGTTAGCAACATTTGTTCAGTTATGGGAATGAATAAAAACACTTTTAGCTGCACTATTTTAACAAAAAAGAATTACTTTAAATACGAACAGGAAAAAAAAAAAAAAAAAGTAGAAGAATCCAAAAAGAAAACAACTGTATGCACAGGCATCTGGTGACAGGCAGACATGACAAACTGCACATGGTTTCTAGCTTTATGGTGCATTCACATCTGGATAGTCCTCTAGACTCGGTCCGATTGTGGACTTGGCTCAGTTGTAGGGGGGTGTATCCATTCAGACCGAGATTGCATTCATGCTGCGCATTGGTCAAACGTGCCAAACCGTTACAATAACATATCCCCTTTCCCACCAAAGTTGGCGCTGCACTAGTATTTTGCATAAGGATGAGACCCGCTTGAAGAAGAAAACTCTGTTCTGAGTTAATCATGGAGCAGAAAACTTTCGCTGTGTTGGATTTTTTTATTTTGTCTCATGCAAGTCTACTGCAGAAATACACTGCAACAATGGACAGAGTATGAACAATAGACAAGCCAGAGGACTCTTTACTATGTATTTACCCACAATGCAACACTACGCCAAAAGCAGGAAGCAAATTTTTTGTGGTCTGCCTGTAACAGGCCGAGACCTGCGTTTGTAGGTGGACCGAGTCTGCTTCTTTGGTCCGAGTCAGAATTCGTTTGGTGCATTCACAGCTCTCCAAACGAAGCAGACTTTCCGAGCAAACAGACTCGGATTTGAATGAAAAAGGCTGATGTGAATGTGCCCTTACAGTTAAATTGTTAAGCTACTTTTAGGACAAATACATTAAACTGTTTCAATCACTGTTAAAACGCACATGGTTGCTGGAAATAAATAGTTTTATATGTCAGTGTGAAAACCTGATTCAGTAGCGACTTAAGCTTATTTTTAACATAAAAACTACTAAAATATCACTTCATTTCTATACGGTCGGTTATAAATAATTGGCTGTGCAGATATAGTTATTCAGTAGAAATACTTTCTCTCATCTTGCTGCTATTGAAACCAGCTAACTGACATCATTTTTGGTGTTTAACACAGATTGTTGGCAAATCTTTAATTGTAGTACTACATAGTGTTTTAACTATTCATTTTAAAAAAAAAAATCCCTTCCTCTGCCAACTTTTTTGCCTTTCTGTGTTGTACGTCATCTTCTCTCCCTGTCCTTGTGCATCTTCTAACAGTATGCCTCTCTTGTTCAAATACAATTTGAAAATGCTGCACTGCTGCCTGTTGTGGCCTCTCTGTCAATAATGTATTATTGCTCTCCAGTGATTGGAGAAAAGTAAAGGCTAGGCTTGAGTGAGTGGGGTAGGGTACACTGTTTCCCAGGCAACCAGTGGTCTTATTTACCCTAATGCCATTCACTTTGATTTTCACATTTAGTCTCCCAGCAAACTAGAGGGAGGATCTGTGACTATTTGTATAGTAAGCTCAACAGAAATAAGCAAGCAAAACAATAACCTAAGCTAACAGTAAATTCATACTTGAGGTGAATTATAGAGTCATATGGCCTTCCCTGTACTCTGCTGGCCGTCTGCCACGTAGTGCCCTAACTACACTGTGTACCTGCTTTGGTATTTCACTGCCAGTCAGACCCCCTGTAGGCCCCATTGTCTGCCTCTGGAATGTAAAATGACTTCTCTTCAATGCAGCTTGTGGAAGACCCAGTCAGTAGTCCTTTAGTATCTCCAGAGATTTTCTGCAGTATATTCTCACTAAAAACACGCACTTCTGCTGGCACAACCACATACACAAAATAACTCCCTCACACACATACACTTACACCAAAATGAGATAAAAGCAAACTCAGACTTGGGTGTACTCCTACTGCTTCGGTCTTGTCCTCTCCCCTCCCTCCCTCTGCCTCGCTCCCATTCTTGAAAGAGAAGACTTGCTCTGAACTCGGGGCTTTGATATGGTAATGTAATGGTGGTGGTGGAGGAGGGGAGGTGGGGTATGGGGGAGGGGAGGTGAATTCCTTTGAGTGCTGCAGTTGGTTAGATTGTTTTCATTGTAAAGGAAATGTTCTGCACAAATGCCCCCCCCCCCCCCCCCCCCCCCACTGCCACCACCCTAAAACACCCCCATTTTACAACAGTGCCTGTTCTGTACTGAGCTTTCACATTAAACATGACCTCTGCTTGAAATTTATTCTTGTCAGTACTTTACTGAAGATTCTATGGAAAAAAGAAAAAGAAAAAGAACTTGAGAAGAGCATATAAATGATCAAAGTTAAGAGCCTGTGGCTTGGCTTTTCTCTTCTCCAATACTCTCATGGGTATTTTTGTGTAAAAATAGCTCTTGGTGCAATGGGACAGCTTATGCCAAAATCTCTCACCAACCACTGCAGTTTATTCTCACAAGCTTTTCATTTAGTTTGGGCATCTTTCTCCTTACTTTTATTCTCTTTGCTTTTCACATGCCAACAGTCCATCTGTCACTTTCTCCTGTCATCCCCATCACGTTCTTTTTTGTTCCAGTCTGAATATTCCCAGTTGTTTTATTTTTGGAAATGTTTTAAATCAATATAAAAATAGTTTTCCAAGTGATATTTTAAAGCTATATATATATATATATATATATATTATTATATAAAAACACTGACACATTAAAGCTATTACAAGCTTCTCCTTCAACTTCCTCACTGGGAGAAATTCACACCCTGACACCCCCACTCATCTTAAGCTGTCTGATAAACAACTCTTGGATAATGCTCTGTGGTAACAGTGGCAAGCTTACAAAGGTGTTTACTGTGAGTTTAAAATGGTTGGTTTTAATTTTTCTTTCATTATACAAAGATTTAAGGATATATGGATAGATGCAGCCCTCCAGCTCATGACCATATATTCCTCTGAACATTTTTGGTATAGTTCACTGAGTTAAGATAATAGGTTGTTGTTGAATGTGCTAAATTATGCTAGTGTCCCAGTGTGTTTGCTACACTGGTTTATTGCTGTCTGTCTCTGCCACAGGCCCAGTCGTCTCTGTGCACAGACTCTGATGTGGCAGTTTCACAACACGTGTATTTCACAATTACAAACATACTTGGTTAACTGTTTGGTTGAAAATCCTGTAATATCTTTTTATGTGTTAAATCAAAGCACCTTATTTTTCAACCACCTGCAAATATCAACATCACAACCTACCTAGTAATGTAGGTAGCAGCTTTTGCTTTGATCACACTTCAGTGGTTTGTCATGTTATAATGTTGGGATTAAGCACATTCAGATCTATGTTATTTTTAACAACCATATTTCTACTTTCATTTTATTTGGGAAAAAAAACCTATTGTGTTGGAAATATGATTGCCTTTTTATTGAAAACATTTTTTTTATTTTTCATTTCTGAATGTAAAACACATTTCTATATTAAATCTGTTTATGCCTAAGGGGATATTTGCACCATAATAGTCCACGGGACTTATTCCAATTGGGTGAGGATTTCTGAAAGATTTAGCACCTTCCTTTTGGGTTGGTTTGTGGTCAAACTGCACTTCACTACAGCTGTCAAAACTTCCTGGGCAACATGTAGCTAAAACAACTGATTGGTACAGGGCAATACTCCCAGAAATACACAGTTTTGCAGGTAAAAACATAGAAATTGACATATATCAAATATCATGCAAGCAGATATTTATTCAGTATGGGTGGGTCGCAGGATTTATATTTGTGGCCATGAGGAGTGTACAGGGTTGTCTTTCATTGTGAGTATTTCCAAACATTGCACTTATTTGAATTGCACTTAAAGTCCTCATCATCCAAAGCTGCCAGTGAGATATTTTTTTTCTGCTGCTTCTGTGATTTGGTATCAAATATTCTTCCAGACTGAGATCGCGTTCATGCTATACTTCTCAAATGAATTGGACCTTTTAAATAACCTAAGCCACTCTCCGCCAGTGACGGCGCTGCACCAAGTGTTACCGAAGGAGATGGAAAGACAGACAACAAACAAGAAAAGCCATTCAGCTATTGACTAATGCAGAAGCATGAAGTTGCATCAGATCTTAGAAGCTTTGGATTTATCAGAACCTTTACCAGATTCTTCCACGTTTGACTGTAAGCTATTTTTTTGGTCCAGAAAAATTGCTTGCATCTATGTTTTGGTTGTGTTTACTAAGGATACCATGCACTGAACCCACAATGCTCTTTGCTTTGCAGTCTGCCTCCCATGTTTGGTATTCTGTAAACAGACTGAGATCTTTAGGCAGACCATGCACCCTTTTCGAATCGATGCAGAATTTGTGAATGCACAATTGCCAAACAAAGTGGACTTTCTGAGCAAGCAGCCTGGGATTTTAATTCAAAAGCTAAACATACCTAACCACATTATATTTTAAAATAAAAACTCATTCATTCAATTTTATTTGTGCTCTGTTAGCTTGGGAAGTCTACTTCATTTTAGTAAATGTGAATGCCCCAAACGATTTCTGATTCGGATCAAAGAAGCAGACTGGGTCCGGCTACAAATGCAGCTCTCTGGACTCGCCACTACATACGTGTGTACAGACTTTGGCTACGATCAGGATGTGGAGTTTTCTGAATCACTTGCCTCATTGAAGCAGTTTAATTATTATTAGTTTTCAAAGAACCCAGTTTGGAATGGAGCCATAAAATTTTATGAGTTGTTGAGAGCCTCTGGGAAGTATTTAATTATATTTTATGAAGGGGAAGCATACAATTAATTTTCAGCCAAAAGCATTGATAAAATATGAATTGTTACTTGATGACATAGTATAAATACAAACCAAGGTAACAAAACCTACATTTTAGTTTCAGTATCACTTGTGTCTAAAACCTTAAGAAGTCATTCACTTTTGCACAGTCATCACCTATCATTAGTGAAATCCTTAGGTTTTGTATGACATGGGTTTATATCAGCTGTTACAATGCAGCAGAGCAAGTTTATCTGATTGTTGTTTTTTTTTAAATCTGGATTCTGTTTTTTTTGTGATGTTCTGCCACTCAAATTTTTTTCTTTGCCCTGCTCTTGTGCGGAGGATGGGGGAAGAAGAGAACAGTGCATTGAGAGGGGTGCAGGAGCGATACAGAGAGATTGATGAGGCAGTAAGAGCAGGAGTAATTACTCGGTGTCCATTCCCCAAGCCAGATTGGCAGACGGCTAATATCACACAGACCCCTGGCCCTGACAGACAACCCCCTCTTCACCACACACACAGACAAACACCCTGACTCAAACTGGGGATCCAAAGCACCCCAGCCCTCAGTGTATGCCTAATGTTGTGTGGGCCAACTGATATTCCCCATGTGGAATTGTTCCTGAAAGAACTGGACCAGTGTATTTTGAAAAGGACAGTGATTTGTCTGTATGAGACTTGAAAGAGAATCAAAATTGTTGCATACGTATGGTTGCATGTGCACAGCAAGTTTAGGAGAAGAATTTAAGAATTGGTCAACACTGAAACTTATATTTATGTTGAAGTACAAAGACAAATTGTTTTACTGTTAAAAAAAAAAAAATCGATAAACATAGTTTAATTAAACAGAACGTGTATTTTAGGTTATTTGCTTTATTTAGGATTACTTGCTAAATGAATATTTCAGTGTTGCATTACCTCCAAATGTCCACTAATACGCAACATAATAAAGTATGCTAAGTTGGTTGTTTCCTTTGAGTGCGACAAAAAACTAAGTAGTTCTTCGAATCTGACCTATCTCATTTTTCTATACCTCTTGACTTGTTTTTAGGCCTTGTTCTTGAAGGAAGTCGGCATCCTCTTAATTAAAGATATGCAAATGAAGTCTCAGCTGGAATGCACTAGTTTGGTGGCAGTGGGGTGGGAGAGTCTGTGAACCTGACTCCTAATCCTGACTAATTAAGGATTAATTACAATTGATGTGTGTCTTCCACCCCTTCTTAGTAATACACATAGCTGTCCCAGAAAATATGTTTGCCTATATCACACTGTCATAAAAGCAGGGGAGAAATAGAAACATCAGGGTTGGTGAAGGGAGGGGGCCTAGTACCCACCCATTACTAGCTATATGCATTATTATGATCCACTCCTAAACAATGCAGACACATGTATCAATGTTTTGTCATTCTTTACTTATGTAGGCTAAAGCCATACTCTGGACGGGTGACTGAACTGGATTTTTTCAGATATGTTCAGACGAACCACGTAGCCCCAGTTCACTCTGGCACCATCTGACTATGTCATAATGCTTGTTCACTTGTTATAAATGGGCACTGCTCTTCTGATCTATCGCTTAATTGCCACCTAATTTGCATAACAGTGCAAATTAACGACCTCTCAAATGAGCGTTCATTTTTCACAAAGTCTTTAGGAGCTCCTTAAGAGTCTGTGCTAATGAGCACAGGAGGCAGCTGGCCTGATGAGAGTTGACTGGGGGAAGATCCTTGCAGTGCTGTAACAAGCCTCCTGCTTAGGTGCTCTTCGTCATCTTCCTCATCCTCTTGTGACATTTCAAATTCAAATTATTTCATGTTTCGCTTTGTGGAAAACTGTGCTGGGCTGGGAGTTTCATGTTAGTTTCAGTTACAAGTACACCTGTCGAAGTGTCTTTGGGCAAGATGCACCTTACATTCTTCCTTGTACTGCACTTGTTTTTTTGTTTTTCTAATTTATTATTTGAATGTCTTTTTATTTGAGTTTGCTCCACAAAGACACGTTGAAACATTAGTCAAATGACAGTTAATAAGTTGCAGTCACACACCATTTGCTACGTTTACATGGGAGTTTTAATTCCTGTTTAATTCCGAATAAAAGTTAATTCTCTTTTAAACTGATTAAAAACGACCATGTAAACATTTAATTCCTAATGCAAATTTCTATTTGGAATTAAACTTAATTCCGATGTAAGTGGCTGGTTTATTTGCATTTTAATTCCGAACTATTTAATTCCTCTGTCAAATTAATCCCGTTCGTTCTGCGCATGCTCGTTACCTTGTCCTGTCCCGATGACGTGCGTTGTTTTGCCTCCCGCGTTTGGTGGTCTGTCTTCCTTCTCCTTCTCAGTTGTTTCAAAAAGTGAAGTGATATGCTTGTGTTGAGTTAGTACTTCAAATTTATCATAAAAATAGCGGCGAAACTGGTACTTATGTAGGTTTTACAAGTTACGACTGAAAAGATTAGAAGCAGGGAGCTCTGTTTATTTCCGGTATACACCCTCTGTCCAATCAGAACCCTTCCCATCCCGCCGCTCAAAAGAGGAACGAAGAACAAGTTTCATGTGAACCTTCATTCAGATTTATTATTTTCATGTAAAGTCTTAGGAGAATACGTTAATTCGGAATGATTTAATTCCAAATTATTAATTTTGAATGAAAAAAACATCATGTAACCGTAGACATTGTCAGTTTGTTTGATGTGAGGTCATTCTGACATACATTGATTTCATTCAATGTAACAACTCAAAACATTATTATGGCAACCTTACAAGATTGTACTTAGTATTGGATACATATCAGTCAGCATGGTTATATACACAGTTGTGTTAAGCTTAGTTTGACCTAACCATTATCTTTGTCCAAGTATACATGAATGGGAAGGTAATGAAGTTCTTTACAGAAGTATGTCTGATGTAGTAATGCTGTGGACAGTGACAAAACATAAACTAATGTTAACTAAAATGTTTTAGAATTTAGTGTAAATGCTTTGAGTAGCAGCAAGCATTTGTGGGTGAATTTTTATTGTACAATTTGATGTCTTTTAAAAAACATGGGCATGTAAATGACACTTTTTTTATGAATAAAATGTATTTTCTACTGATTATTCGTGCACCATCAAGAAAATAGCTGTCAGCTTTTGTCTTGGTTTATTTTGTCCCTCTCTAAATAAACTACTTTTAAATTAGTCAGCCACCAAACAAGTTATTTTTAATGCAGTGAAACAATGCCTCCCTGTCTGTACCTGAAGCAGATAAATACATTTGCACAGAAAGTAATAAACGTTTGTGAAAGGCGTTGTTTCCTTTTTTGCTTTTCACAGAACAGGTGCAGGAAGATTCTGAGGTCTTAAAGTTGCTGAACCTCACTGGCAACGCCAGCGAGCATTTCTCTCTGCGAGAATGTGTAGTGTGTAGAAGAAAGGGGCGGAGTGTAGAATCAAACTTTTGAACGTAGCATGAGTTGTAGATTTCCCCTCCTTGGAATGTAAAAATTGAAAAGAAATTAGTACAGTGTTGGATGTATATGGGTGGCTGTTAAAATACTTCAGCAGGCTGCCCATGTGTTAAAACTGTTTTTGACATCCTGTCAAACATGCTGACTTCCAACATGGCGTAACTTTGTCTACTTCAGCGTAGGGCTGGGCGATATATCGAATATACTCGAGATATCGTGGCTAGTCCTCTGTGCGATATAGAAAATGCCTATATTCGTCATATTCGAGTATCCTGTTGTCACGCAGTTGTTTTTAGCTGTAGGCGGGGTTTTCTCCCTCCTCCTCAACTCTGCACCGCTTTGCACAGAGAGTTAAAGCAAGCGCACCTAGTTACGTACAGAACGTGAGCTACGTGCTACGTCACGAGAGGCAGCGTGTAGCCACTGTTGCCAACTTGGCGACTTTCTCACTAAATCTGGCGACTTTTTTTGTGAAAAGCGACTAGCGACAAATCTAGCAACTTTTACTGGAGTTATTGGAGACTTTCCTGGTGTTTTGGCGACTGACTTTAAAGCGCATATTGTAAAGTTATTGTTTCGAACGAGAGTCTCTCCCCGTCCTAAAGCACTCGGTCGCTCCTCGGTCAGAGGAGCAGAGAGGACACCTGCACGACTCCACCTACAGTCACAATGAACAGACAAATCCGCCACTGATCCCGCTCTGGATTACAGAGTGGGACATACATTGACGTAAAGTTTTTCACGTCACAGCCTCTGTCACTTACTCACCTCATCCACTGTGTGTGTGACACAGGCATATTTATCTAGCTCGTCATGTCTCTAAATAGTACAGAAAGGAGTGGGAATCAAATCCTGAATTAAAAACTGGCTGAAGCCATTTATTGGAGATGATACGAGGACATTCTGCCTGTATTATAAGAATGATTTCTACGCTAAACTCTGCGATTAATAAAAATACACGACAACTCAAAAACATATCCATAAAGCAAAGCCTTATAATAGTTCATCATTTGAAAAGTCACCCCCTAGAGCACCTATTTTCATACGTTGCATTTATTACATCATGCAAAGGCACTTTATTTTATTTTAAAATGTTTCTGCCACTGCTTTAACTGTTCAATAAATGCAGTTTTGATCAGTTTGCTTCGTTAGAATTTCATCCTTTTGGCATGAATGTTTAAAATCAGCATATCTTAATGCAGTACGAACAATTATGTTTTAACGGAGACACAAAATCATCTTACTGATGTGATTGTATGCACCAAAGCATTAATTCAAGGCTAAGGTAAATATCGAGATATATATCGTATATCGTGACATGCCATTAAAATATCAGGATATTACTAAAAGGTCATATCACCCACCCCTTCTTCAGATGTGCACTGCAGTGATGAATTAAGTTGGCTTTTGATGCGTTGTTTCAAAGGAATCTGAAAGATTATATTAATCAATAAATAACACTACTATCCCAACTTTTTCAACTCCAACCTGATCTAGCTGCAATATGCAGTTATTTTCTTCTTAATTTTTATGCGTTTGTGCCAAATGAAAGTTTTTCGGCATGGAACTGAGGTTTCTAGTCTCTGACTAAATCCTAACTTGCTCTCATCGCTTTAACCCTTTAAGGGCCTGGTCTACCATTTGCAGTGACTTTGATGAAAAATTGTGGAAATAAACCTGCCTGAGCTACCTCTACCAATTGGTTTGTGTATGTAAAACAAACACAGTGTTTGTTGTAACACTACTGTTTCAAATTTCTGCCATTTCACTGTTGTTACACTATTAACTTCTTTTTTGCATTTCAACCGTTTGCTAAAAATATTTATTCTGTTCATTCTTGTCCAAAACAAATGAAAAAACACAGAAAATATTTTCCTCTGGCCTTTTTGTGAATGTAAACATTAAAGGGTTAGTGTTGTTTCACATAATGTAGCATACTTGTTAACTTGACTATTATGGGCAAAACAGTGTTAATAAAATGAACTCAAGTTGTGTGGTAAAGCTGCTGTGGGCATGGCATTATAAAATTTCACAATTCTCTCAAGTTTATTATAATTATGCCGTTACAGCAGTAGTAGTACAGTTAAACCTGTTAATTTAGCATCAGCACATGAAAACATTGCATGCTTTAATGCTAGTTATGGTAATATGACAACAAAAACAAAAAAATCACTGTGACTCTTTGAGGACTTAAGTGACGTACCGCTGTTGATTTACTGTGCAATATTGTTTGAATGGCAAATATTGTGTATGCACATTGTGTGGTGCTCTCCGTCACTTTCACAGGCATGTTTGAATGAAGAGTGAGGAACATTAACGGAAAAGTGACCAATCCGTGAATGACTTGAATGCCGTCACTTCAACAGATTGATGAAGTCATTAATGTTAGTACCTCATGTCTGAAAAGGGTGTATGCAATCTCAATGAGATTGAAAGTCAAAGTGGGAAGAGGAGGCATAGAAATTCCTCAAAAACATGAGACAAAACGGGAACATGCAAATACAGCCAGTAGTGATGGTGGAGTCTAAACAATTAAAAAAAAAAAAAAAAAAAAGTGAATCCCTAAAGCTGGAATCTTATTGCCTTATTTCTGTTGGGTTAAGTATATTCGATTGGCCGAGATTTAGTTGTAGTAGGTGTACTGATTATTATCATAAGTGTACAAATAAACAACATAGAAAGTTGGCTTTTTATGTCCTGTTGTTTTTACACACACACACACATACATACATTCATGCATGCATATATATATATATATATATATATATATATATATATATATATAAATATATATATATATATAAATATATATATATATATAAATATATATACGTGTGTGTGTACAAAAATGTTAGTTATTGTATATATTTGATTAGAATATTACGTTAAAACATAATAAACATAATGTGAGTTGCTATGAGTGCTTCAGTGTTAAAGCCGATCCCCTTTAGTAAATTATGGGTTTGATTAATGTGTTGTGTTTGCCTAAAGGTGTGAATTCTCCCATTCACACCTTCGTCAGACCACGCAGTGTTTATCCTCTGTGTGTTTATTTGTGTCAGAGTGGGGGGCTGTGTGCAACAGAACTCTGGTGAACTACCCAAACAGATGCTGATTAGCGTGAGCTGCTTAAAGTGGAAATGGGCATATGGATTGGGCTTATCAAGTTGACCAAAAAACTGCTTTTTACAAGAATAGATGCACATTTTTTTAATCTTGAATTTACTGCTAAAATATGCCTATTCACAATTTTCATTAGGCAAAGCTCCTATTAGAGGCATGCATACTTTTGATTACTGTTTCCATGCTGTAGTCTACAACCTGCCTAAGGCAGAATTTTATTGACCCAAGCATTATTAACCAGCCCATATTCTAAGGAAATGGCATGGAAGAAGTAATTGCCATATGCCTCAGAGTTTACATTAATCAGTGGATACCTTATGTGGTGTATTGAAAGAGCTTCTGATTCAACTAATCTGGTTGTGTTTTTTTTATTTTTTAAATATTTCAATCTTAATTTTTTTTTTTTAATTGCGTCTCATACAAGTTGACCACCAATTTTTAATTTACCATACAAACAATTTATTCTGTTTTTTACAAGCTAAATTTGGATTTGTATCAAACATAATTTTTCTCTGCTTATTTCTCTGTGTTTTATGCAACCTTAAATGTAAGGCGTTTTGTTTTCACCTACTGTCTGGTATCATGCACACACACATTTGTACACTAATATTATAGTTTTTCAAGTGGAAAACTGCATGTTGGAGATTTTCCAGCACTTTTTGTATTGCCCAAATGCTAATTTATCTCTTACAGACAGTTGATGTCCTTCAACACAAGCTTACCTGTCATATTGTTTAAGCTGCAATTCAAATTTATATCCACTTCCAAAAAGTTAAATTAGCATATTCTCATAGTATATCTGTTTACGGAGAAATGGGATTTTCTGACCATAAGTTATTCTCTGTATCTGAATTCTCTGTAATGAAAGGAAAGAAACTGATGCTTTCACAATCTTTTCTTTCTCTTTAGCTCCCTTGCTTTATGGCATGTCTATTCTGGATTCTCTCTCTGTCCCTTTCTCTCTTACACACATATCTTCTCCTGTGACTTCTTTTTTTTTTCAATTCTCCTTGGTTCTCCTTTTCTCTCTCTCTCTCTCTCTCTCCCTCCTTACCTTTTTCTCCCCTTTTTTCCTCCTCTCTCTCCTGCTCCCTTGCTCTCTCCCAGTGAAAGGCTGAGAATACCCAAGGGAGCTGATGCAATTAAAATGCTAATCCTGTCTGTCTACAGAGAGAGGGAGAGGGGGGGCTGACAGCATGAGGGATTGCGGCTCACATGGAGAACTCGACTGAAATGGAGAACAGGGAGGGGGGGCACTGGGGGAGATGTGGGAAGGGGGGGTGTGCTGAAAGGGAGAGGGGGGAGGGGACGTGTGTTGGGGGAGACAGAGTGAAAAAGGGGATGCTAGTGAGGAAAAAGACAGACAAGGATAAAGCTTGTGCTCTGAGCTGAGCAATGATATACTGACTGCGTTTAAGTCTTATCTATGCATATGTGTGGAAGGCATTACAGTTAATGTACAGCAGCACACTACTGGCATGGTTGTTCACCCTTACCTTAGCCACTTTATATATCGTGTCTTATGTCTGCACAGCACAACGTTTCCACATTGGCTGTGGAGAAATGAGAATTATTATGTATGCAGTGAGAGCCCAGCTGGATACCCTGAATATTTCATAGTATGTGTTGCTCGCTTAGTTTCTCAGTGCCACACCGCCCAGCTAGGCTTTTTGAAGCGTATGCATGACGATGATGTCCAAAAGGTATAGATGCTGGCTTTAGGCCTGAAACGGTTCTTTTTATTTTCAAGAATATAAAAGAATCCTCTCTTTGAAATCTTTTATTTAGACCCAGTCCAGCTTTAATCTTGGGGGGCTGTTGATGAAAGGAAGAACACTTTTGGTGACATTCTGGCTTTCTGTGCAGTATTTTGACTCATCTTAACAGCTGCTATAATATCACTAGGCCACTAGACTGTGCATGAGTGCAATTCTGCTTAATCACAGCTTAATTGGAGTAATTAGGGGAATGTAGGGGCATTAGGCTACAGCTGGGGGCTATAATGAGTCCCAGCAAAAAGGGAGGGGGCCGGGGTGAAAAGCTTCAACAGCCACAGTTGCCCTCTTCATGATAGGTCAGTTGTACATCTCGATGAATGGACCGCACAGATAAAAAAATATAACTATGTAAAATCAAAACCGTATGCAGCAGATGGTCCCACTAGTGTTTTTACTCCATGGCAATGTAGACAAAGTATTGCTTTAGTGGAAACCAAACAAATACTGAAAGTATTAAAGTAGTTTTAAAATGCTGTAATTATTTGGCTAAAAAGTGCACAGATCTTTTTTAATTTTTGTAAGGAGAGAAAAGGAGATGGGCAAATCAGGGTCATTAGTTCAGGCGGCTAGGTCTGCTGCATTCCTGAGCCCTGAGATGGGGGAGCAGCAGAGCAGGAATGTGCCTTGGAGAGAGAAGAAACCTAAGCAGAGGGAAAGGAAAAAGGCAAGAAGGAACAAGGAGGGGAAAAAAAGGAGGAGGGGTGGACACTTTCTTTTTACAAAATGGCCTGGTGCAATGGTGGAACAGTCATTTTCTGATTAACTAGGAGTAAAAGAGAAAAGTTGTCTTTGTTTCTTCACATCTGTTTTGTTAGTTCTGATTCATTCGCTGCTCAAAAACATTTGTTTCTTTGTTACTCATCTTAAAGTTTTATCAGCCCAAAAAGTCAAAATAATGTTTAGGTTTAAAACACAAATTCTCTGATGAAAACTTATTGGATTAGTGCATGCATCCCTAAATTTCCGTGATGTGAGCATTGATAGAGTATAATCCCTAATGAGGACAAGTGTCTAATGCCACCCAGTTTCCACCGGGATTAATCTTGTCATCCATATTGTCAGTGTCTGTCTCCTTCAGGATTATGATAGTTTCCCTGCAGTAAAAATCGGCTTTTGCCAATTTGGTGTTCAGCTGAAAAGATCAACACAAGTGTGAACAACACATGGTGTTAATTTGTGACTGACAAATAATTACATTAACAATGCAAATACATATCTTAGTATTGCCCAGAACCTTAAGCATGTGGTTTACGGCTGCAACAATTCACTAATAGAGTCATCAATTACGTTGACAGTTATTCTCTTAATTAATCCAATAATTTTAATTTTACAAGATGAAGTGGAAGAAAGATGACTGTCAGATTTCCTCAGATCCTCCAGTCACATAAACCAGCAGTTTAAAAAGATATTTACAGATATTTATATCTGCTTACATTTTTTTTTTTTTTTAAAAAGATGAGCATTGAATTTTGTCACTTAAAAAGGGTAGCTAACATGTAGTTTATAACAACAGTAATAACTGTTTAATTATCTGCCGACCGGAGTCTGGGCTTTCCCTGTTTAGCCCTAAAATTCAAGTCATGATTAATGCAAAGAAAGTATTTATTATTAATCAACAATAATGTTTAATTCATGCATTTCTACCACAGTAGCCATGTTGTTCATGTTTCATACTTGATTTTTTTTCTTTCTTTTTTTTTTTTTGTAATGAATGACCTCTTAAGGCTACATTTAAGATATTGAAACGTGTTATCAAGTTGGTACTCTTTCTGAAGAATGATTGAGAGGCAAAAATATCAAGAGAAAATACAGTTAAGTCTTAAAAACTGCAGGCTTTGGGGGGGGAGGTCTGAAATTTAAACTTTTCTGTAACATAGTGATGTCTTAGGGCGAGTGTGCATGTGTGGGTATGTGAGTGCATGTGTGAAAAAGAGAGAGATGAGAGCAAAGCTGCAGGCTGACAGAGGTCCTGGTATAATACAGTGGTGGAGAGCAGCGACTGATAACTATACTTATGGCCACTGGGGCTCAGAGTGACAGCACATGCACTTCCATTACTGGTCCCATGCTTCATGCCCTTATCCCTGGCAGTCTGCCACAGTGAGGCCACACTGCCCTCTGCTGTTGATTTAAAGGAAGTTCAGGCTCATTGAAAATTCAGTTAGGCGTTCAAAGCAATGACTCAGGGGAGAAACTTGACTGGGTTTTGACAAGGCTGCACCACTTAAAATTTTTGCTGTAATAATGCATATTCAACCCTTAAAGCTGCAGCTGTAGCTCTCTATATGGTTTCTGGTGTGGTTTGTAAGGTTTATTTATTTTATAGAGATGCAATTTAATGTGAACAGAGTAATAATACTGTTTTTCCCAGATTACTTAAATGTCCTCCTTAATTATTATTATTTTTCTCTCCTGTCAAGTGCTGAGTATACGAGGCGTGCAGGAGGAAGATCCCCCAGATCCCCAGATCATGCGTTTGGACAACATGCTTCTAGCAGAAGGTGTTTCAGGACCAGAGAAAGGTGGAGGATCAGCTGCAGCTGCTGCGGCTGCAGCAGCAGCGGGAGGTTCGCCCACCGACAGCAGCATCGAACACTCTGACTACAGAGCCAAGCTCGCCCAGATCCGCCAGATTTATCATTCTGAGCTGGAGAAATATGAGCAGGTTTGTGCTTAGTTCACAGATATGCTTAGAAACAAAGTTGTACATTTTCAGTTGCTTGACAAGAATAAACACAACAAATGGAATAACATAAATAGGGTGTATAAAAGAGTTTGAGCTGCTGTTTTAAGTTGTACAGGCGATGTCCTTGCTGTTCAGAAAACTGAAATGCTAAACCTCTTTGTTGACATGCAGATATGGAGTCTTGATCTTTTAGAATGAGACTTTAAGACCTCAATTTAGGTCAAGCAAACCCTAAAGATGCCCTAGTTTTGAAGCATTTAATTGTAAATATCAACTAGTGTTGATATGAACTATTCAAATATCTTGTGTTTTCTGATGCAAAAATCTGTTTATATATGTGTCATATGTTGCCAAGAGTGTGTAAGTACCATTCAAACAAAAATATTTCGTTATTTCAATATTGCCCAGTCAGCACATGAATCTGAAGTCACTTTGCTACGTAGTTTGTTATAAATGGAAAAGTCGGAAAAAAAAAAACACCCTATAACAGACATGTAACATCAAAAATGTTGTTTTGGTTACTTAAATATAATCTATAATGAATTTATATTGAATTTAGATTAAGATTGAAATGTCAGACTGTCTGGATCTCCAGACTATGTGATGGAAAGTCGTATCAAATCTGAATCTTTATTTAATTCTAGTTATGAGTGACAGCTTTAAATATGTTTTTTTTTTTTTTTTTTACATAAATGCTAGAAGAAACTCACAAACCAAATATCCAGCCGTTGTTTTTTTTGTGTTTTTTTTTCTTGTCACGGTCTGATGAACGGAGGAGTTGTCCACTGGAAGTCTCTGCACTGGACAGAACCTGTGCTTTGTCCTTTTTTGACAGTCATGTTTGACTTCTTTCTCTCTTTGTTCCAGGCCTGCAGTGAGTTCACCAACCATGTAATGAACCTGCTGAGAGAGCAGTCTCGCACACGGCCCATCTCTCCCAAGGAGATTGAACGCATGGTGGCCATAATCCACCGTAAATTCAGCTCCATTCAAATGCAGCTCAAACAGAGCACCTGTGAGGCGGTCATGATTTTGCGCTCACGCTTTCTCGATGCCAGGTTTGCATAGCCTTGTATTTTTGACTGTATTTGAATAAACGATGGTGCATTCATTTTTTTTCCCTTTAGGGCCAAAGTGTTCCAAATATGGTGTGTATGTGTGTGTGTGTTTTTAACTTGTAAGATCTGCACTTGTCAGGTTTTTTCTGAGATATGTACATACCAAGCAAGTTGTTGATAATTTCCTCTTTGTGTGTCAGACGCAAGAGACGCAACTTCAACAAGCAAGCTACAGAAGTGCTGAACGAGTATTTCTACTCCCACTTGTCTAACCCTTACCCTAGTGAGGAAGCAAAGGAGGAACTGGCCAAAAAATGTGGGATCACTGTGTCTCAGGTGAATTGCTTACACAGCTGTTACCCAGAGAAGTAGATAGACGTTGCTGTTTTCCTTCTTTGAAGCTGAAGTTACTTAGTTTTAGTTAAATGTAATTGGTGCAACCGAGGTGATCATTAGTCCTTGGTCATTAGTCATTTTCTTACAAAATTTGAATAATTAATGCTTTTATGAAAAGGTTCACATCAAACTGAGAATATCTGATTGTTTTTATTCCACAGGTCTCTAATTGGTTTGGAAACAAGAGAATACGCTACAAGAAGAACATTGGTAAGTTCCAGGAGGAAGCAAACCTCTACGCAGTGAAAACAGCGGTGGATGCTGCCAATGTGTCTGCGCAGGCTAGCCAGGCCAACTCTCCGGCAACGCCAAACTCAGGTATCAGTCAGGTTGTTTTTTTTTTTGTTTTTTTTTTTTTTGTTGCGGGGTAACTTGGCTGGAAAACGAGTATTAAAGGAAGTCCCAGCATTTACAATATCAGCCTAAACAAAGAAAACATGTTCAGAAAAACTGGACACTTACATGGAGTGATGTCAAAGTACACATGGAGTGTAAATATTTATGCTCGGTTTCTCAGCCATACCATTTTAAAACGTTTATAAAATGCAACTTAAAAAGAAAAATATGTTTTTTTTTTTTTTTTTTTTTTAAAGTCACTGCTTTCTGATTTTTTTGTTTTTTTGCTTTCAGACTGAAACAATTTGACTTTCAAATGCTTTTCCAACATTCAAACATTTAACATTTAAATAACTTTTTGCGCATCTTTCAAATATCTTTTATTAAATGATCCTGTATTTATGTAAATCTTTTTTTTTACTCAGTTTTGTTGTGAGTAACCTAAATATTTACAGTCAGTGAAGTAGTATGTCTTCACTTTTAACCAGATGTGCAACACATGGCACATTGCAGGCTTTTAGTAAAAACATTCAGATGTCATTATTCATATGTTCCCGTCTTATTTACCTCAGTGACCACAGAATATAAGTTGAGCAACTGATTTGTGAGTTGTGGCACGATATAGTCTGAGAAATATGTCCAAGTGAAAGCATGAAAAATGTGGCGGCAACTTGGTATGTGCTCTGCAAGCCGAAACAGGGTTTACAAGTTTTCCTGTAAGATTTGATCAGATTTATTTGGATTAAAATCTGAAAGCAGGCCATAACACGAGCAGTCAAACTTGCTTTCACTCCTTTTTCCTGCATTGCAGTTTGTTTGATGTATCCTGTACCATTTATAAAAGTACAAAGCCTCACATCTTCTACTATTGTCACGAGTACCTCACCTGACTTCTTTGGCGATTACACACGTAACATCGTCTCCTGGGAACTGAGATGTATTTTCCACATTCACTTCTCTCACTTGTATTCACTTCTCTATTTAAAGCTGAATACATAATCTACACACAATAACTAGTTCACCAGGGACACTAGAATAATTTCTTTAGGAAATGTGTTACAGCTGCGAGATGTGTTTGCAATTGTTTCAACTAATCAGACTTTTTTTTTTTTTTTTTAGCAATACACATCCAATTAAGTCTACAGTCTGTTTTTTAAGGGTCGTGTATTTCAGCCTCATACACTAACCCGTAACCAGAATCATCTGGCTGACAGCGGTGACCCTCATATGAAGGCTGTTTATTAGATGGGAATTTACTTCTGTCAGGCGTTGCAACTAATGACCCCATTGATGAGTTTGACTGACTCGTCGATGCATCCATCCATATGTACATATATACACATACTGCCTGCAGGGTCACCGGGGTCATACAGCTTGTCTCACACAGGTGACACCTACCTTGGCCTGCGCTCCCTCAACGGGGAGGGTCTCAACCTCACCCCCTCTCTACAACCTCAGGTATGCAGTGAGGACAGTGAGTTGACCTGTGTGGTGTAGTCACCAACCATCCCGTATACCCTCCAGTAGCCTAGCTCCTTTTGACCTCTCCTCAGCTCCTGTCCTAACTGTACCCTTGTTACCACAAACTCCTGTACCAAACGGCGCAAACTGACCATTCTTTGCTTTGAGAGCGAACGGCGTCAGATGAGGAACAATATTTATTTTTGTTGATGGAAGTTTTGTGTTTTGACTTGTCCCTCTGTAGTTAAAGGTAGGGTAGGAGATGTTTCCCAGGAGCATTTTTACTACATTGCTCAGTATCCCCTTCATACCTTGATTGCAGCCAATTAATTAAATGGTCCAAAACTTTTCAGTCGTGTATTTTCAAATTGTAGCTTACTTAAATCCTTTTTTTCAGGATCTCCTACCCTGCCTTTAGATGTTCCCCCCCATCTGCATATACACTACTCAAAAAAAGTTAGGGATATTTGGCTTTCAGGTGAAATTTATGGAAAATGCAATATGTTCATGCTACAGTGATATAATAGCATAAAAGTAAGACATTTAAGTAGAAGGATGCACTACTGATTTCCTCTCAAAAAATTCATTCAACACAAAAGGTAACAACAATGGTAGTTACACCACAACAAAAAATTTGAACGTCTCAATATCTCGTCATGTGCCCTTGAGCATCAATTACAGCTTGACAACGACGTCTCATGCTGTTCACAAGGCAACTTATTGCCTGCTGAGGCATGGCATCCCACTCTTCTTGAAGGGCAGCCCTCAGGTCATTGAGGTTCTGGGGTGCAGGGTCTCGAGCCTCTACACGACGGCTCAGCTGATCCTACAGGTTTTCAATGGGATTCAGGTCTTGAGAGAGTGCAGGCCATTCCATTTGAGGTACACCAGTCTCCAACAGCCGTTCCCTGATGATGCGGCCTCGATGAGCAGGAGCATTGTCGTCCATGAAGATGAAATTAGGCCTGTGCTGTTCATGTAGGGGCACAATCACTGGATTAATGATGTTATTCAGGTAGTATGGGCTTGTCACTGTACCATTCACAAAGTGTAGGGCAGTTCTGTACCAAGTGGACACCCCTGCCCACACTGTAACACCGCCACCACCAAAAGCTCGCCTGGTGACAACAGTGGCTGATGCATAGCGCTCTCCCTGACGTCTCCAACATCGTTGCCGGCCATCATTTCTGCTCAGTGTGAATCGACTTTCATCAGAGAACAGCACTGAGGCCCACTGGTTCCTCGTCCAGCGTAAATGCTCCCTGGCCCATGCAAGATGATGATGCCTGTGCCTGGTGGTGTGGTCAGGTACCCATGCAGGTCGTCTAGCACGCAGACCACGCTGATGGAAACGGTTTCGAATGGTCTGACGTGACACTTGGGTGCCTCTCACCTCTCTTAAACGTGCCTGGAGTTGAGTGGCATTCATCATCCGGTTTCTCAGGGCAGTGTTCACAATGTAGCGGTCATCAGCACGGGATGTGGCCAAAGGACGTCCACTTCTAGGCCTTTCTGTGACTCTTCCAGTCTCTCCATATCTCTGTTGCAACCTGCTGGTGACACTCTGTGACACTCCAAGCTCAGTGGCCACTTCTGTCTGAGAACGTCCTGTTTGAAGCATCGCAATGGCAAGGGACTGTTGTTCCTTTGTTAGGTGTCGTCTTGGTCTCATGATGTCAACATGTGAACAGCATGATGAGGACAACTGTTTAAACACCAGCTCTAATTGAACCAGGACATTTATTGGTCAATTCAAGGATCACACACCTGCTGTGATTTTTGCCGTTAAGCTCCTTGTTAGAGAACAGCAACTTGTGCAAAATTTATTGAAACATTTAACAGTTGGACATGTGCATTTAAAAGCTTAGAGAAGATCACATTAAGTTCACCTGTACAGGTTTGAATGCATTTTAGGCTTGTTGTGAAATTTCACCCAAAAGCTGAATATCCCTAACTTTTTGTGAATAGTGTATGTCTTTCAGAGCACCAGGCTTGGTGTTAACTTTGATACCCAGAAATAAGTTTTATTTATAAGTACTTTTGCAGCTGTTAAAATCCCCTCCAGATCAGGACTGGAAATAAAACCAGTAATCTCTCAGATTAATGGTCAGTTTCTTTGTCTCTAGGATGCCCTGGTCTTCAAGCCATCCCACAGCTTCCTTTGTCCCTATGTTTCCCACACCTATCCAAACATCTTGGTTTACCATGTCCACCCTTTCACATGTGTAGATTATCAAGGAATTCTGGGGTTTTACATGTGATCAATGATGACGTATTTGTGTTGTTCTAGAGAAATCTACAGATTAATGTTGTTAAGCACTTTAGACACAATTAAGAAACCCTTAATTTATAATGCATACAGGACTGCTTTTTGGATTATTTTGTTTGTTTAGATCTCTCATATTTAACAGGATGGTAGAGCAGCAGAAAGAAAAAAAGACAAGTTCATACTACCGGGTCTATAGCTGGGGTTTTATAATCCCAGGCCAATGTCAGAAATCACTGAAAAATAGTCCAGATGTTTGTCAAACCATAGTTTGATCAGCACCCATCAATCCCAATGTGTGATGATGTGATTTGAGAGGGTTGGAGACTTGTCCCTCTCTCCAGCTGGATATCTGACAAGTGACAAACTACAGCCAATGACGGCACAAGTGACGGGCTCTGGTGACAAGATGGGGTGAACCCGGTAAAGGAAAATACATGCAAAAAGACAGAAAGCAATGGAAAAACCTATAATTAGACCTAAAACCTGAGCAGAATATAGTAAAAATAATGTTTCTGGGCAACATGAATAACCATCTGAAAATATCTCTGAACTTTGCTTTGCAGAGCAGTTCTCATGCATTTATTTGAAATTGGTGGATGCCTTTAGTCCTTTTTTAAAAATTTTTATTTATTTATTTATTTATTTATTTATTAGAATTTATTTCAAATTTAAAAAAGACGTTTAAAAAGAACAAATATTGGTTACAACAAACAAAACAAGCATCTTAAGTTCAAAAAAGAAGTTTTGGAAGAAGTTGAGCACTTATCTAGTCCAAAACCCTCTTATCAATGACACTGTAAAACTTTCACGCATGAAAAGAATAGTAATGCACATTAAATTCCATTACAATGAAACTCTTTTCCAGTTAGAATAGTAAAACAACTGTTTAAATATGCTTACATTTGTGTTAAATTGCTTGGACTGTGATAGGTGGATACCCTGCACCGTGCTACACACCTGACGGCCGGCTATGAGGAGTTGTCAGGTAGTGGCCTCTTCACCCCTCATCGCCTGGATGTAAGTATCAATTATTATTTCCCATGTTCTGACTGTGTATGGCAAGGATTTTCATGATTTGTTTTTTTAAACACTAGTTTAATCATTTGAAGCATATAAACACACAGGACACTTTATTAGATCCTACTGTTCAGCAGCTTGTTAGCACAACAAATGGCTAATCACATGGAAGCAAGTCACTGCTTTTAGCCATGTAGACATGGTCAACAGGACAGAGGAGATTTAAGTGCCTTACAATTTATCATGCGTGTTTATTCGGTAAATGCCAGAGTCCAAGTGTGTTCAGTGCGTTCTGTGCTTCCTGTGTTTTTTTTATTTACATGAACCGTGAATTTACATGAACCGTGAATTTACATGAACCGTCAGCAGGTTATAGCTTTTTAAAGAGAGATAACATTAAAAAAAAAAAAATTGTTTTCTCCCCAACAGAAGTGATTCACGTTGTTGCGTCTGTGTGTGCATTCAACGACATAACTTGATTATTCCGGCATATTTCAAATTAGATGTTTCCGTGTTTTTAACAGAGGCCCTAAGAATGAACATCGTCTGCAATCTGTTTGGCATTGTTATATGAAATAATTTAGTTCAACTGAACACATTATCCTGAATAAAATGGCAAAAGAAAACCTCATGGTAGCTGCATCTGCTGTGTGCCAACATGCTGGGGCGATGTACAGGTGGTTCTATTCATATCAACATTTGGCATCAGAAGCTTTTGTGTGCAGACATTTAATCAGTCTGCTCTGAATGAAGCACTGTCAAGGTATGAATAAAAGCAATTTATCTGCTAAATTTCTCCTGAAACCTACGATGCTGCTTCCTGGGATTTGTGCATATGATGAAATTTAACTTGAATATAGTGACTCAAATAGTCCTTGTCTTCAAAGAGAAAACTCCAAATTTTGCTTGTCTTATTTCAGGCTAACAGCTGGCAGGACACCACCAACACCCCCTCGGTTACTTCCCCTCCTGGTCCTCCTGGCAGCGTCCACTCTGACACTTCCAACTGATTTGGTGGCTCTCCTTGCTTTTACTTCATTCCCACTTCAGTCTGCTCTGACTGCCATTTCCTGTCCATGTTTTCATGTCACTTCCTCTTGTCAACTAGCCACACAAGACTCTTATTTCATACATGCACGCTGTGCTGGAACACAGGACAGCTGTACAGGACTTAAAAGGAAATGTCCCTCCAGAATTACTTCAATGTTTAAATCTTCATAAGTCAACGTCAAAGGGGAATGGAGCTCATGCATATTAAGAAAACATCTTAACTTTCTTGGACTTTTTGCAAACCACTGACCCAGCTGTGTAAATGATTATGTCTGTACATTATGTGTATATGCACGTTAACTTTACACAGTACTCTCACAGCTTGTTCATGTGCTGTTGACCTCTACACTCTTTGCTTTGGGAAACTGTGTGATTGCCCGTATCTCTTGAAGCCTTGGTATCTGATTGCCAAATTGTGGATACGGATCACCAGGGAGCTCTGCTCCCCCTGCTTGTACCAAAGTGCTGCCCCAGTGTTTCTCTAAAAGCGCCCTCTGCCAACTCAACGCAAGACACCATTGCATCTTCTTGTCTTTATTGCTTGTTTCATTCTGTTGAAGTTTCAAAGTGAATATCTGAGATATGCACAAAGTTGCATGCAAACACCCCCTGTCACATGCACCTCGCAACTTTTCAGCTGTTTTCACACTTAGCTGACATAGAAGGTGTGTCAAGCACAAATGTTAGCATCCTTGTTATGGGTTTCTAGTCAAGAAAATCACTTTCTAAACCAGGCAGGACAAGTGATACTAGGGCTGGTGAGAAGAGGAGATATGAGCAGAGAGAGAATATTTTTGGTTTAGTGGATGTAACTGATAACACTTTTTTGTTGCTAATCAATAGAGGGTGTTGGTAGATGGCTTGTAGACTTTACTTATTGCTTTTTGTCCACTAGTTTATTTGATTGTAGGCTTTTTTTCTAATGCTGTTTCACCAAGAATGCACCAGCCACCACCAAAAATGAGCTCAATAAAGCATCGAAATGATGAGAAAAGAAGGGTGGAATGATTGTGGGGCATCAATGTGTTATATGGGACAAACATGACATGAATTTAGAAACGTGACTGTCTTCCATGCATGTAGGACTTTTAGGTGTGATATTTTCATTTAACCTTCCAAGTTTATAAGATTAATTTTTACTAAAAAAAAATACAAAAAAAATAAAGGGTATAATTATTACAGTCAGACCAAAAACGAAAAAGTGCATCATGTATTGCTATGATGTGTGTGTCTCTGTGTGGGAGTGTGTACAGTGTTCTTGGGATGTCTTCGTCAAACTGGCTGGTGCCCACATGAACTTTAAGCATTATAGAGACTGGGTGCTTCCACCAGCCAATGACACACAAGGTGGGTTCAACTGAGATTTCCTCCCCATCTTGATACGTTTAAGCTTGTGCCCGAGGCAACACACTACAACCTACTGTTGTACCAAAACCAAAAATACCAAGTTCAGCAATGTAATAATGCTACTTTGTCTCTCTCTAAAGTTGGTGCACAGTCATCTTTTAAGTCTGAGGAGAGGAGGGAATTATATTTGTATCTGTGTCTCTCTTTGTGGTGTTGTCTGGCCTCAAGTTGGTTTCATTTTTGGGAGTTTTGTTATGGGGCTTCATGAGTGGGTGGGTGGAGTTAAGTCATCACACCTGTAATTTGATTGTGAGCATTAAAAGTAATGCTCTTTCTTTTAATACTCCCTGGTTTAAAAAAAACAAAAACAAAAAAAACAAAACCTTTTTGTTTTCAATTCTCTGGCCAATTGGGCAAGGGCTTTTCTCTCCTCTATAACCAAAAGGAAAAAAGGAGGCAGCGCTGGGTGTAATAAAACTCTTAACTCGTTTAAGAAACCTGCAACATTTTGGGGATTTTCATTCTTTGAAACTATTTTATACATTAACCATTATGTGAATAACAAAGCATTTTGATAGTAAGGTAAAGCCTTATGAAGATTTAAGTGTCATTTAAGACTTTGTTGAAATATGTTACAGAACAAAACCTGAATTTACGATCTGGTCATGTGCGATATCCCACATTTAATTTCTTGTTTTACTCATGGCAGTTCATATGACTGCATCCTTATTAACAATTTTATCGCCACACCAAATGATCATGCTCGCCCCTTTTTCTACCTGTTGTAATGGATGTCACTGTACAGTTTGTGTAATGTTACAGTATTTTTTTTATTTTTTTTTATTTTATAAACTTTGGTTGAGATGCCAGTTTTATTTTGGCCTCTATCTTACAGGATCCACAATAACTCTGTATCAGTTTATTATTTAGGTATTTTGTTACATAACCAGATTGCGATGTAGAGCTTATGGATGTTACATTTGGTGCTGTGAAACTGTAATATTTCAATCTGTTCTGGATTATACAGTACACTTACTGGTTTATTGGCACTCTTCTAATTCCTCATTGATTTCAACACTAATCCAGTTATCTACTCACCAACTGTGCTGTCCTTATTCAAACCATCTTTTGGACATATATAAATTGAAAGTTTCTCCTATCACTGTCCCCCAGTGATTAATTGTAGTTGTCATTTATTTCAAAACAATACAGTAAAAACATTCACATCTAAGTAATTACACATGGCATCGTGATGCATGCATTAGCACATGCAGTCCCCGTCCCCCCTCTAGTTTTGCAGCAGAGCTGTAATTCTAAAATGTTTTTATTGTGCATACTGTCAAACATTTTTTAAAAATTGATTCTGCAAGTGACTAAATTTTCACAGCACCAAATGGGTTCATAAGCCTGTTTGATTTGTTTTCATTAGTATTTGTATCTCCCCTCTTTTCCTTGTATTTACCCCTCTCTCTACCTCTGTCTTTCCATTTCTCTTGTATATAACCCCACTGTTTTCAGACTTGTGAGTCTGTATGAACTCCTTTTATACCTCAACTTTAGAATTGTTCTAGAAAGAGTAAAACAAAAGGAAGAATATGAAAAATTGTAGTGTTCTTATTAGAAAAATAAAATGATTTAGTGTGATTTTTTTTTCAGTATTTGATTTCAAATTTTAGGAGTGTTTCATTTTATATTTTGTCACAAATGCTCTTGTGATAGTCAAATGTAATAAAAGGAGAGATTGCACCATCTGATGATTAATGTGAATCTGTTAGTCACAGAGACTCAGGATGACAACATGCTGGGAAATGAAAACTTGTTTTTACTCAACTTTTATATAAATGTGAAAGTCTGCTTTTACTTCTGCTCCACAAAGGAGACATGAAAGAGAAACCTTAGTAGACATTAGCTGCTGTCCAAAGGGAAGCTTCTATTCAACAAGAGTTTGTTTAGACGTCCGTATTTCTGATTTCCCATTATAGCGCTGGCCCTGTCCATCTGTTGTTGCTGTCCTGAGGTTTCCATAAGGCCTGATCCTCTGACACCTGGGGGAATTCAATCGTGTGCTGCTGAAAAATTAAGAAAAAAGAAGCAAAAACACAGATTACTTTATGATTTAAAACAATTTGGGAGGACAAAAAGGACATAGTGTTCATCAAATGTGTGTGAAGTGAAACCGGTTTGTCTCACTAGAAGGAAGATGAGGAGCCAAATATTAAACAGTCAAGTGAAAGTGCTAAATTACTGTAAAGTTGTATTCAGCTCCACCTGAGTAACCTTCCACACAAACTGTAAGGTCGGCGGGTTACCTTTGGCAGAGGAAAGTCCATCTGGATAGGCGAGCTCAGCATCTGCTGGTCAGCATGTCTCACAAACATACAGCAAAGGATCCACTTGAACGTCCTCCGCATATCCTTGTCCCGCAGAGAATAAATGATTGGATTAACCAGAGAATTACACTCTGCAATCACCAAACAGAACTTCTCATAGCTGGTGGCATTGCTTTTTTCACCCAGCAGTCCATCTAGTAAGAGAGTCATGAGGCCGGGTGTCCAGCAGATTACAAAGGCACCTGCAGTAATTTGATAACAAAAAAGACAAAGTTAACAATATACTTAGTCTTCTATCGAGAACACTTAGATTATATTACTTTCAGGAAATGAGTCATCTGAGCAATCACGCAGATAATACATCTCTGTTACTTCACAATAGTCTTAACAACCTCTGAACAAATATGCAAGAGTTAGGCAAGAGCTGCAGAACCAGTTTGCAGAGAGATAAGTGATGTAGCAATGCTAACAAGCTAAAAAGGTAAAAGACACTTAACTGTACAGAGAAAATACAATACAAAAACGCCTCTTCTCACCTAGAACCATGGAGATGGTTTTCATCAGGTTGACAACAGTCGTGCTGTGCTTCAGGTTGGCAGTAGTATGCTGAACCATTTGCTCATTCTGACATTTCACATGAACAAAGATCCGAGTGTATATGACCACCATGATGAAAAAAGTGAGCAAATTTAGAGCTGCCCAAAAAATGAGGAAGCGGCGGCTGTAGAGTGGCGCCACAGTGGAGCAATCTTTAAGATCACATTCACAGTTCCACAAGGTTGATGGCACCAGACCCATGATGATAGCTGCAGCCCAGATGCAGACTATGAGCAACACTACTCGCCGGTTTGTCATGTTGCTGTGCAGCTGCATTGTGAGGATGGTCTGATGGCGCTCCACGGCAACCGCTAGGAGGCTGGCTACAGAAGCAGTCAGGCTGATGTCAATCAAAGCCCCTCGGATGTACCACTGTGTCTTGGTAAGTGTTTTGGTCCAGGGTCCTGTGTTCAACATCAGGTTAGTGTAGGCAATACCTGCAAACAGGTCTGCTGCAGCCATGTTGGCCAAGAGATAGTAGATGGGGAAGTGGAAACGACGGTTCTTGAAAATGGCCACCATCACCATCAGGTTGGCCAGAACCACAACAACACATACTGTCAAGCCCAGTACAAGGACCACATAATCCCGCGCAGTCCATTTGTCACGAATCTTTTTTCCCACGTTGTCGTAGAAGAAAGTGACATTGTGGCTGTAGTTGCACACACTGCTCTCAGTGGCCATAACTGCAGACACAAAACAGAAAACTGAGCTTGTGCAACAAAATGAAACCACAACATTGAGTGCAAAAAAAGCCTTGAGTGGGCTTCAACCTTGAAGTTATTTTTACACCCTTGCAAATAAAACACAAAGCATTTTCGGTCTCAGCTGGACTGAAACTGAATCATAAGTGTACAAAACAGTAACTATTGTGGGTCTGAAGATGTGCACTCATAAATAAGATGATGAAAAAAAAGCTCCTTCACTGATATCTGTCAAGTGTTTGTTCAACACACATCTAATTCTTGTAATATAACCTGACTACTTTGCTTGGCAGTAGTTTAAAAAAAAAAAAAAAAAAAAAAAAATCACAGTTCCCTGCAAAAAGACTAATGAGCCTCAATGCAAGCCTGTTTGATTTATTTAACTATGCATTTTGCATTGTGTTCAGATTCACTGCCCTGTTGTAAAACCATATTGTGCTGAGATCAACCTGATATAGGTTACACATTTATGTAATCCAACTAATCTAGTGATAATAACGGCACCACTGACCATGAAGACTTGTTTTACTTTCATTTTTCAGTCCATGTAGTTAAATGAAAACTTATACTAACAATTGCTTGCATTTAAAGTTTTAAATAGTTGCTAATTAAAAGCGCCTCCAAGACGTGTGTGTAAAAGTATGACACCCCCTTCATGCCACTTTCCCTTTGTTCTGTGTTTTGGGGCAAACCTTTTAGATGGCACAAAGAAGGCACCAGTCAGTGAAGATCACCTACAAGATAGAAAGAGATCTCAGAAAACTTTGTGATTTTTATTTCAATAACTACAGATCCATGTTGCAGATGGATTCTGTATCTGAAGAACTTATCTGCGAAATAAAGACACAGCGATTTAAAAAAAAAAAAAGATGAATAAATCATCCATAAGCTTACTCTCATTAAGGCGTTACTATTAACTATACGGAAATATTGTAAAACTAAACTAGATCGTTTGTAATTTATTCCAGCATTCGTTTAAAAAAAACAAAAAAAAACACAAAACATTTCTTGTATGGTTCAATTTGACAGCCAACAGTAAAAGAAAAAATAAGCAGCATAACGCCACATTTTCGACGTGAAATACTTCCGTTGTAGCATGGGGCTGACAACGATCAATGTGAAACGCTGAAAATCTGAAAAAATTCAGATTTTAAAAATTACATTAAACCTACCACACATGTAGAGTCTCCTCCATCCAGTCCTATATGAAACACGTGATTCAAGCTGTCATTTGAAAGTAACAAAGGTTTATTTTTCAACGCAGAGCGACTGTGTGGCGGTGAGCTCTGCCGTCGGCGCCACTCGGAATAATTATCACTCAGATCAGCTGGACCTGACAGGTAATGGTGATGCCTCCATGTACTGTCTGGAAAATCGGACAAAACACAAACAAACAATTAATTAGGAGCAAAAGAAAACAGACCTCCGCCAAACCATTGTATTATTATTATTATTATTATTATTTTGCCAATTAATGTGGGCATTTTTGTGAGTTAGAAGCTTTAATACCAAAGTTATTTCTACCTCATGGTTAAAAAAAAAAAAAAAGAAAAAAAGAAAGAAGAATCCTCAAATATTCCTGGATTCAAGCGGTGGTTTGGATCACCCCAAAATCTAATAACTTGTTCCGTAGTCTCTTTCTAAGTTTTCTTGATCAAATCCGTCCATAACATTTAACATTTGTTGTCAGACAAACCAACGCCGCCGCCAAACACCTGACCTCTGCTTTGGCGGAGTTAGGACCTAATCAATAATGTGGTTTCCGCTTTCCTCCAGTGGCCGCAGTGAAAACACTACAAACATGAATTTTCACCAAACCTTCCGCATGGTGTATTATGCTACAGTTATATTTTACGTGGCCTCGGAGGGGAGCTGTGAAAACGCAAAGAAAGGTGAACAAAAAGATAATAAGATCTGCTAAATTTAAGGTAAAAAGGTTAAAGCCTTATGGCAGTTTCGTTTAACCTGTCAGACAATACCAGTAGAGCCAGTGTGCATTTCTTTAAACTATGTTATCAAAATATCATACATGTGAAATGCTGTGTATAATAATAATAAAACAAATCGGCTACATTTCTAAAACTTAACACATATCGTCAGACCACTTGCTACTTAAAGAGAGATATTGCCCCCTAGTGGTCAAAGTGTTAAACTGCATATTTAAATACACAGCAGCTTCCATCCGTGATTTCAATTGTAAAGTGAGTTTTTATTTTATTTTTTTTTTATTGTGTCTACTTATAGAAACGGCAAGATCATAAATCCACCTTATATTTCATGGAGAGCTGATAAAAAAAAACAACAACAAACAAACAAAAAGAAAAAAAAACCTAAGACTGACACTACGTCGTATGAGGAAAAAAAAAAAACACCCCGTACTGAACTCGTTGAAAGATAGTCTAAGACTAAGAAAGGAAATGTCCACTTAAATATATGTAGGACCAGGAGGGTATTTATAAATTAAACACGGCATTTTAACTAGAAGTAACAAAATGTAAAATAAAGTTATAGATTGCTGAATATAATTTCAAATTCCACATTTAATTTATTCAAAAGATCAGTTTACTGTTTTGTCTTTACATGGAAATAAAAATAAATGGCATATTAAAATATTTATTAAACAAATAGTGTGATTTGAAAATGTATTTTCAATGCTACTTAAAAAAGGAGAAATGGCACAATTCCTTACAAGTAGTTTTGAAAATATCTGCATGTACTGATCCCACCCTCGCTCGTGGTGTGGGGGTTTGGTGTAGATTTGAAGTCGTGAAGTGATAAAGAAATTTCCACCAGACTGTAATATAGGCCTATGTTTTTGGATTGCTAACATACATTTAATTTTATTTGATACAAATAAATAGGAAGCAGCATTTAAAAAAAAAAAATTCTTACAAATAAATTATTTTATATAACAATATTAGTATGTTGTAGTTTACCGGTATGACCACAAGAGGGCAGTGAACGCCCATGATTAAGAAGACAAAATAGATTGTGTGCTACATAGACATCATATATACGTAGATGCCGCATTGTATCACGCCGCCTATACGAGCTGACGTCTCATCGCGCCGCCATCTTGGATGGGTCTCCCATGCGCCTCCAATGCATTTATTTGTAAGGTGTAGGTTTAACCACGACACGAACTCCACGGATTTTTACCTGATTTTCCTCACAGTTTGGTTTGTTACAAAGGGCAGAGATATTATGATACAGATCACTATAAAACATTAAAAAACAACGTGCTTTTAAGTTAAGATATATTGATAAGTCTAATAGTTAGGGATCACTAGCTATCTAACTATCCCTTAGTTATGCTGCGATAGGTTTAGACTGCTGAGGTACACTTCCTGGTACACAAGGGCTGCTAACTTTCCAAAAAGCTTGGAGTAAGATTTAATGAAGACAATCCAAATTTAGCTGGTTCTTGGTGTGCAGGAATAATTCTAATAATAATATAATAATTCTAACAATTCACTTGCATTCAGGAGATTATTCACTGTGTTATTTATCAACCAATTATGTAGAAAAGTGTTTTTTTGAGTGTGTAATATATACGCGTTGTTCCACAAAAAAGTTTTGTGGGGAAACTACGTTGACTCTGCAGCAAAACTCGACAGCGGATACCCATCCAATATGGCGGCGACGCTGGTTCACTGTCCAGCGCTCAATGAGGCGTCTACGTATAAATGATGTCTATGGTGTGCTATATTTCGTTTCAGTACTTCCTGATTCATTTTCCTTGATGACCCATTCATGTAATTTCTTAAACATGCTTAATCAATGAAGGGCTGCACGAAAAATTAAGGTGATCAGAACAGATATGTGCTACGGTTGCTTCACTGCTCACTCACCTCTCTAAACCAAACAATACATGGAAAATGATTAAAAGCTTAACGTGTGGAATAATTAGGAACTTAGGACATACTTTCTGAATAAACAATATTGCACACCAGATTTTGATAACTCCAATTTTTTCTTTTTACTTTTGAAACCAGGTATCAAAAGTAATTTGATATAACAAGGCTTCCAACCCCCCCCCCACCCCCAAAGCACCCGTTTCATACGGAGAAAACAACGATTAAAGAAAAAAAAAAGTTTAAGTACTAAAAAATTTAAAATCGTCTGTGTCTATCTATCTATCTATCTATCTATCCACTCCCAAACAAATATGATGCTGTTCACCACTGTGACCACTAGAGGGCAGAAAATCCTAAAATTCCTTTAAAATGCCCATCTTTATTGTTGAGAAATACGCAGTACAACTTCCGGTTGGTACCGTCGCATTGACATAAGTCCGTGTCCAGCCAGGGTGTGCGATGCTGTCCTATTGTGTCCCATAGTATGTAGTCTGTTAACTATGCAAACTATTTCTATTTTTAAATAATAATGTTAATCAAACAATAAAACGAGACAGCGACCTCTATTCTTGATACATCAAAGAGTGTTCAAAGCTACAAAGAAAATACACAAATAAGGCTAAACAAAAACACACAAAAAAAAAAAAAGAAGACAATTTTATTTAATTTTTTATTTTCTATAAAAGAGATGAGTTTATTCAATGGTCATATCAGACTTAATCAGATACCTCGAGAGACCACTCACATACCAAACAAACAAACAAAAAGTTGAGGAAATTGTTTTAACAAACCCCCCAAAAACAGAACAAATGTAACACAAAGATAAAATACCTGAATAAAGCAAACTCTGGGCTGAGCTGCGAGTCAGCACATTCTCTGTAAAACTCATGGCACATTAAGTTCAACTTGTTTTGTGAAAAGGAAAATAAGTTTTAAAAGGAATGAAATCATTTTTTTAATCCTTTGAAAACCAGTCAGATAATAAAATAAATTCAGATGCTGGGCTTCACAAAGAAAGAAAAAAAAAAATTGAATTGAGCACTACATAAATTCTCCTGAAGTACTGCTTTTATTTTTAGTCTCTTTATCAAAAGAATGCTTATCTACATTGGGGAACATGCCTCCCTGCACCACACACTAAAAAAAAAAAAAAAAATTAAAAAGAAAAAATTACAAACAACAGCAAAAAAAAAAACCAAAAAAAAAAAAAAAAACCCAGACAAAACAGCCATCCAACATGATACAGTCACACTCACAGACCAGATTCAAACGCTAGTGTGGCAAGGCCGAAACATATCTACCTAAAATCTGTTGATAGAACAAAGTGAGGAAGTAGTTGTCAGGTGTGTACACGCAGAAGTCCAGCTAAAACTAAATTTAAAACCCGATTAATGATGACAGGTAAAATATAAAATGCTGCATTTTCCTTTTTTTCTTTTCTTTAAACACAACTCCTTAAAACAATCTTCCTCCCCTTTCAAATATTACACCTCCCAGACCTCACACAACCTTTTCTAAACCCCCTCAAAGTGTAATATAAGCCAACAAGAATAGCAATACAATACAGGCACTGGAGAAAAAACACTATTAGAGACAAGTGAGGAGGATGAGGTGTGTTGGATTTCAGCCCATCTCTGCTGCAACAAGGTCTCCAAGAACAGGATTAGAACTCACATCCACTATAATCAAACAAGAACAAAGATATTAATGAAAACTTTTTTTCAGCGTTTTTCCATTGAACTTTTGTGATCATTTATCTTTTTTTTTTTACTTTGACAATAGTGCACCCCGTTAATTAGATGATTCAATGCAAAAGCTATCAGGGAGTTCTGGTCCCATTAACTTCTTTTCTTTTTTTTTCCCCCACTAACCTGATTCAAGTATCAGCTACAGAAAGGTGGTAAGTGTTATTCCCACAAATGCTCGTCTCAACCTCCAAAACTCCTGTTTAGATAATGAGCAGTCAAAGGGCACATTGAAGAGGCTGACCCAGTAGTGTCACCGCTGTGAACAAGCCAATGATAAGAACTTCCCAACATTATGTCTGAAAGTATAATACAAATAACAATGCAACACTTGTAGTGAAATCCAACTAAAGCTCAGAGACAACTGGCTCTTTCCCTCTTCTGCTAACAGCTTCTCACTGTAGTCATAAATGACAAATACAAGGCAAGATGAACGGTGATTTCTGTCTTTGATAAATACTCACTTGAGCTATGATAATGCATATATTTCATTTTCCCCCTCAATTATCTACCTACGATGGTTTAGGACAAGTTGTTTAGCATAAAAGATATTGGGTTGTTTGGCATAGATGTCAGAGGCGGAGTGTGTTGGTGTGAAGATTCAAAGAGCTAACGTGGAAAGAGGAAAGATCCAAAATAAACAGTTATTGTAGTATAAGAAAATACTTCTTTACAGTAGATACTAGATGATGAAAAAAGCTCTGCACGGCTTCTGGTCCTGTCAGTAAATGTTATTGGTTTGTACATCTGTGCAGGCCATAGAACATACTCGTCTGTTTAGGAAAGAGGTGTAAGGCAAACTGTACCTTCTCTGCAGAGAAATATACATGATTTACACTGGAAGTTCCCCCCAAAGAAAAAAAAAAAAGTGTTCACGTACAACAAACAAAACAGAAAGACAGTTTTCTTCACCATCTCTGACATCTGGCAGTTTGAAAATGCATCTGCAGTCTGTCAGTATTTCAGAGCATCTTTATCACGACGAGGATGTCTTCCTGCAGTCATCGTGTCCAAGCACAGTGTGAGAGTCAAGCTTGACAAAGGCAACTGTGCCAGTAGGGGTCCTCTTTCTTTTTAGATATCAGGCAAGCAAGGCTCAGTTCCCAGGAAATGACATCCAAAACAATGAGACTCCCCCCACATGCTGAGTGTGTTCAGTCCATGAATGAGGCCAAGCGAGCCGTGGCCACCTGTCCAGCGTCTGGACTCAGTTTCTACGTATGTATACAGTTTGTGGCCCGTGGCGGTGCATGGTCGCTTGATGTTTTCGGAGAGAGAGTTTACATCATCCATTCTTTTCTTTCTTTTTCTTTCTTTTTACTTTTTTGATTTTGCAGTTTCGTTTCCGCTGTTCCTCACTTCAAAACAGGTTTTCTTCAAAGATAGCCATTAAGTCACTTTGGAAATTCATGTCAATAGTCGCCGCCATCTAAAGAGAAAAAGGACCAATTACATATGTACATGCTTATGTTTAGTTGGTTTTTTTTTGGATCCGAAACTTATGGAAATGAAAAGTTAAGAAAATCATCTCACCGCTTCTCGCCTCCTCCTCTCCTGCTCTCGTCGGCGTGCTAGTTCCCTCTGGTTATCAAGTGGGTTTTGTGCGGCGGGCTGTGGCGGTGTCGGGGGTTGAGGAGGCTGCTGAATAGGCGCCGGCTGAGGTTCCTGTTGCACCTGCGGCTGTTGTTGTGACGGAGCTTGGGCATGCTGCTGCTCAAGACGTCTGCGAGGCTCCTCATGCACCCTTCTGCTGGGCTCCATGATGTCTTCTTCATCCCGACCTCTGGAAGGCATTCGGACATAGAAATTTAGAGCCAATCAACGCGTTGCTTCACAGATTGTGCAGAATAAGAGATATCCTTAAATTCAATGTCCTGCTGATGTCTCACAGGAGAAATAATGCTTTATTTCTAATTACAGGGGTAAAATAAACAAAAAAAATACCAGATCCTAACCTTGAATTTTTTTGGAAGATTTTTTCCTCAAAATTTTTTTTTTCTAACCCAAAACATTTTTCAAATTATTAACATTTCCAGACATTACAGATCGCTTTGTTTTGTGTCCCACAAAAGGTGGCTGTAGTGTTTGTGTGCATTAATCTTAAACAAGACCTGGTCTGATGGAGTAACGATGACAAGTCTTATTTGCTTTTTCAGGTTTCACAAATCAGAAAATGTGTGTTAAACAATCTACATGTCTAGATTTGGTTCTTTCTGTGATCTTTATCACTCTAGACCCACAAATAATTTCTATTCTCCATTATGTAATTCTGTGCGACTGATACACAGCTAGTTAAAGAGATAAACATGGCTGCCGTGTACTAAAACACCACTGTTTCAGTCTTCGTCTTGACAATCCTACCGTAGTTTGTCCTGCTCTCTGCGTAGCCGGTCTTTTTCTGCCTGCTCGGCCTGGGCCTTTAGGGCTTTCTCCCTCTCCTCTTTTTCCCGAGCGGCACGTCGGAACTGCTCAAAACTGTCACTGGAGGACTTCACTGCTGATGATGGCGTAGATGTAGACTTTTGTGCCAAGCTGGCCCATGAGCCCATATTCTTCAGTTTCACATCCTGAGATAAAAACGGAAGGTGCAGCACCTTTAAGGACAAGGGATAGAAGTGTATAACATGGTTTCAAAAGTTGATTCTTGCACTTACCTGCACTTTCTTAGGAGCGGTGGGGGTCTTGGGCTCCTGCTTGAATTTATCCTTGTCCTGCAGGGAAGGGGGTGGTCCACTGGACTCAGAGGAGCGGATGACGGGTCGGGAGCTGTCCATGGACTTCACATCTGCTCAAAATTATAAACAAAATATAAGTCAGCTTAGTGAATACATTAAGCAGCGCGTTCTTTAGCATTTAAGCCAGAGGAAAACCAGAGAGTCAAGGAGTTCTCACTTGGTTGGCCATGGCCTGGTTGACTGGGCTTGTTGTCAGGGTGCTTGTGATGGTCTGGTCTCATCGCAGGATTAAACTGTTCTCTCATCACTGGTGATGGAGGAAGTTTCTCCTCTTTTATCACACCTTGGCTTCCTGGGGCTCTCTGCTGCATGGTAAGCAAATGGTAGTCAAGAGTCAGACAATGATCTGGTCTCACACCTCACCAGCCCTTCCAAACACTCTGCCCAGCCTGTGCACATTTCTTACCTTTTTGGGCTGCATGTTGTGAGGTGGAGACGGGTGAGACACCGGTGGATACTGGGGAAGTTGTGGGGAATGCATCATAAGAGGGGATGGATTGTCCCTCATGTGGCCTGTCAAGAGAAGGGGGAGGAATCAAACGTATGGCTTCACAATTCATATGCAGAGAAAAGTTTGCCTTAACAGTTAAACAACAAATGTTTCGTCCTCTCAGAACTACCTGTGTTGTAAGGATCAGCTTTGGTTGGGCGAGGGGAGGGCTGCTCTTGTTGCTGCTGGATGATCTGCTGTGCTTTACTGGAAGGCAAGGGGACTTTGTGTTGTGACCCCTGTGACTGACCAGCAAGCCCAGGACCAAGTCCAGGACCCTGCTGGTAGTTCAGTTGCGACTGTTGTGATTGCTGTTGTTGCTGCTGGGTGTGTTGCAGGTGACGGGCTTGGTGTAGAGGTATCTGTGGAGGCAGGGCCTGAGCGGACTGAGCTTGGGACTGAACAGCGAGCTGGGGAGGAGGCAACGAAGTCTGAGAAGAGAGCTGAGATTGTCCTTGGACAGACTGCAGCAGAGAAGCCTGTCCTTGTTGTTGTTGTGACAGCTGCAGCTGCTGCTGCTGCTGCTGCTGTCGAACCTGCGCCTGGAGCGACTGCATGGTTTGCTGCGGCTGACGAGCTTGTTGGAACTGTTGTAGGTATAACTGCACTTGATTTATAGGCGTCGTAGACCCTGGCTCTTCATCATCCTCCAGCAGCACCTGGGGAGGCTGGGAAGACAGCAAGCCTTGAGGTGTGAGCGTTGGGGGGGACATGGGTCGCTGGTGCAGGGGTTGAGAAGGATGAAGGATCTGAGAGGAAAGCTGGTGTTGTGGTGGGGGAGCTGACTGGGGTTGGAGCTGCTGCTGTTGCAAAGTTGGCTGCTGCTGAGGTGGTGCCTGCTGCGGCTGCGGGGGTTTGGGATGAAGAGGCGCTGCCTTATGACTGGGCCGAGAAGGCTGCTGAGGCATGGAGCTGTGTAGGGCTGAGGTTGCAAAGTTCCAGGGACAAAACAAAAAACAACAAACAAACACAAAAGCAAAAAGACATCAGGATAAATTGTAAATTTAAATAAAAACTGAGACGTTTTGTTTTGACAAAATGTAGCAAATTATAAGGTAAAGCCAGCGCAGACTTGGTGTTCATTTCTGAGAGTGCAAGGAAAATATAGAGCTGTAAGCACAGAGGTGACTGCAGTCACACGCACAGAAGCAGGGGGGGAAAAAAAGGGAATTATACATACTGGGTCGAACATCACAGCCTGCGCCTTACCTGGAGATGGAAGGACGGGATGCTGGTTGAGGAAGGGGTGTGTCTCAGGAGACACTGGCCCAGCAGGATGTGCATTTAGATGTGGAGGTGATGAAGAGTTGCCTGTGTGGTGGGACATATGCATAAGGGGCTGACCAAAAGGAGGCAGGGACTCAAAGCTTGTCTCTAGTAACTGGGAGGATTCCAGAGCAGCAACAGGGGGAGGAGCCATGAAGCCTGCAGACGATGGTTGAAGCTGCTGCTGCTGCTGCTTCATCTGGTTCCTGGACTGAGGGCCAACAGCTTGGGACTGGATCCCAGCCTGAGTAGGGCCCGTCTGAACATGAGGATGTGTCTTCTTACCCTCCTTCACAGATTGACTCTTCTTTTTCTGCTGTTTTATAATTCCTAAAAATTAAAAAAAAAAATTTTTAAAGTACATTTTTGTGTTTTGGATTATGTGTATAATTTGACTAGTCGATCTTGCAGGAACTCATCTGTACCCTCAGCTTCACTGTCTGAACTAGAGCCACTGCTTTCTGACGAGGATCCGGCCTTTTTGGAAGTAGCCATGGACTCAACACTCTTCTCAACTAGAAAATAACATTATGTTAATAAATAGCAGCTTACTAACCCAGTGTCATCTCACTATGTTCTTGTTGTTAAACTAGCACACACCACCACAGATGTCAATCAGGGCCTCACCTGGAACTTTTTTCTTCTTACGGAGACATGAAGACACATATCTCTCCAGCTCACGCAGAGTGGAGGGTTTCAGTGTCTCAAAGTCAATCTCAATCTCATCAGGGTTTGAATTTTTCAGCGAGGGTTCTCTGGACTGGATAATATGAACGACACGGCCAAGCTTGTCACCAGGAAGCTTGTTGATGTCCAGACTTAGCTGCCTCTTCTCTTCATACGTCATAGGTTTGCACTTCTCTCCTGTAATTGATGACCCAGTGGCTCCAAGATCATCCTCCAGGCTGGGCAGTGGCTGCAGGTTGGAGGGATGATTACTTTTCATTCCCTCCTTTTTGCTATAGACACAAAAAAAAAAGACAAAACACAAAAAAATCTTATCAATGAATAAGTAACACTAACCGGCCTCTCCGTTTCACAATTAAAAGCAGAAATGCAGTCTTAAAATTTAGGGGAAAAAACAAGACGAGACATATAAAAGTCATCCCTCACAACTGTGTCTTACAACCACCCTATACGTGCCTGCTTCACATCTCCACAGGCCAACCCACATCTAATGCTTTCTGTTTCTTTTGTGTTGTCTGAAAAGTTTTTGGGCAACAGCATTTGCATAGAAGGTCTTTCTACATCAGCCAATGAGAGCACATGCAAAATATTATGAAAAATGGACATCTTGCCCTTTTTTCTTCTTTGTACAGACATCTGTACGATGTGCCTATTAAAAATATCACATTCAGGCTCCATTCATGCAGAACAGCAGACTTTTACATGAAATGTGACCATGCAGAATCTTTCAACAGGGTTGTGTTGAGGTGAACACACAAAACCACGTAAATGGAAAGTAACAACAAACCTTGATGTACACATACACTGTGAGATCTTTATTAAAGCAGTACTAATGTTGAACATGTTCTTATATGGTTGAAATTTTTAGAATTTTCAACACAACTCACCACATAAAGCATGACAGGATTCGGGGGCTGGGATATATCAATACCCACCTGGGTTTCTTTTTGGTGACAATCTCTTTGTTGTTATTGTTAATGATCTTGGTTTTCTTGGACAGCTGTGAAACTGGTGTAGCATCCTGGATCTCGTCTACAAGGCCAGGCACACCACCTTTCTTCTTGTGTTTTTCTTTCTTCTTTTCCTTCTTCTCCTTCTCCTTCTCCTTTCTCTTTGGTTTGCTGGCTTGCGGTTGCGAGAGGGCAGCCAGCTGCTCGTGAACAGCCTTCAGCTGTTTGGAGAGATTAGACCAGCCCTTAAAGTTTTACATAAATTACACACCAACTTTACCATCACGCTGATTTTCCTTTGTTTGCCAACCTGCTCCTGGAGCTCTGCCAACCTCTGGGCTCTCTCCTCTTCAGAGTCATCTGTGGAAGATTCAGACTCGGAGGAAGAGTCACTGGAGCTGTCAGAAGACGAAGCGACGTGGGCCAAAGGGGGCTGAGGCTTCACAGGGGCGGAATGGTGGAGAGTGGGAGCTGGGACAGAAACTACAGGCTTGCTCTCAGGTTCATCTGGCATCTTGGCAAAACGCATCTCAAAGACATCCTGGAAAGATATGGAAAATGTAAGCAAAGCAACATTAAAGTACGTGTGTAAGAACAAACCAAATAGTACACTAACAAATATAAAGACAGAAATTATATGTGACAAACTTAAATAGTAAGGCAACAACATGGCAAACATGTCTCTTAAAATGCTTTAACATGAATAAAGCTCCACAGAGATGACAACACTATTTTAAAACACAAACGGCAGATGGGATGTATGTACCTGTAGTTTCCTCGCCATGGCTACCACTTCATGGTCAGGTGGATTATATTTGTAGCAGTTAGAAAACATTAACCGGACGTCAGCAGCAAATTCCTGGGGATCTCGGTATTGCCTGTTCTCCAACTTAACCTAATAATCAAATTAGATATCAAATGATTTACCATGTAACAACAAATGTACTGCCTGAAATACTTCCACTACTATAAACAAGGATTCTGCAACACACCTTGATGGTGGTGAGGTCCATTGGATGTTTGATAATTTCATGATAATCATGCAGTCCCAGTGCATCCACATCAACGGGTTTGTAGAATGGCCAGGCATAAGCAGCGTGTTTTTTGGAGAGCATCTCCCTAACTAGCCCAGCGCAGTAACCCATCTGATCCTGCGGTTTGGGACTGAGACCCCCACTTGGTCCACTGAGTCCTGTCCCCATCCCTATGTGATGTTGAGAGTCTGGAGCATCTTTCTTGATCAGTTTTGTGGGACGAGCACTCTCTCGCCTGGGTAGTGTCTTCCCAGACTTGGATTCTGCTGGTGAAGACTCGTTTAGCTGGTCATTTGCTGTGGGCGTTGTAGTGTCTGCTTTCCTTTTTTGGCTCTTTCTTTGCTGGGTAGTCATTAATACAAAGACAGCAGAGAAATAGGTAAGGGGTGGGGGGGAAGCAAAGGAAATCAGAATGAATGACTCAAATTTAACAGTACACACTTTTAATACTGCTAAGCAATTATTGAGATGTGCCAACTTGCCCAAAACTATTCCCTTGTGCTAATCACACTCACTTTGGTCATGGTTATAGGGGTCTGCAGCATGGGGGCAGTGCTCTGGATGGATGGCGGGGGAAGAGAGGTTTGAACAGGGAGAGGCACAGAAGTCATGATCGGGACTTGAGGAGCGCAGTCTGATTGACCCAGGGAGTATGGAGCGCCAAGCTGTGGTGCAAGGCTGGGTAACGTTGAGGGCACATGGGACGGTAGGGCCTGTATCAAAGGCTGGAGAGGTAGTGAAGGCGGGCTCTGTACTGGTCTTTGAGATGGTGGGGCTGTCGCAAGGTTTGACAGACCCCGTGTTTGAGGAGTTGTGGATAATGGGTCAATGATGGCTCCTGGTTTCAAGTTTAGACCTTGATGACAGAACAAGACACTTTGATTAATATCCTGACGCAGAAATGCGCTTTCTGAAGATATTTTAACAACAAGGACAACTAGGCAGGTCACTACCTCCTTCTCTACGGCCGCGACCCCGTCCTTTTCCTGTCATGACAACAATCTCAATTTCTTCTTGAGGCATTTCAGAAACCTTTTGGAGGAAAATCTTTTCTAAAGCCTCAGCCATTAAGACTATGTCATCTCCAGGCTGTAGATGGGGACAAATGCTGTTAGTGATAATACAGGCATGTCTTTGACAAGCTATGGCAATGAAAGCTTCTGTGTACAACCAAATTACCTTGTTATATATGTAGCAGTTGGTAAACATTGTGTTAAAGTCTTGGATACATTCTTGTGCATTCCAGTAGTAACTGTTCTCGAGCCTTTTCTTGATTGTTCCCATGTCCATAGGACTTTTGATTATTGTGTAGTAGTCCTGAAACAAGTACAAACATCTATCAACATGAAACTGGGTGATAAGTTTGCAGTCTATCATCACCTATAAATATGCTAGAGCTGATTTGGAAAAAAAAAACCATTTAGTTTTAAATATTTTGAGGCCAAGTTGCTACAAATAAAAATTCACTACTTACATACCATGTTGCTTAAATATAGTGCCAGAATAAATGCTACTTTATCACTGTTTGCAAGTGGAAAGGGAGCTTTTTCTTCCATTTAATGAAGCTTGAGTATCAAGCAAATGCTTAATCATAGAGTTTAGAAGTGCAACTTCATTGCTTTGCATTTATAAATATATCAGAAGAGTTTAATGCAAACAAACATAAAACAATACATTAGACATGTAGATGCTGTATGAATGTTGCAGGAGCCCATGGTGGAACTCTAATGTGATGATGCAAGTTTTGGGGTATGGGAGATAACACAAGAGTGTGTACTCACAGGCAGGTTAAGTTTAATTGCATCCACTGGTGCATGAAAAGGCCAGGCAAACTGGTGCTTCCATAGGCTTTTCACAACCACCTTGAGAAGGTACTGCAGCTGATTGGTCTGGCGCTTCGGCCTGTTGGGGTTTATGCACTCTGGGATTGAGGGATTGCCCGATGACTGGGCCTGCCCCTGGCTGCTGCTGCCCGACATCTGCGCTGTATCAAGACCGTCCCCCATTCTGACAGGGTGGGGCGTGGGCTCAGGTCCCGAAGCGGGAGCTGGAGCAGGGGTAGTGGTGTTGGCAGGACACCAGTTCAGTCTTGGCCCCGGCACAGACTCCACTGACAGAGCACTGCTGATCCCATTGCACTCCTCACTGGACTCTCTAAGGAAAAAAAAAAAAAAATTCTGTGTTGATCATGACCACAAACATATCTGACATGGACACAAGGTATCTTCATCTTTATCCCATAATAACATGTTTATTAAATCCCCCAGTGCATCAATAAATTATGTTTTATCTTTGAAGAACTTGGCTGTCACCATTATTCCTATTATTTTTTATTATTATCATCAGATATCAGGTTTGTCTTTGATTGCGTACAACAGTACAAGTTATTCTAAATAATATATTCTAGAAAAGCCATTTCAAATATAAAAAATATTTTATGTGTTCTGTTTATATTAAACTATACCACAAGCTTGTGAACATGTGTGCACATGTGCATCAACAGAAAAAGCCAGTAACCTGCAGTGTTGCTAAGTTAGGTGCTCTGTCGCTATATTTAGTGATTTTTTTTAACCCTTTAGCAACTTCTTTTTTTCAAGTGACTAAATAGGCAGTTTTCTTCCTTCAAGCTGCAGTCAGAGTTGATTTTTACTTCTGTGTCACACTCAAACTGAAACTGAAACGCACATACACAAAGCTGCCTCTGGCTGATTCGACTCGGATTATATTCATAAATTAATGTCTACTGGTGTAGACTGTGGACAAACACATTTTAAAAGTTTAAAAAAAACCTTTCTGCACTTTTGTTCATATGAATGTATGATTACAAATTGTAATCTTTCCCAAGCACTAATTAAAACCAAACCAGACTACTAAATTATTTTAAAATAAAAAAAACAGTTGCATATGTGTTTTTCAGTGTTTCTAAAAATGTTTAAGACTGAATTTAGATTTTTATACATTTTTTATATATTTTGTTTGTGTACTTTTTTTTTAGGATGTATGCTATTTTTTGCCAAGTGACCAAGTTCAAGTTTACACAGAAATGTACAGAGCCCTGATTGTAGACTTAATATGATCTTAGTTCCAGGCATCTTGTTTGTCTTTTGTATGTACTAAGAGCAGTGATTTAAAACCTGAGATTGAAGTATCAATACAAACACCCACAGTGTCACGGCGACTGAGTGATTAAAGGTAGCAAAGTTGCTCTTTATGCTGAGCATTTGTTTTGTGTTTTTGTTAAGAAACTGGTTATAAATAAAAAATGGAAGATCTGAAAAACTTCAGTTTGTGTGTTTTTAGTTAGCATGGCATTTAAATTGTAACATCACAATGTTATTATTTCAGACTCCTGTGACTTATCTTATTGCATCTGTATATTAATAGGTTTATTGAAATGTTTTGGGAGAAAAAACATTCTGCACAAGAAAATTTAGCAATAAATTTGATCCAGGTAGAAAATATGTGTATGTATGACATGTAACAGTGATCTGATCACTCATAAGAAATGCAGACACATATTTTAATGTCAGATGTGAATACAGGGCACTTACGAACAGATCACCTAGCACACATGACTGTACCAAGTTTCAACAGCTTATTTGTCCTCCTACTTTTTCTCAGGATCTGGAAATGTTTACAGATGTGAGGGGGAAGATTATTGTCATCAGTTTAATGACTGTGTTTTAGTCTGTCCTGATAGCCTCTCCCACACAGTCAGGGATATTCAAGTAAATATAAAAGCTTTTAAATGAGCAAGACTAAACAATCCTAAAATATTTGCCTAAAAATAAACTAGCATTTATCTGGAAAATGCACTGATAAGGTTTAATACCTCTACAACAAATATATAATAAACACACCATTGTATATATGTGCAAGTAATCCTACTGTTGATGAGTCACTGAGAAAACACAAGCTGTTTATACAGCCTAAGATGATTGCCATGACCTTCACAAGGTCCTCAGCAATGGAGAATGTGACAACTGGCCAATAAGTTAATGCTCATGAATGGAAACAGTGGTAAGGTTAAAGCGAGACAAAAAAAAAAGAAAGAAAAAAACCCGCAACCAAGACCAAAACAGAATCCAACCTTGGTGGACTAAAAGGCTGGGAATGCAGATAGTTTTTTAGACTGACTCATATCACTCTACATATCACAGGCTTTGATTAAATGAACTCCAAGCAAGAGCCTAATAACCAGACAAAATTTACAAGACATTTAAAATCAAATAAATATGTCACTTAATATTAATGGACCAGTCTTTAACTGTTCTCTATAAGGAAGTAAAATCAAGTTAAAACTGGCTTGTGCACAAAAATGAGGAGTTTGATTGAATGTCAAAAACGCAAAAAAAAGTTACATCTATACAAACTAAAGCTGTCATAGTTTAAAGCCTTTTATACACAGGTCAAAAACATGCCAGTACCTGGCTATTTAGTGCAATGTGAAAATATTAAATCTGCATGCTGTCCCTTACTCTGCAGTAGATGAGGATCTTTAAAGGTTACAACTTGACACAGCACAGACTGCACGGCTTTTTTCATGAAGATACTGTGGTGTAATCAAGAATGAGCACAGTTTAGACAGAACAAGTTTAGCTAATCCTGGCAGCTAGTTACTAGTCTAAAGCTAATGCTTTTGAGTTGACTTGATACAATGTTTTAACTGTGAAGGGTGAAGTTGGCTGCTAATCTTACATCCACAATTCCAGTGCATCATTTATTTGTGATTATCAACCTGCCCCAAAAATACTGGGGGGTAAATTTTTTTGAAAAACACAAATAGCTCAACTCCACTATTCACAATAATGTTCTAACATAAATTGCTTGTTTATATGGAGATTTGTTTAACTCTGGTGTAAAGGAAGAGTCACTAATGTGAAACACTGCAGTCTAACCAAGCCCACTGTTTTAATTCAGGTGATTCCACAAAGACTGCCTATAAAGTCCAAAGCACACTGATGAAGTGCAAAAGCTCTGCTTGGTATATGTCAGGTACCAAAAAAGAACAGCAGAGGTTTAAAAGGATGCCCTTTAGTTTTAGAAAGTGCAACTGATATATGAAAATGGTTTATAAAGAGAAATTTCTCACCAATCACAATTGCAATTGTGGTCACCTGTGATGTGAACTGCCTAAAACAGAGGTGCTAAAAGGTTGGTCTCTATGGACTTCTGCTTGCAGGTTTTGGATGTTCCTGCTGCACAACACCAGTATCAGATTAATGGGTTAAATAAATAAGCACATGCCATCCACACAAACTTTATATAAATGAAATTTGTGAGTTTGCATGCCAATATATATGCATCAAGGTCATTTTCACATTCAAGGTTCTCCAGACTCAAAACAACTGGGAACTTATCAGCTGGTTTAGGCTTATTTTCAAACTGTACAGAGTCAAATGAACTGAGCCTTTTAAACAATATAGTCCCCTCTTTGCCCGAGATGATGCTGTATTAGGAACTACCTGATGCAGTATGTATGCGCAGACGCTGTCTGAACATTTTTAAAGTATATTTATACCACGGCAGTATGTTTTATTTATTACAGCACAACTCAAAAACATTAAAACATCAATGAGCTCATCTTTGAGGAATAGAAACGCAAGTTTACTTTATATGAAGTTTGTATCTTTCTTTTTATTGAAATCCACAGTGACTGGCTTGTTGTTCTGGTTGCGGCTAAACTAGCATTTTGCAATACTTTGTGACAGGGGATGGTGCACAGAAATCACAAATTGCATGTCTAATCTGATGACGACAAACTTTCTTTTGCTAGTTACTCTGACTTTAAACACAAAATTTTGTTCATAATGTCTAGTGTTTCATGGGAAAAAATGAGTGACGCATTGATACGCATCAAACGTGAGTTTACTGCATCCTTTCAGATTTTAGTGTCGGGAGGTAAAACCCATTCCCGGGCACATCACTGTTGTATTAGCAAATGACTAATAAAAATATATATATTTACAACTCCATTAACTGAACCAATAAAGGACATTCTTGTGATATGACATAACATTAGTGCACAAGTGTCAGACTCCAGTCCTGGAGGGTCAGTCTCCTGCAGGTTTTTGTTGTTACCATGCTCCAACACACCTGACCGAAATTAATAAATAGGTTGACAAGAAACGACTGGATCCATTTGATTTAAATCAGCTGTGTTTGTAGAAGGAAACAACAAAACCCTGCTGGATACTGGCCCTCGAGGACTGGAGCTTGACACCCCTGCATTAGTGGAAGGAATTTGATCTAAATCCAGCATTCAATAATCTGTCACAATGACAGAAGAACCAGAACATGTATAAAATACCAAAGCTAAAAGATGGATATTCCAGGAAATGATGCTGGCCTGAGTAATATTATTTGAAGTAAATATTGTGATAAAGTTGTATATTTCTAAAAGAATTTTAGGCAGATATACTGGCCCACATTACTTCAAAAAGCCACAATTTGTGCCTGATTCAGCTGTCTTCCAGGATCACATGCAGCTAAGTTTAAATCATACTTACACAGATATGCAGTTATTCCTGAATAACTTGTCAACATCAGAAATAAGAACACCTTGATAAATGTCAATGGATGTCACACTGACATGTTAACCAACCTCTTCCGATTCAAGACACAGATGTAATATCTACAGAATGGATAAACAATTATATGTCACTTCACTCTCATAGTACTGACCACAACCCTTCTGAGGAAAAAACAGATGTTGCAAAACTACTGACAGTAAGTATGAACATTTTTGTTAAAAACAGGGCCATCATTACTCAGGTAATCACTTAATTGCAGCTTAGTCAATTCAAAAGAAATATCAGTTCTCAGGTTAAAAGTGCTGAGAAAGACAGCACAAAGAAGAGGGCTGTCGCAGTCGCAAGGGCTTTAGAAATCCCACACACCTCAAGAGGCTAAAATTAAGACCAAAATCTGTTTATAAAGGAAGCAAATTCTGTTTTAAATAATCTACTCCCTCCCCTTCATGTCCTGCCTGAATTCTCCATGTATTCTGTTCTCCACTACACCTCGCCTTCTCCCACATCTCTCCTACCAAATTGCATCAAAACATTTAGAGTCAAGTTGCCTAGACAGTCCTTAGTTTGTCTTATCTGGAATTTAAAAAAAAAAAAAAATCTCACAGTGGCTGATTTATTTGCAGGACTGTGAAAATTTAAATGTCAACAGGTAGATTT